>NW_027071970.1:1775000-2375000 GCF_038088225.1 Cyrtonyx montezumae
CAGCTTTCTCAGGTGGGTGCAGCTCCTCTGTGTCCCCCACACCCAAAAAATCCTGAGGTCCGGGGTACACCCCAAGCCCTGTGCTGTCCCCTGCAGGGTGCCTGAACTGCAGCCGCATTGGGGAGCTGTCGGCACGCCTGGCCACCCTCGAGGCACAGGTGACTGCCACCCCCCCACCCCTCCGTGGGCACGGGGACCAGGGGTCGCAACTCGCAGTCCCCCAGCACCATCTCATCTGCAGGTGGCCCGGCTCTCAGTGGCAGAAGCCCCCACGTCCCCAGCACCCAAAAGTGACAGCTTGGGTAGGGGTCCTGACACCGGGCAGCTCTGGGGATCCCCGGCTGCACAGGGGAGCCCAGGGGATGAAGGTAAGGGGGGGGTGGCTGTCCCATAGCCCGCTGCACCCAGTGGCATTGGTGCCAGCAGTGCCACTCAGTGCTGGAGAAAAGACACGCCACTGAGAGTGCTGCTCCCTGCAGGCAGACCTGGTTCGTGGGGACCCCCCAGCCCCTCTGGTCCCAAGGGTGATGCAGGAGGACAAGGACCCTCGGGAATTCCTGGGGTGAAGGGTCCATCAGGACCCCCAGGTAAGGGGATGCCCCCTCAGTCTCCCACATTTGCTAACCCCCCATCGATATTCACGCTCATCTTCCTTGTTGCAGGTCCCCCAGGTCCCCCCGGTCCCCCTGGCCGCAATGGAGCCAGAGGTCTCCCTGGAGAAAAGGGGTTACCTGGTCCCCCCGGTCCCCCCGGGCCTCCCGCTCCTGTGGGGCCAGCCGTACCCTGGCTGACTGACCCAAGTAAGGACGTGGCTGGGGGTTCTGGAGGGGTGAGGGGGGACTGAACCTCAGCAGAGCAGCTGAACCCTCCCAGATCTGGGGGGTCATCGCCCACCACCCCACCCTCTCCTGCAGGAGACCCACTTCTCTCCAACACCTTCACCGAATCAGCCGGGGGCATCGTGGGCCCCACTGGCCCCCCAGGACCGATGGGGCCGATGGGTGAGTTCACCCCTATCTCCCCACTCCAAGCACCAGCTATGGGAGGGCACCGTGCTGAGCCACGTGCCCTCAACCTCCTTGCAGGACCCCCCGGACCCCCAGGACCCATGGGGCTGCCTGGCCCCCCAGGGCCTGATGTAAGTATGGGAGTATTTTGGGGTGAGGGGGCACTCTGGGGAGCACATCCCCAGTGCTGATGGCACCATCACTGTCACTACACAGGGAAGAGCTGGGGAGCCTGGAGCTGCTGGTCCCCGGGGAGAGAAAGGCGACAGGGTGAGTACAATGAGCTGTGGGGGTCTCAGCTGGCATCAAGCCTTGTGGGGAGAGTACCCATGGGTGCATCTACCCCATGTGCACCCCTTGGTGCTGACATGCTCTGCCCCCTCAGGGCCCCAAGGGAGAGCCAGGCAGCCGTGGGCAGGATGGGACACAGGTACGTGGGCCCCCCAGGAATGGGGGCTGCGCTGGGGCACAGGTGGGCCCCCTGCCCTCTCCCTCTGCCTGTCCTTCTTCTTTCTGTGTTTCAGGGCGAGCCGGGCCCCAAGGGCGAGCCAGGCGACAAGGGCACATGGGTGAGTCCTGGGGGGGTGGCCTGCGGGTACCCCAATGTACCCATGTCACGTCTCTGGGACCCCGATGGAAGCATGGGGGACCCGAGCTGTGAGCAATGCTCACCGTGTGCCTGGGGTCCCAGGGATGGTATGGGGGTCCCTGCCTGTGCCAAGTGCATGTCTTGTCCTCGGGACCTCGAGAGTGGCATGACAGTCCCCCAAAGTGCTCAGCACTTACCTGATGCCCCTGGCATCCCAATAATGTTATGGGGGTCTCCAGCTGCACTTTGTCCCTGAGACCTCCGGGCCAGCATGCGAGTTTCCAAATGTTCCCAGTGCTTGTGTCTCACCCCTGGGACCCCATGATGGCATGAGGGTCCTCCACTGTGCTTGTTCCCCCACCCCACAATGTGGCCAGCACCCCCTCCTTGCCCACTGCCCCCCACATTCCAGGGCTCACGCATGCAGCACTGGGCACAGAGCGTGGTGGTGGGGCTGGGGGTTCCCCCGGTCCCCCCCAGCTCCTCTCTTCTCTCTGCAGGGGGAGGGTTTACACCAGCTGCGCGAGGCTTTGAAGATTTTAGCAGAGAGGGTTTTAATCTTGGAAACAATGATTGGGCTCTATGGTGAGTAGGGGGAGCGCAGGAGCCAGTCGTGGGGGGGCACAGGGGTCCCTCCATCCACGATGGGCTCTGTTCTGGGGAGCAGCAGGTGCCCCCCTCCCTGAGCCCCATGGGGACACGTGTCCCCCCACCCCATGCCAGGGGTGGCACCCCACAGTGAGTCCCCCCTCCCTGGACCCACAGGGACAGGAGAACCCCTCACATCCCCCTGGAGACACGGGAGCCCCTCACACCCCTTTGGGAGACCTGGCACCCCCAATGCTTGCACCGCACCCCTGGCCCGGCTGCGCCCATGCTGTGCCATGGGGCAACCACGCTCTGCTCTGCTCTCTCACTCTCCACCAGGCCAGTAGCTTCCAAGCCCTGCTGCGGCAGCAGGCCCGCCTGGAGGTCCTGGCTAGAAGGGTCACCCTCCTGGAAGCCATCATCTGGCCAGGTAACCGCACCCCCGCCCGCTCCCCTCCGCATCTGCCAGGCACATCCCTCCAGGAGAGAGGGTCCCCAGAGCCACCCTTGGGAGAGAGGGAGGCCGTGGAGCGAGGAGAGCCTGCTGGGCTGAGGGAGGCCTTGGAGATGTCCAAGGACCATGGGACTGCTCCAAGGGTTGAGGGAGCCCCACGGAACAAGGGAGACCACGGAGCTCCTCTTTGACCAAGAGAGGCCATGGAGAAGCTCTTGGACCATGGGAGACCTTGGAGATCCCCAAGGGTCAAAGGAGAGCTTGGAGCTCCTCTTGGGTTGAGCTGCAGAGCCTCTTCAGTTGAGGGAGACCCTGGAGATCCCCCAAGGATCAAGGGAGCTCTCCAAGGGTTGAGGGAGGCCCTGGTGTGATAGATCCACCTGGTGCCCTTCTCAAACCAAGGGGGTCCCTGGTGGGTGAGGGGACACAGTGTGACTCCACAGTCCAAGGGACACCTGGGAGCTCCCTGGAGGTCAGTGAGGCCATGCAGATCACAGAGCTCCCACAAAGCTCCCACGAGAATTCCAAAGCCCAAGGAGGACCCTAAAGGAGCCCCCAGTCCCCCGTGCACTGAGGCTGACTCCATAGCCAGCTGACCCCCCCCTCCCCCTCCCGCTGTCTCCCCTTTCCAGCTGTGCTTTGCTGCAGGGACCCTGTTCCCAACCCTGCGTGCCAGCCGGGGGTGCCAGGCAGGGGTCCTCATCCCTTGGGGCACAGGGGTTGTGATGGGGTGGTGGCGGTGGGGGGACACTGTGAGGAGAAACATGAAGCTGGGCACAGCCAGGGCCAGCGGTCCTCTTCTGTCCCCAAACAGGGAGGTGTCCGGGTTGTTGGTGGCACCTGGGGACAGCTTGGTGCCACAGCTGGGGAAACTTGTTCAAGGAACCTCTGTGGGGGGCAAAGCCCACCCTGTGCCATGGGGACCTGATGGTGCGTAGGGACCTTGTGGTGGCAGGGATGTTCCAGTGCCAGGAGACCTCGTGGGGGTGGGGGTACCAGGTGGCCTGGGGACCCCGTGGTGGACACCACCCCATGGGGGCACAGGGATCCCTAGGGACACCCGTGGGACCTGGTGGCTTGGGGACCCCACGGAAGCACAGGGGTCCCTGAGGACCACTTGAGGCCATCCCACACCCTGTAGCCTCACAGCTCTCTCCTTTCCTCCTGCAGAACCAGAGCCCGGCTCAGGCAGCAGCCCCGGGGGCCCACCAGCACCCAGCCCCCCCCGTGCCAAGCGTGGCCGCTTGACTCCCACCCACCAGGCTCTCCCTGGCCAGCCCTAAGAGTGCAGCCCCGCTGTGTCCCTGCTGTGTCCCACGGGGGTCCTGGTGCTACCCGGTGGCATCACACCGGCCGGACCCCCCCAGCTTTGGCCCTGCCGCTCCGCACCCCGGTTTGAGGAGGCATGGGGCCCCCATGGCCACCCCAATGCTCAGGGTGCTGCATTCTGCACGCTGTCCTGACACTGCCCGGACATTAAAGGTGTCCCCAGAGCTGTGTGTCGCTGTCACCTCCCCAGTATGGGTGGGGATGTGGGTGGGTGGCACTGGGGGGGGAGGGGGACACCTATGGGACAACGCCCACCCCGCAACAACCATTAGTGACGTGTCATCTGTGAGACACCCACCCTGCACCATGGCATCTACAGGACACCCACCCACATGTCACCAGTGGGACACCCACTCACTGCATGTCACCAGGGGGACACTCATGCCATGCCAGGACGCCCACAGGACAACCACCCGTGATATATCACGAGTGGGACACCCAGCCATGACACAGTACCAATGGGATATCGTGTACTGCCGTGTCTCCAGTGGGACACCCACTCATGACGTGTCACTAGTGGGATACTCATGCAGTGCTGTCACCCACTTGCCGCAGGACCCGTGAGGACCGGAGCGGAGCATCCCTGCATACACCCTCCGGCCCGCCCCACGCCACGCGCGGCACAGCAGCGCGCCCACAGCCGACCACGTGACGTAACGCGCCGGGACGTCACACCCCTTGGCCACGCCCCCTAGAGCTCCGCCTCTCCCCTGGCGCCGCTCGTGCGCGACGCCCCCTAACGGTTGCGGACCGCACCACCCGCTCCTCAGCACGGGGGGAGAGCCCCGAGCTCCGCCCGCCGCAGCTCCCCACGCCGCGCAGGCCGAGTCCGCCCGTCCCTCCCCCGCCTCCTCGCCGCAGTGGTGCGTCCCGCCGGGCAGGGCGGCGCATGCGCAGCGCGGGGCGGCCGCGGCGGCCGGACGTTGGGAGCGCGGAGGAGGAAGGAGAGAAAATGGCGTCGACGGGTGAGCGGGGCTGCGGCCTCCGCGTCTCCACGGGGCGGGGACACCGCGGGCGGGGGAATCGGGGGGGGAGAGCGCCGGGGCAGCTGGGCGGGCGGCGGGGCTGCGGGCCGTCTCCTTCAGTCGCGGTCAAGCGGCGGCGGAGGAGGAGTTGGGGGGGGGGGTTGGGGCGTTGAGCCGTCGGCGGGGCGGCCGGGCCTTCCGGGAGCCGGGCCTTCCTTCCGGCAGCGCGGCCTTCGCCGCTGTGCTCTGGGGATGGGGACTCCACTCCGTCCGCGCGGCGATGGTTGGGCCCGGCCCGGCCCGCGGCGGTGGGAGGGGCGGAGCGGTCAGGGCCCTGTGCCGGGGGATCCGTGCACCGCGTGGTGACGGGGGGGGGGGGCTTTAAGCTGAAAGAGGGGGAGGTGTGCGGTTGAAGCGTTCGGAAGAAACTCTCTATGCAGAGGGCGGTGATGCGCTGGCACGCGCTGCCCTGTGCTGCTCCGGGCCCTGGGCGGCCGCCCCACGGGATTAAGCGTTGTGTGATCCTGTGTAACGCTCGTGGCGGGTGAAAACAGAACGCTTAACGCGATTCCCGGTGCTTCCATCACTCGCAGTGGCAGCAGGGCGGTACCGTTCTGCTCTAGGGAGGATTGGAGGATGGAGACGGTCTTGAGGCAGACTTTGTAAATTCACAATCCGTATTTTTTCTGTAGAGACCAGCTTAACTCGAGGTGTGGTGGCAGCAGGAATGCCGGAGCCCTTTTCTGCGTGGGGCTGCCTGGCTCTGAGCAGAGCTCTGCTCACGTTTGTTTTCTGATTCCAGCTCAGGATGCTTTGAGCAAAGTCTGAACCCATCCCCGATCTCTGTCCTTGGGACCTTTCCGGTCCTGGGAGAGCTGGAGGAGTGCTCCAGGAAAGGTTTGGTCTTAGGGATGGATTCACTGCTGCCATTTGCTCTAGGTGGGAGCTGGAAACATTTGGTGACTTGGAGGGAAAGCGTGCCCGTAGGAGCTGTAATCATTTCAAATATAGCTTTGTAATTGCCATGTGCATGCATTTTCCATCCCTAGCAACAAGCCAGTTCAGCGGAGCATCTTTTTTTTTTTTTTTTTCTGGTTGGGTTTTCTGGATTTCAGCTCTCCTCTAAATCACCGTTTTGGCATGGGCTGGGACTTGGGGAAGGACTTGCTGCCAGCTGCTGGTCTCTAACCCTCCTAGGGAAAAGTGTTAGAACTTTCCTGTGATTTGTTTGTGCCCTTGAAAATTAATTAGAAAGAGCAAAGCACTGTGTTTCTTATGGGCTTGAGGCCTTACGACCTGGCCCTTTGAAACGGGGTTTTGTAAGTGTCAGCCCTGGTGTTTCTTTTGTTCCAAACCAAATTTCCCCACTACCACCCCCCTTGGGTGCTATCCAGGGTGGCAGTTAAATTAAAGTGGGGTCATTTGAGATCAAAGTTGCTGCTGCAGACAGCTGAAGCAATGAAGGGAAGAGAGGTTTTGTTTCCTTTAAAAAGGTTGGGAAACTGCATTTACCTTGCTCTTTTGGAACTAGTTTCCAGGGGTTTATGGCAGTTCTTTCAAGTTGCGGGTTGAAATTCCAGCTGCTCTGCTCTTATGCTGTTAAGCTTTTGTCAACTTTTCTTTCCTTTCTTCTTTTTTTTTCTTCTAGATTATAGCACCTATAGCCAAGCTGCAGCTCAGCAGGGGTAAGTAGCATTATGGTCTTACTCCTTTATTGTAAAAAGTTGTGATGCAACTGTGCAATAATTGTGGTTTCGTCTTAGCTCAGGTGTGCTTTGCAAATCCTTTGGTTTTCCTTTGGATTATGTACTGCTTTAACATTTTGGCAGAAAGCATTTGGATATAAAAGCCATCTTGTGATACGTGTGTTGCACAAGTGCAGGGATGCATTATAACTATCTCTCAATTCGTTTTGCAGCTACAGCGCATACGCACCTCAGCCAGCCCAAGGATACGCACAGACCACGCAGGTAAAGCACAGGAGGGGTTCTGACCCTTCCCAGGATGCAAGCAGCCATCTCTCAGCCCTAGAAGATTCTGAACAGCATCAGAATCTGTCGTTAGGAGTTGTGTTGTAGCTTCTCACACAGCCTGAACTGCGTGCTTCAAGTGAAAGTGCTTCCGTGTCCGGGAGCTTCCCTGTTCTCTTCCTTGTTAATTTATCCCAGTTGTTGCCAAGAGGATTGTAAAAGCCTGATTTTTGGTGTACATTTGACACTTATATGTCAGTGGGTGTTTTGTTGGTGTTTCACCTGAAAATGGAGAAAAAGGGAGATGGCCATTTGTGTGATGACAGCAGTTGGAAAAGTTACGAGGAGAGGATGGTAATTTTTTTTCATGCAGTTATTGCAGCTGAAGCTGTTAGCATTGTTAGTTGTCCAGACTTCAAACTGATGGTGATCTTTCAAAGATGAATTATGCTTTTTTTAATCCTTGGAATCCAAGTTACTGAAATCACAGTTATACACAAAAAGCCCAAGTGTGGTTTTCAGAGTCAGCCTGGTTGGCTTTCTGCAGCATCTCTAGAGAGTGGTTTGGTGGTTTTGGTTTTTTGAAAGGAAGATTCTTTCACCTGGAAATATGTTTGTATTCTGGACACAAAAGCTGTTGTGCTGGAGCGCTGCAGTGTGGTGCTAACTGGGCTTTGTGCTGCTGCCCTGGAGAGGCCACACCAATACCTCTGCAAAAGCGTTGCTGTTACAGGAGGGGAGGGGGTTCAGTCATGGCATCTGAGTCAGTTGAATTGAAAATGACAATACTTCTCATTTTGAATAAATGCACTGAGAGAAAAGAATTCCAAGGACTGCTGCCAGAAGCACAGGTTACACAGAAGGTGTAAGCAAGCTGGCAGACGTCAGAACAGAAGGCTTCAGCATCCTTCAGTTCAAGGCTAACAGCTCGTACTCATCAGCAGGCAAATAGCCACGTGAGGTTTGCAGCATCTCCTGCCTCTGGATGCAGTGAGCCTCCACAGGTAGTGGAAAATTCAGTCTGCTTAAAGTTTTTCAGATCTGCTGGCTTGATTAAGATCTGTACTGCTCATGAGCCAGGGAGGCTGGCTTGCAGGTTACACAGGCTTAGATCACAAAAGGCATTTAACTTCCAGAAGCCAGTGAATATCTCTGAAAATCTGGACATCAGGGCTGTTCTTAGTGCTGCTTGAGCTCTATTTAGACTTTCCCCCCCAAGCCCAACTGCTGAGCATACAGCTGTGCGCTGCTGGCTGGTGCCCGAGGTTCAGGCTAACTGTCAGTGGGCTCTTAAGCTGCAAAAACACAGCATCAGCAGCTCTGTACTAATCCAGTCACCCCACACAGCTTGCTGCAGCCAAAGGGTTGCTTTGCAGAACTGAAGTCAGGGCTAAGCAAGGCAGCAGCACTCCTTTCAGCTGGACTTGGGGCAGAGTATGAGGGGAGAGCTGATCCCTTGCTGCCTGCCAAAGTGCTGGGACAGGAGTAGCGTGGCTCCTGCTGAACCCATCCTCAGGTGCCCCTGAAAACTGTTTTTTACAAACATTGTCTGGTGGATGTGAAGATTATTGAAAATAACTGCACTGAAAGCTTAAGTAGGTCTCTGGCTGAAGTAGCTGGTACTTTGCTTCATGCTGGGCAGCCCCACTCCAGCATTGCAGGTTATCCCTCAGATGGCACCTATGTGTTCCTATGTGCCCGGGCAGCGACAAGGAGCTGGATGCTGTCCTGTTTTGCTTTACATGGAGCACAAGTGTTTTGTGAATGTGTAAGAACTGCTCCTCCAATCCTGGCACTGAAAAAATTGCGTTTGTAACTTGATTACAGATCTGAACTGAAATTTGCAGTAGCGCCCAATCTTTCAGAGTAGCCTTGGCTTGACTCAGATTGCTTTCAGTAAACCAGGTAACACAGATCCCCCAGTCTGTGTGCATCGCTGAAACCGTCTGCGTGCTGTCCGTGCCGACGCGTGCGAGCCGTTCCTGCTCGCAAATTAAATCTTTGTCATCTTTGGAGCAGACCTATGGGCAGCAGAGCTACGGAAGTTACGGGCAGCCCACCGATGGCAGCTACACGCAGCCCCAGACCACCGCCACGTACGGGCAGA
This sequence comes from Cyrtonyx montezumae, assembly GCF_038088225.1. Taxonomy (NCBI): domain Eukaryota; kingdom Metazoa; phylum Chordata; class Aves; order Galliformes; family Odontophoridae; genus Cyrtonyx; species Cyrtonyx montezumae. The sequence continues at coordinate 1,784,010 of NW_027071970.1, forward strand.
CTGCGTACGCGACGTCCTACGGGCAGCCCCCCACCGGTAAGAGCTGCGGGGCCCGGCTGCTGCTGGGAAGGACTCGGGTTCGGGTCTGCGTGGGGGAGCTCCGGCCTGAACTCTGCGGAATTACTGTGGGAAGCTGTATTGTGGGTAGGGCTTGCTTCCTCCTGAGGCTGCAGGTTAAAATGATGCGAAGGTGTGGGTGGGCTGAATGCCCCGAGCAAGTAAATGCAGCTATTTCATTTTCTTCAAGGAGCCTTTTGGGTGCTGGTTCATGCTGTGGAGCTAAGCATGGCTGCAGAATGGGCTGTACTTGAAAAGAGCACAGCAAGCATAAGCTGCACAGCAGTGCTCCTCCCAAGTGCCTGTTCTGGCTGCTCTCGAGCCCGCACAGAGTCCGTGTACTGAGCACTCCCCCTGCCTGAAAATCAAGTCAGTGAAAGTGATGTATGCCTGTTCTGATAGTGTACCCTCTACTTTTTGTCTTGTGCTTCCCACAGTAGAAGGGACCAGTACAGGTTTGACTATCCTGCTCACTCTTGCATGGAAAATGCCATCTCATCCTGTCTAAACTTGCAGTGTTAACCCTTTAGGTGCCCCTTGCTTTTAGCACGAAAAGCATCCACCATCACAGCATGTACACGAAGAGTGTGGCAGGCTGCAGAGACGGCACACGCTCCATGTTTCTGTAACAGGCAGCTTTGAAAAGGCTGGGTGGTGTACTTTGTGGAAGAAGGTTCCAAAGCACTCGGGACAGGGATGCTGAGATGTTCCAGCTGAATGTAACACCGTTGTCTTACCATTCCCTAAAGGGTAAACAGCATGGTTAGACGTGTCTGGATGTCCTGACCACCATCTCTGCATGTTTCATGTGATGTCTTTGGATTTCCAGTGCGGATGCATACTCCACATGGCTCATAAGTGCTCTGTACACTGCTGCAACATGTGCTCTTTGAACTGAAGTTTTGTACGTATGAGTGTCTTTAAAATTTGAAAGAAACTATTGAGGCATCGTTCACTTTTGATATATTTGGCTTAAAAGCTCAGGAGACTTTGAAAAAGAGAACTGATTTTCCTTCAAGCAGTTCTTTGGGTGCCCTTTTCTGCAGATTCGTCCTTGGTTGCAAACTGTCTCAGAGTGGCAGCCTTGTTAAGTATTTCCTGAAGCGTGGAAATACCAGGACAGGCGGTGTGCCCCTGGGTTCCTGGCCACAAAAACTGCTGGAGGATGCTTCACAAGGAAGCAGCAGAGAGAAAGCACTATCCTATAGTGAGTCTAGTTACGTAGCACTTAAACTGTATGGGTGAGGAAAGTCTCTGCCTGGTAGGTATCCTGCAGAACGAGGAGTACCCTTGAGCCAGTTACCTTCAGGTTTTCTCCTTCCCTTTACCAATCTGTGCACGTAAATGGGGAAGAAAATTGTTTTGTGAACTTCCCAGGTTTTTCTTGGGAATGCTGGAGTCCCTTAATCCTTCCTTCTGATTCCACTCCTGCAAGGGTTGTGTTTGTGCTTGCCCTTCAGGAGTGTATTTGCTGGAGTAATGATAGTGCCAGGCAGTTCTTCTGCACGGCTGCTTTTTAAGCAAAACACTGGTTTCTTTTCATCTAAGAAAACAAAAGGAAACTCAGGAAGTGGTCAAATGAAAGGTTTTTCAGGCCTTCAAGTATGATTTGCCTCAACCCGTGCAGCACTTGTCTGTGGCAGAGCTGCTGGCGTTGCTCTTGAGGCAGAGTGCCAGGTTGTGTTTATTCTTCCTGTACCTGCCTCTCCTTCAGGAGCTGTGCAGATAAGGCTGGTGGTGCTCTGCCTGTCTGTCCATCACTGCCTCTGCTGAGCACCAGTTCTGGCTTCTCATCCAGAATAGAGCCTGTGGTGCTGCCTGGGGCACAGATCCTGACACCTTGAGGGACGAGCTGTTTTTGCATTTGAATTTCAATTTATTTCAATTTATTTTTCTTACTGCCTTTTAGTAGCAGAGGAGTTGGTACAGTTCTTCAGTTAGCTAAAGGCGAAGTGACTTGTCGTCTTAACAGTCTGTTGTTATTTATTTTTAAGATGCCTCTGTTGCTGGGAAAATTCCAATGCAATACAGACACAGCCTGTTGGGACCATGTCTCGGGCTGGGGCTGGGACCTCTGCAGCCTCCTCACCTTCCTCTTTCCTTCTGTGGCTGCAGAAGGTGACTTGGAGTCCTCTTGTTCAGCCCCTCGGGGTCAGACCCTGTGGGCTCCTCTGTAGCTCTGAGCAGCAAGTGAACAAGGGGATTGGTGGGCACCATGAAGTCTGTGGCCATAGGTTGCTCTGTAATCACTGCAGGATGTAAGCATGCATTACAGGAGTAAATAAACGGCTGTTACGGTTATTGGCTTTCTAACAACGTCGTTTGGGGCTGAAAATATTTTGAATCTCCAAGCCTAAACCTTAAGGAGCAAAGTGGGAACTGCTCTGCAGAGATAACCAGCTCCCACTGCTCAGAATGGGAAGTGAATATTGCCTTAGCTTTGTTGGCTACCCCAATAATCTGTTCCACCAAAACAAAGCAGAGTGAGCAGCCCCTGCTTCCCCCTTTGCAGGGAGAGGATGGCCATGCCAAGCAAGAGCTAGCTGCCCTTGGGCTCTGGGACCCCATGGGAGCTCTGGAAACTGCTGCTAGCTGGCCTGAAGCCTGCTTGGTTCAGTGTGAACTTCTTTGACTGCAGTTCTTAGCTGCTGTTCTCTGAGGACCAAATCCTGCGAGCTTCCCCTCCCAGCGAAGACTTCCTGGATTTCAATAAGGGCTTTGCTCATGGGGGTGGATACTTTGAGAGGGAACTGAGCCACGCAGCTGCACTTATCAGGTTATCAGAGTTCTGTTCCCCTTCTCTTCTGATATCTGTTCTGCAGGTTTGCCATTTGTATTACTGACTGCTGAGAAGGGAAGTGAGAAATGATGCTGTATAAATGGCCCCCTCAGAAGTACAGCCCTTGAGGGTTTTCCAAGCATTTAAACTAAGTAGCTGAAATGGAAATTCAGGCCAGCGGGATGTTAAATCACCGTCCTTTCTTTCTCTGCAAATGCTTCCTGCCGAGCATGCCTGCACGAGGGAAATGCTCCAGCCAGAGCTGAAGCATTAAAATTCAGGATGGCTTTCTCCCTTTTATTCCAGTGCCTGTGCAGAGCCTGGTGTTAGCAGATCTGCTCGGGTGATGTGAAAATGCAGTGCTGCCTGTGGTGGTGGCAGCCAATGTGAGGGCCCCTTTCTGGAGGACAGCTCTGCCTCTGTGTGCTGCTCCCCAGGGCTGGGCTTGCGGCTGTGGTTTCAGTGGCACACACACGTCAGACCATGCTTAGGCAAGCAGCAGGTTTCTTTCATAAGTGGTCAGGCTTCAGCCACTTCAAATAAGGACTCCGTTAGCTGCCGGCAGTGGAAACGCTTCGGTGGCTCACACTGAAGTGTTTGGGCTGTTTAACTTTGAGGCACTAAAACCCACGCTCAGCCGATCCTGTTGGGGTTCACTTCAGTCGCCCTCTCCAGTAACACTCAGAGCTGGGCTTTGCTTTGCAGAGAGCTGAACGACCAGGAAAGTGCCTGCCAGCAATTTCTGCCCATCTCCTGTGGGAGGGGAGCTTCCTTGCTCCCAGCTTGGCAGGAGCACAGTGGGGAAGCTGCTCCTCAGCATTCAGGAGGGTGGTGACACAGTAGGTGTGCAGGGCAGCAGGCACAGGGAACAGCGTGGGGTGGGGACTGACTTGCAGATGGAGTAGAGGGAAAGACTTCTTCCTACTCAGAGCCCTTCCTCAGCGTGCTGGGACCAGCTGCAAAGCTCAGCAGTGACACGCAGGGCAGGATGCTGCAGCTTGGGTTTGTTTGCTGCACCCACTTCTCCTTTCACTTCTCTCTCTGCTTTTTGGTTTGAGAGCCCTGTGTTTCCAGCAGGTTACCTGCAGAGCACAGTGAGGCTGTGCTTTGGGACAGACACGCTTCGTTCTGCTGGAAGTGCTTTCCTTTAGGAAACAGGAATCAAAATAAAAAGCCCACAGCACAATTTCCCTCACGTGCTGTAGGTCACTGGAGTACTGTGTTTAATAAAAACATGAAGCGATGGAGGAGCTGTTAACATTAATTGATGCAATTAAGATCACTTCAGCAGGACTGAACCCAGTCTTTTAGCAGTTGATCTTTTTATGCTTTAGCGAGTGAGCTTTTGCTAACAAAATTTGTAATGGGTAGCTTGTCATGCACAGCTTTGTTTTGTAATTGGAAAACCAGCTTGTGAGGTTCTTAACTATAAAAAGGCCACGGTGGTAATACTTGGTTTGCTGTTTGTCTTAGTTGCCACGCCAGACGGTCAGCAAATTACCTAGCAACAGCACTGCCCTCAGAGGAGCTGCTTTGGGGTCTTGGATATTCTTGTGAAACTGTTCTGAAATCAATCTGTGAGCTCTGAGCTTTAGAGCTGAAGTGGTCTGAGCTCCTAAGAGAAGAGAGGCTACGTGAGACATCCGGGAAAACATGACACGAGGCAGCTCCTGACCTTTCTCTTAGGCTGAAGCAGATATAAAGTGCTTCCCTTTAGCTGGAAGAATCGCTGTGTGAAGTAATACTTACAGACAGCTCACCACAGCCTCTGTGTCTGCCTCGTGCACTTTTGTGCCCTCGTTTCTCAAAAAAGCAGCCAGGATGGGATTGTCCTTTTCCAATTAATTGCGTTTCTTTGACTGTAAAGCCAGGAGGAGCTTTGTGTAGCCCACTGGACAAAAGAAGGCGCTGCGTGCCTCAGCCCGCCCTGCTGCGCTGCATTAGCTGGGAGCCTCAGGTGCTGTGAACAAGCAGTCCTTGCATGCTGGTGGTAGGCTGGCTTCCAGAAAGCTCCTCGGGGGGTGCGATGGGGATGGAGAGGGTATTTCTGGGGCACGCTGAGGTTTCCCAGGGCGGGGGCTTCCCAGGGGAGGTGCAGGGATGCTGTGGGCCCGCTAGGTGCGTTCGGGCCACCTGTGACGTTTCTGCAGCAGTGCCATATCTGAACTCTGATGCACCACAAACAGGAATGGCATAGAGAAGCATCTTGAGCAAGGCGGCCTGATGACGAAGCTGTCGTGTGTTCCAGGTTACACGGCCCCGACTGCCCCCCCAGCGTACAGCCAGCCCGTCCAGGGCTACGGCACGGCCGCCTACGACACCAGCACCGCCACGGTGACCACCACGCAGGCTTCCTACGCAGCACCATCCGCCTACGGCACCCAGCCTGCCTACCCGGCCTACGGGCAGCAGCCGCCCGCAGCCGTGCCCCCGAGGTAACACATCTCTGCCCTCCCGAGGCTCTGCTGACGTGCCCGAGGGCTCCACCAGCTGAACTGAGGCCTGCTGGTTTTGCTTGCATTCTTTCTGTGCAAAGAAGTGTTGCTGCGGCCGATCCCACAGCGTTTTCAGGGCTGGAGGAAGCTGTGAAGGTGCTTCCGATGTGGCACAGTGAGTCAGCGCTGCTGCTGGGAAATGGAGAGAGCAATGAGCAGCACGAATGGGCACTTGACTCACGATCTGGACCAGAAAATGGACCAGTCTGCTTGAGTCACGGAGTGGTTAGGGTGATGCTATGCCCTGTGATTTCTTAAGTGGGTGCACATGCTGAAGACAACTTCCTTTTAAATCTCTCGTGTCTGGACACGATCAGGAGCATGTGCAGCTTAATTGTTCAAGATCGTAATGGTTTAGCATGTGGAATGGAAACAGGACCTAATTAAAACTGCTTTATTCATTTACCTGATGTTTGCAGTAACTGCTTCTGAGTAACAAGGCCAGAGTATGACCCAGCCCCGGTTGTATCTCTCAGATTACACTTAAGTGTGAATCCTGGTGTCATTTTAAATATTCTTCTCAGCTTGTACAATAAAAGTACTTCAGTTCTTTTTTTTTTTCTTTTTCTTATTCAGCTCTGATTTGAAATTCTAAGCAGTAGGGGTCTAATCTAAAAAGAAGGGGACATGCAAACTGCATGCAGAGAGTCCTCTTTATTTTCAGGCCTTGAGAGTTAATACTAAACATCCTCTCCCTTTCATCAGATAACGTATGTGGGGCAATATCTGCTTGCACTGGATTCTAAACCACACAATGGGGCCTTTAACTGGCAGCGTTTCTCGCTGCTGTGGAGCTAATAGTTTACAAGCATTGTGCAAAGCAGAGCAGAGGGGCAGTGCTGTTGGCCGACTTCCCTGGAGTTTCACATCTTCTGCTCCTGGAGCCAAAGTCTAAACCCCTTGCTGCAGGTTTCATAGTGCAGCTGGCAAATAGATGCTGTAGCACTCTCACTTCAGGATGCTGTTTCTTGGTGCAGTGGGTAAAGTGTTTAGTGTGTAGTAACTGCTGTTTGGTGACCAACACTAGTGTGCTGGTTTCTATTCATGCCTCAGGGGATCTGTACACCCCTGGAGGTCTGTGCTGATTGTCTCCTTATTGTTCATTATTTACAGACCCCAAGATGGCAGCAAACCAGCAGAGACCAGCCAGCCACCATCGAGTACAACGGGCTACAGCCAGCCCAGCCTAGGGTATGGGCAGAGCAACTACAGCTACCCCCAGGTGCCTGCCAGCTACCCGATGCAGCCAGTTACTGCACCTCCTTCCTATCCTCCCACCAGGTAATTCTTTCAGAAAGTGAGGCTTCTTGCAACTAGCGTGGGAGCTTTGGGGTTAACGTGGGCAAAAGGATTTTTTTTCTCAAGGGTTTTTAGATGAATGAGTGTAGAAAGAGGTTCAGTATCCTGGGAGGAGGGAGGTGTGGTTCTGGTTGGAGTGGTGCTTGCTCTAGGATTAGGGAAAGTAGAATCGTGTGATCATTAAGGTTGGAAAAGACCTCTGCAGTCGTGGAGTCCAGCCATCAGTCTGTCACCACCATGACCACTAACCCACATCCCTCAGTGCCTCATCTCCACAGTTCTGGAGCACCTCCAGGGATGGGGACCCCACCACCTCCTTGGGCAGTCTGTTCCAATGAGTCACAGCTCTTCCAGTGAAGAAACGTTTCCTAATAACCAACCTGAGCCTCCACTGAGGGCAGCCTTTCTTTTTATAAACGTGGGGTAGTGAGAGAGAGGGAGGAGCATAAGAAAAAAGGGACAGACTTTTTAGCAGGGTCTGTGGTGATAAGACAAGAGGAAGTGGTTTCAAACTAAAAGAGAGGAGATTGAGATTGGATGTAAGTAAAAAGTTCTTCACAATTAGAGTAGTGAAGGACTGGTGCAGGTTGCCCAGGGAGGTGGCAGTACCCCATCCCTGCAGACAGCCAAGGTCAGGCTGGGGGGGGGCTCTGAGCACCTGATCAGGCTGTAGGTGTCTGTGTTCAGTGCAGGGCACTTGGACCAGATGTCCTTCATGAAGATCACTTCCAATGTGTTGATGCTGAGCCGTAGAATGTGCGTTTTGAAAGTTTCAAAGGCTGAGTTGTGTAAGAAGGAACGGTTTTATTTCCATCAGCTAGAAATATTTCAGAGCTGAGGCAGAAGGGAGCCTGTTACCTGCACTCACACTGATTTTGCCCTGGCACTTCAGCCTCCTTCCCAGAGGTCCAGTGCAGACAGTCACATTGATTTTGCATGTGGTGGTCCACCAGGTTTATCTTTCTTCCCACTGTCAGAGCAGCCTCTGTTGGATAGCTTCAGCTTTCTGAGTGGTTTGCAGTAGCACTCATGCCTTATAATTGCATTACTTTCTAGCGTGAGCCTCTTCTGTATCCTGATGCATGTGTCCAAGTGAATTGGCTTATCTTCCCATCTTTAAAACGCTTTTGTCTTCCAGCTATTCCTCTACACAGCCGAGCAGTTACGATCAGAGCACTTATTCCCAGCAGAGCACCTACGGGCAGCAGAACGCCTACAGCCAGCAGACTAGCTATGGGCAGCAGAGCAGCTATGCGCAGCAGCCGCCCCCAACGAGTTACCCACCCCAGACCGGGTCCTACAGCCAGCCCCCAAGCCAGTACAGCCAGCAGAGCAGCAGCTATGGCCAGCAGAGTGAGTGTGCCTGCAGTTGTGGCATTGCTGAGGGAGGGGTCAGTCTCCATCGCTCCCGGGTGAGCTGCCTCTGAAGGAGGCTTTGTGCTGCCTTATTCAAGTCTGAAGGGAAAAGCAGCCGGGCTGCTTCAGCAGGGCACTGCCTCGCTCCCCTCACGGTGCTGGAGGTGGGCAGAGGTGCACTGGGTACACTGGGCAAGGCTCAGCCTGAGCTGTGCCGGGGTCGGACCGGTGGGGGCCGACGAGGTGCAATCCTGCAGACAAACCAGCATGTGTCCCCATAAATAGCGCCGCGCCTTTCACACGGTGCTGCCCGTGTTCTGGGCCTTGAAGGCAGCGACCAAGGGGACAGCACCCACTCCTGTCTGCAGCCTTCTGATGCCTTGCTTGTGCTCTCCCAGGCTCGTTCCGCCAGGACCACCCCAGCAGCATGAGCGTGTACGGACAGGAACCCGGAGGTTTTTCAGGCCCAGGAGAGAACCGGAATATGAGCGGCCCTGATAACCGGGGCAGGGGAAGAGGGGGATATGAGCGCGGAGGCATGAGCAGAGGTGGGCGGGGAGGAGGACGCGGTGGAATGGGGTAAGAGCAAATCTTTTCTCCTTTTACCTAATTCTGTTTGACCCGTAGGATTTGAAATGGAAAGAAGGGACTGAAAGGTTGATATTCCCAGCTGTGCTTCCATGGATAACGTCTCTGTAGTGGCATTGCTTCTAATCCATGGAAATGTGACCTGAGGGGAAGTAGGAGCAGGATGTGTTTCTGTCCTGCAGCTGGTTGGGCCCGGGGGAACTGGGGGTATTGCTAAACCTGGAACTTTCAGCTCCCTTCGTGGTCATGCAGAGGTGAAGTCCTCTGTGGGGTTTAACAGTAACTTTGGATTGAACACACACAAACCTTCTGCCAGGTCCAGGAGTCATTTCTCATGCCTCACCCACTAATGGGGAACTTGACAGGTCAGGTGTGTGCCAGGCAGAAGCCTCGTGTCAACCGTAGTGTTAGAGCTGCATCGTAAGTGTATGTGTGGGGCAGATTGCTGCTGTTGAAGCCATGGCTCTGAATGTCAGAGCACTTGGAGCTTGTCTGGAGCATGAAGAAAGACCCTGAGACCGTACAAAGCTCTGGCTTGGCTTCCAGGGCTGCTCCCCATTGGAGCTTTCAGGTAGTCTAAACCAGTTTGGCCATTTCAACTGATGGCAAAATCTGGTTTGGTAAACCTGTGTCTTGAGGTCAGCAGTTGGTCTCCCCGTCTGTGATGTTTGTTTTGACAAAGGCGTGGAAGGAGGACTGATCCCAGAGGCTCCTAAGGGAAGGAGACGTAGCTTTGTGTGTGTTCCATCCCCTCACGCTGCAGTGCAGAGCTGTGCAGAGGGCCCCTAGGTGCTCCCTGCGAAGACGGCGTGGGATGCAGAGTGCCAGCCCTCGTGTTGGCAGGGCAGGCAGAGCTGCAGCTCCTCACTGGTAGGGCTGTGGTAAACCTGGTGCAGTCCCACTCTGCATAGCTCTGCCAAGATGAAGTGGGATGAAATCTTTATCGGAGAAACGGAACAACGTATGCAAACGGAAGGAAAAGCCTTGCGGGTGTTGGAGTGCATCTGGCTTGAATTGGCTCGAGTGGAACAGGGCTCCACGCTTCTGCATAAAGATTTCACCCGTGACGTATTTATCTCTAACGGTTTAAGGTAGACACAGACACCTGAAATGCCCATCATCACACCTTGAGATTTGTAGCCCCTGTGGAGCTTCTCGTGGCAAAGATGGATCACCTCTCTGTGATTTCACACCGCAGCCCAATCTTAAATAATGTGTGTAGCAATTCCCACCTGGCTGGGCCACCGGAGGGAGCCCCCCGCTCTGTGGACGTGGGCCTTGTGCCATCTGTCCGTGGAAAAGGTGGCCCTCCCGTGGGCACCAAGGAGCGGGGAGGGAGCCGGGCCCTGGCTGTGCTGTGATGATGGGTTTCAGTGTCTCCGGCAGGTAAGGAGCTCGATGTTATTAACGTGCCCTTTTTCGTTGACTCGATGATATGATATTTTCATTGGCTGTTAAACATGGAAACTTTTTAACATGCTTTGTCGCATTTATATGCTACAGGTTACAAAGTGAGAGCCTTGTATACACTTCAATACTTAAAAAGTACCCGTACTCAGTACTCAGCCGGCAGCATAATGAAAAGTGGGACTAGACACGGTGTCCATATGGAGAGGAAAAATATGCATAGGATATTTTTAACCAAATGTATTCATTGTATAAATGGAATCCTTCTGTAACTTTGGTAACTGAATACTTGTTGTTTGGTAATAAAAGCAGAGGAGGTATACTGCTTTAGAATTGTGTAACGTTAAAAGCAACGACAGCAAAGTGTAAACGTATGTGTTTAAAGAGCCATGACGTGAACGGTGTGTGCTTTAACCAGAGCAGGCAGAGCTGCATGCAACAGCGTGAAATGTGTATTGACCACTTTCTCTTTCTTTCCAGTATTAGAGGTGCAATACTTGCTAGAAAATAGCGGTGCTCTCCCTCCTCCGCTCATCTCCTTCCAAACAGCTTTTGCCCTTCCAAAACAAAAACCAAAAGAGCGAGAAACACCGCAGTGCCTTTGGGGTGTCCTCGTCCCAGTTAAGCTGCGCTTAGCGGGCGGTCCCGAGCGAAAGCTCCAGCCAAAGCTCCGGTGGCCAGCCGTGGCCCTGAGCTGGCGCTGCCACGTGCCGAGGTTTGTGCAGGCTGTGTGCCCACGGAGCCGTGCCCCAGCCCCCGCAGCCCTCGCTGTGTGCCCAGTTCTCCTTGCAGAGCCGCGTCGAGTTGAGCAGAATGTACGGTAGCGGTGTTAGCGGGAGCGTGCAGAACTGTGCTGTGGGCGCGTGGCTGTCTCCTTCCTCCCCTTTGAACTGTTACTGTCAGGGACCCCGTGCTGCGGGGGCTGAGGCTGCTCCTGTGCACAGCGTGGGGGGCGTTTTCTGCCAAGTATTGCACTGCTAATACCAGCGACGCCACGGAGGGGGTACTGAGCACAGTGGTGTCTAGAAGCAGACAAGCGAGGGTGTGTGTGTAAAGGAAATTTGAGCAAGCTGCCCTGAAGAAAGGTCATAGTGACGAGATGAGAGAGAGAGAGACAGATGCATTGTTTGGAGATGTTTAGCCAGTGCCCTTCTTCCCAGGGAGCCGCACAGGCTCCGAGCAGCGCTGGCTTTGTAAAGGGACAGGCCTTCATTTCTTCGTTTATCCCCCCAGCAGCGCTGGAGAGCGAGGTGGCTTCAATAAGCCTGGTGGTAAGTTTTTGAGCATTACAATGGGTAGTGTTTAAAAAAAAAATAATAAAAGCATTGCAGACAGTTTTTAGAAAAAATAAATAAATTAAAAAAAAAGTGTAATTGTTATTAGTTTTAAGTGGTTAAAATGACATATGCAACAAAGACTGTAACGGGCACTGCCGGCCATGCCTACAGGGGTCTGTGCTTACAGGACGCAGGGTAACGTGGAACAGTTGAGAAACCACTTCTGTAATTTGGGGAGAATAAATGGTTTGGATTTTGATAATTTTTATTATTATTTCGTTTTCTTTTTTAGTTCTTTTTGTTTCTTTAAAGTAACTTTTGCTTAATGACCTTAAGAGCGATTGGCCTGGTAAAGCTTTAAATGGTGCAGTAGTGCTTAATGGACCGAAAGGCTGCTAAAATAGCGAACCCATCGCCAAGTTAAGCTGCATTGCTGGTGGTTTTGCAGTGCGGGTCAGGTGGAGTTTAACCAACGCCATCGAGTGGTGGTTATAAGTAGATAGTGATGTGTGTGTCGCTCGTTCGGCCCGCAAGGCCTGCACTAACACGGCTTCTTATGGTTCTCTCCCGCCCGGCAGGACACCTGGAGGAAGGACCGGACCTTGACTTAGGTAATTGTGCTGCTCTGGCTCCTCCCAGCCCTGTCACGTGGAGATCCCAGCTCACAGAGGACGGTGCCCCACTCTCGCCCTCGTGCAGAAGGGGCACGGAGATGCTCTGCTCTTCGTGGTCTCTGTGGGGCTGTTGCACCCGATTCTTTGTCCCTCCTTCATCGGGCTGGGGGAAGCCCACGCGTGGCTGTGAGGTGCACTCATCCAGCAGTCTCCTTCCCCGTTATCCCCAAAGATCATGGAATGGTTGGAGTTGAGAGGGGCCCTTGAAGGCCATCTTGCCCTGCAGCACACAGGGCTGCCTGCAGCTGATGAGGTGCTCGGAGCCCCATCCCCTGCCCTGTGCTGTGTGCAGGGACAGTGCACCCAGCAGCTCTGGGCAGCCTGAGCCATCCCCACCTGGAGCCCTTGGCTTCCTCCTGCACGGGCACAGCCGCTAGGAAAGGAAATTGGGGGTGAGTGCAGCAGGAGGGGGTGAGCAGATACATGCAGGGCCTGGCGGAGGCAGAGGCGTGCTGTGCCTGCTGGTCTCGCCAAGTGTCCTGGCTGTGTGGGGTGGCCGCAGCAGGGAGCAGACACAGGGCAGCTCAGCCCTTAGCACTGCTCTCAGCCTTGGGTTTCCATGTCGCTTTGCAAATGCACTGACTGGGAGAAGCTGCAGCTGGCCGAGGGTGACGTGCCCGCAGTGCTGCCCTTCCCTCCACGTGACGCTGAGCTTTGTCTCCTAGGCCCACCTGTGGACCCGGATGAGGACTTGGACAACAGCTCAGTGTATGTGCAGGGACTCAATGACAATGTGACCCTGGAGGATCTGGCAGACTTCTTCAAACAGTGCGGGGTTGTCAAGGTGAGAGGAGTGCACGTGTGCAGCTGAGCGCCGTCCCCCCCCCGGGGGCAGAGTGTGGGGATGGGGTCTCCTGCTCCCTCCCGCTCAGCCCTTTCCGTGGGGCTGGGCAGCTCTGGTGGGCAGTGAGATCTCTGCAGCCTGGGGCCGCCCTGGAGCTCAAGCTCCCAAAGGAACCTCTGCAGGGTTTGTCCCTGCGTGGATGTGCTGCGCGTGGGATGTGTGACGGCTTGAGGGAGCAGGGTGGTGGACAGGGAGAGGGATGTGGGGCGGTGGCTGTTGCTTGTGGTAAAACCCAAGGGCCCTTTCTTCTACCAGAGCTGCCAAATGGAAGCGCTTCCTCAAGGTGGAGGCAGAACAGGGGAGAGAATCCCCACTCGGTGTGCGTGGGGCTGTGTGACTTGTAGTAACGCTTTGGTGTTGTGCTAGATGAACAAGAGGACTGGGCAGCCTATGATACACCTCTACATCGACAAGGAAACTGGCAAACCCAAAGGGGATGCCACAGTATCTTACGACGACCCGTCCACTGCCAAAACAGCTGTCGAGTGGTTTGATGGTGAGTATGGGCTGTGCTTCGTGATGGGATTGCTTTCTTCTGGACTTCATCACTCCGTCTGTGACAGAAGCCAGCATTTCTGTCCCTGGAGCACGCAGCGGCCCCGCAGTCTGAGGCTTGGCTGCCCAGGAGTAGCCTTTTCTGGGAGGCTCCTGGTTTGAGCTGGAGCACTGAGTGTGGCACTGGGCTTGTGGCTGTCTCCACTCACCCTGCCCGCTGTCCCACCCGTAGCTGGAGTTCATCTCAGTCCCACAGGTCAGGGTCAGGGTTAGGGTTAGGGTCAGGGTCAGGGTCAGGGTCAGGGTCAGGGTTAGGGTCAGGGTCAGGGTTAGGGTCAGGGTCAGGGTCAGGGTCAGGGTCAGGGTCAGGGTTTTGCCCCTGGCCGTGAAGTTTTCCATGTGATGATGATGTGCATGCTCTGGAAAGATGCGTGTGACACCGGGTGGGAGCCCGCAGCACAGACTGAGCCTCCTTGCCTTTGTCTTCCTCCTAGGGAAGGACTTCCAGGGCAGCAAGCTCAAAGTCAGCCTCACGCGGAAGAAGGGCCCCATGAACAGCATGAGGGGGGGGATGCCCCCCCGGGAGCAGCGGGGAATGCCTCCCCCTCTCCGCGGAGGTAACCGTGCTTCCCTCCCCGAGGAGCTCAGCGTGCGGCGCCGCGTCGTGCCCCCGCAGCCCCCCGGGCTAACGGGGCTCTCCCTGCAGGTCCTGGAGGGCCCGGCGGTCCGGGGGGGCCCGGTGGGCCGAGCGGCCCCATGGGCCGCATGGGAGGCAGAGGTGGCGACAGGGGCGGCTTCTCCTCGAGAGGACCGCGGGGATCCCGGGGGAACCCCTCGGGCGGCAGCGTGCAGCACCGCGCCGGGGACTGGCAGTGCCCCAACCCGTAAGTACCGCCTGCCCCCCACGCACGGAAACCGCTGCCCTTCCCCACGCGGGGGCACTTCGTCTCAGTGTGTGAGCCCTCCCGCTCCGCGTGCTGCTTGCTGAGCGCTGCGTTGTACCTAGGGGATGTGGAAACCAGAACTTCGCCTGGAGGACGGAGTGCAATCAGTGCAAGGCTCCGAAGCCCGAAGGGTTTCTCCCGCCCCCTTTCCCCCCCCCAGGTACGTGTGGCTCTCCCGGCTCTGGCTCCCGCCGCCCCCTGCCCCGCTCCTCCTCGCTGCGCTGCGGCTGTCCCTGCTCTGAACGTTCCCCCCCCCCTCAGGTGGAGACCGCGGCAGAGGCGGCCCCGGAGGAATGCGGGGCGGCAGAGGAGGCGGCATGATGGAGCGCGGGGGCCCGGGGGGTATGTTCAGAGGCGGCCGCGGCGGAGACAGAGGCGGATTCAGAGGAGGCCGGGGCATGGACCGAGGCGGCTACGGAGGAGGGGGCCGGAGAGGAGGGGGCCCCGGCGGTCCGCCCGGGCCGCTCATGGACCAGATGGGAGGCGGAGGCAGAGGCGGAAGGCGCGGAGGTCCGGGGAAGATGGACAAGTACGTGGGGAGCGGGCGGGGGGGGGGGGATGGGTAAGAACGTCCCCAGACCCACGCGATGGGACACGGGTGGCCGTGGGGCGGGGAGGGGCAGTGCCGCGGGTGACCGTGCCGTGTGCTGTGCTTGTCTTGCAGGGGGGAGCACCGCCAGGAGCGCAGGGAGCGGCCCTATTAGGGGCACGGCCCGGGAGCCGCGTTTACTACCAGATTTATTTTTTAAAACCAAGAAAATGTTTTAAATTTCTAATTCCGTATTTATAATGTTGGCCGCAACATTATGCTGATGATTCCTCGTCTGTACTTTTTCGTCTTTTTCACCGTTCGTGAAGAACCGTTAACACGAAGCGCGGCGGCGGCGTGCCGCTCCCCCCCCATCCCCCATCCCCCCCGGAGCGGTGGCGGAGCTCCGTTGTGAGCATGCTCGTGGCCCCGCGGCGGCGATCACCGGAACGATGTGAATGGTTGTGATGGGTTTCGGTTGTTTTTTTTTTTATTATTATTATTATTATTATTAAAATAAAATTCCAAATGTTTATAAACGTACCACTTCCGGCCTCTATTGGGAACATGTGCGTGTTGTCGCCCCCCCCAACCCGCGCTCCGCAGCTCCGCCGTCCCGGCCGTGCCCCCGCCCCCGCCGCTCCCATCCCGGCCCTTTCTGGGCCGCCTCCAACTTTCCCCGGCCGGGGCGCGGCTGTGGGGCTGCGCGGCTGCGGCCGTTGTGCGCCGCGCTCCGCTCTCGGCTCCGCTCCGCTGCGCGGCGGATGGCGGCGGGGGTGCGGGGCCGGGAGGCGGCGGCGGAGCCCCCGCGGCGGTCGGAGCGCGGCCCGGAACGGAGCGCGGAGCGGAGCGCGGAGGCGGCGGTGAGTGCCGGGGGGGGAGGGGGGGGAGAGCGGGGAGGGCTGCGTGCGCGGCCCCCCGGTCCCCCCCATCCCCTCCCCCCCATCCCGGTCCCCGCGCGTGCCGCGCAGGTGCCGGCCCGCTCCCGCCATCCTCTGGGGCTGCGCTTCTCGTGCCCCCCCCCCCCCCCGGTAGAGACCCCCCCCCAATGGAAAGGCCCCTCCGGCGAAGAGCACCGCAGCCAGAGGACCCCCCCTCAGTGACGGCCCCATATCTCGCCCCCAGCCCCGGGCAGGGACCCCCTCCAGGGCCCCCCCAGTTCACCGGTTTCCCGACGGGGGAGGGCAGATGGGAACCCCCGCGGTGCAGCGGTCCCCACGCGGTGCAGCCCCGTGGGGTTTGGCCGGGGGTGCTCCCTCCGCCGCCCCCCCCCCCCCGCCCTGCAGGTGACACCGCGGCAGTGGCAGAGGACCGGGCAGCTCTGGGGAGGGGCAGCGGCTGCAGATGGGGGACTCCCTAAGGGGAGGGGACACGGCGTGGAGAGCGTGGGATGCTGGAGGCAGCGGTGACACCCCTGGGATGGGGGTGGGAGTGCAGGGCCCTCTGTAACGGTTCTCCCCCCCCCACCCCCGCAGCTCACCATGGCCGAGCAGAGCAACATCCAGTCCGCGGCCTCCAAGAGCATCCGCCCCTTCCGCTCGAGCGAGGAGTACCTGGAGGCCATGAAGGAGGACCTGGCCGAGTGGTTCAACGCGCTCTACGACCTGGACATGGCGGCTGACACGTTCCTGGAGGCGCTGGCCACGGGCTGCCACCTGTGCCAGCACGCCAACAACGTCAACCGCGTGGCCCTCGAGTTCCAGCAGCGGCACCCCGAGGCGGCCGCACGCGTCCCCCGCAGCGAGGTCGTCTTCCAGGCCAGGAACGTGGCACCCGGATCCTTCGTCGCCCGCGATAACGTCTCCAACTTCATCCGCTGGTGCCGGCAGGACCTCGGCATCCAGGATGTGCTCATGTTTGAGACCAACGACTTGGTGCTGAAGAAGAACGAGAAAAACGTGGTCCTCTGCCTGCTGGAGGTGGCCAGGAGGGGCTCCAGGTTCGGCATGCTGGCCCCCATGCTGATCCAGATGGAGGAGGAGATCGAGGAGGAGCTGCGGGACCAGACGTGCGGGGTGGGAGCACCGCGGGGCGGCCGGGCCCTGCGCCCCGAGTCACCCGCGTACCCCGGGCAGGCACAGCGCGTCTCCCTGTGCGACCTGAGGAACCTGGACGAGCTGGTGAGGGCACGCGGGGTTCTGGGGGAGAGGGGCTCCACAGCTGCCCTGGGGGGGGGAGAGCTCCGTGCACCGGGCACGGAGCTGTAGGAGCAGTGGGGGCCTCTCTGTCCACCCTACACAGATCTCTGTGGCCCCTGGGAGGACCTCTGTGCGCCCATCTGGGAGCACTGTTGCCCATGGGAGGTCCTCCGTGTCCACCCCACTCGGCTCTGTGTGGGCCGTGGGAGGACCTCGCAGCCCAGCCGGGCTCTGTGCCCTCCGCGTGTCATGGGAGGTTTATTTTGGAGCCGTAATCACAGGGGAGATGTGGGAATCGCCACCACCTCCTCCCAGAGATGTGGGTGACATGGCGTGACAGGGCTGCCACCCCACGCCTCCCTCCACGAGGGAGAGAGGGCCACCGTCCCCTCCAGAGCAGCACTCAGCTGGGATTAACCGGGCTGGGCGCAGGATCCGGCCCTGTGCACCAGGCGGATTAACGCGTCTGGGGAGGGGCTGGGGGGCCGTGCCCTGCTCTGATCCCCTAATCCCAAAGCCTTTTTTAATTGAAACCCCACTTGCTTGCTAAGCCCAGCAGCCCGCTGCTCAGAGGGGGGCGTGGGGGGACACGCATCCCACCTGCCCCGCTCCCCATGGCCGGGTGCTGCCAGCCCCAAGTGCATTTTTCCGGGCTGCGTAATGCCTCTCCATGGGCTTTTATGGGCAGCGTTGGAGCCGGGGAGGAGCCTGGATCCGGCCAAGGTGGGGGGGACGGGTCCCCAGGGCTGGCAGCGCACGTCCCCGTGTCCCCCAGCACTGGGTCGGGCCCTGCAGCTCCCACTGGTGTGCCCCCCCCCCCCCCCGTGCCTCAGTTTCCCCGCGGTGGAGTGTGCTCAGTGTGCAGTGACGACCTGAAAGGAGGGATCGCAAACAAAAAAAAAGGCCATGCTACAAAGAAACGTGCAGCTGGGGAAGGCAGTGAGCTGGGGCTGCAGGTGCCGGGGGCAGCACCGCAGCAGCCGTGGCTCAGGATGGATTCCTGCCAGCGCCAAACCCCGGCACAACCCCGGGGGGAAGGGGCCGTGCCGGGGGTCCCCGTCCCCACACGCTCCCTGAGCTGCTCTGTGCCCGCAGTGCCAGCCCAGGCAGGATGCGGCCGCCTGCCCACGTCCCGGCTCGCAGTCGCTGCCTAATCCCTGACGTCAGCTCCTCGCACCTCCACGAAAAGGGACTTAACCCTTCTCCGTGCCTAACTGTGTGCGAGTGCGGGTGGTCCCTGCCCCGTGACGCTGCGGTGCTGCCCCCCGGGGGGGGTTTCCTTCCCGAGGTGTCCCCAACCGCGCAGTCAGTGCCCGTGGGGCTTCAGTGCCTGCCCCTTGGGGTCCCTGGGGGGAGCTGCAGGGAGTGGGGCGAGCAGAGCCGCGTCCAACCTCGTGGTTTGGGAACCCGTGTGAAAACTGATCCCAGGTACGGGCCTGGGCGGGGCGGGAGGGTAGCGGTGCTTTCTGAATTCATCTCTTTGCATTGCCCGGCCCTGGGAAGCCCCCACGGCCCTCCCCGGGGGAGGCTCTGTGGGCTCTGCTCCCACCGCTGACTGTGCCCTCATCTCTGCCCGCAGGTGCGGGAGATCCTGGGCTGCTGTACGTGCCCGTCCCAGTTCCCCATGGTCAAAATCTCAGAGGGTAAATACAAAGTGGGAGACTCCAACGCACTGATCTTTGTCCGAGTAAGAGCCGTCACGTCCCTCTCCCACTCCTTTCTCCGCTGGGGGGTGGGGGCCTGGGGATGCAGTGCTGGGGGCCCAAGGTGGGGCTGAGCTGGGGCCGGGGTTTGGTGCTGCGGTGCTCGGTGCCCTGGCCTGACCCCGAGGGGAGGGGATGGAATTTATCACGCCAGGAAGAGGAACAGGGAGCCGTGTCCTGGCACGGCCCTGCAGATAACAGCGCTGGTCATGGCCGGGGTCAGCCCTGCAGTTCCCAGGGTCTGGGAGGAGTAACCAACACTCATCCCACACGTAGCGGGAAACCCATAACCTACCCGAATTCACCGTTTGATCCTTCCCCTCCCCTCTCCCAAACGGCCCATCCGCTTGGGGTGGGCACGCTGAGCCTGCCCAGAGCCTGCCTGCTTTGGCTGGGAAGTTGTGACTGCCCATGCTGTCCCCAGGTGCTGAGGAGCCATGTAATGGTGCGTGTTGGAGGTGGCTGGGACACACTGGAACATTACCTGGACAAGCACGACCCGTGCCGCTGCTCCTCCCTATGTGAGTGACCCCGACCCCAGAATGTTCCACCTCTCTCGCACTTCCATGGGCTCCTTTCCCGTGGGTTGGGCCGGGCTGCTCGGGGCACAGATCTGAGTGAAATGAGAGTGAGACAACATTGCTTGCTTTGACCGCTGGAAGACCCACGTGCAGCACGAGGGGCAGGAAGGGCCGTGCTCCCCACCGACCCCATGCTGTCACCTTCTCTCGCAGCTCACCGCCTGCCCCCCGCCCGCACCATGGCCTTCTCCCCACCCAAACCCAGCCCCGCTCCCCACGCCCCCAGCCCCAGCACCCCACGCCGCGCTGATGTGACCGGCCCAGGGGACAGACGGCCGCCAGGATGGGGGGACACTGGCTGCAGCAGGACAGAGCGGGGCAGCGTCCCGAAGCCTGGGGCCATCCTGCCCCCCCGGGCCCCCGCCAGCCCGTCGAGGAGCCCCGGCAGCGCGCTCAGGTAGGGCCCAGTGTCTGTGGGTGCTGTGGGGGTGGGGGTCTCGCTGTCACCTCCTGTCCTGTGCTGTGACAGAGCCGGTGAGTCAGCCAGGACACGGGGGGGTGGGGGGGGGCATACAGGGCAGGCTGTGACACAGGGCCTGGCACAGCGGGACAGGATGGGGCCGCCCTGCTGCTATGGTAATGCTTCCCAAACTGAGCGCTGCTGCGTGGCGGGGGGGAAGGAAGCCGGGCTGGGCCGGGCAACCCTGGAGGCTGGGAAGGCCTCAGCCCCACGGCAGGACCTCAGCCCCATAGCAGGACCTCAGCCCCATAGCAGGCCTCATCCCTCACAGACAGCCCCTCTCCGCATCAGCTCCTGGGAACCGCGGCAGTCCTCGTCCCCACAGCAGGCACCCCCCCCCCCCCCCGCTCCCCTCCCCCACACAGACAGCCCCGGCCTCGCCCCGCCGCTTCCCGCGCCTTCACTGCGCACGCGCAGTGCTCTCCGCGCCGCCGCAGCGCGGGCGCGGTGCTGCCCCCTGGCGGCCGCGCGGGGTGCGAGCAGGGGGCGGGGGTGGGGCTCGTTGCCATGGGGAGGGGCGGGGGTGGGGGAGGGGCTGCAGGCGGTCCTGAGCGCGCGTGGGGATGCGGGGCGCGCCCTGCCCGGCTCCTTCTCCCCGCCCCAGGCCCCGCGACCCCGTCCGCACCCGCCGCCATTCCGGGGACAGCGACTCTTCGTCGGCCTCATCCGCGGGACCGCCGCGGGTCCCCCGCCCTCCGCCCGCCTCCTGCCCCTCTCCCCGCCGCCCTCCGCACGGCCGCAGCCGCTCGGGAGACCGCGGCCCCCTGGCCCTGCACCCCGCGGGGGTCGGGGAGGAGCGCGGCCGCCCTCGTGTCCCCAACGGGCCGGGCTCGGGGCCGCCCCGTGCCCGCAGCCAGGGCCGGCCCGGCGCTGAGCCCGTGCTGCTGATCCGGCGCGGGCGCGACGGGCAGCACTCGTGGGCGCGCAGCGATGGCGGAGCCCCCGGCCCACGGCGCTCCTCTCTGCCCGGGGCCGGGGCCGAGGACGCGGACGCCTTCCAGGAGGAGCTGGAGGAGCTGGCGCGGAGGCTGCGGGCACCGCTGCGCTTGGAGCCCGGGCAGGAGCAGCAGCTGCTGGGACGACTGGAGGAAGAGTTTTTGGCCAACACGCGGCTGATGGAGCTGGGGGACGGCGAGCCCTCGCCCCCCGCCCGCCCCACGCACGGCGTGCTGGAGCCCGGCAGCGGGGCGGCCGCCGACTCGGCCTACTGCTCCTCCTCGTCCTCCTCGTCCTCCCTCAACGTCCTCAGCAACAAGCACGGCACGCTGCCCGAGGACGGCCGCCGCAATGGGGGTCCACCGGCCGCCCCCCACCACCCACAGGAGCGCTGCGGCCGCCCCTCCAGCTCCTCGGACGAGAGCAGCTGCGTGCCGGCCTCCGGGGCCGAGTCCGACCCTGAGTGGGCACTGGTGGTGGAAGATGAGGGACCGGAGACGGCGGCGGTGCTGGGGGTCCCCACGTCACCTGCCCTGCGGCCCCGTGCCCGACCCCGGCTGGACGCGCAGCCCGGCAGGAAGCCCACCCGCATCCCTGCACCCCGGCCCCCCGCCAGCCCCCAGCCCTGGCGGGCACTGCACAACGTCCTGGCCTCACTGCTGGAGCCCGGCCGGGCACCGCGGGAGGGAGAGGGGCTGCGGGAGGATGCCTGGCCATGAGGAGGACACGTGGTGGCTGCAGCCCCCGGCACGGGACATGCGGGCGGCAGGGACGGTCCTTGGGCGGCTGTGGGATGGATGCTGTCATGGTGGGGTTGGCGGGGCTGACATATCCTTGAGGACGGCCTCGGTGTGATGGCAGTGGTGGCAGGAGCTGTGTCAGGCTGTTGGGAACAGGTCTGGGAGCAACCGGCTCTGCTCTGCTCCTTCTCTGCTCTTCACCGCTTTCGTCGTGCTCCGTCCTGCTCCCCTGGGCTTCCAGTGCTCCTCCTGCCCATCTCCCCACACCTGACAACACCTGGGGACACACAGCTCACGTCCTCCAGTCCTCTGCAGCATCTCCCCCAGCACGGGCTGGGCCCCGGGAGCCATCAAAGCCCAGCAGATCCGAGCCCGCCTGCTGCTGTGTGCCCACAGAACCTGGTCCTGCCCCTGGGCCATGGGGTTCTTGGGAAACATCCCTGCTGGGGATCCTGCATCCCTCGGGGTGGTGCCCACGGCCCCATGTGCAGTGCTGTGTCCGGGTCTGGGGCATCCAGTATGGGGCACCCAGTATGGGGAAGATGTGGAGCAGTTGGAGAGGGTCCGGAGGAGGACCACAAAATGATCAGGGGGCTGGAGCAGCTCCCCTACAAAGACAGGCTGAGGGAGCTGGGCTTGTTCAGCCTGGAGAAGGCTGGGAGGGGATCTCATCGCAGCCTTCCAGTATTTAAAGGAGATTATAAACCGGAGGGGCATCAAATATTTTTACAAGGGTGGACTGTGATAGGACCAGGGGGAGCTAAGCTCGAGGAGGGAAGGTGTAGGTCGGATGTCAGGGTGAAGCTCTTCACAGAGAGCAGTGAGGTGCTGGCACAGCTGCCCAGAGAGGCTGCGGGCACCCCATCCCTGGAGGTGTTCAGGACCAGGTTGGATGAGCTCTGGGCAGCCTGGGCTAGTGCTGGACGTGGAGCTTGGTGGCCCTGCCTGTGACAGGGTTGGAGCTTGGTGATCCTCGTGTCCCTTCCAACACAAGCCATTCCACCATTCTGTGACGTGATGTATATGAGCTGAAGGTTTTCTGTTCCAGGGATGTGTGGTTAGGGTAGAGGTATGCCCTCACACACCCAGCGTTGTAAATAAAGGAAGCCTACTCGCTGACTTTGCTTTGGAGTTAAGGAGTTTATTCCTGATGAAGATGATGGGAGAAGGCCACAGGGATAGGGCCTCCTCCAGCCCCACAGCACAAGGACACGGAGCCAGCACTGTGTCCACCAGAACCCCGGCTCCATTGCTGCAGAACTGCTTTATGATTTCCACCTCTCTTCCTCCTCACTGCACTTTTCCCCCCCAAACCACCTCCCCCACCCCCCTGCACAGCACCAAGCTGTCCTGGGCCCCTTATCTGAGCTATCACAAGGGCACAGCCCAGAGGAAGCTCACAGCATCATCCTTCCCAGCCCAGCCCTAACACCCCAGACAGGCTGCCAGTTGTGTGGGCAAATGTCATCTTTATTCCAGGCTGGCTTAAAACGAGTGAACATAGAATATATTCATATTTTATATATTTATAAGGTATTTCACGATGGGGTCTGAAAACTTGAACCGGGCACTTCTATTGACGAGTGATGGATGGCTTTATTTTGGGGCAGGGTGGACAAGGTATGTCACCACTGGGATAGGGGGAAGGGCCCCTCTGGGTGAGAAGGGGAAAGGGAGGGAGCTGCTATGGGGCCTTGGATTAAGTCTGTGCTGGTACCCCCCTGCAAAGAGAGGGAGCCCTGCAGGAGAAGGGAAAAGCCCTTTTTGTACAGCACACACGGGTAAAGATTTCAACTTGAGACCTTGAGAGCATCACCCATGGGGAGGGACCTTCCCCGTGATTCATCCCAAGCTCTCAGGGCCCCAACCAGCCCCCATCAGGCTCTGAGCCAGCCCAGGGAGGGGGACCCCCAGCACGAGGAGCGATGGATCCCCCAGGGGGGACAGGAGGAAACAGAGCTGGGGAGCAAGCTGGAGTCACAGCTGGGCTCCCTCCAGGAACAGCTAACAGGGAGGACAGGGCACAGTTCACCTAGGGACTGGAACATAGGGCAGGGGGGCTGGGACACCCCCATCCTCCTCCTCCACCCTCCTGGGAAGCGACGGCTCCGTGCTCAGGGTAAAAAAAGAGAGGAAACATGCAGGCAGCTCCTGCCCCACCATCAGTTCTTCAGGATGGCATCGTAGGCCTGGTAGATGTACTGGGAGACCTCCGGTGCCCGGCATTTTAGCGACAGCTGGGGAAGAGAGGAGACACCAACCGTGGCACTGAGGCCTGCAGCATGGCCGTGCCCCATCATCACACACCCACAGGGCACAGGATGGGCTCAACACATGGATGGGGGACATCAAGCCACCCCCAGTGCCCTCCCCAGCCCCGCAGCAGCGTTCACATGCAGGGAAGCAGGCGTGCATCTTGGCTCAGGCTTTCACCCACTGCCTGCAACTCCACTGGGCACTTCCCCAAAGACATCTCCTAAGCCTGCCTTCATTCCAAAATTGTGCTTTTGATGTCTCACTGCTCTCGGCTCCTAGAGTTGCAGGTCAGCAGGGCAGAGCTGAGCACGTGTGCCCAGGACAAGGACCTGCAGCTATCCTCATCCAAAGCACACCCACAGCAGGGCAGGGCTGATGGAAATGCTCCGACCCCGCCAGACCAACAGGGAAGGGAAAAGCAGCCAGGCACAGCCCAAAAGCAAGGGTAGAAACCATTCTGCTAACCTCCAAATCCTGCAACAGCGGGGCAGGCAGCAGTGGGCAGGCGGGCAGCAAGGGAGACACAGAGAGATGAGTCAGCACCAGAGCTCATCCCAACCACCCCAAAGAGAAAGGAGGGGGGAGGGGGGGACAGGGACAGAGCCCCAGCACCGCGGGTTATCTGGGGGGGAGACTGGGTGGCCAGGACCTTGCTGCTTCCTTCACAGACACTGCTAAGGTGGTGGCTGCCTCCCTGCTGCTGCAACCCCACGAAGGGCACAGCAAGGGACACAGGGCTAGGCCGAGGGGCAGGCAGCGGGGGCTGGGCCTTACCGTGAAGCTGGGGTTGCTGGGCTGGATGCGGAGCTCCGCCAGCACCCAGATGCCATTGGTGAGCTTCAGAGACTGGTAGAGCATGTCCTGGCCCTCCACGTTCCTCTTGGCGATGGTAAAGATGTTGCTGCCTTGGAGCTTGCTGCTGACAGCATCTGGGTGGGCAAAGGAAGAGCTCAGCACCAGCTCCTGCTGGACCCCAGCCCTGCTTCGGCCCCATTTTCCCTGTCACGTCTCTTGGTGGTCCATGCTTCTACAACTGGAGCAGCATGTTCCTGCTGAGAGACGCAGGGGCTTCGGGGAAAGGACAGGGGGATCCAAGCCCTGTGTGAAGGTGATGAGGTTGGGGCTTCCCAGTCCTAGTTCAGCCCAGCACTGCCTGAACACAGGGCAACAAACCATCCCTCCATGGAGGCCAGCAGTCCCTAAGATGCTGTGACTGTCTCTGTTACTGTGGGGCAGGAATAAGGGGAGCTCCAAACTCCTCACAACCTGAGCTGGGCTAACAGGGGTAGGGGGAAGGTGGCCACCAAGTCCAGCTCTGAGGATGTGGCTGGCCGAGAGCCCTTGTGAAGGGTTTGGACGCACCTGCACTGAGGGAACAGTCCTTGATCTGGAACTGGGCCTCATTTTCGTTGGGAATGTCCTTCCAGGTGGCGAGGAACATCTGCCGCTCTGCAGCCAAAACAAAGCAAGGCACTGAGGTGACAAGTGGGATCCAACCCTTCCAACTCCCAACACAGGGGCCGTGCTGTGGTGGTGCTGGGGGCTGAGGCACCAGCACAGAATCCCCCCCCGCAGCCGCTCGAGATCTGCCTCACTCAGCTGCTTGCTTTTGAAAACAGCAAGCTCATCTGCCTTGGTGAAGAGGCTGGGGAGTGCCAGACTGGACAGCAAGAGTTCCCAAAGGCAGCAAGAGTCAGGATGTGGCTCAAGTCACCCTGGGCACCACAGTGTGGTGATGCTGACACAGCCACACTCCAGAATCTTAATTGCTTCTCACTCCCCAGGGCTCCCAGCCCCAACCCGAACACTAAGCACGTGGTTGGGAGGATTTTAGTGAATGGGATCGTACCCATGCTCCAACTTACCCATCTTCCCATCCTCCACAAAGAGGATGTGCAGAGGGTAGAGAGTGCTAAAGTAGAAGACATCAATGTTGTTCTTCACCGCAACCTGGGATGGGAGGAAGGACATCAGGATGTCAACATGCAGGGGGGGACACCCGGGTCCAACTGTGAGCCCCTCAGGCAAGCGTGGGAGCTCTCACCTGCAGGTTGTTGAGGGGATCCATCTTCATGACAGAACCCACAGTGTTCAGAGGGAGGGAAATCTCCACCGACTGGTTGGGAGCAAGGGGTGCATGCACCTGGAGAGGGGCAGCTGGGGCCAGGCCAAAGCTGGGGGGACACACAGCACTGGGTCAGGGCTGTCAGCCCACTGTTGTCCCTGCCCCCACCACCAGCTCTGGGACCTCCAGGAACCGCCTCATCTACCTGCACCATTATTTCCTCCACTCATGGAAAGAGTCCAACTCACTCCTGCCCATGCTTGCCCAGCAGAGGTATCCCACCCCCAGTGAGACACCTTTCACCTCCAGATCTCCACACATTTTTAGTGTTTGTGTACCACCTCATTAGGAGCACATCTTTTTCGTGCTCCTCTGTGTTCACCAGGACAAATAAGGAGACATCTGTGCCTGGGGAGGCGGCCATGCCCCAGCAAACAGCCTCCTCAGTCAACTTCTCAGAGGCTTTGGGTTGATGTCCATCACCATCGGAGCCATCAGGGAGAGAAGGATCATCACGTGAGGCTGTTCCCTGGCAGATGTCACCACAGCCCTGTCTGCTCACCCTTCTCTGAGCTGAGGAGGTGCCACCCAGCATTCTCACCAGCCCATGTCACCGCAGCCCAGGAGACAACTCACCTGTTGCGGTTGAACTGGATTGCAAAGTCAGACATGACCTGCAGGGCCTTGTTGGTCAGCACCAGGTCCATGCAGATGGAGCCCACCTGCCGGCTGAAGGTGCCAGAGATCTCCAACCCCTTGGCCTTCATGGCAGGGAGCCACACCTGAGAGACACCAAATCCACAGAGGCTTATCCAAACCGAGCGCTTCGGTGCCCGCTCTCAGCCCAGAGCAGCAGCAGCATGCCACCAGAGTGCTGCTGTCCCACTCACCGTCTTGGGTGCCACGTAGGACCCCGACAGAGTGCCCACTCCCCCGGTGAGGTCGAAGAGGTCCCCCAGGCCACTGTTGAGGGGTGCTCCCATAGCAGCCGGCGCTGCAGGGCCGGGCGCTGTGAAGCCACCACCACCAGCACCCATCTGCAGAGATGAGAGAGCATCAGGGCCACAGCAGCAAGGAGGAGGGGAGAAGAGGAAGAGGAGGAGGAAGAAGAGGCAAAGGGTGCAAGGGCACTCACAGCAGGGCTGCCTCCCACATCACTGCGCAGCTGCAAGAGACAAGAGACTGCTGTTGGTGCAAAGGGTGCTTCCAAAAAGGCACAAGCAAGGGCTTGGGGTCACTGGGGTACGGAGGGGAGCAGGTGCTCCTTGCCATGGGTATGTGGTTTAGTGGTGGGACTCAGTAGATGCAGTTATGGCTGGGTTCGGTGTTTGAGGATCTACTCCAACCACAGCGATTCTGTTTTAGCCAAGAAGGGCTGAGCTCAAACCTCAGCTGAGCCCCCTGTGCACACCAGGAGCCAGAGAGGTGAAGGCTGAGTGGTTTTGGGGCTGGCTGGCTGTCACCAGAGAGGCACAGGGTCTGTGGAGGTGGGCATGGGCACTGCAGGGGGTAGAGGGAAAAAAAAAGGTCTGATCCATACCCCTTCCGACTCGTCCCCCATCTCCAAGCAGAAGCAGGCAATGCAGAGAGGAGAGCACATGCAGAGAAGCCAGGAGAGAAGAGAGACAAAAACAGAGAGAGAAAAGAAAGGCAGGACAGAACAGATTAGTCCCACCATGTCTCCTCCTCCTCTCCCCACAGGTTTGGACACTCTGGGGTTAGCAGGGCACGTCCCCAAGTCATGCAGCTGTTTGGGGTTGAGCGGGGACTCAGAAGAGGAGCCCCCACCGCAGCAGCACAGCAAGTCTGTGGGGGCACCCACAGCAGAGAGGCTGCAGGGAGCTCGCGTGCAGGAATGGGAAAAAAAGGCACCAAGAAGCCCTGCTCCAGCCATCTGACAGGGATGAGACTAATTAGCACCCCTCCCATCGCAAGCTAGAGAAGGAACAGATTAGCCTAGATGTCCCCAGGCAGATAGCTCCAAGCAGGAGCCCTCCCACCCACACCCGAACCCCAGCATGGCAACCCACCAGGCTATCCAGGCCCCCTCCCAGGAGGTCCACAGCTCCCATCTGCACAGAGGTGGCCAGGGGGGGCCCGCTGACAGGGGGGGCCAGGTCCAGGTTCAGCAGGTCCCCCAGCAGGTCGCCCTGCGCTGGGATGACGGCGGGCTGCTCCGCTGCCTGCCCAGCTGAGGGTGCTGATTCAGGGCTCTCGACACTCTCGCTCCTGGGGCAAAGGAGAACGGGGAGGCGTGAGATGCTGGAAGAGTCCAGGTAAGCCAGTGGGTCCTGGAGCCCCCGCAGCTGAGGAGCACTCAGCTGGACTTGACAATGAGACACCCCGCTCCAGTGGGGCTCCTTGATGCTATCTTTCAGACTCGCCTACTCACACCTGAGATCTCCAGCTCTGGCAGGACAGTATGGACCCCATACTGCTCCTACTTGGAGATGCTCCTACAGGGGACCGCTCCCCTTGGGGACCCTCCAATTCACTGGGTCATGCTGCGACCACAGCAGTGACAGTCAGCCCAGCTCCACATCCACCCCCATTGCACGCACCCTGCTCTGGATGTCCCAGAACCCCACGGGGACACCCCTACAGCTGGTGGGGACACTCACGAGCCCGTTCGTGGCAGCAAGCTCTTGTGCACAACCCCTCTGCTCCCCTCCACGAAGGCGCTGGGTGGCTTGTGATAGACAGAGGCCAGCGTCCCGATGTAGCAGATGAGCTCATCCAGCAGCGTGGGCTCGATCAGGTCTGTCTCCTCAGAAATAAGTGGCTTCTCTGCCAGCACCACCTCCTTGGCTGCCACAGGGTCAGTGGACAGCAGGCGCCAGTAGATGTAGCCGCGGTCCCGCAGGTCAGGGTTGTCGGAGTCCTTTGGGAAGCAGAGGGGTAAGTGGCAAAGCCATGGGGTGGGGGAAGCTGCAGAGCATCCCACAGCCACAACCACCTCGGCCCCATCTAAGTCTGCAGTGTCAGAGTGGGTAAGTTACAGCTGTGTTGTGTCCCATGACCGTGGTTGGACTTTACAGGTCTTTCCCAGGCTAAATGAATAACTGTGCTCTGCTACACAGACACCACTGGCTTCCATGAGGAAGCTGCACATCCTACAGGACACCATGTCCCCATTCTCCAGGACTCTAACAGCAAGCTTCCCCTGATTTAGGCTCTTATCCACCACGGGCATCGTGCCATCACGACCTGCTGCTGCTCAGGGAGGCTCAGCAGGGTTGGTGGGATGCTTTGCTGGGCACAGGAGCTGGCACCCACCTGTGTGGCCAGGCTCAGCACCTGCTGCACCAGCTCCTGGGTCTCGGTGGGCTTCTTCAGGAAGAGCTTCACGATGGCTGTCAGCAGCTGCAGCTGGACCTGCGGGCACCAGCGAGATCAGGGAGAGACACACAGAGGAAGAACAGGAGTTCTCCCCATGCACAGTGCTGGCATGGGACTTTGCACAGCAGGTCCACGGGTGAAACCATCAGCCCCAGCTAAAGGGCAGCCTAAAGCAGCTGGGACCAAGCCCAGGACTTTTCCAGCTCCAAAAGGGCTGATCCTGTGCCAGCACCAAGCGAGCACGGATCCCTTCCAGCCTTGAGGAAGGGAAGGTGCTTGGGTGGCATTTCACAGAGGATGCTTTGCATCCAGGAGGACGGTTCCAGGATCGTGCAGTGGTGGCTGCTCTGTGGCATAAGCAGCAGCCCCACATCCACACCCACGCCCCCCAGCCCCTGCACCTGAGTGCTCTCATCGTGGAAGCCCTCCAGGAAGCTCTCCAGCAGCTCGTCAGCATTGTCAATGCGCTCGGCGTACTCGCCCACGATCCAGATCATGGCAGCCCGTGCCTCAGGCTCATCCAGCGAGTCCAGGTTCTCACACAGGGTGGCAATGACACTCTCATACCTGTCAGAATGAGGGCACATCACCAAAAAGCCCAGGCTCTAATGTCACCTCATCACTCATAGCAGCACAGTTCCCAGAAAGTTCCTGTTTTCCTAGTGGAAGACTTCAAGCCAGCAAAGGGGAGCAATAAAGCGATGCATCACCATCTGAAAAGGGTTCTGTTTGATTCCTGGGAAGGTCAGGAAGTGTAAAACACTGACACATGCATGCTCAGTTGCACCCATGCTGCCTTCAGTACAGCTCTGCTTTCAGGACACATGAGAGTCTTTAATTATCTGCACTGGGAGAGTTTGGGTAACTGGAAGAAAGATGGGAGGATTTCCATAAATCACTCCCTTCAGAATGACTTTCACAGAAACAGAGCACGCCACTACTTCTGTACCCAGACACAAAAGACACTGGATGCAGCACAGGGATGTTTGCTGAGCAAAACACACTGCTCATTTGCCAGCCTCACCTGTCTGCTCTCCATCCTTTCTCTCCACCCCCGAATATCTATGCAGATTTCTAACTCACTGATTGCTATCCCTACTCCCCCCCAGGCAACGGGGAGCACAGGAGGCAGCCCAGCCTGCCCCTCCCCCCACGTACTTGTTGGGGTACTTGCGGAAGATGTCCTTGATGACGACGATGGCCTCCTGCACCACGTAGTTGACCTTGGTCTGGATGAGGTCCAGCAGGGTGCTGACACAGCGCTCTGCTGATTGCTGTTGGAGGGGCTCAGTCAGTGATGCCCTCGCACCCCCACCCAACAACGCTGCCACGCTCCCTTAACCCAACCCAGAGCAGAAGAGGGAGAGGCACATGTGTTGTCTCCCCTTTGCACACCCCAAATCCTACATGTGTTCCAACAGATGGTAAAGAGATGGAACACACCCTGGCTCGTTCCCATCTCCTGGGAGAGCATCCCTGGGATGCAGCAGCCTCCAGCTGATCCACAACAGGCTGAAGAGCAACACATGCTTAACAACGACCACCAGCAGAACACTAAGCACCGTGGGGATGGCACGACAAGGCTGCCCTGTCCCTCCCCACGGCAGTCTCACCTCCACCTTGATGGCACAGCGCCCGATGGCTCGGACTGCCTTCCTGACAAAGTCCACGTCCACCTCTGTGGCATATTCCTTCAGCTCGGCCAGCACCTGCCACGGGGACAAGGTGGTGAGCATGTGATGGCCAGGAGAGACACCGACCCACAGATGCCCCCCAGCACAACACCCCAAATCTCAGCTGGCTGCCAAACTACAGCCAGATCAAAATTTTAACCTGGCAGCCACAGCCCTGGTGGTACTGAAGCACGAGACGGGTGGGGAGGATGCTCTGACAGGGACAGTCAAACCTCCCCGTGCCCACCCAGACCCCAACCTGTGCAATGTTGGCCTGGGAAGCCAGGCGGATCATGATGTCCAACTTCTCCAGCTTGACGTAGATGGGGTCATTGTACTTGACAAAGAACACCTTCATCTCATGCTTTAGGATTTCGGGTCTGAGGAACAAGGAGAGGCAGCAGTTAAGAGACCTGGTCAATGCAAGCAGAGCTTGAAGTTGCTCCCTGGCCACAAGCAGAAGGTTTGGGGGCTGCTCAATTCTAAGGAGCCCAAGATGCTGTGATCTCCCCCCTGAGAACTCTGATCCCTGATTCCCTTTTGCTGGCACAGAGGGAACACAGAACAACCTTGCCACAAACAACAACCAGATGCACAGCAACAGGGCGCACCGGCCTCAGCAAGGTTGGACTGGGCATCCTGAGGAAGCAGGGAAGCCAGCCCAGAGCCCAGGGCCAAACTGGACCTTCCTCACCAGAACAGCCTCTAAGCTGGGAAGGGGACAGGCCAGGTCCCCAAGGAGCCAACCTGCTTTCTGCATTCCCACTCACAGGGACGCTAATTACTTTCCACTTCTCCCAGAAGTTGCTGCTATTTTTAATAGGCAATAACAGCAATGCCAGTGGGGCAACAGATCAGCTGACTGCAGCTCTCCAGCTGGCCCTGCTGACCTGCACACACAGGAGGGGCCTCGGGCACCTCCTGCCCTCCAATAGTAGCAATAGATCAGCCACAGGAAAGAGGACTTTCAGGACTCGCCTGTCTGATGAGGACAACCACAAAGAAACAAGCTATTCTCATGAAAATCCCTCACTAGGCTAAGATGATTAAACCAGTGCCTCAGCTTTTAGTCTTTCCACCCCCTGCTCCCCAAAATAAGCAACGAATTAAGTGAATCCCATCCCACTGCCTCAGCTGGTGCTCTGCGCCCAGCCCTTGGATTTCAGCAATGAGAAAGACCAAGCACCAGGTTGTGTCACCAAAGCCTGGACACCATTACAGCCACCAGAAAGCCCAGCACGCTGGGACGCAGCACCTGGAGGCAGGAGGACGCTCACCTCTTCTGCACAATGAGGTTGATGTTGCGCAGAGCCACGTACTGCAGCTCGGGCTCAGCAGACAGCAGGGTGACGAGCGGCGGGGCCAGCTTCTTCAGCAGTGTACCATAGTAATCCAGGTCCTTGGACAGCATCTCCATGAACTTCATCAGCACCTTCACCGCCGAGAGCACCACTGCAGAGTTGGCGTGGGACAGCCGGGGCGTCACCCGCTCGCAGATGCTGCAGGGGTTGAGGGTGAAGGGAAAGGAAACAGTCAGAGCCAGGCACCCTACTGAGAGCACCAAGGGACGAGGCGTCGGCAGTCTGTGGCAAGCTGGGCAGCCAGCATGCAAAATTTCCCCCAGAAGATGTGCAACTGTCTCTTAAAGGCTCCTGCTAATGGTTTATTTCCCAGCAAAGACCTCCATGCAGTTGGATCTGCCCAGTGCTCAGCCTGCTCTCACTTGAAGCACGCTCAGATCACGTCTGGAGAATTCTGTTCCTCACGCCAGTGTGAGGACAGCACTCACTAAGGGGCTGTGGAGTTCCCATGCACAATGCTACGCTGATGTCAGCAGTTCCCCCCTCCCCCAGCAGCAGGAAGCCAAGGGTGGGGAGCAGTGCAGACGGAAGCACGAAGGCACTTCTCAGAGGAGAACAGGCAGCGTCAGCACCATCCAGCCAGCACCCTGCTGTCCCCGTGCCCTGTCCCACCTCCCTCACCTCTGGGCCTCCCGGTCATCCTTGGGCATGTAGTTGGCCAGGCAGTCCAGGATGAAGATCTGGCCCCATTCGGTGCACTCGTTCAGGGCCGTGAGCAGCTTGTTGATGGACTGGGGGTTGAGGTCCAGCAGGTTACTGCTCGGGTGCGACTCAGCAATCTCCGACAGCGCTGCCACAGCGTTAGCCACTACCTGCCAGAGGGGATGGGACACGAGTGATGGGACAGCAAGCACGGCGGGATGGCAGTCGTGGTTCTGGAGGAAAGCTGCTGCAAGCAGACGAGCTGCATCATCAGTGTGGGGCCCTCGCTCTGACATCTGGGCACCAGCTTCTCCTCCCCACCAGCTGATGTGCAGATGAGCTGTCACTACACATCCCCACCACCCATGCTGTGACTCTTTCCCCATCGCTGCTCAGCGATTTGGGTGGGCAAATCCTACAGCCCTGTGCTTTTCCTGTCTCTCCATGCAGCCACCCTAGGCAGGAAAACAGCAGATCTGAGCTGAGGGCCACGATCACATCACTCCAAGCTGGTGTGAGGCACCAGACATGCAGCATCACAGCACTCCCAGCCAGCAGCTCCTGCCTGATGCCTTTCCTGCTCCCCACAGGGAACAGAAGCTAACAACACGTGGGAATTAATGAAATCTCACATCTAAAAGCAGCTGGGTGACAGTTACTGGACAAGAAGAGCAACCCCAGGAACAGCTGTCCATAAAAGCGACCAAAAAGTATCAAGAAACAAAGGGGAACGTGGGAGCAAGGATATGGGGATGCAGAAATGAGGGAGAGCATCTGCTGCACCAGATGGGGAAAGCAAAGTCTGATCACCATGGGGTTGGAGTCCGAGATGAGGTCCTTGAGGGTGTCCAGGAAGCCCTGGTCCTCCACCAGCTGGGCGTTGATGTCATGGAGCTTGGCCACGCAGACAGCCGCCGTCTTGCGCACGTACGGGTCCTCATCCTTCAGGCACTTGCGCAGGGGCTCGCAGAGGTACTCCGTGATTTTGTCCACGCGGATGCAGCCCATGGTCCGCACGGCCAGGGCACGGATCAGTGGGTTTGGGTCCTCACAGTCCTGCAGCAGCAGAGGGGACAGTGAGAGCTCCAGCCCTTCCAGCCACAGCCACCAGCAGTGCTTTCAGAACCTCGATTTTCCTTCAGGTTCCTGAAGCCCTGAGGTTTTAGCCTTCAGCTCTCAAGTGGAGAGAGCTCATCCCATGGAAGGAGTTGTGTCTCATTCCATAATTTGGAGTGCACTGAACACTCTCTAACAGCTCTCACCCCAAATGTGCCCCAGGGCCAGCTGTCTGCCTGGCTTACACCAGGGACACAACCCACCCTGCACCCCCAGAACAGCTACCCAACCTGGGGAACGCACCAAAAGCACCAAACCTTCCTGGAAAGGCTTTCCACAAAAGGATTTGGTGACTCAGTGGCTTCCAAGAAACACACTCTCCAGCTCCCAACCCCAAGAAAAGGACCACTTTCTCTGCAGCAAGCTCAATGGAGGGCACCTCCAACACAGGAGCCACCACCACCAAAAAACGTTTTCCACGTGCACTGTGGCAAATTTGCTCTCTTATCCCATGCAATGGGAGCGCTCATGCGTTGAGAGCGAGCTCTGGGCACCTGCTTGCCCTCCCTTTGGTGGCAGGGGGCCCTCACCTTCACGAAGGTGTTGACAGCCATGATGGCCATGTCAGGCTGGCTCTTGGCGTAGTTCATCAGGTAGAGGTAGACCAGCTTCTTCAGCTCCAGGTTGTCTGTCTGCATGCAGTTCACCACATCCGGGAAGAGAGCGCTGAAATGTGAAGCACCACAGATCTGAGGGCAAGTGACTGGGATGGGGTGTTAACACAGGCACCGTGCCATGCTGCCACGCGTCCCTTTTGGCCTGGGAGAGCCACCAAACCCCGTTTAGCCTGACACTGAGCACCTCCAGGAGTGGCACACCCAGGGCCAGGGTCTCAGCACCCACTGCGTATAGAATTTCCACCTAACCTATGTTTTCCTTCTCTTAGTTTAAAACCACTCTCACTTCTCCTATCACCATCAGACTGTGTGAAAAGTTGCTCTCCACCCATTTCATAAGTTCCTTTCAAGTACTGAGAGGCTGCAATGAGGTTTTCTCAGAGCCTCCTAGATCAAGCTGGCAATCTAGAAGGTATTTTTTCCATCCCAGATGACTCCATGACCCTAACTCAAGGACCTTAAAACCAGCTTGTGCTTGCAGGCTCCCACCAGGCCCAAGGAGTCCATTCTGCTGGGTCTGAAGCACAGCAAAAGCAGCTTTGTGAGGCTGCAAAGCACAGAACGAAGGGAAGAAAAGAGCTGCCAGGGTGAGTTTGTCCTTCCTGAGCCCACGGGTCAGGAGGACGGACACACCTGACGTCCTTGCCGACAGTCATGGAGGCGATCACCTTCTTCACCGCCTCCTTCTTCTTCTCCTTCTTGTCACTGTTCAGCTCTGCCTTCAGCTCGAAGATCTCCCCTGCAAGAAAGGCACGGGGTCAGCAGAGGGGTGCTAAGCAGGACCCCGGCAGGGCTGGGGGCTGCCGAGTACCCTTCCCCACGAAATCAGCGTGGAAAATCCCCGCTCACGGGACCACAGAGCGTCCCGAGCTGTTAGGAACCCACGGGATCACAGAGCCCAACCCTAAGCAGTGTGAGAGCCGTATCCCAGCGCTCCCTGAGCACAGTGCCCGTGGCCCTGGGATCTGCGCCCCGCCCCCCCAAACCCCCTGGGGCAGCACCCCTTCACCCCCACCCCATCCCCCTCACCCCACCGCAGCCCCCCCTCACCCTTCTTGGTGGTGGTGAAGTACTTGGAGTCCGTCATGGTGCCGCCGCGTTCCCTGCCAGGAGAGGCAGTGTCACCGACAGCCAAACGCGCGCATCCCGCCCCCAAACCCCCTCCGTTCAGATGGCGGAGCTCCGCTCCCGTCCCAACCCCCCCCACCCCCACCTGCCCGCCGCGCCGCCCGCTGCCCCCGGCCCCACCGGAAGTGAGGAGCGAGCGCTTTTCCGGGGCGTGGTTTAGGGGAGGGGAGGGGCGAAGGGGGCGGGGTCGGGGGCGGAACGGAGCCGGGACGGAGGGTGGGGACACGGGGTGGGGGTGGGGCGTGCGGACGTGGAGACGGGGATGTGGGATGGGGGTGGGGCGTGGAACCAGATGGGGATTGGGGAGGGGCACGGTTTGGGAGAAGGGACAGGATGGGATTGGGGGATGGGGACACGGGGTGAGATGGGGATGGGAAAGGGTGTGGGGGTGGGTGATGGGAATATGGGGACAAGGAGTGGAGACAGGATAGGACACGGGGACAGGGGTGGGGCTGGGGACGTGGTGTGGGGAGAAGCGAGAAGAGGGGTGGGGTGGGACAGGGGATAGGGGCAGGGGACGGGATAGGGAATGGGGGCGGGAGTGGGGACATGGGGTGCGGGCAGGGGATAAAGATGGGATGGGGGAGGGAGAGGGTGGGGACAGAGGACAGGGGTAGGAGAGGCACTGGGACCAGGGAAGGGACGAGGGATGGGAAAGGGCATGGGCATGGGAGAGGGGATGGGGACAGGGCAGGGGGACATGGGATAGGACAGGAAAGAGGCAGAGGGTGGGACAAGGGATGGGGCAGGGAGTGGCAACAGGGGATGGCAGTGCTACGTGGGGAAAACGGGGTGGGGACAGAGCTCAGGGACAGCAGATGGGACAAAGCAGAGGGCAGGGGGACGTGGCACGGGGACGGGGTACATGGAGCAGAGAGACGCGGTGCCGGAGGGGCACGCGCTGTGTCATCCTTCTGAAGCCACTGCCGCCGTGTCCCCAGCAGGACCGGGGCCGCCTTGCAGCGTCCCCCCCCCCCCCCAGCGCAGTGACAGCTGCGTGGCCACTCCTGAGCCGCCCCGCAGCTTTGGCTGAGCTGCAGAGCTGCATCCCGCTGCCGCCCGGCACTGCAGCAGCTCCGTGTGCCAACGCTCGAACCCTCGCCACCATGCAGTGGTGGGAGGAAGGGGGAAAAAAAGGAAAAAACAGCGAACAAAAAAAAAGTGATGAGTAGGGAGGACAGCGGGATGTCAAGGTCGGCACGCGGGGAACCCCACATCCCAGCGTGCAGCAAAGAGGGCGGTCCTCCACCACCACAGCACGCAATGGGGCTGCGGCCCTTCCACCAGCACCCCCCCCCAGCCCCCCCAGCCCCCCAGGGACCCCCGGCAGGGCGCTGATTGGCCACGCTGCTGCTGTGCTGATTGGCCAGCCGGACATGAGCCCGCTTCGATCGGGCGATCCGAGAGCTCTGATTGGCCGAGGGGACGGCGGGGCCGCAGATAGAGTGGTCCACGCGTGATGGCTGAGTGGGTGCTCCGTGGGTGCTGGGGTTCAAGCGTGCGTGTTGGCTGGGTGCACGTGGGCGTCAACACTGGGGGCTCCGCGGGTACTGATATTGGATGCTTCATGAGTGCAGATGTTGGGTGCTGGCATGGGGTACCCGTGGGTGCCAACACTGGGTGCTCCATGGGTGCCGACTCCAAGTGTGGACTCCAGCAGTGGATGCCCCGTGTGGCAGTTGCCCCAGCCCAAGCAGGAGCAGGGCGCTGGCTGCACCATGGGCTTCCCTCCTGGTTCCTGGCCCCATCGCACCCCACACCCCGCAGCACTGCCCAGGGTCCTGTCCCAAAGCCTGGCGGCCCCATCGCGGCGCGGATCCTCCAGCACCAGAGAGCCCTGGACCCCTATCCGCGCTACGGATGAGGACCCGTGGGAGTCTGCCCCCCGTGGGGCGGCCTCACTCCCCCTCGTGAGGTCCACGTCGTCTCCCCGGGCTCCCCGCTCCCACCCCGGGGGCCGCCTCTCGGGTCCCCCCCGCACCCCCAGGGCTGCGGCGGCAGCTCGGGGCGGTGCCGCTGCCGGTGTCCGTCCCCGTCCCCGTGCCGGCGGCGGGGCGGGGCGGCCGCGACGGCCGCTATAAAGCGGGCGACGGCGGCAGCGGTGCCGCAGTGAGGGCGGGGGCCACCATGAGCCTGATGCTGGAGGCGCTGCTGGTCCCCCCGGGGGGGCTCCGCAAGGAGCCCTCTCGCCCCGCGCCGCGCTCCGCCGCCTCCTCCAGCGGCTTCCACTCGTGGCCGGGACCCCCGGCTCCGGCGGGGCGAGCCCGGGGCGGCGGCGGGGGTAGCGCTGCCGCTTCCTCCACCGAGAGCCTGGACTCGCTGAACGGCGAACCGCGGGCGCGTAACGAGAAGGAGCTGCTGCAGGCCCTCAACGACCGCTTCGCCGGTTACATCGAGCGGGTGCGGGCGCTGGAGCAGCAGAACCGGGCGCTGGCGGCCGAGGCGGCGGCACTGCGGCAGCAGCAGGCGGGACGCTCGGCCATGGGCGAGCTGTACGCCCGGGAGCTGCGCGACATGCGGGGAGCCCTGGTGCGCCTGGGGGCCGAGAAGGGGCAGCTGCGGCTGGAGAGAGCCCGCCTGGCCGAGGACGTGGCCGCGCTGCGGGGCAGGCTGGAGGAGGAGGCGCGGCAGCGCGCCGAGCTGGAGGCGGCGGCCCGCGGGTTGGCCCAGCGCTCGGCGCAGGAGGAGAGGGCTCGGGGGCCGCTGGCGGAGCGGGCCCGAGCGCTGCGGGAGGAAGCGGAGCTGCTGCGGAAGCAGCACCGGGCCGAGGTGGGCGCGCTGCTGCGCGGGGCCCGCGCCGAGCTGCCCGCGGAGCCTCCGGCCTCACTGCGGCCCGGGGTCACCGCCGCGCTGCGCGACCTGCGGGAGCAGCTGGAGGGCACGGCGGCGCGGAGCACGCTGCAGGCCGAGGAGTGGTTCCGCGGTGAGCGATCGGCCCAGCCCGGTGCACGCTCCGCGGGTACCCCGACGGGGGGAGGGAGGGGACGGGGTCCGTTCTCTCATCGCCCCTTGGAGGGATCCGTCGGGTCGGGCGCACGCGGGGCTGCGGGAGGGCGAGAGGGAAACCCCACCCCGACGGCTCTCAGGGCTTTTTGGGGGGAGGGCGGCAGGGTGGCTTTTCTATTTCTCCCCCCGACGCCGCGGGGCTCCCGCTGGGGCGGGGCCGGGAGAGTTGCGGGGATTGCAGCGAGGGGACGGAGTGCCGCATCCCCTGGGAGGGGCACTACGGTACCGGGGGAGGGGGGGGGGGGGGGTGGCAGCCCGGGGGTCGGCACACGTGGGCGCTGCCGTCGCAATAACCGGGTTCAGCACCGCGGACAGCGGGGGTTCAGCACCGCGGACAGAGCCCAGCCCCTCTGCTCGGGCGCCTTCACGTCCCTGCGAATGGAGACCCCGCAGGGCTGGCTCTGCACGGGGCACACACGGGAGCGCTGCTATTAAAGGGTTTGCAGTCCCCCATAAAGGGGAGAGCTCCGTCCCTGCAGCTCCTCCTTTCCCTTGCTGCAGTGAGGCTGGACAAGCTCTCCGAGGTTGCCAAGGTGAACACGGACGCCATGCGTGTGGCTCAGGAGGAGATCTCCGAGTACCGTCGCCAGCTGCAGTCCAAGACCACCGAGCTCGAAGCCCTCAAAGGGACACAGGAGTCGCTGGAGAGGCAGAGGCAGGACTCGGAGGAGCGCCATCATGCAGATGTCCTGTCCTACCAGGTAGTGCGGCACAGTGGGCAGAATCCCAAGTTGTCACGGTGCAGAGGGAGCATCCAGCTGCCAGGGAAGAGCAGCACTGGGGATGTGGCCTCGGGGATGCTGACGTTAGAAGCAAATACGTTTGGGTTTTGACTGCAGCAGCCTTTCCCCAGCTCCTGGTGTTCAGACAACCAGAGCCTGAGGTTGCATCCAGGCTGCTCTGCCGGGCACCTGCAATGGAATTGTCCCTTGTGTCTGCCCACGACACTGGTCACAAATACCACTGAATATTGGCTGGGGTTTGGACCACATCTTGTGTTGCAGCAGCTCAGATTTCCACACCCTTTAGTGGCTGTAGCCTGAAACCTTATATCCAGGGAGATGTTCCTACCCCATCAGCCTCAGGATGGGGCATGATGGCTGTGGTGGTGAGCAGACCAAGCTGCCTAGAACCATTGCCCCTGGTTGCCCCTGCCCGAGAGAGCCCAGCTGGCAGCACTGCAGCTCTCCTTGGAGGTGGTGCAAGGCTCAGGGGTTTCCTCAAGGACAAACTGAAAGAGCCCTAGCCCTTCCCCCATTCCCTCCTCTGGAGGCCAGAGGACTGCTTTGAGGTGCTGCGTGGCACCGAGTGACTCTGTCTGTTGCAGGAAACCATCCAGCAGCTCGACAACGAGCTTAGGAACACCAAGTGGGAGATGGCAGCTCAGCTCCGCGAGTACCAGGATCTGCTTAACGTCAAAATGGCCCTGGACATCGAAATTGCTGCTTATAGGTATGGGGTTGGGAAAGGGAACGGGTGTGCGTGTCTTGGCCAGTTCCCAGTGCTCTGAGAACATTTCTTGAGGGCCCTCGCTAACACCTGACATCCTTCTCAGTGAGAAAAAGACACTTCTGTCCTCCAAAACCAGCTCTGCACAGGGATTGTGGGAGGAAGGGTGAGGAAGGCTGCATGGGGCATAGGAGCAGGAGGGATGGATGGCATTGCAGGCATCAGGGAGGGAAATGTTGCTGCAGGGTGTGGGTGCAGCTGCTGATGGCCATGCTCTTGTTGTCTCCTGGCAGAAAGCTCTTGGAAGGAGA
Source organism: Cyrtonyx montezumae (assembly GCF_038088225.1). Taxonomy (NCBI): domain Eukaryota; kingdom Metazoa; phylum Chordata; class Aves; order Galliformes; family Odontophoridae; genus Cyrtonyx; species Cyrtonyx montezumae. Next base: position 1,824,275 of record NW_027071970.1, read on the forward strand.
GGAGTATCGGATCGAGACCGGTTTTGGAATGGTCTCATTCCCTGAAGTGGTCCCCAAGGGTCCCAGCATCGCTGCCAACATCAAGGTGAAGAGTGAGGAGAAAACCAAGGTGGTGGAGAAATCTGAGAAGGAGACTGTGATTGTGGAGGAGCAGACAGAGGAAATCCAAGTGACTGAGGAGGTGACCGAGGAGGAGGAGGCTGAGAAAGAAGCTGAAGAGGAGAAAGCTGAAGAAGAGAAGGAAGAAGAGAAAGCTGAACCAGAGGGTGAAGAAGAAGCCAAGCCTCCTACAAAAGATGAGGCCAAGTCCCCAGCTGTAAAATCCCCAGAGGAACCTGCGTCCCCTACGAAGGAGGAGGCCAAGAGCCCAGCTATCATGTCCCCCGAAAAGCCCTCAACCCCCTCAAAGGAGGAGGCCAAGAGCCCAGCAGTCAAATCCCCAGAAAAGCCACCAACTCCCTTAAAGGAGGAGGCCAAGACCCCAACTGTCAAGTCCCCAGAAAAGCCCTCAATCCCCTCAAAGGAGGAGGCTAAGTCCCCAGCTGTCAAATCCCCAGAGAAACCCACACCCCCCATAAAAGAGGAAGCCAAGACCCCAGCTGTCAAATCCCCAGAGAAACCCACACCCCCCATAAAAGAGGAAGCCAAGACCCCAGCTGTCAAATCCCCAGAGAAACCCACACCCCCCATAAAAGAGGAAGCCAAGACCCCAACTGTCAAGTCCCCAGAAAAGCCACCAACCCCTACCAAGGAGGAGATCAAGCCTCCAGCTGTTAAATCTCCAGAAAAGCCACCCACTCCCTTGAAGGAGGAGGCCAAGAGCCCAGCTGTCAAATCTCCAGAGAAACCTGTGTCTCCCTCGAAGGAGGAGGCCAAGCCCCCTGCTGTCAAATCTCCAGAGAAACCTGTGTCTCCCTCGAAGGAGGAGGCCAAGCCCCCAGCTGTCAAGTCCCCAGAAAAAGCCAAATCTCCACCGAAGGAAGAAGCCAAGTCCCCGCAGAAGGAAGCAGCCCCAGCCAAGAAGCCCACCCCCTCCGCTCCAAAGGAGCTGAAAGCCCCTGCAAAGGAAGAGCAGCCCAAGGAGGAGGAGGCTCCCCCAAAGCCTGCAGCAGAGAGCAGGAAGGATGAGGCTCCCAAGAAGGATGCCCCAGCCAAGGCAGAGGAGAAGCCCAAAGAGAAGGTGCCCGCAGGGCCAGAGCCTCCAGCCCCACAGGTGGAGACCAAGACTGCCTCCAAAGCTGCAGAAGGGAAAGCTGAGAAGGATGCTCAGCCAAAAGCTCAGCAGGAGGCTGGCAAAGCAGCTGCAAAAGAGCCAGAGAAGCTTAAGGCTGTGGAAAAGGTGGAGGAACCAAAGAAAGCGGTGGAGGAATCAAAGAAGGAGAAGATGGAAGACCCCAAATCAAAACCCAAAGATGACTCCGTAGCCATTAAAGAGCCCCCCAAAGCTGAGAAGCCCCCCAGCAAGGAGGGCAAAGCCCCAGAGCCAGCACCCACTGCAGGGAAGAAATGAGCGGAGCTCCTCTGGGAGCTGCAGCTGCTCCACTCCCCTCCGAAGGGTGAGATGGGGGCGGTCCCCCCCAGCCCGGGTCCCCCCCAGCCAGGCCTTACCTTAGCAATATGTTTGTGAGAGACACAGCCCCTCGCTGCCCCACGCCGGTGGCATGATCCGATCGCTTCAGTAGCAGAATGTGATACACGCAGAGCGCCACATTTAACACTTGAATTATAACGAGGACAACAGACCCCAGGGGGAACCGACTGCCCTTCTCCAATAAGTGCATTTATTTATTGTATGTGCAATCGATGGACAAGTGCAACTCAGAGCTCGTGCTGCTTGGGACGTGTGCCAGAGTCCTTCCCTTGCTGGGGTGACGAGTGTCCCTCGGGGCGGTGACCCCGCAGTAGCTGGCTTTGGGGGAAGAGGTTAGGCACTGCAGGAATGCTCACGGACATACCAAGTGCACTAGGAAACTCGAGTCCACTGTCAATTGCTTATGTGCAATAACCAAATAAAGTGCTTACAGAGACACAGCGGCTGTTGCAGTCATTGCTGGGCATGGGGGAGGTGAAGGGATGCAGGGAAGGCTTGTGCCAGGGCTGCTAGGCTCTGTCACGCAGGGCTGGGGCATGCAGAGGGTGACAAGGGGCTTTCAAAGCAGGTGGCAGTCCTTTACCTCCCTGCCTGCAGTGGGGAAAGCTCACAGGCTGCACGTCCTGCACAGGGGTTGGAAACAGAGCCCATCCTCGCTGTGCTTGACAAAGGCATCTCTCAAATCACAGATCCCCAAGGGCTGTCAGTGCCTGGATTAGGCCAAGAGCTGCAGCACAGCCCTGCACTGCAGCACCACACCCCTGGTGCCTCTTGCTGCAGGAGAGCCTTCCCCAGGAGGTTGCTTTGGCACAAAGTGCCCCCAGTGGAGAGGCAAGGAGGGATAGCAACCTGAAGATGGGCACAGAGCCCCAGCTCTGCCACCAGGGCTGTGGGACAGGACTCGCAATGGGGAACTGTGAGGGATGGAGGGGGGCACAGCCAGCCCAGGGCCCCAACCTCCCTCTGTGCTCCGGGGATTGTGCCGAGTCAGCTGCCAGGCTGAGGCTGCAGTGCAGGAAGGGCTATTTTTAGCCAGCTCAGTTCCGTGTTACCAAGGACCTGTGGTGGGAGGGAGGACAGGAGACAGGCAGGGCCCCAGACAGGAGGGACAGAGCTTGTTCCAGCCCCCGTGGGTGACAGAAGCATAGAAGAGCCCAGAAAGGAAGGGATCCACAAGAATCAAGGTCCCTGCACCCCAGCGATCTGCACACACACGTTTCCTCCAATTCAGCATTTAATCCCTTCAGCTACAAAACCTCAAACAAGACCCAAAACATCATAAAAGTAACCGAAATGGTGGGAAGGGAAGACTTCTCTCTGCAGACAGGATGAGGCTAGGTCCCAGAGCAATGCCCAGGCAGGGGGGCCCAGCAACTCAGCGGTGGCTGAAGAATCCCTGAGGGTAATTGAACTTGAACGGCTTCAAGCGCATGGGGCCCCTAGAAGAGAGGAATAGGATGGCCCACGGGGGGCTGCTTCCATCCCAGCAGGCACAGTGTGCTGGAAAGTACAAGCTCATTCCAGCACAAGCTCAGCACAGTCTCCAAAGAGGACAGGTCCCGGGGTGCTGCTCGACTGTGCAGTCCCTCACAGGCAGCACAAGGAAAAGCTTAAAGGTGCCTGTCTGTCACCAGGTGCATGGACAGCAATGCCAGCAGCGTCCCTCCCAGCACCCTCAGCCCCTTCCACTCACTGCCTGCAGGGACAGCAGTCCCAGGCTCTCACCTGACCAGGCGCAGGCACATCTTCTCCTGGGGGAACTCCTTGGGCCCCTCCACAGTGGTGTCGTGGGGCTCTGTCTCCAGGTAGACATCCAGCACCATGCAGAGGCGCTGCAGCTGGTTGGTGAGGAGCTGGTAGCCCGGCTTGGGCCCCCACAGCTCCTTGTAGCACACATTGACTTCACTCTCCATAGCCTGGCAGATGCAAAGACATCAACGCATTGCAAACTGGGTTTTCTGTTCTTCCCAGCTGCCAGTGTACCCCTTATCAAGTGCACAGAAGCCCTGGGAGCACCCCCAAATGCTAACCCGAATGTTGTCGTCGTTGCTGCCAGTTCGCTCTCCTTTCCAGTTCAGGCAGAGGCTGAAGATGGGTGGCAGCGTGGAGTAACCAGGGTTCAGGACCACGGCAGCCTGGAGCTTGGCTGAGCAAGGCCAGGAAGAAACATCACCCACAGCCCACAGAGCCTCCCTGGCACGGGGGATTCAGGCAGCTGGTAACTATTTGCCATTGCCAGGGGAGGGGAACACACCGACCTGTTCCCCGCTCTATCAGGGCCATGTAATAGAGGTGGGTGTCTTCAGCCAGCCCAGCCTCCAGCACGTCTTTAGTGTAGGGCAGTTCCTGCAAGGGGAGATGACAGGGAGTGAGCAGCTGCTGGCTCCGAGCCACAGCACGGGAGCTGGAGGGGATTCGGCCTCACACTCAGCACCCACCGCGTAATCTTCGAAGGGGATGGCAGCCCACTTCACCAGGCGAGAGACGATCTTGGCAGGGAAGAGATGCTGGCACTCACTGGACACTGGCACCACGCCATGCTCTGGAACCAAGCGCAAGGCTGAGCAGGGCAGGCTGGGGATGAGCTCCCTGCCTGCCCTGCAGGTGACAGCAGTACTGAGACCTGGGGATTATCCTTCTGAGAACTATACCAGGCACCCAGAAAGCAGCAGTGGCCTCAGATGCAATCCTGCTGGCACTCATAGCCTTGCAGCACATGCCTGGTCTGCTCAAGGGGCATGCTGCTTTCGTAACACCACAGCCTGAATCATCTCCCAGTGCCAGGATGGCCGTCCCCAAAGGGATGTTAGACACTGAGAGGGGCACAGCCACCTCCTCCCACCTCAAACATGGCAATCTCAGAGTCCTGACACCACAGAGTAGAGGGACAGTGGCAGTGTAGACCATAACAGCCCTTCAAAGTGACAGGTCAGGCAGTGTTTGTGCCCAAGAAGATCCCACTGCTGCACACCGTCCCCAGGCACTCACCAAGAGAAGCAAACTGCTTGTGGAGAGCCAGGCGGGACTGCAGCCTCGTCCGCAGCAGCTTCATGGTCATCTCCATGTGGCTCGCACTCAGAGAGTTGTCTGCTGTGACCGTATGCTGTGGGAAGAGGGAGCATCACCACCCTGCCTGAGAGCCAAGGGTGCTCCATGGTTTGGGAGCAGCTGGAGCTCTGGAGTCTCAGGGGAACGGTGTGGGACACAAGTGTCCCCAAAGCCCAGAGCCCTGCCAGCTCAGCCCTGCACCCTGGTGGAGAGGGGAGGGAAGGGGTGAGACATGCCTGAGGATGATCCTTGGGAAAATGCAGGCCGCCCAACTTCTGCACCCACACATAGGGATGTCCCAGCTCTGTCACATAATCACTCAAGGTCAGGATGCTGCAAGAACAAAGAGGAAAGGTCACACCACCAGAGCACTTCCTCCCCCATGCAGGAGCAGGTGACATCTTCCACCCTGAGCTGATGCCAACTAGCAAGACACCGGCTGCACGCGGCCCACTCACCCCACTTTGTCAAACTGGAACTGGTTGGCTGGGTTGGGAGTTTTCTTCCCATGGTCTCCCGGGTACAGGCAGCTCAGGAGGGAGTCTGGGGAGAGCAAGTCACTGGCAGGAGAAGGAAGAGAGGAATCACACATCAGCCCAGGCCTCACGTCTCTCTGGGGCACCTGCTTACAGGTTGCGAGTTCAGGGACTGGGGATGGACGACCTCCAAGTTGGGTTTCACCACCACAGTGGCTTTCCCCTAGTTCTGCTCTTGAAAAATCTGTTCCCTCCCTGGTTGTAAAGAAACTACAAATCACAGTGTAGCACCTGCTGGGGTTCCCAGGAGCTGCTCAAAGGCACACTGCATGAACTCTGAAACCTACTGATGGCAATCTGGGTGTGAAAGAACAGCAATCCTAACATATGCAGGGCACGGTCTGGTGGCTGTTTGCCAGCCAACAAGCTAAAGTAAAATCCCTCTGCTAAAAAGAATACATTTCTTCACATCTGACCACACTCACAAGCCCTAGAAAGCACAGAGGACTACAGAGGAGAAGAAGACTCAATGAGAGACATCCCTGCTACTGCAGTTTCCCCTAAGCAAGGGCCCTGCCTGCAGGGGTCTCACCAAGGATGAGTGAGGCTAGGGGGACTCCTCTACATGATTTACCTCAGCAGAAAGGACACACATAGGCCTGTCATAGAGGGGTTTGGGTACCTACAGGGAAAAAGAACCCAGGAGGATTGGAAGGCCTCATGGGAACAGCCGAGGAGGCAGCACCTGCTTATGGGTATCCCAGGCCAGCCTGGGAAACTGCCTCCCTCTTCCCTCAGCCACCTCCCAGCCTGGGAGAGCTTGCAGCTGATCTGAGCTCCCTGGACAGGCTCCCAGAGCTGCCATTTCAGCCAGTCCTCACACAGATCAGGCTCAAGCCATCCCTGGGGAGCCCACAGAAAGGCAGCTGCATTACTGGTAACTCAGAGCAAGGTGACCTGCGGAGCAAGCAGGTGAAAGTAGCTGCCAGCTGTAGGAGGGAGGGAGGCAGTTTGGCTGCACGGTGGCAACCAAAGGCAACAAGCAAAAGAGGTTCCCCCTCCAGTTCCCCCCACAAGAGGTTCCCAAACTGCCCTGTCCCTGGTTTTGGCACTGGGGATGTAGCAGATGAAGAGGAGGAGGATGCTTGCAGCTGCAGCAGCTTGGCAGGGCTCCCAGAAAGGCCACACTGCTGACAGAGAGGACACTGCCAGGGCAGGGGAGATCTGCAAGGTGAAAGCACTCCTCACATGGAGGTGTAGAGGTTCTGTAGGGCCTCCTTACCATTAAAGGAGGAACCAGGGCAGTGCTTGGACACTACAACTCTGCACAAAGCTATCTATGATGCCCCATGTAAGGGGGAGTGAGGGACAGGGGATAAAACCTAACTCACAGCACTCACAGAGCTGGGAAGGGCACGGAGGGCTGCTAGCCTGCAACTCAGCAGAGGAACATTGCTGCAGCATTCTGCTTACGGGATACTGAGCAGAGCTGGGCAGGACATCAGGGCACGGTGTCTGTGACAAGCTCTGGGCTCAGCACAGGACCCACACACAGCTCAGGGCTCTCCTCACCCAGCACTGATGGCAGTCGTCAGCTCAACAGCAGTGGTCACTTTGGTCTTCACTGTCATGATGTTGAGGTTCATCAAGTAGTAGAAGGTCAGGTGAAGCACATTTTCATCTGCCAGCAAATAAAGAGAAACACTGCTTTATGTTTATGGGCTTTGAGCACTCAGTACTCAGAGTTCTCTGTAGAAGAGGACACTCTTCTGCTGCCTCTGCTAGCACAGCAAGAAATAGGCAGAGATGCAATATAACCAGAGCACTTTAACCTCACCATCAGGCACTGCCAGGTCCAACTCCCCACCACAAAAGAGAAAAGTTCTTAAGTGAAGGATTGAGGCTGTAAAGCAAGGTGCAGGCTAGAAAAGTGCATGGAGGTAGCAGCAAGCTGGAACCTCTGGCAGAGCTGCCAGACCCCCTTGTTCAGCCTTCCTGGAAGGTCACACGCATCCCTGGGCAGTGGGGACAGGGGAACATCCTCCGTACACTGCTCTCTGCAGCTCTGTCAGGACCCTTCACAGTCCAAGCACTGAGCTGTGGCCAGGCTGCTCCCTGACCTGCTCCCACACCCCTCCGCACCCAGGGCCATCAGCACCAGCTTACCTTTGCACTTCAGGTCAATGGTGACAGACAGTGGGTGTCGCTTGAGCATCTCCTTGCGCTTGTCATCCAGCTGCACACCCAGGGTGGGCCTGCGTCGCTTCTGGGGGGGCAGAACTGGGCTGTCAGCCCTGGACCAGTGCTCCTTGGGAGCCCCCCACCTCTCCCCCTCTTTTGCTGCCCTTCCCTACCCAGCACCCTGAGTCCCAGTCTCTCCCTGCTGGACTCCAATCTCCCTGGCTAGAGACTATTTATACAAAGTGGAGCAGCTCCAGCAGGAGCTGCAGGGCAGACACTGCTGCGGATGGGATGTGAGCACGGCAGGTTTGTGCTCCAGCTCTACTGTGTTCAGGACATAAATTGGAAATGCAGCCCCTTGCCTCCCTGTCAACACAAACAGGGTGCCCAGCTGCTCTGCTGAGACCAGTTCTTCCTCTCCTCTGGACACAGCCATATTTAATGCCAACACAGTTCCACACACACTGCCAGTGTCCAGAGATGAGTGTATAGACCTATTCAGGCCCAGCAGCCCCAGCACCTTCCAGATCGCAGGTGCAAATGGATCTGCCCACATCACACTGGGTTGGGAGTGGCACCAGAAGAGGAGACTGTTATCCCTTACCGTGGTCTGCTCCTCCTCCATGTCAGAATCGCTCTCATCATCTACACAAAGAGAGAAGTGTAAGCAAGTGCATCCCCAAAGGGGATCCCCAAACCCAGCAGGACCACCAAGCCCTCTCTCTGAGACCACAGCTCTCCCAGAAGTCATCCATGAACACCTCTCAGGAATCATTTAGAGATGAGGGTGATCAGCTGCCATCTTCATGTCAGCATCCACCCCAGAACACAACCCCTCTGACCACAGCAGCACTACCCCACTTACCCTGTGAGTCCTCAGGTGGCTTGTACAGGGCTTTGGCTTCCTCTACACTGCCTTCAATGGCCACAACAAGCTTCTTATCTATGGAAGAGACATGAAAACAAAGCTATGAATCCCACTTTGGTGTTGGAAAGATGATAAAAGCTACGGTGTAAGCTGCCAAGGCTGGAGCTTGGTGGGCTACAACCCCAAAGCACATTCCCATATGGCATTTACTAAGCCTACAGAAAAAAAAGTCAGGCTGCAGCCCTGCCCCAAAAAGTTCCTGCTCCGTGTCTGCACAAGGCAGAGTCCCATAAAGCTCTAATGAGCAGTCAGCTGGAGGAGGTAGCTGTCAATCCAGCTACCGTAGGGCTGGACCTCCCACCAGGATGGGGTCTTAGGAGGCAAAACACCAGGTTCTGAGGACTGCTGCTGGAAGCCATAACAACTAAATTTTTTATCAAGAACCAAGCAGGGCTGGAATCCACCTAGCAAGGAGCTGTCAGTTGCAGGTACCCACACACAGGGACCTGTTTAGGGCAAGAAACACCACTCCTGCTGAGCAGTGAGACTGCAGCCCTCACACAACCCTGGAGATACAGACAATCAGAGGGACCCTGAGCCCTGCTGGGAAACCTTGACTGAGAGAGGAGCTGGCTGCACAAAGCACCTCCAAAAGAACTCAAAACACAAAGCTGGCCACAAGGATAGACCCTTTCAGGTAAGCTGAGGTCCACTGCCTCTGCTTTCCAAGCAGTTCTTCCAGCAAAGGAAGCTGAGCAAACAAGGTTTCAAATGCTGCTGCCTCAGTGTGCTGGCCCTGCTGCCACCTTGCTGCCCTGGGCTCAGCAGAACACAGCTGCAGAGCAGACAGGATGGACCACGTAAACCAATTCTCCCCTGGGTAGTGCTTTCTGCAGGCAGAGTGAAATCTGGCCCACGAGGGGAGTGTACCCCCCCTCCCTCCCCACAGCATTTCTGAGGACCCCTTTGCTTACCACAGGCCTGACCATAGGCACTGGCTTGAACAAAAAGGACATAGAGAGGTGGTGGCAGGTGTCGTGCTGTCTCGTACTGCTTGTGTGCCTGGTCAAAAGGCATGAAGAGGTACTCCTGGACAGGGAGGGAGGCCTGGAGGAACAACAGGGACAGCCTTCAGACTAGGGACAGAATCCCACTTTCCCCAGTTCAGCTCTCCCACCCCAAGGTAAGTGGGAGATCAGAAGCGGCCGAGCAGCTGCAGTGCAGTGTGAAATGCAGGGGATGCCCACAGCAGGGCTGGCAGCTCACTGCTGGAAAACTTCTGGGTTTGAAAATAACCCAGTTCCTTCTCCTGCTCTTTCCTCCCGAGGTGATCACAAGGGGCTGGAACTGCGTGCTGCTCTCTGGGGAAAGGCCCATTTAAAGATTCTCCATCTGCAGTTCTGCAGGAATTGCCGCATAAACAAGGAGGCTCTGGAGGAAACCCAACGAGGCAGGGAGCAGCTCTGACACTTCTGCTCACTCTGCTGGGATCTGACACATCCAGCATGGGATTCAAGCCTTGCTGCCACGCTGACGGGAAAGGAAAGGGCCCCAGGTGCTGTCCCTACCTAACACAACTCCCGGGGCACACCAGCTCACTCCCAGAGGCCTTCCCCCTTCCTGCAGGGCTCAGGGAGTACCTGCATTATGCTGTTGAGGCGAGGCTGGAGGCTGCTCAGATACTCCTTTTTCACTTCAATCTCCTTCAGGATCTTCTCCTTGATGGTCTGGCATTCCTTGTACCTCTCTGCCAGCCTAAGGGTGGGAACTGGGTTAGCAGCACACAGCACAGTGCCACAGACTGCCAGGGCCAGCCTGGGCCATCAGCCTCAGCTCTCCTGACCTAACAGAAGTCCCTGCAGGAAGTCAGGGCTGACACAGACACACAAAAAGCTCCCAATGCCAAGGGCAAGTAGAGACTGTCAAGAACTCTCAACAAGCATGGAGAGGAAGTGGAAGCTTAGCTTTATGTTGTACTTGGGGGAAGGGCAGCAGCCAGAGCTTCCCTCAGCAGATCTGCTCCCAAAGCAGCTCAGCTGACAGGACCCAAGTGGGATCCTCCAGACCCTGATAAGCTGCAAAGAAGACTTCTCCACTTTGTGTCACTTCAGCTACAACTGAAATAAACTCCTGAGTCGAAGCTTTAGCATGCTAACAAGTGTTCCCCTTTAACTGGCTAGAAAGACAAGGAAAATGGAAATTCACCATGACTCTCCAAGCTCTGGTTACACTTCTGTTGAGGGAGAACACACACAGCCTCCTCACTCCTCCTCACTAGCACCTCTAACGTAGCAGAGAGCTGCAGAAAGCTGAGCCTGCAGGCACGCTGCCTGGGAAGCACATGACACAAGAGAGGGAACTCTGGCCTGGAGAGCTCATGCACTCTCCTCTCCAGTCCCTGCTCCCCACTGCACGAGAGTACAACACAGAAAACATTGCGTTGGCTCAGCACAGCCCAGCAGCTCCCTTCACAAAGCAGGTCTGAAGTGCAGCTTTCAGACACTGCTGCTGAACTCCCTGTGGTGAAGCCAGTGAGAGCAGCAAAGCCCTGTCACACCACTCACCAGGCAACTTCTGGAACAGAGTCCAATGCAAATCCAACACACTGCATGGTGGCAGAACTGGGAACATCAACGTGACCATTGTGGAGGGATACCAACAGCCCTAGGAGCATTGCAAAGTGCCCACTGCACTGCTGGAGCAGCGGAAGGGACTATTTATTTCCCACCACAGTGATGAAAAGTAGTGCTCCTAAACATTGTGGGATGAGGACTGCGAATTACAGAGTTTCCCAGTGCCTTACTGTGCAACCATGGGGCACGCTTAATTGAGCTTTTCTTCATCTTTTACACAGCTTGCAACAATCAAGCAGCACTAAGGAGAATCTTAAAAGAAACCTCCAAGTTGAGCAGTCCCCTGCAAGCTTCTGCAGCACCTCTCATCAGTCTGCTATTCTGAGCTGCACTGCTCACCTACAGACAGTTTAGGCTGATCTTTCTGAAAAATCTCCTAGTTGTTACAAAGAATTATGATTTTACTGTTTTTCACAAGGGGTGAATCTCCTTGCCTGGCCCTGAGTCAGCTGAGGGACCCTGGGGTTCAAATCCTGCAATAGGATGGTGCCACAAGAGGACAAACCAAGTCACTTGGAATCACTGCATGCACCACAGCACAGCAGCCACGCTGGACAGAGGCCTCATTCCCTGCTGCAACGCCCCTGAGCAGACACACTGGTCACACCAGAAGGAAGCTATGAAATTAGTTTTCTCCTATTGGTACCTAAGAGCCAGCACTGATGGACACTGCCCCAAGGAGTGAGCACGTGTGATATGTTGGGATGGCTAAAATACCTTTGCTGTCACAACCCAAGGAGTGAGTCTTCATAAGAGAGACAGAGTCACACAATAAATCTGCCACTTCCTCCACAACGATCACTTTGAAACACTTGTTCAAACCTTTATCTTTGGTGCTTGCTCCGCTGAGGGGTTGTGCAGCCTGGGCTGTCTGCAGGGAGCACTGTCCTGCAGCTCGGAGAGGGGGGACACAGACCAGACCCACCTCTTGCGCTGCTCCAGTTCCCAGTCCAGGCGGGCAAGGGTCTGCTGGTGGGGTTCAGTCAGGGTGATGTCAGGTCGGCTTATGTCAGTGGGAGCCTCGCTGTAAAACTCCTCCAGGCTCACCAGTTCAATCTCCTCATGCTTTGATCTGCAGAGATGGAACAGTTGGATCAGGGAAGGGTGGCAAACACACACGGTCACTCCTTTCCCTCCCCAGCCACACTCACTTGAACTCCAGGCATTTGGTGATCTCTTTCTGTAGGTGCATCACCTCGTAAAGTAAATTCTGGAGTTGCAGGTGATAGGCATCAACCTTCTGCTTTGCCTGAAACACAGACATGGCCAGTGACCACAGCAGGATGGGACTTACAAAGAGATGGATGCACATCTGGTGACCCCAGTGCTGCAAGGACACTGGTACCATCCAGGGAGGGTAGGTTTTAGGGCATGCAAAAATTCAGAAAGGGAAAAGACATTTTCAAGGACTGTAATGCAAAGAATGTTTGCTTTCCCATTGATCCTAGTGCCTTCTAGGAAGACAGCCTGGGACAACAAGGGAGACCTGCCAAGGCACATGGGCCAGATCCCATTCTGTTTCTGTACCTTCAGTAATACAATTAAAATAAACATGGCAGAAAAAATCTTTCAGAAGCACAGGTAAGAATTTAGGGCTTGACTGCTAGATGTTTCTCAGTCTTGCAGCACACCAGGCTCAAGACCATCTGATTCACCATTACATGAGACAGGAGAAGATGGCCCTCTTTTGTAAGCCATCGCAACTACAGCCTCTGCCTCCCTGCAGCAAAGTCTCCTAGCAAACCTCTAGCACAGAAACCACACAACATTGCTGGGGTTTGGTTCTGCACACACACACACAGTAGAAACTGCAGCGACTCTGCTCTTCAAAACCCTGTCCTGTGCTCACTGCCCACTCCGTACCTCGTGGGTCTGATCTCGGCCCTTCTTCAGCCGAATGTGCGCCAGCCGGTTGAGCTTCTTCAGGGTCATGAAGTGCACACAACTCTGAACGCGTCGCTCGTCTATCTCGGAGGCCTGAGAGGCAGGAGGGAAAAGCCTGAGGAATCACAGACCCACGGCAGAGCCCCTGCTGCAGCTTTGAGCCCCGCATCCTCTGTGGGGCAGTGCCGATGTTAGTGGGACTCCTGGGGAGCCTCGCATTGCTGGACACAACTGGAGGGCTTTCTGGTACCTGCAGGTGCTCAGTTCCTCCCCTGGGAGTCCTGATCCATCAGCACACTTCCCTGCAGAGCCCAACCGTGCCTCAGAGGTTGGTAACTCTGAGCAATGACTGTTTGGTCAAAGACCACGTGCCTCAGCTACATCACACTTCATTTTATTTAAGACAAGCTGTTCCACTTTAACTTTCCCCAGGACATAGCACGGCTTCTGCTCCTTTCAGATTACATGAGATAACAGAAGACATTAAACCAAGCACTCAGGATTCTCCTTACGTTGTCCTTGACGCCTCTGCTCTTCAGCTCCTGGATTTCTGCCATGAGCCTCTGAAGCTCCTGGCACGTCTCTTTGTAGAGTTCATAGTCCTTGATGGGGTCTCGGAGATCCACCTCACACTCCTCACTGTAGTACCGAGCATCCTGAAAAGGGTAAAAGCACCCCCACTGCTCACTGCTATGTGTTTGTAAAAAGGGGCACTGGGAAACATGCAGCTGGGGCTCAATTCTTCACCGCATTAACTTGAGATTTCATACACCGAATGACCACCCAGTAACCAATACAAGACATAAACACCTGGAAAACACAGGCAGCTTCTTAATGCAGTTATGATGAACTGAAAGCAACACCTGTACTGCTGCAGTGTGCCTAGGCTACAGCACAGGGTAAGCCCTGGGAGCTGACTGAACTTCACAACTTTGGCCCGGTGCTCTGATCCTCACGTGCGCGTTCTCAGGTAACCGAGGAACCCCAAGGAACCCCCCAGCCCTCTGCTCGCTGCTCCATGCAAGCTATGTGTCCTCAAGGAGTCACAAACGCAGAGGGGCAGTTCCGGCGGTGCTAGGGGTTGGCTGCGACCCAGCACTATTCAGCGCAGCGCTCCCGGCCACCCTTTACCTGCTCGCCATCGGCCTTGCCCCTCTTGCCCTCCTGCGGGCCCCCGTCTGTGCGGATCACCTTGGGTTTCCTCTTCTTGCTGGAGTCCGAGGACATGGCGCTGCCGGTCGAAGGCTGCGGACCGGCGGTAAGACCTCAGCCGGGCCCAGGCGCGGCCTCCGGCCCCGTTACCCCCCGGGGCACCACGTCCAGGCACCTCACCTACCAACTCCCGGCTCCCGACCGCCAGGAGTCCCCTCCGTCTCCCCCCTGCTCAATCAAGACCCCCCGAGCACCTCTATCCCCGACGGAGCACCGCACCCATCCCACCGCCCACCTCAGCACCCCCCCCGGAAGTGACGTCACGGAGCGGACGCGCGCGGCAGAAAGGAGCGGGGACAGGCGCCCCCTGCTGGCCAGTCCGCCATCGGAGGACCACGACCCGAAGACGCTGACTGGCGCAGTGTTGGGCGTGGCCTGTGCAGAGAGGGCGTGGCCTACTCTTGGAGATGGGCGTGGCCTTTGCCGCCGCCACGGAGCGCTCCGGCGATCGCGTGGTGCGGGGTCCCCCATAGCATCGGGGACACCGAGGGTGCAGGGGGCACTCCCGAGGGGCTCAGCGTATGGAACACTCATGCGTGAGGGTCCCCGTGTCCCCAGCGCTCCCCCACTCTCCAGACATGGACGCTGGCAATTAAATATTTAATTGGCGACATCCCACAGCCCGGCGGGGACAGGCACCCGACGAGCAGCTCGTTAGCGGTAATTAAGAGCAGCCCCCAGCCTCCTGAGGGAGGGCTTTGGAAGGTTTGCCCCCAGCATGGAGGGACAATGACATGGGGTGCATTGCAGCACCCGGAGGTCCCAAAAAATTGGGGAGAGCTGAGCACAGGGGCTTGGGCTCTCACCTTTCCCCCTCCCTGCCCTCCCCCCACCCCCAAGATGCCCCAAAATGAGTGAAGATGCCCCCAGCACTTCCCAGCAGAGCTAGGGCAGTGTGGTTTTGTGGTTTTGATGCCGGTATTCCACATCAGAGCATCACGCAGCAGTGAAGGAGTTAATGCTGGGGGAGCAGCAGAGGGGCGGAGCTCCGCACCGGATGCAGGCGGCGCTCGGTCTGGGCGCGTTGCTCTGGGCTGCCGTGGAGGTTCAGCACGTGTGCTTCCCCTGCAGGTCCTCCTTAACGTAAGCTCATAGCTTTTGGGTTGGAAATTTTTATCTCTCTTTCAATTGTTCAATTTTATTAGATTTAGTAAAGTTACCGTTCCTTCTCAAATCGTGCCGTTGTTTTCTTGTAGACCCATCTCTTCCCGCTGTCTCCCCCTCCCCCTCCCGGAGCGCGGCTCTGCTCGGGCGGCCGCGCGGCCACTGACGCAGTTTCTTTTTCTCTCCCTTCTCGGTTTCCCTTGGGTCACTGTTGTCATAAACGCTCAGAGTCCAATCTGAGTTTTTAGAATATTTTATTATAATCAAAAGGTGGAAAGCAATAAGCAAGCAGCGCTGGGTGTGCCGGGGAGTCTCGCTCCACCAACGACACACTGCAAAGAAAGAAAGAATACCTATTTAAAAGTATAGTTCATACATATTCATCACATTCCAAACTCTGATTTATAGAGAGGATTACACTTAAGGGTTGATTTTGATGTAAATCTTCAAACCTTGAAGGGGAAGAGCCCCTCACTGGTATTTTGTTAGGAGGGGTAGCGATAAGCTTAACACAGCTGGCCCAACACATAAATCAGTAAGGGAGGAGCACCTTTGGTGCCATGTGGTCCTTTTCCAAGGATTAGCTTCCCCAAGCTAAGTACCCCGAAAAGGGCCACTGGCCCCATCTCTCGGTGCATTCCAGGCTCATCTTCCAAGGTCTGTGTTAGTTTCACCCCTTGGTGTGAGGAATACGCTTTTTGTTACACAGACTGGTGTTTGAAATGCAGATAAAGTTCTATCCTTCCATGTCTCACAAGGACATTGTACTCCTTCAAGTAACTTTGTATACCAATTGGAATTAATGCCAGTCCGAAGGTATTGTGTCAGCAGCTTTGACTTTTTATCTTTGACACGAATCACCTTTACATGTTTCACAATCCCCCATTTCCTTTTTGATCCCCATCAGTGATTCGTGTCCGGTATTCTAAATTCAATCCTGCTTTCCTAGCAGCTTGCAAAAATGGAGCCGCTTCAGTTTTTACTACCATCAATTTGTGGGTCCTTCCAGACTTTGCTTCTTCTGGATCTATTGGCATTGCAGAAATCTGCATTCCTTGTATCACGGAAGGTATTATCCGAATGAGGCATGGAATTATACAAGGTATAAATATTAGTCCAATCATCCCACACAGTATCATGAAACCCAGTCGTTTCCACCACGCGCCCCCAAATAATTGATTCCACCAATCCTCGTTTAGAATTGAATTCCACCTCTGGACCGGAACATGGGCAATTCTTTTTATCTCTTCTGCGATATTTGTTATGGCTTGTCTGCTATCGTCTATTTCGAGACAGCATTCAGAGGTGTTAAACCTTCCACAGACCCCTCCTTCCTCCGCCAGTAAGTAATCTAGAGCTAACCGATTTTGATATACTGCTGCCCTGGTTTGTGAGAGTTGTCGGGCTATTAATTTTAAGGCCTCTGCTGTTTGGTTTGTTACTACTTCTACCACGGCTTGTAACCTAATAGTTCAATTCAGCATATAGATGGGAGTTCTATATCCCCAACTACCATCTTGGGCCCACAGAGCTGGGTCGTAGTATTCTGTTATTCTCTGTGGAGGCCATTCATCATCCTTCCAGGTTTGAGTCCCTCCTATTTTTAATTCTCGTTTTTGTCTAGCCAGAGTTTCGTATAGTGGCACTCCCAGAGTTTTCCCCCGTTGTCTAGGTGATAGGAAAAAGGCTGGTTGTATTATCCCAATAGTACAAGTGCCTTTCCAGTCTTTTGGCAATTTATTAAATGCCCGTCTTCCACAGATCCAAAATAGTCCGTCAGGAGATCTCCAATCTGAGACGTTCCTTCCCGGCTCTTCCCAAAATTCCTTTAAGGCTTCTATTTCCCTGAAGGGATTTTCATTGCTCTCATTCTTCCAACATAGGGAGTACTAGTAAGAGATGTACAATTATTTGTCCAGTATCCCTGGGGAGGGCCGGGCCACCAATGTCCCGCTCCCTCCGTGGAGTTTGTGGTTAATACCATTTTGCAGGGGGTAACTCCCAAATGTCGTTTAAATTGCCTTCCTTCCCTTGATATACAGATTTGTCCAATAACTTCATGACTAAGTATCCATCCCTCTGGTCTCATTTCAGTTGACCTGTGAGTATGATTCCAATTTAGTAATTGCCATGGTTCTAGTCCCTCCCCTCTCCAGGGCCATTGTTCTGTCATCTGAGACCCCCCCCATATCCAACATGAGGATATATTTAATTCAGTGGCAATTTCTTGCATAAGGTTAATGAACAGGTTAACCCCCTTGGTAGGTCCAGATTCCCCTAGGATTTTTCTCACCTCATCATAGAGGGGTGACTGTTTATTTTCCTGCATTTTGTTCTTCTGTATTTTGTTTTCCTGCATTTTGCTTGACCTGCAGTTGCTTGGTAACATTTCTCACTAGCTCTTCCTTGTATTGATCTTGGACCCCCCCCGCCATCAGAATATCCCCACATCCCTGATTTAGTGAAACAGATGTTCTCCTCTCCCTTTGGACAAGCACGGCCATTTATAAATCCACTTTTTCCTTCGTTAGCTGCCACCCAGAGGTCATGCCTAGCAATTATAATGCGTTCCTATCATAACAGGCCGCGTTTATGTGGGTATGGAATGATAATGCCCATTCTGTGGTTCGACTGTATTTAACGTATTGGTGGCACTTTGAGTATGGGTTTGCAGTTCCACTGCCAGGATAGCTCAGTATGGTTAAGAGCATCACTATACCCCACCGTTCTCTCATCCCTCTGCCTCCTCCGCCTACCGGGTTGCATCCGGCAGCGGGGTAAACCATCTTCTCGGCAGCAAGGATAGTCTTCAGGGGCTCCATACGAGCAGTCATATCCTGCACAGCCCTGCCCCAAATTTCCCAATTTGTATTCTCACAAGTCGAACACTACAGGGCACCCAGTTTTGTTGGTAGTCCTCTATTCTTTATATTTTCTGCTCCCTGTTCCTTGGTCCTGTGAATGAAGAGCTCTCACCCTCTCTGTCAGGAGCCTGAGTTCCCTTAGCAGTCACCTCCCTCCCTATATATATATATATATAATCGTCCTACCTCCAATTACTCATTGCAAAATTTTTTTTTCTCCTTTTGCAGACACCCCCCCCTGCAGTGGTATCACCACTTCTCCTTACAATAATAACACATACAAGTCATGCAACAAGGTAACATCCACACTTATCCTTAAAGGGGGCGATTCAGTCCCTTGCATGAACATTATCGTTGAATTCGTATTTTCAGTTCTCCTGGAGACGATGTAACCTTCCAGTCCTTAGTGTCCATGGGGCCTTTTACACAGAGGCGTGAGTCCAGCCCCTCTCTGCCGTGCGCACACTGTTTCTGTAGTTAAGAGAACGAGAAAAGGTCCCTCCCAACATGGGGTTAACGAAGTTTCTTTCCAGGTTTTTATTAACACTTTATCTCCTGGCTTTATCTTGTGTATTGTAAATTCTAAGGGGGTACTTTGAGCTAACAGCCCCTTTTCCCTTAGTTCTTCCAAGTTCTTAGTCAGAGTTGTTATATATTGCTGTACAGTACTCTCTCCCAGTCTGGGATGATCGATGGGTATTCCCTGAATATAAGGCATTCCATACAGCATCTCATAGGGGGATATCCCATGTTCTGAATTGGGCATACTCCTAATATTAAGTAAGGCTAAAGGTAAGCATTTTATCCAAGACATCTTAGTTTCTAACATTAACTTAGTTAACTGGGCCTTCAAGGTACCATTCATCCTTTCTACCCGCCCCGAACTTTGTGGATGCCATGGGGTGTGATATTCCCACCTTATCCCCAGGGCTTCTGCTAGGCCTTTCAAAATTCGGGAGGTAAAATGAGTTCCTTGATCTGAGTCAATAACCCCTATTAAACCATACCTGGGGATAATATCTTCCAAGAGATGTTTGGCCACTGTTTGAGCAGTGGCCCTAGTTGTGGGAAATGCCTCTACCCAATGAGTTAATTGGTCTACTATTACTAGTAAATACTTATACTTTCCTGCCTCTGGTAATTCAGTAAAATCTATTTGTACTCGTTCAGAAGGTCTGTGTGCCAATGGTCTTCCCCCTGAGGGTGTTTGTCGTAGATTTCTTTTGTTAACCTTCTGGCAAATTAAGCAACCTCTTGTTTCTTGCTTTGCTACTTCAAATATCCCTATGCACCCATAGAATTTTAGGAAATGATCTGCCAGGGCCCTAGTTCCCCAGTGGGTTCTTTGGTGCATTTGCTGCACAATCCTTCGGGCAAAGTTCTTTGGTAATAAGTCTCGGCCATCAGGTAAGATCCACTTATTATCATTCAATTTTACTCCTAATTTCTCAAAGCTCTCTCTCTCTTTTTGAGTATAAATTTTTAGAGTCTCCTTTTTGTCATTTTGGGCTCCTATTTCTTTTCTAGCGAGTATTAGAAGTGCTGCCCTTTTTGCCTCCTCATCTGCCCGATTGTTTCCCCTTACTTGGAATTGCAGCCCTTTTTGATGTCCTTTTATATGAACCACGGCAATGGTCTCTGGGAGCCTAATGGCCTCCAAGATTTGTTTAATTAGTTCTTCATGTATAAGCCCTTTCCCTTGGGTATTTATAAGCCCTCTTTCTTCCCATATTTTCCCAAAGGTATGTACTACCCCAAAGGCATATTTAGAGTCAGTGTATATAGTCCCTGATTTCTCTTTTAATATTATAAGGGCCCTTAGTAATGCATAGAGTTCACAAGCCTGAGCTGACCAATTGTTGCTTAAAGGGCCTGCCCCAATTGTTTTCCAATTTTTCCCATCAATTATAGCATATCCTGATTTTCGCTTCCCTTCCAGTATTCTAGAAGATCCATCTATAAACAACTTTTCTCCCTCAAGTAACTCCTCCTCCTCCAGGTCAGGTCTAATCTTTGTCTGTAATTCTACCATTTCTATGCAGCTATGACTGGGGCTTCCCTCACTTTCCCCGAACAAAAACTGAGCTGGATTTTGTGCCTGAGTGGTTTTAAGTTCCAATCCTGGCGAATTAATTAATATTGCCTCGTATTTTAAAAGCCTACTGTCTGTTAGCCATTTCTCTGCTTTTTGCTGTAGGATTCCTCGCACATCATGGGGAGCATATACAGTTATTTTTCCCCCGAAAGTAATCTTTTTTGCCTCCCCCACCAACAAAGCTACCGCCACCACTGCTTGTAAGCAGGTGGGCCTCCCTCTACTGACAGGGTCCGATAATTTAGAAAAATATCCTACAGGCTTCTTACTCCCAGCCCAGTCTTGAGCTAATACCCCATATGCTGTATGATCTGTGGTTTCCACAAATAAGTAAAAGGGCTTAGTTATATCTGGTAGGCTTAGGACAGGGGCTGATATTAGATCCCCTTTTAATTTCTCCAGCTTACTCTCATCCTCCTCATCCCAACAAACCTTGGTGGCAGTTAGTTTTTCGTATAAAAACTTTACCTTACTGCTATAGTTTTCTATCCACTGTCTACAATACCCCAGTAGCCCTAATAATTGTCTTACCTCCCTCTTAGTTCTAGGGTAGGGTAAGGCCAGGATCCCTGAAATACGCTCTGGGTCTAGCTTCTTTGATCCCTGACTAATCCAATGTCCCAAATATTTAACTTTAGTCTCTGTAAATTGTAGTTTTGATTTGGATACTTTCAGCCCCTTTTCCCCTAGGAAGTTTAACAATCCCATGGTACAGTTCCTAACTTCCTTCTCTGATTTTCCAGCTATTAGTAAATCATCCACATACTGAATTAATTTTGTTCCTTCGGGTGGGGCAAATTGCTCCAGCAATTTTTCTAATGCTTGCCCAAATAAATTTGGAGATTCCGTAAACCCTTGAGGTAGAACCTTCCACCTATATTGTTGTTTCCGAAGGGTATCTGGATCCTCCCATTCAAAGGCAAAATAATCCCTGCTATCTTCTGCCAAGGGACAAGCCCAAAAGGCATCTTTTAAATCTATCACACTATACCATGTGTATTCCGGGGATACCTGATTCAATAATGTATATGGGTTAGCCACTCCTGGAAACCGGGTGAGGGTCCGTTCGTTCACCGCTCTTAAATCCTGCACTAACCTGTATGTCCCATCCTGTTTCTTTACAGGCAATATTGGGGTGTTATGGGGGGACATACAAGGTTCTAAGATTTGTTGTTGGATCAGATCCTCAATAATAGGCTTTAATCCCCGTCTACCTTCCTTTGAAATAGGATATTGTCGCACCCTAATGGGGCACTCAGGATCTTGTACCCTAACTCTTATGGGTGGAATTTCCAATTTTCCTATAGTTCCCTTTGCATGCCACACCTGGGGATTTATTCCCTCCTCGTCTTTTTGGGTGAGAACACACAGTCTTGAAATTCTCTCTCCTTTATTTACAGCGAGGTTTATCCCTAATGCCACTATTAAATCCCTTCCCAGTAAGTTATATTCTGCCTCAGGAACAACTAATACATTCCCTACACAAATTTTGGTTTCAGCTTCAATCATCACACCTTTTACAATTGGGACCCGAAAGGGTTCACCCTTTGCCCCAACTACAAGGCTTGTATCTTTGCTTATTACACACCCTTTGGGTAGTTTCTGTATGGTGGACCTTTCAGCTCCAGTATCTATTAAAGAAGTAGCTTCCTCTCCCTGGGGACCTATTTTTAACTTTATCAAGGGCTCTCTAGTTTGTCTCGTCCCCAGGATGTATAGCCCCTGACACCCCTATTCTTCTTTAAATGCCTCCTCATCCTGTCGTTTTTTTAGACAATTTTGCTTCATGTGTCCTTTCTTCCCACAATAATAACATTCTATTCCTTGTTCTGATCCTTTTCGAGGAGGCTTCTTAATGCCCCTATTAGTATTCCTAGGGTTTTCTCTTTTCCTAGATACCTCCTCCTTTTTTGCCTCTCTTACCGCCGCGACAAATATTCGGGCCTTTGCTTTTTGGTTTTCCTCATCCCGTCTCACACAGACTTTCTGTGCTTCTCTCAGCAATTCATCTAATCCCCGCTCTTGCCAATCCTCCAATTTTTCCAATTTCTTTCTAATGTCCGTCCAGGACCTGGCCACAAATTGGGTTTTTAATAGTGCCTGCCCCACAAGGGTAGCAGGGTCTACGCCTGAGTACATTTGTAAACTTTTCCTCAATCTCTCCAACCAGTCTGTGGGGGTTTCATCCTTCCCTTGATGTTCACTAAAAGCCTTATTTATGTTTTGCCCCCTTGGGACAGCTTCCCGAATTCCCTGAATTATTATTTCCCTTAAATCTGCCATGTCCTGTCTATGCTGTGGATTCTGATGATCATGGACCGGCTTCTGATTAGGCCATTTGCGCTCTGCGGCCGGACCTTGCTGATGTCTCCTATCCCAGTTTTGCATACCGGCCATCCTAATCATTCCTCTTTCTTCAGCTGTAAATAACATTCCTAGGATCGAATGCAATTCATCCCATGTATAGATGTTAGGCCCTAAAAACTGATCTAGCCTTTCTGAGACACCTATGGGGTCATCTAGCAAGTTTCCCATTTCTTTCTTAAACTGTCTTATGTCCCCGGTGTTCAGGGGAACTGATACAAATCCTATCCCCCCGATATTCCCTCCAAGGGGAACCTCTCGGAGAGGTAAGAGCGCTGTCCCCTCCCCCTGTTCCTTCTCAGTGCCTGCATTTTGCTTTTCTCTTGTCCGGCTCCTAGTGTGGGAGGCGGGGGGGGAATTAGGTGGCGCCGAAGGAGAAGTTTCTTCCCCTGGTAGAAGGGGTATACTTTCCTCCTCCTCCCCTCGTATGGGGGAGGTAAATTATCGAGGGGGTCCCAAGAGACCCCTCTATCCTTCTTGTCCTCTTTTTCCCTTACTGCATATAGGGAGACATGTGCCCAGGATCCCTTCCAAAGGCTGGCATAATCACTTTCTTCCTGGCTGAAGGGCTCTTTAGTAGTTACGTAAATGTTTAGAGCACGACATATCCAATCCTCAAAAGACCCGAACATCGGCCAATACACACTGTCAGGTCTTATCTGTTTTCCAGCCCATACCTCCATACAATGATAAACCATTTTTTCCTTGGTTTTACCTTCGTGGGATGGACAATCATCCCAATGTTTTATCATTAACCCCAGGGGACTGTCCGGGGGTATCTCTGGTAGTTCGCTCCCTTCCTTATCCTTGGAACCTCTCCGTGGGTCCCTCCTGGGGTCAGCAGACTTAGACTTTCTCTGCCCCATATTCTTATTCCGGGGTTTCCTTCTTTAAGCTATTTCCCCTCCTAATTCTAGGTGATCTATTCCCTTCCTCTGGGCCTCTCTGTGGGTCCCTGGGAATTTCTAACCACCCTCTCGAGAGGCTTTCCTCAACTTAATTCTCTCCACCCCGGAACTCGCCCTCCCAACCAAGCGATACTCACAGTCCGAAGTTTTCGCCTGGATCTTCGTGCACAAGAATTACAGGATATTTACTGCAGTTTTTCCAAGGGAGCTCTTTTCCTTGCTTATTGCTTTCCCAAGTTCGTGTGATGCGAAAGGTCGGGCAAGGATCCTTTTCTCTCGAGGCTACCAAAAAGGTAGGGCGCCTCCCCGGGAGTCGGGATGTCCCGCTCGAGTCCAGTCGCATCACGTCGGGGTCACCACTTTGTCATAAACGCTCAGAGTCCAATCTGAGTTTTTAGAATATTTTATTATAATCAAAAGGTGGAAAGCAATAAGCAAGCAGCGCTGGGTGTGCCGGGGAGTCTCGCTCCACCAACGACACACTGCAAAGAAAGAAAGAATACCTATTTAAAAGTATAGTTCATACATATTCATCACATTCCAAACTCTGATTTATAGAGAGGATTACACTTAAGGGTTGATTTTGATGTAAATCTTCAAACCTTGAAGGGGAAGAGCCCCTCACTGGTATTTTGTTAGGAGGGGTAGATAAGCTTAACACAGCTGGCCCAACACATAAATCAGTAAGGGAGGAGCACCTTTGGTGCCATGTGGTCCCTTTCCAGGGATCAGCTTCCCCAAGCTAAGTACCCCGAAAAGGGCCACTGGCCCCATCTTTCAGTGCATTCCAGGCTCATCTTCCAAGGTCTGTGTTAGTTTCACCCCTTGGTGTGAGGAATACGCTTTCTGTTACACAAGACTGGTGTTTGAAATGCAGATAAAGTTCTATCCTTCCATGTCTCACAAGGACATTGTACTCCTTCAAGTAACTTTGTATACCAATTGGAATTAATGCCAGTCCGAAGGTATTGTGTCAGCAGCTCTGACTTTTTATCTTTGACATGAATCACCTTTACATGTTTCACAACTGTCACGGACAACACCGTGACAGGCAGGCAGTCCCAGCTCACTGCAGTGGGGAGATCTTCAGGGGGATCATGATTCGTGACTCCATTGTCCGAATCAGTGGCACTGCAAAACAGAATGGGAGCGGGGTCACCTCGCAGCCCTCCCAGCAGGGACAACCCCACACCCGTGTGCTCACCCGTGTAGTAAACATTCTCATCCCAGCCCCGCTTCCTCCACGCTGCGTTCCTTGTCTCCTCACGGGACTGCAGGTCCTTGTAGGCTGCAGGGGAAAAGCCTCATTCCTAACCTCCCTGCAGCCCCCAGGCCTTGGGGCTGGGGTTTGGGACACACAAGGTGGAGGCACTGCCAGGGTGGGCTGGGCGAGACAACCTGCTTACCCCAGAGGTGGTGCACAACATACAGCTCCCCAATCTGTGAGAAGAAGCCGCCCACTGCCTCCTGGTTCTCCTGGCGGTACTTTATGGCCCGAGCCCTGGCAAAATGGGGAGAAGCACAAGGAGCTGTCCCCACCTCCTGCTGCTCAACTGCTCAGCTCCAGTGTCCCCATGCTCAGAGCGGCCAAGGCTCTCATCGCCATCCAAGAACAAAGATGCAGGAGTGGCTCTGAGCGCCAGCATCACCATCACCTGGCCGTATTCAGAACACCAGCTGGATAAAGCAGCCACTCACCAGTTATTGCCCCACTCGATCATGGTCCCTGGCTGCAAATAGAGGAAATAAACAACAGCATAAGGCAGCTGCACCCCAACCACCACCTTCTCCCTCTGCCCAGGGCCAATCCGCAGCAAGTAGCCCCAAAGGACCACACAGGCTGCTTTGCAGACCCCAGCATGTGCAGCAGGGCCCTGGGTTCCCCTGGGTTCCAGTGCCACGCCCGTGGTGCCTGCATCCCACTGAAACACCTCATGCCTCACCTTGAGCTTGTAGGTCCTCAACTCATAGATGTTGGGGCCCTTGCGGGGCAGGGGCTCATTCCAAAAGCTGAACTCCAGCAGCAGCTGGTTCCTGCGGGACAGCAGCATGCGGCTCCTCTCCTTGCGGAAATCCAGGTACTCCTGCAGACAGCCGAGGATCAAGGCAAGATGATGGGAGTGGGGGCACCCCACAAGGCACCCCATTTGGCCACTGATGTGAGCAGTACCTTATTCTGCTTGAGCTTGTTCATGCAGTCCATGAGGGCCGGGTACCCACCAGAGAAGCGCCAAAGGTGCACTGGGATGGGACAGCAAGGTCTGGAAGGGGTTGAAGGCAGCAGGGAGCCCCCCTCCCAAGTGAACAGGGTTCATCCCACATCCCCTTGGGGTCATGGTCATGCAGGGTTGTCTGGTTGTCTGTTCTTGCAGGAGTGTAGCCCTCACCTGCCTGGTCCTGCTCCCCATACCATGTGTTCCAGTTCCCAACCAGGTCACAAGGGTAATCGGCATCTGAGTGCAGCTTGGGCAGCACCTCCTCCCTGCAGGGGGTACAGGAGATGGTTTCTGGGATTTTCCTGGGCTGGCCAAGATGGGAGAAAGGGGGTGGCTGGGGCTGGCAAGCAGCAGTTGTGCCTCTCAGCAAGAAAAGTGCTGAGTTTCTGGTTCCAGAATGCTCCCAACATCCCTGTTTGCCCTCAGCCCAGCACAAGGGATTCCAAACTGCTCTCGACACCCCACAGTTGCCCCACCACTCCCCCCCAACCCCTGCTGGGACACTGGGCAGTCCCCCAGCTCACGTCAGGCTGTTGTAGGCATCCAGGCACTCTGGCTTCACATTGTGAACTGCGGGGGAAAGAGGGCAAGATACTGTCACAGCACGGAGTGGGATGAGTGGTTGTGTTATCAAGGTGCCTGGGAAGGGTGTGCACCCTCTGCCGGTGGGGCCACTCACACTGAATCTTGTAAAGGTTGCTGGTCTCTTTCTTGGACAGGAGGTTGGAGTGGGCATCCTTGCGGGGATCCACCTTGTGCACAAACAGGGAGCGGAACCAGCTGCCCTCAGCATCCCGTGAGTATGCCCTGAGGGACCGTGCCATCAGTAGGGCCAGAGGGAGGGACACAGCTGGGCACAATGACTGTGGTCTGACGTGGGGTGTGGGGGGGAAATGCAAAGCAGAGGAGGGACCTTGTTCCATTCCCACCCAGCCCCAGAGTTGCATGCCCCCCAACCCAGTGCCCCCCAGGGAGAGGTCTCATTCATTTCAGGGAACCCTGGATGGCCCTGCCAAGGGATGTGGGGTGACAAGAGATGACACAGAGGTGGTGCACTCAGTCAGACCTTTGCCCACAGAGCAGCAGGGCCTGGTAATGTATTAACGGCGCAGGGTCAGCGGCCCTGGATGCTTGGTGAGGGCATGGGGTGACAGCAGGCCCTGAGCCACGGCACGGGGAGCTGGGGGCTGAGGCTGGGGGAGACAGGGCTGAGATGGGGGCACAGGGCGTGAGATGGATGCTGGAGGGGAAAGACTGGGGGAGCTGGGGGCTTTGTAGGGGGGAAGATGGGTGCTGGGGGACGAGCAAAAGAAGGGAGATGGGAGCTGAGAGGGGGGCCAGGGGCAGGGCGGAAATGGGGTTTGGGGGGGAGACAGGAGCTATGGGGCAAGAGACGGGGGATGGGGGTTTCAGGACCTGAGGGGAAAGACGGGGCCTGAGAAGGAAATGGGGCTTTGGGGGCACGATGGGGCCTGAGGGGAATGACGGAGCCTGGGGAGATGATGAGCCCTAGGGGTTCCGGGCCGCGGGGCGGGCATGGAGGGGCCGGGCCCCGCTCACCGCGCCCCGCTGAGGGCCCCGCAGCCGCCGCCACCGCCGCCTTGCAGCCGCCGCAGCAACGCCGCAACGCCTCCAACCCGCGCCGCCGCCATCTTTTCGGGCGGGGCGTCCTGGGGGCGAGGCTATACCCAGCCCCGCCCACCACAGACTCCACCCCTATTGGGCACGGCGCAGCTCTGGCCCCGCCCTCAGAAGCTGGCGTGCAGCAGGGTGATTCTGATTGGCTGCCGCGCCGCCCCGTTGGCCACACCTTCTTGCCCATCCTCGGGCGCCTGGCTGCACGCAACGCTCTGCTCCCATGGCCACAACGAGGTCTCATTGGCTGACGCCTGCGCGGCCGTGCCTCCAGATTCGAGGAGCCAATCAGAGGGGTCGCTTGGAAAAGTCGATTCCTGATTGGCTGCGGGGCCTCCTTTGGCATCCCTAAGCCCTCCGTCGGCCAGCGGGGTCAGCTGCTGATTGGCCGCTGCCACGCAGGGGCGGAGCTGACCGTGGGGCGGGGCTTCTTCCGGGGCGGGCACGCTTGGGAGCGCGGGGCGGGGCGGGAGCGGGCTGGGGGCGGGGTTAAAAGACGCTTAGCCCCCCCCCCCAGCTGTGGGAGCTCTACGGCCCCCGCGGTCCCCCATAGCTCTGCACGGCCTCCCACCTCCCTCCATCATTCTCTGTAACCCTCACTTTGTGCACCACAACTCTTACTTGCCCCCACATGGCCCCTCCACAGCCCCCCTTGGCTTCCATAGGCCCTGTGACATCCTGTAGCCTCCTCATATCTACTCCACATCCCCCATTGCCCTCCACGACCCCTACACGGTGTCTACCCGGGACACTCTGTGCCCCTCCCCACCCCCCCACGACCTCCTTGTAATCCCCCCCCAGAGTCCCTTACAGCCCAGCATTATCCCCTCCATGCCCCCCCATATCCCTTCCATATCCTCCATCCTCCCCACGTGGCCCCTGCGTTCCCCATGACACCCCCATACCCCTAGCCCCCCGTGAGTTTGGGGCTCACCCCCCCAGGGGAGAGGCACAGTGCCGCAAGCTGCACGTCCAGGCCCCCAGCTCCTCAGGATTGTCGGCCCCCAGCACATAGCTCCTCATCCCGGGGTGCTCGACCTGGGGGAGTAATGAGCCAGCAATGGGCCTGGGCCCCCCCAGCCCTCACCCAGCCACATGGGGAGCTGGGCTTTGGGGCCCCAACCTCTGCTGCAGAGTGGCAGGTGTTGGGGTCCCTTGTTTGGGGCTCCCCCAACAGGACTGACCATGAAGAGGAAACGAGGGCTGCCGGTGTTGGGGGCCAGAACGCGGATCCTGTAGCCGGGTAGGGGGAGCCCCCCACGCACTTGCTGCTCGCTGCTGTCTGGGGGCAGGGAAGGATTCAGGGGGGCAGCCCCAGGGACCACTCCAAACCCTACAGAGCCCCAGTCATACAGCAGAGGTTCCACTGATCCCCTGAGTTCCCCTAGACCCCACTCCATGGCTCCTTAAGAGGCCCCTGACCTCTGCCGCAACCCCATCACCTGCCCCCCACCTCACCCCTGTAGTAGAAGAGGCAGAGATCAACCAGCACAAACCAGCGCCGCTTCCACAGCCTCAGCCCCGAGCTGTCCTGGGGAGGTAAAAAGGGGGCTGAGCCAGAACCCCAAACACACAGCCCCCTGAGTTCTCCTTCAAACCCTTTAGATCCCATAACCCACCAGGATCTCCAATCCAGCTAGACTCCTCCAACATTTCCAAACATTTCCAAGACCCATAGCCCTCCCAGCATCCTAACCCTCCAGACCTCTTCAAACTCCATAACCCCATTAGCAATCCCCAAAACCCAGATTCTAGCCCTAACCTCCAGCACCCACTGACCCTCCACAAACCCTTCAGATCCCCCAAACCCCATAACCCTCCCCCCAGCACCCCCAGCTCCATAGTCCCCCTGGATCCCCCCTCCCCAATAACCTGTGGTCCACAACCCCACATTTCCCCAGTCCCACCTGCTTGTGCAGCCAGCCCCTCATGGTCGGAGGGATGCGGTGGTCTCTCCGCATTGCCTGCTCCCCCTTCCCAAAGGTATGGACCCTCGGCACAGGACGGCAGGGCTGGGCATGGGGGATCACCAGGGATGGGGGCTCAGAGGGATCCCCTCAGGGCCCTGTGACCCCCTGCCTTGTCTCCCTGGTCCCCACTCCCCAGGGTCCCCTTTCATTCCCTTCTGTGTTTACCTTTGTTCCTCATGCCCCCTTCTCCCCCCATGTGCTCCCACAAAGTTCCCCATGCTCCCCCAGCCCTCAGTCAGCTCCCCATGGCTCCCCTGGACTGCCCCATACTCCCCCATAGATCCCCATGCCCTCACTGCCCCCTGGATACCCTCATACCATCCCATAGATCCCCCAACTCCCTCAGTCCTCCATATCCTCCCATAGCTCATCATGCTCCCCACCCCCCAGGCTCCCTTGTGACCCAGATACCCTCCCTTAATTTCCCATGCACCCTGACCCCCCTCTTATCCCCCATAGGCCTTCTACTAACTTGGGTCCCCTTGGACTCCTCCATACCCCCCCATAGATCCCCAGGCTCCTCCTGGACAGCTCCATTTCCCCAATATCCATTATGCCTCCCCCCATCTCCCCATTTACCTTCCAGTCCCCTTGGTTCCCTTTTACTCCCATATCCCCCGTAGCTCCCTTCGGACCCTCCATACCCCACATATCTCCCGCTCTGGCCCCCAGCTCCCCATGCCCACTTGGGTGCCACTGCCGGGGCCCCAGGGGGTTGCAGCGTTGCCGTCAGCCATAGCGTCCCTGTGGGGGCGGTTGGAGGGGAGGGGGGCACTATGAATGGTCCCATTCAGCCCTCACCCGCCCCGTGGCACAGAGGCCCCATTCTGTGGTGTGCGGGGGCACTGTGGCGCTGAGATGGGGCCTGGCTGGGGGCCTGATCCTTTTATTCCAGTCCCATTATTCCCATGCTGGTCTCAGTTCTCATCCTGTTTTCCTGGTACCAGTTCCAGCCCTCTCTTGTTATCCTGTTACTGTCCCATACTGTTATCCACATAGCAGTCCTAGTTCCGACCCTAGTGTCATCCCAGTGCTGATCCGTGTCTCCATTCCCACCCCACCATCCTGTCCCATTATCCCCATAGTGGTCCCTGTGACCCACTCCCATTCCATTACCCCAGTGATGGTCCATATTCCTGTCCTGTTACCCCAGGGCTGGTCTCAGTCTTCATCCCACTATCCCAGCACTGGTTCTGATCCTGTCCCATTATCCCCATGCTGGCCCCAGTCCCATCCCATTATCCTAGTGCTGGGCTTAGTGCTCATCCCAGTGCTGTTCCCTGTCCTTAGTCCCAGTCCCAGTGCTGCTCCCTGTCCTTAGCCCCAGTTTCTTTTTCGCAGCTGCTTCTGCTCCCAGTCCCATCCCATTAATGAGTGCCAGTCCCAGTTCCAATCCCAGTCCCATCCCATTAATGAGTGCCAGTCCCGGTCCCAGTGCCAGCACCAGTCCTAATGCCTGTCCAGTTCCATCAACGCAGTGCTGCTCCCTGTCCTTAGCTGCACTACTTTTATGGCAGCTGGTTTTGCTTCCAGTCCCATGCTGTTATTCAGTCCCAGCCCAACCCCATTATCCCAGTGCTGGCCCTGGTCCCAGCACTGCTCCCAGTCCCATCCCCTTATTCCAGCCCCAATCCCAGTCCTGTACTTGTCTAGGTCCTTGTCCCAGTCCCGATATCCCGGCACTGTCCTGTTGCTGTTATAACAGTGCTTCTCCCAGCCCGTTATCCTGGTACCGTCTGTTCCCATTATCCCAGCACTGGTCCATTATCCCGGCGCTGTCCCAGTCCTTCTCTCCCCACACTGCGCCCCTACGGGGTTGAGGCCCTCCTGCAATGGGGCCAGGACCCGGCAGCACCCCCCACACCACGGCCCCGCACTGCCACCGCAGCAGCGGGATGGGGCCGGCTCCGGGACACCTCCAGCCCCCGCCCCGTCACGGCGGCAGCGTGCTGCCCGCTCCTCCCGCCGCAAGGGGGCGCCACATCCGCGCTCCTACGCGTGGCCAGGAAGCCCTCTCGTCTACCCCCGCTCCCTCCCCTTGACGAGCGGCAGCTCCGCCCAATCCGCACCTCCCTCTTTTCCCCTCCCCCTATCACGAGGCCGCTGCGCGGCGCTCTCTGCTTCTGATTGGTCTCAGAGCGGCGCGACCCGCGGGTCGGGGGGCGGGACGACCCGAGCTCGGGACCAATAGCGAGACGCCGCTCCAAAGCTGTGCTCGGCGCGGCCCGGAGCCGCTGCCGCCGCTATGGCGCTGCCCCCGCGGCGCGGCTCCTGGCGCTGAGCCGTTCCCGCGCCATGGCCGGGGCCATCGCGTCCCGCATGAGCTTCAGCTCGCTCAAGCGGAAGCAGCCCAAGACCTTCACGGTGCGCATCGTCACCATGGACGCCGAGATGGAGTTCAGCTGCGAGGTGACGGCTGCGGCCTAAGCCCCGTCGCCATGGAAACGGGGCTTCGGGCCTCGCTGCTCCCGTACTGGGCGTCCTCCAGCGCCACGGGCCCGGCCTGGGCCTAGCTGGGGGCTGCGGGGCTCAGCTTGAGGCCGGGGTGGGTTATCGCGGGCTTAAACCCGCGGGGTTCGTCCCTGCGCTCGCCTGGCCCGCGGGGCGCGGGCATTCCCTCGTGGCCAGCCCTGTCCCCTGCCCGGAGTTGTAACCGAGGTCGTGTTCTGGTGTGTGCGTCTCTCGTGTCAGGTTTTTCTTTGCTTGGGTCCCCCGTGCCTCTCAGACATCCTTGCTGTGTCAGCCTGGCCCCAGGGGCCTCGTTTGGTGCTGTGTTTTCAGATCACAAAACGCTCTGGAGGGATGGAGCGCGTGAAGACTGGAAACTGTTTCTACCCACTTTAAAGCATAAGCTGTTGAAAAGAATAGCTGGTCTGGTCCAAATCTTGATGCGGTTCCGGTGCCTGTGAGCAGAAGGGTATTTGTCCTTGTAATGTTTCTCACTGCTGAAATGTGTTGGCAGCTCTGGGGCACGCTGTGCCTTTCCCAGGGGTTAAGGGGTTACTGTTACTTCCTGCTCCTTGCTGTTACCCTGCTGGGAGAGTTGAGGTGTCCTGGCTCTGCTCTCACACTTTCTTAGGCTGCTGACTGTAAGGTGATGAAAGCCAATAACTCTCCTTTCACTGTGGCTGCTTGTTGTCTTGTGCTGGGATTAGGGCATTTATGAAGAGGCAGCACAGTGCTCCCAGTCAGGTTGGAACATGTAACTTGCACACCTTCAGCTGCCTGCTGGGGAGGCCTCAGCCAAGAACCTTCCAGCAGAGGCTGTCCAGCCCTTGGGGGAGCTCAGAAAGAGGCTGACAAGCAGTGTGCTCCTGCTCACATCTCTGATCTCTTGCTGGAGCGTGGAGGACACATGCAAGAGCTCAGGCTCTGTCCTCCAGTGCAAGTGCCTCCCAACAGCGGGGAAGGAAGGATCAGGCTTAGGGGCTGCTGACCTACTGCATGAATCAGTTGTGGCTATTCGAGCTCCCTGGCTGTGTTGCTGCCTCCTTGGTGTAGTGACAGCTGTGGAGAACGTTCCTCTGCTTGCTGACTGTACCCAAAACACATCCGCAGAGACCAGTGCCTGCCCCATCATGAAAAGCTGCCACTCACTTCTCTTGTACCTTCTCTTGTTCCTTCTCTTGTACCTCCCAGCCTCGCTTTGTGTGCTTGTGCCCCTTCTGTCAAAGCTGGATGTGTGCAGGGTGAGCAGTTTGGGAGGTGCTGAGGGGAGGCTGCTGCTGCTTGTGGTCTGGAGCCCTGCTGGTCTTAGCCCAGCTTCTTTAGCTGGCTTCCTTGACCACTGCTGGTTACAGTGCCAGTGAACACATCTGAGTCAGTGATTGAGCTCTGCTGCAGGAGCCTTTCTGTGTGGGATTAATCTCTCTGACTCATTTTTTAACTTTATTGCAGAGCTCTTGAGGCACATTCTGTGCTTTCCCGAGTTGCACAGCACAGGACAGAGGTGACACAGGGTGGTGAGGTGTTGTCAGCACAATGTGAAGTCTGAGAACAACTGGCTGGGTGTGACACAAGACACTCGGGCTGTACGGACCTGGAGGAGGGCATGTGAGGCTGCATGCAGCCCTGGTTCCTCTGCTGCCTCTGGTCATAGCTGCCCCTCTTATTCTGAGCAAGCTGATGCATCTGTACCCATGTCAGTGCCACCTTTTCCTCATTCACTCTTCAGTCTGCCCTGTAGGAATCCCCAGCTGGGTATTGTAGGAGATTAAACCTGCTCTGCATCTGTTGACTTTGCAAGTAATGTCTCTAAATTGAGTTTAAATCTGAAATAATTCCTAGAAATGAAATCTTAATCTTTCTAATGCTGCGATGAAGCTTAATAATCATGGTTGACTCCTCACTTCAAAGGCTTGTAATTTGTTCAGGGAAATCTTAAAGGCACAAAAGTCAACGTCTCCCTTTCTGTGTTACCTCCATTAGAGCTGTGTGAGCACGGTGCCTAATTAATTGATAGCATCTTGAGCAAGGACAGACATTTGCATAGCTATTGAAATCCCTGTGCTAAGCTGCTTGCTGGCTGCCCCATCTTCCTTAGCAGCACCACGTAGCTCCTGCACTCAGATTTCTGTGCTTGGAGAGCAGCGAAAGAGAAATCCTACCGAAGCTGGGTCAGTTAACACCACTGTGTGCCATCTACTGCCCAAGTAATGACTCAGGAAGCTTCAGTGTGAGGCAGGGTGTGGTGCTTGTGGTACTGCTTTGCTGCTGCCCAGATCGTGGTGCCAGGACACCAAGTGGCCAGTGACTTCCTCTAATTCCCATCCTAGTGGTGCAACTTGCTGCAGTTCCTGACTATGGCCTTGACCCAAATTAGGCTAGTGCATATGGCAGAGGAAAGGTATTTCCAGTGGTGCTTTTTTGTGTGATAATCAGGTTATTCACTTCCTTGCATGATATCTTTACCCCACGGTATTACTAAGTTCATTCTTTTCCTGTAGCAGGATTGCAGTGTTGGTGAAGCTGCTGCTGTCGGGTTGGTCTCAGGCATTCTTGATGTCCCAGGTCTTTTTTTCTCCAAGAATCAAGCTGTGTGGCTGATAGAAGAATCCAGTCCTTGTTTTGCTTTATTCCTGTGGTGGTGGCAGCTAGGTGACTGGCTCCCCAGCTCTGGAGCTTCAGCACCTTCTTGGAAAGGTGTTTTCTCTTCATCCTTTTCTGTAGTGCCTGTGATCTTTGAAGCTCCTGTAGGAGTCATTATGGGACCAAGCAGCAGCTGCCTCCCAGTTTAATCCTTGGACAACTGCAGCTCTTTCAGCCTGAAACGAATGGGGAAAGCTTAACGTCCAACCTGGAGAAAGCACAAGCATTGAAGTAGTAAGAAGAGGCAGTTGTGTGTTTGGTCTGAACTTGCACTGTTACCTCCTGAATGCTTAAGCTGTTCCTCTGTGTTCATAAAACAACCTCAGCTGGAAGGGGTCTCTGCAGAGCATTCAGTCCCTGCAGCTCACTGCAAGGCCAGCTCAGCTGGCTGTGGTTGGTTGTAAAACTTTTCTGTTTGCATCTAAGTAGAAAAAACCCTCTATTTTAGTAGTATGCAGTCAAGTATCAGTCTCTCTGTTAACGTTTGTAGGGGGTTCCATAGCTGTGCTGCAAAAGCTTATCCATGGGAGCAGGAGCAAACTGAGCTCTGGTGTGGAAAATCTGTGGCCAAATAAGTTCTTGGGAAATAGCTTGTGTGTCAGAGTAGGGAATTAAGCTATTTCCAGTCACTGCACCCGAATAAAAAAGGCAGGAGGAAGAAGCAAGGGATGAAGTTTCTGTCTGCTTTGCAAAATTCTTGGGAGAGGTTTTACATGGGTTTCTTCAGCCCTTGGTAAATGTTCACCAGCTTCTTGGTGGTGTCAGTAGTGGCAGTGACCTCTTGATGCTACTAAGCTTCTGCAAGCAGGCAGGAAGCTTGCTGGAAGAGATGAATCTGGGGGCAGTAGCAGCAAAGCTGAGGGAAATTATCCCTCTCAGCTACAAAATGATCTTCAGTAAATTACTGGGATGCCAGCTGTCAAGTCAATGTTCTGGTTCCTTTGTGCACCCATCTGCCCTCATCCTGTGTCTGTTCTCTGTGAATGCTCACACGTTTTTGCTGCTTGGTGGCTCCCAATCCCTTTTGTAATGTGAGAAGTGGCAGGTAGAATCTGCTTTCCCATTTGACTTGAATCTTGGAGGGGTTTATGGCAAAAGCAGCAATTCTGCTGATTTATAGCCATGTCACTTGGAAATTCCTCAGAGCTGTCTTGCTTGGTTCTGTTCAGTTCTGCATTCCCTATCTTAATCTGTGTGCAAGTCACATGAGACACATTATAGGCACAGATCCTCCTTGACTTCTTTCTGATTGCACCCTGCATCTGAAATGCTCTCTGATCCCGTGTCCCACTGCAACCTCTTCTCAGCCTGTTCTCTCGAGCTGCGTGTTATCCAGTTCCTTCTACCATTGGTTCAAGAACTCCATCAGTCCTCACTCCCTCAGCCTTGGGCTGAGCTGATGCTCTGGGTGCTGTTGGTTGTTGTCCCCTCCCTTGCCAGCTGGAAGAGCTGCAGCAGCTGCTTTTCCCCTGCACCAGGCTCTGTCTTGGGCAGACAGCAAACGCTGTGCTTGGCCACGCCATCTGTGTTGTTACGCCTGGGTGGGTTTTTGGCTTCCTTGGTGGTTAACAGAAATAGATTTTAATTAAAAGCTCATTATCGAGTTGTCGTGTAGCATTAGTAAATAAAAATAACTTTTACGACCCTGTCTTGTGGCTCAGTAAGTGGCAATTGAAAGTATTTGACATCTGTTTATTTAAAGAAATGGAGGAATATTGAATATTTGATTCCCTGCTTTCTCCAAATGGGGATTAAATCCAAATAAATGGTTGTCTGGGGCACTCCTGTTACCATTTTAAGGTCCAGAAGGAGAAACACGCAGTCTCAGAGTTACCCTGCTTTGAGGTGTCAGCTGCTGTGGGGTTTGAGGGGCAGCTCTGGGCTGCCCATGTGCTCCGGTGCCCAGTGGGGCTCCATTCTATGATATCCTCCCTTGTTTCAGGGCAGAGCTGCTGCTTCTGCTAGAAGCTTGCTCCTTCCACAGGGTCCCCTGAGTGGGAACATCTCTCTGTAAAACCTGAGCGCTGCTTCCTGGGGCTCAGCCCCCTCCTCTGCTTGATCTGTGCACTGCTGGGTTGTCAGAACAGGGACCCTGGGCTCCTGTCTCATGTCTAGCACAGAATGAGTAGTGACACTGAATAAAATTGATGTGCTGAGGTGAAAAGCCACTGTTCTGCTCTATGTGAGGGAAGGGAGATGAGGCTGCCTTTTGACCTGGGTTCTGCCCCCTGGGGATCTTCGTTCCTCTCCTTCCTCTCTTGAGATCCTAGGGAATTTTAAGCCATTCTTTTTTCCTTTTTCCATTCAGCTGGAGTAAATTCAGCATCACGTCACTGGAAGTGGAGCATCAGTAGAGTTTGAGGATCGCTTTTCTCTGTAATACCTTCTGCAGGATGCCTGCACCTCCCGTGCCTCGGTGTGTGTTTCTCTCTAGCCCTTGGCCTCCCCACTTTGCCAGGGGGATCAGGGAGCCCTGCTGCTTGTTTGTGCCACTTGGGGATGGGCTCGGGAGCTAAGGAGCAATTCTGAAAATTGATGGCAAGGGTCTGTACTGAAATGAATTGCCCGGTTGCCTGTCGGGTGGAATTTACTCTTGATGCAGTTTAATAAATAATGCAAATCCTGTTAACAGATGCCAAATGCGACGTCTCTGCTGGAGAAAAAGATGATGCCAATAACCCATAGTGGAAGTGCTCCGTTGTAGCACCCGGCTGCTGGGTTGTAAGTGCTTAGTGCTGTTTACTTAAAACGCTCTGCTGATAAATTGCAAGCGCTCTGTACTTAGTAAAGAGCATAAATTCCAGCTCTGCAAAAGAACAGCCTTGCTGCGTTCATAAAGCAGTTCCTCCGGGTGATCCTCCCCGACTTGTGGAGTGTCCGTAGCATGTTGTGCTGAAACAAAGCTGATGGGAGGATGCAAGGCCAGGGGTGTGAGAGGTGACACGTGCGGGTCGTGCAGGAGCAGGGCTGTCGTGATGGAGCTTTTGGTTGGAGACTGAGCTTACGTATAGCATCATACCAATTGCTTGAGCGTATGACAGAGGGCTCTGTTCTGCTCTCAGCCTTTTTGTTTTGTTTCCAGGACCTCCTGATGACTTCCAAAATTGTCCTTGTACTTGAGGTGTGTGGAGCAGGGGAGCGGTGTGATTGGCAGAGGGCGTGATGTGGAACTGCCAGGCTGCAGGCTCATTGCTGGCTCATCTGCTCAGCCTCCGGCATCAGCTCTCTTTACCTCCCAGTGTCCCTGGGGGCCTCTATTGTGTTTTATGGCCAGGAAATGTGGCAGTTAATGATACGAGGCCTATCAAATATGGGTACAGAGCTACGGCTTCCATGTCTGTAAAACAGTTGGAGTTCAGCTGTCCGAAGATGCCACTTGAATGCAGATCATTATTTTAAGTACCGAGGTGTGGAAGGAAATCATGTATGCTGAAATAACCGCCGCAGTTCCGTTCCTGTATTTAATGGAGGTAATTCAGCGCGGTCGGGGAGGGCGTGCGGTGTCACGGCCCGAGCCCTCAGCACCACGCAGGCAGCAGTGTTAAATGCGTGTTGCTGCTTGTGACAGCAGCAGTGTAAAACCTGACGGCAGATACAGCTGCTTAGATCATTCCTGCAAGCAAACAAAAATCGCAGGAGGGACGTGTGAAGTGCTAGCTGTAACACGAGTAGCTGGGCTGAGCAGCAGCAGCCCGCTGAGATCCCTGGGGGCACACAAAGGCCGGGCTGGGTTGCAGGCTCTGGGAAGCAGTAGGCTGAAGGATGGCCTTTGCAAAAGGAGGGGATTGGAGGTTAAAAAAAACAACAGCAGCAAAAAAAACCACACGACAATGCGTTGTGCAAAGCAGTTTAATTCCAGTTAGGAAATAGCCCTTTGACACTTCCTTGTGCCTATGGAAATGGTATGGAATAGCTGCTTAAATGCATCTCGCTGTTCTGTCTGAAACCTCGAATTAACCTCCCTCTTAAAATTATAGGCAGGAGGAGCTGTGCAATCTGAGGCATCCTGTGCCAAGTCGGAGCTTGTCGTGGGGACCGCAGGCTAGCTCCGTGTGTGAAATGCGGGTTTCGTAATTAGGGCGCTGCAGAACTTGCTCCTCCTGGTGCTTCTGAGCTCGAGGTGTTGCCTGCACCTGGTAGGAATTGCAGAGAGGCCGTGGCGAGCCGCCCTGGGGTGCTGCTTTTTGGAGGGTAGCAGCGGCTTGCTTCTATTCTGGGATGTCGGTGTGCATGGATGTACCCTGCGAGGGGCAAAAATAGCGATGTGCTCATTTAATCCAAGCGGCAGTGGGAATGGGCCTGTCCTCACCAGCTTTGCCCACAAGGCGGCAGTGGGTGACAGCAGGAGCCGTGATCGTCCCCGCTCAGCTGGTGTGTTAATATTGATGCTGTCCAGGTGGCACCAAGATTGAGTTGTAGTGACAAGAGAATGTGCCGAGATCCTTTTGCCCTAGGGCTTTGGAGTAATGGCCATATGTCTCAGTCCAGCGATTGTTTCCGCCGCGCAGATGGAAGACCAAAGTGGCTCTGGCACATTAGATTCATCTGTTTTATGTCTCTCTTCACCTTTCTGCCTCCCAACATCTTCTGGTTTTATGAACAAACTTCAGCAATGGCATAGTTGCAACGGTGAGATCGCTGGAAGGACATGCTCTTTGAGCACAACTTTCTCAGCTCCCTAGCTGCTTTTGTCACGTTTTCAGCATAAAGCACAGCTTGACTCAATCAAAACATGCTCGGAGAGAACCGCTGACTTCAGTGGTAGTTCTGAGCTGTCCTTCCCGTCCGCCTGCATAGAGCTGGTCGCTGTGGATGCACCAGTTGTCCCACTTCTGGTTTTCAGGAGCGTGTTGTGCCCTGATCTGCCGAAGCTGCTGACACTGGAGGTTGAACAGGGATTCCTGGGGCTGTAGGTAGGCACCTTAAAGCTACCAAAGGGCAATTAGGAGTGGTACATAATGGTTTTGGTTTTTTTTTTTCATGCTGAAAATGAGCTACTTGTTACAGTGTGTGGTTCAAAAGGATCTGAAATGGACCCTTCAGATCCTCTGACTGGTGGATTGCTAGACTAATGAACAGTGTGACCTCACGGTATCATTTGCGTGTTCCAGTTTCCCTGTGAGGAACACGTTGTGAGGAGGAAGAAAGAGTTGATTTGATTGACTGGAAACAAAATCCTCAGGTCCATCTTTATAACATGGCTTCCCATTCCTTTTCCTGCAGGTGAAGTGGAAAGGCAAGGACTTGTTTGACCTGGTATGCAGGACACTAGGGCTCCGAGAAACCTGGTTCTTCGGCCTGCAGTACACTATCAAGGACACAGTGGCTTGGCTCAAAATGGACAAGAAGGTTGGAAGCAAATCTCTCAAGAGAGTTCATATAGGGTGACAGAGAAGATGCATAGAATCATAGAGTAGCTTAGGTTGGAAAGGTCCTTAAAGATCATCTAGTTCCATTCCCTGAGATGTTGGACTTCAGTAGGTCTGCAATGTAAACAAAGCCTAGTGATGGCAACTTTTAGTCTCTCTTCTATGCCCCTAAATGACAAACTCTTTAGCAGGAAAGCGAGAGGTTGCATCGTGGCTCCTTATGTTGCTGTTGAGATGTGCAAAAGCAAAGGAGGAGATGAAACTGAGGTGTGAAAAGGAGATGGAGATAAGGGATGGAATGCTTCCCAGATCTGCGAGCCTCTGGGTTGCTGAGCAGTTGGTTAGAGAAGTGATGGATGTGGCTCTCTGCATCCAAACAA
This sequence comes from Cyrtonyx montezumae, assembly GCF_038088225.1. NCBI lineage: Eukaryota > Metazoa > Chordata > Aves > Galliformes > Odontophoridae > Cyrtonyx > Cyrtonyx montezumae. The sequence continues at coordinate 1,864,161 of NW_027071970.1, forward strand.
TGCTGCACTAAAACCAGACAGTAATTGTGACTAAAGGAGGTCTCGGTGTCTCTGGGTGTCAGGCCAAAGTTTTAAGGTAACATGAATCTGAACCAGACAGTGCCAGCATAATAGCAAGGTGTCAGAGAACAAGTCTGAAATACAGGGAGAGGCACTGCAGGGAAACAACCGTAATGTTTGGTGGTGGCGTAGCAGCATCTAACATTGCTGAGAGAGGTTGGGAAGAAGCATTATGTACGCAGCAGATCCAGATCAACCTTTGCTGTCTCATTCTGCATGCTGTTTGTTTTTCTGCATAGTTTTGATTGTCAGGAATGTTTGTTTTCTTAACTCTGTTTTCTGACTGCTTAGGTTGTTTCATCCCTTCTGTGTGACTGAGGTGCTTGATAAAAGCTGTGCTGATCTTAACAAAGGGAGCTGTGTGGCTTCTAGAGATGGGGCACTGAAAAAGCTAGGAGGAATAGTAGAACAGCTTTTGTGTTCTCCAGGTTCTGGATCATGATGTGCCAACAGAGGAACCTGTCACCTTTCACTTCCTAGCCAAATTTTATCCTGAGAACGCAGAGGAGGAGCTGGTCCAGGAAATCACACAGCACTTGTTCTTCCTGCAGGTAGGAGCCTTGTAAGTACGCTATTTTCCAACACGAGGAAGGAAGGAGCCAGGATTAGCAAAGTGCAAGAGTTTGAGGAATTTGGCTCTTTGTTGGTACATTCACACCCCTCTGAATACAGTTGTCTTCAACTGCAGAAGTATCCTAAAATAGGTCAGAGATGGATGAAGCAGTCCCATGTGCCCAGACTTGCAAGCTGGCTATCAGGAATGATTAGGTGATTTGTAATATTAGTGTGTGGTAGTTAAAGAAAATGAATCTGTCAGATGTGGGCACGAATGACACTCACAGCCTCGGAGTCTGCCTCTCTGCAGGGTGTAGATATCAACTGTGCTGTGAGATGACAGTTGGCTTCATAAGTGATAGCGTTGTTGTGGGAAGCAAGGGAATTTCATCCTGAAGTGCAGAATGCTGCCAACCTGTTCCGTGTATGGGCTGTACAGCAAGGTTCACCTCTTCACAAATCAGCCTTCAGATAACTGGAGCAGAAGAAAATCCCAGAAGCACAACTCTTTCGTGAGCTGATGGCAAAGGCAGAGGAGAAGGGGGAAACCTAGCTGTCTTGCCTGCACCAGTAACTTCTTATTTAAAGTACTCTACCAAACACTGTGTCCTGAAAAGTCAGTTCAGTTGTTGTAGTCATGCTGTGTGACTGGTAATGAAGCACTTCTATCACAGCAACTTTCAGACAAGTTCAATTTTCTGAAACTATTTACTATAAGAAGCAGCAGAAGGCAGGAGTGTTACAGGCTGTAGAATAATCCTGGTCAGATCTCTGGGTGCTCATTAGGATGTTGTAGCTGCTCCTTGGCTGTTGAAGTAGCTTTGGACCAAAGTAGGGGCAGTCTAGATTTGGCTGCATTGCTTTAGATTTCAGTGTACTTTGCCCTTTACAGCAGATATAAAAGTGAGCTCACTAGCTCATTGGTGCTCCTCCCAGTTTCAAAGTTCATTTTTGTTCTTCAGTGCTAAAGGAGTTTTGCATTTAAACATTGCTGTTTTCCGAAGTCTGTCTTGTGCTCTGGTGTCTCCTTAGGGCAGTTTCTAAATGTCCAATTTGCCATGGGTTTTACGCCTGATAAGGAAAAATGCTTTTGGGAGCTTTGAAAAAGAGAATCAGAGAGGAAAAGCAGTTAAAGCTGCGTTTTATAAATGCAGACGCTGACTTTTCTGCTAGGATTTTAATGATATGAGAGGAGCCTGTGCTCCAGTAATGTGTGTAAGAAACAGGAACACACATAAGCTTGCAAGCTCCCCTGTTCACCTTAATGCAGGGGAATCTCTTCTGTGGTTATGTTGTAACTGACTTGGAGGATGCAAAACGTGCTATACATTCAAATACATATTACTGTATCTCTGTGACAATACATTTTAGGAAAACAGTACTTTTTTTTTTTCTCAGAAAAATTAAGTGGGCAAGAACATAAAATATAGAACTTGACAGGTTTAATTTTTTAATGTGCTGAAGCCAGGAAACATAAAGCAGTAGCTTTTGGGAACTGTACCCTGGCTCTCCTGGGAGCGTGTGCAGGAGTTGCCTGCTGCTAAAAGCACTGCCACAGAGGTGACCTGCAGCTCTGCTTGCTGTTGGTGGGGATTGGAGGGAATTAGCCTGAAGCACAGGTGGGTACTTGTGAATAGTGATGTCTGAATGTCCCAGAGCAAAGCCTTTGCGTGCTCAGAGGCTCAGCTACAACTCCTTTTTTTTAATTTAGCATGTATATAGTCACATCAGTCTATTGCTGATGTCTTAGGAGGTTTTATCTCCACGTCTACATGCAAGCTTTCCCTCCAACCCCCCTTTCCCTTCAAAGTGAGATACAGGTTCCATCACTTTCCTGGTATAAATTTAGTTCCTCTCTCAAACCTGTCTGCAAAAGGTGGCTTGTGAAAGCCTGAGCCCTTCCCTTTGCAGACACCAGAGACTTCCTGGGCCTGAATAGGAACTAGTGTTAGGAATGTTGTTAACTGTGTGGTTGACAGCCCTAGTTAAAACAAACTGCAGCCATCTGCTGTGACAGTCATGCTTTGCACCGCTTCACTAAACATGTGTTATGTGTCCTGTATTGCTGTGTGCAGGTAAAGAAACAGATTTTGGATGAGAAGATCTACTGTCCTCCTGAAGCTTCTGTCCTGCTGGCCTCTTATGCAGTCCAAGCCAAGGTAGGCACGGAGGGATTTTCCAAGGGCAAAGTGGTATTGGCTTAGTGTTGTTCCTGGGAAGCCAGGTGCTTTGTGACATACCCACTTCCAGAGGCAAGGAAAGTTGTTAAAAATTCAAAAGTGATGGGACTTTGCTAGCAACATTGTCTTCATGCTGCTGATTTCTGGCTGCCTTTGGCATTGGATGCATTTTTATTTTCTCTTTCCAGGACTCTAGCAAGCGCTCAGCCTGTGGGCTGCAGTGCCTGCTTCAGTATGGGTTGCTACTGGAGCAGTTGAATTCTTGGAGCCTGTTCTGTTTTGGATCTCCTCCCTGCTCTTGCTGTTGTAGCCGGTAGCAAACCAGCTGTGAGACTGGCAGCTCCCCTGCTTCCCTGGAATACTTGTCCTCATGATAACTGCTTTGTTTTGAGTGCTACAGCTTGCCTCATCAATGTTGTTGCAGTGTTGGAGTTCTTTCTGACTTGTTCCTTTGTCAAGGGTTTGATCATAGCTCTTTGGCCTCACTACACAGAGAGGAGAACTCAGTTGTCATCAAGTTCTTGTTTCTCAGCTGAATTCTGTTCTAGATCCCAAGTCAGTGTTTTTTGCCAGGGACTTATTCTACAGAGCACTGTTTTCCAGCCTGGAACAGGCTTGGATAGCAGAGGAAGCAGCCAGCAGCAGGGAGACTCCTGTGATAGGGGGAGCAGCTGCAGGTTCAGAGATGAGGGCATCTTCTTGGAGATTGTTTACCCCTGTGACACAATGTGTACTGCTGCTGAACTGAGTTTTCTAAGTAATCTCCAGCTCCTGGGTAAAGATAATGTCATTGGAAAAGAAGAGCAGTTGCTGGAGTCCTATCACAGCCTGACTGCGTCTTCGTGGTCGTAGTCAGTGATTTTTCCCATTGCTCTTCAGGGAGGGGATTTGGCTGCAGAACCATAGGCCAAGTGTCTGCCCTGTGGCTGTCCCTAAGGGGCCTCGTGGGACAGGCAGGGTAGCTGTGCTCTGTGCAACCTTTGTTGTTTGCAGTGCAGGAGTGGGTTTTGTTCCTGCTGCCTGAGGAGAGCTTGGGCCAGGCGGGGTGGAAACAGCTCTTTCCAGTCCTGTCTTCAGCAGTGGCTTTTTCCAGGTTGCATGATAGCATTCCTCATAACTCACTAGTCTGTGCCCAGGTTGTCTGAATCCAGCAGTGACATGCTGCAGTGTTGTTTGATGACAAGTGTTTGGATTTGATAGAAAAATGTGTTCTCCTCATAGTCAGAATATTGATGAAAATCTACTCTGTTATAGAGACTCATCAGCCGGGGGAAAGAGTTGCTTTTAACAATGTTTGTTTGTGTGAAACACCCATGGCTCTTAGCACAGTGCATGTGTAAACACTCACTGGGCTTTTTCTCACGGGACCTGCTGAGCATAGGGCACAAAGGAGATGTCACTTCCCACTGCCAAAAGGAATTAACTGTTGGGTAAAATTCTGAGTGCTGCTAACTCTTGGCCGTGGCTGCTCCCATGATCAGGAGCAGCATGGAGTTTGGTGCAGGGTTGTTGTACTGTCCTGTGTCTGCTCTCCCAACTTGGCTCCTGACCTTGTCTGCAGTGGCACACCTGACGTGCTCTGCAGGGCACTGTCTGGAGATCAACTGGAATTGGAGCAGTTCTCCTAATCTTGCAGATCTTGATTCTGCAGTGGCTGTGAGAAGATGGAAGAGGAATGTGCCTTTTCTTATCTTAGCTAATGCACCTTCTGTGTCTTCTTCAGACATGGCTTTTCCTTGCTGCCCCTTTTATAACCAGGCAGAGCTTCCACTTCTGCTCTTTTTCAGGGAGGGTGGAAGTGGAAAACACATCCTCAGTACAGAGCTGGGAAGAAAGATGTTGCAGGTCACCTCCTTTCAGTTAAATAGGATAATGATATCCTTTCTGGACAAGAAAGCAGCCACTGAGCACAGTAATTTTTCTAATAACATGCTGATTTGCATGATGAGGGGCATAACAGCCTGACACAGTGTCAGTGTGGCTGCAGCTGATGAAGCCATTTGATTGACAGCTAGGTTTGTACTGTTGTTGAACCACCCGCCGGAAATAACGAAGCAAGCGTGCGGGTCATAAAATTAAAAGCTTGTTTATTTCTATATAGTTGTGTTCATTTGGGGAATTACTCTGTGTTTTCCCCACTAGCTCTGCATTCATACCACCCACTCTGCTTTCAAATATTGGAGATGGTTCAGGTTTTAAATAGCTGTGAAAGACTTGGAAACTATCGAGTAAGGCATCCCTGCAGAAAACTGTAACATCCAAGAGGGTTTTCCATTCCTTGCCCCTCAAATGCAGATCGCTGCCCTGCTGCTCCAAGCACTTCAGCATGAGCAACAGGGTCTTCTGGTTTTGTTTTTTCCCCAAACAAACAGTCATCAGCACTAATGGGTCACAGCTGAGTATGCCTGTGTTTATACAGGACAGTACAAGCGTGTGAATGATGTGAAGGCAGCTTCCCTATGTGGCGGTGAATATGAATCGTGTCATACAATTAACAGGAGTTAAAATTCTGAGACAGTTTTGAAGTAATTATTTAATTGGAAAGGTCTTTAGGAGTGTGTTTGCCGAATCATTTGAGCCAACATATTGCAATATTTAAGCCATTTGTTGATTTTTCAGTTGTGAATAATTAATGTCCTCATCCAGACTCCCTCTCAGTACAAATATTCCTTTGGGACATGGCAATATTTTTCACCATGTGAAAATCCCATAATCCATACTTAGTGCTGGATCTCTATGGCGGGCCACGAGAAAAAAAAAACAACCCTTGTGTTAATCCTGTTTGCTATTATTTTCAGCACCTAGTAATGATTTATTTTATGCCTCTCCAAGGTTATTGGAGTTGTTTCCGTTGCTGGTCCTGTGTTTTTATTGCTGTTCCCTTTTGACGCGAGTTCAAGAGACGTGTACCTGCAATGCGTTGCTGTTGAGAGGCTCCAAACCCCTGTAGTCCTTGGGAGACAGACAGTTGCACCTCTCAGCACCGTGCTGAACAGAGCCCACAGTGATTGCGTTGTATTAATTGAAGTCTGAGTCAGCATTGGCTGTTTCATACTTCCTTCGCATCTGCATTGGCTCTAAATCAATATTTGTGTCTTTAATCCCTGCTTGTTGTGGATGTGCTGGGCTGCTGACGGGGTGTCTGTGCAGACTTGTGATCTTGAGCTCTGGTTTTGGTGCACGACGTGGTGGTTCTGGCATTTGAAAGGAGGCTGCCATGGAAAGCTTCCTGCGTATGAGCACCACGTGTCTTGCTTTAACAGTTGTCGCCGTTTTGTGCTTTCTGAGCTGAGGAGCTACAGAAAAGCCAGGAGGGAAAGGCTGCTTCCCTTGCAGAATGCGTGACTGAAGGGAACATTGCTGTGCCTTGTGTAATCGCCTAATGTCACTGCAGAAGTCCTGCTTGCCAGGTGAATGAAAATCGCAGCATTTCCTGTACGTGCCTCACATCCATCATCCCATTTGCTTAAACTTGCGGGGTTATTTGAGGTGCTGCTTTCTGGCTCTTTCCTACCCTCTTATGCTGTACAGGAGATAAATTCATTTTCACATGCACTGCAGGGACACTTGGCTTTTGAATCTGTTAATATGCAGTTTTATTTCTCAGTCGTTTTATATGCTGCTCGGAAGGATGTACATCTAAACAAACACTAGTAATTACTGGGTGCAGTTAGCAAATCTGATTTGGATTCCATGACCCAGTTGAGCAACGGGCCCTCCAGCAGAAAAGTCAATGCCTGCCTAAGGGGAGCCTGCAGTTGTCTGTCAAATTCCTGTAATTATAATAATTATTATTTAAATATTTGTTAATAGTGAACAGTAGCAGAGAAAAGACTCTGCCTCACCTGAGCTGAGGGATCAGTATTTGAGGACAGGTCTTTGTCCACATGTTGGATCCCCATCCCTCTGCCAGTGGGAAGGCAGGGTCTTGTACAGAGGGAGTCTTTCCCAGTGCTGGAAGAAGTGTTTCCTGGGCATGGTGGGCACCAGCTGGCAGCAGGAAGTTCCGTCCTGCATCCTGCTCTGTTTGCTGCACCAATAAAACAAGGGTGTTAGTTTCTACTAGCTATCACATAGCAAAGAAACTCAATTTATTGCATTAACTGAGGAGCACCTAACAGGCTGGTGCTGAAGGATGTGGGTGGTCTGTATTTGCTGCGTCCCCAAGGAGTGGATGTGTAAGGGTGAAGAGTTCTGTTCGCCTGTGTTGTTAATGCAGATTGGGCACAATGTCTCTGCTTCTTTCCAGTATGGTGACTACGATCCTAACGTCCACAAGCGAGGCTTTCTGGCGCAGGAGGAGTTGCTTCCAAAGCGGGTAAGGTGCTCAGCCCAGCAAGGGGGTGAATTTCCACACTTGGCAATGTTTGTGCTACAAAGCCCTTTGCAGAGTGGGTCTCTGTGGGGCTGCTTGCAGGGGATTGGACTAGGGTGGATTTTCTTATCAAGGCGAAGAACCCAAGGAGTTGTACTGAAGGAGTAGGATTCAGTATTTTTCTGACATTTTAATAAAGACAGAAGCAATTATTTTCTTTCCAGTGGTTTTCACATTTTCATTCTGTCTGTGTTTCTTCTTGGTGGCCTGGAGACAGTGTGCATGCTTGAGGGCTAAATGAGCACTGCAGTATTGCAGAGTGTGGGGCTGAGCATGCACTGCTGGGAGAGGAGGCAGGAGCCTGTCTGAGATTTGCTGTGATGCCTGGGGATTTTGCTGGAAGCTTGGGCATTTCTGGCCTGCTTGCTGGCTTGGGAAAGTATGGCAAGTAGCAGTGTGACCTGGTTCCCTGTCTCCTTCGGTGTCTCAGGTAATAAACCTGTACCAGATGACTCCGGAGATGTGGGAGGAGAGGATTACAGCCTGGTATGCAGAGCATCGAGGCAGAGCAAGGTGAGTGCGTGCTGGAGTGACCTGTGGCTTAGGGTCAGCCCCCTCACTTGAAGAGCTGCAAGGGTTTGGGGACCTTGGGCAGTTGATGGATGAGCTCTGCTCACAGCAGGGTTATCCCAGCAATCTTGGGTCACAGACCCACAGAGGGCAAAGAGCTTTCTTTGATTCCTGTGGCTGTGCCATGCTGCCCACTGGTCGCTGATGGAGTGAACTTGGGACTTGTGCTCAGGAAGGGAGTGCCTACAAAGTAACACGGAAGCAGCCCTGTCTGCTCTGGGGGCTCACTGGGCAAGGAAAGGAAATAGAGGTTCCCAGGCAAAAAGTCCGACTGGTGATGTATATCATTGCTTGTTTGGTAATGCACTCTTTGTGGGAGATACTCCTCAAGTAAGATAGATCTGAAGCACAGGCCTCCCAGCTGAAGATTTTTCCCTTTATGCTTAAGGGATTGGGAGAGGAACAAAGCATTGCTTGAAGTGCTGCGTCTCCCTGGGCAGGCATCAGCAGCTATTAAGATGCTGGCAAGCTGCAGACTGGGATTTGCTGTAGGACTGTATTGATCCTGCTAGCAAAGACAAACCTGACCCATGTGATAGAGATAGTCAAGGTTTTAAAGCATTGTGTGTGCTTAGGATCAGAAAGTGCAGCCATCTCTCTCTCTCTGATCCTACCAAATGTCTGTAACTCTGGCCTTTTTTTTTTTTTTGTCTGACAGAGATGAAGCAGAAATGGAGTATTTGAAGATAGCTCAGGACTTGGAGATGTATGGAGTGAACTATTTTGCAATTAGGGTGAGTGCAGGTTGTACTTTCAAGGTGTGCAGAGTTCCCTGCTGGGGTAGCTCTTGCATTGGTCTGTGCTACTGTGAGATTGCATGAGTGGAGACTGTGAGAGGCAGTGCCTGGGAAGTGTCTGTGGAGTGGTAATGGGAGTCACCATCATGGTATGCTTTGCTACTCAGGAGGCAAGAGCCCTTTTAATGTGTGCAGGTGGGTCAGTGCTCAGGGCTGGTTCATGAAGCTTGGTTTGTTTCAGATTGTCCTTGAGTTGAATAAAAGGGTTTTCTTGTCTTTCCTGTCTTAGAATAAAAAGGGTACTGAACTGCTCCTTGGAGTCGATGCTTTGGGTCTTCACATTTATGACCCAGACAACAGGTTGACCCCTAAAATCTCCTTCCCGTGGAATGAGATCCGGAATATCTCCTACAGTGATAAAGAGGTATGGATCCATTTCCCCTCTTTTCCGAGAGCAGTGCTGGTAAGAGCACAATTACAATTCAGAGTGACTTCTCTTAGCTCTTCTGTCTGCTGTGCTTGCTGCGTCTAGCTTAGTTGAAGGCAGCTGAGACTTTCCAGGAGTGGACAAACAAGAAGTCAGCTGGTTTGTTTTTAGAGTACCTTCAATCCTGCTAGGTATTTTTTTCCCAAACAAAATCACTATTGATGTGCTTAGTCCAAATATTGCAGATCAGGAGTTTAAATTGTTTTTTTGCTGTGCACATGCTCTTGAGTTATGAGATGTGTTGAGAGGTGTTCCTGGTGAGAAGAGCTCTTGCACCTTGACATACTATTACATCATTTTGAATTCTCAGGCTGCTGGGTTTGGCATAACAGCTGGAATCTTTTTAGGAGGCTGAAAAATTTAAGCTCAACGTAAGATAAATATTTATTAAATCCAGAGCATAAATACAAATCTTTAGAATTGTTGCCTGCCAAACCCATTTGAAAACAGCAACAAAATTGTCTGTGGAGGAGAAACCGATCTGCTCAGTTCTTCTAGGCTGTGAGAACTGCTCAAAGAAAACCAACTGCCTTCGTGGTAAGGAAGAAAATTAACTTGTTAATTAAAGTGCTTTCTAATCTGAACATGATATTGATCGGGGTAAAAGGTAAAGGCTTCTCATCAGCTGCATTTATTGTGTGTCTTAAGTTTTGTACGAAAAGGCCTAGTTGGAATTCCTTCCATTTGTTTTCCTGCTCAAAAATGAAGAGCTCCATAACTCTGCAGAACAGCTCAGCTCTTAATGACTTTCAAAGACTTTTCTACCCATGACAGATCAGTGCTGTGGAAGCTGTCAGATCATGCACTGCCTCAGAGATATGGGGATTGAAGGCCCTGTTACTGGATCTTGACACAAGACTGTAACGGATTTTTCTCTTGGGGGGGAAGAAGCGTGCTGCTTTCTATCAGGGCAGTAATCTGAGTAATAAGATGACCACAAGTAGAACTGACATGATAGTAAACAGGTTTAATAGCTGGGTATGACAGCTACACTGACACGGCAGAGGTATTTAATCTTTTGTAACAAAGATTGACTGTTTACCTGGAACTGAGATTCCTCCTCTGGCATATTTCTGCTGCTGCTTTCAATGACTGGTGTGGATGCTGGTGGGATGCTGAAGCCCAGGGACATTCACGCACGTCTGCCTGTGTGAAAGTCTTAAAAGATGGGCTCTTAAACTGACAAAACAAAACACTGCCAGGGTGAATTCTGCTGAGCCCTTTTCAAGCAGTACAATGTATTGATAAATAGAGCTGGTTTAATGGACGCAGGCTGCCTGCTACCCTGCTATCTCTTCAGCCAGTTATTTCTGTAGTATGTGGGGGAGTGATGGAATGCATGCATGCCTTCTAAAAATGTGGCATTCTGGAGCACTCTCTCTTCTTCAAGCATCCTTTTGTTAGTTCAGAGTCTTCTGTCTGTCCAGGGGCCGTGTTACTGAAATTCTCAACTCTGGTGATGCCACCTGTATCCCTTGTGAGAATCCTTGTGGGAAGTGCTTTGAGGAGGGCAAACTCAGGTTGAGCTTAGAGCTGTTGACATGGAGTATCAAAGCACATTAGAGCAAGGGAATAAGCTAGTCGACTGAGTTCTGGAGAACAAAATGCATTGAAAAATTCTTATGAGTAGCCCTTGTAAGTTGAGATGTTAACAAGAGGAATAACTGCTCATGTTTCCATATTTCTATTTCAATCCTCCATCATGTAACTGAGCTGGTTCTTCCTCCATTCAGAGGTGTCAAGATTTGCTTCTGGCCCTCCTCAGTTCTCTACAGCTTTCAGTGGAGAAAATTCTTGTCTCAGTTTGGGACACTGCACATCTGTCTGTGCCCTATGCAATGTGCTCTGCAGGGGCTGCCCACTGCTGGGCATCACAGCCTGCAGGTGGGCATTGTGCTTCTTGTTTCCATGTGGCACTCCTGTTTTTCTGGTGAGGAGCTGTTGTCTCCTTGGTTGCTTTTGACTTTAGTTCCCTTGTTTGGCTAAAAGCCACAGGAACAGCTCTCAGCCTTGTTTGTATGGCACTGCTGACCTCCTCTGAGCTAAAGCTTTTGGTGAGACTTTTATAGCTGCATTATTTTTATCAGAGCTCTCAGATAATTTTGTCCCTCTCTATTTTTTCCTTTTCAGTTTACGATTAAGCCATTGGACAAAAAGATCGATGTGTTCAAATTCAATTCATCAAAGCTGCGTGTGAATAAGCTGGTAAGTGTAAGGGTGGAGTCATTTTCGTTGTCTGCAGCAGCAGTTTCTGCAGGCAGTACGAGACAGTGCTCTTCTGGGGCCTTTCCCTCGAGCAGTCATAGGCAGTGTGCTGGCCTGGATGGACTGTAGATGTGACTTGGTACTGCAGTTACAATTCTGTCATAGCTTCTGGAAGAGAAAGGGGAAGATGAAGCCATGCTCGTTCAGAGGACCTCTCCTCTCCTCTGTTTTTGTGTTCCCTTTCTGAGCTCTCAGGTTGCATGTGACCTGCATGGCAGAATCACAGAATTGTAGGCTTGTTGTAAGTAAAACTTTATTCTAACCCTGGTCTTTGCTCCACAGTCCTTTTCTTCTCTTGCTCTTCTCTGTTCCACCCTGTGGCTTTAGGCCTTCCACTTTTGGGAGGCACCATTATCAGTGTTGTGGCACTGGCTTTTTCAAGGCCAAACCCTGCTCAGTATGGTCAGCTAAACACGGTCCTTGCTGTTCTTGTGCAAGCAGTCTGTGTTGGAGACCAGCCTTAGCTGGTATTCTGGGTTTAGCATCTGGAGGTGTCCATTTGTCAGAGCTCTGGGGCTTTGATCCAGGTGCTGAAGCACTTGTGCAATGTTAAGTTGCACAGTGGATCTGCAGAAGAGGATATGTTTCCCGTCCTTTTAAGAGAGGGAGGGGACTTTGTTGTCCTGGCTATAGGCTATCTGGTATGCGTGCTGTACTTGCATAGAGAAGTGGGGCTTTCTCACATAGCCCTCATTCACTTCGCTCATCAGGTTCATAGTGCTGGCTCTGGAGAAGTCACTCATAGCCTGTGGAATGAAACGCAGGCATGTGAATCTGTTCTTTTCTAAAAGAATCAGAGCTTAAAGTCTTTCATTGCTGACAAATAACCTGAGCTTTCCCTCCTCTGTATACCACCCCTGTTGCTTTGCTATCTCTTCCTAGAATTGCCACTTCCCTTCTTAGGTATCAGAAGAAATCACATAGGTGCTCAGAGTCCTTCAGTAAAGCTATCTGAAGTTGTACTAGGTCACTTGTGATAAGCACTCTGTGTGTATCCTTGTGCAAGGTGGAAAAATCTTTTCTTTTTTTTCCACTCAGTGCTTTTAAGCATCATGTTGGGAGAAGGTGGAAGTTAATCTTGAGCCTAAAGACAGGGTAGTGAGAGCTGGGGAGTTGGCTGAAGCTGTAGAAGACACTTTCACTACTTGGCTTAGTGCCTCCTCGGGGTTGGTATAATACATGCCAGATCCGTGCTGCGTTGACTGCACAGAAAATTGTTTCTGCAAAGAGCTGATGGCTCCCTGCCCTTCACATTGGGTACAAGAGCTCGCAGAGCTTGGGTTCAGCGGAGGGAAGTGTTTACATGCACAAAACCTTTGTGTCAAGAGTAGAAGCCACCTCATTGTCACACGTACAGCTTTTTCTCTCTTCACCTTTGACTGGAATAGATTCTTCAGCTGTGTATTGGAAACCACGACCTCTTCATGAGGAGGAGAAAGGCCGACTCGTTGGAGGTGCAGCAGATGAAAGCACAGGCCAGGGAGGAGAAGGCCAGGAAGCAGGTGAGAGACATCTCGGGTAAACAGGCTGTGAGCCAGAATTGGGAATGCAAATGAACTTGGGGAGGAACAGTCTCCAGGCTGACATCAAGCACATGGAGCAGCTTTGAGGGAAGGTCTGGCTGAACATCCCTTTATCGCATCGTGCTCCTGCACTGCCATTCTCCACTTGGCTCTGTGGCTTGGTGACAGCCCAAGTCCAGCCCCCACACTCAGGAGCAGAACTGGGAGGATGGGAGGAATGAGCAAATCTGTGTGTCCCAGAAGTGTGTGTGCACCTTTCCCTGCCTCGCTTCATTCCTGAGCTAGAGAGGTGTAGCGTGTTGGGGTGGCTGGTTGTAATTAAAGCTGGGGCTGTGGGGGGGAGCTGTGCTTTGCCGTGGTTCTTGGTCTCATTTTCTAATTACTTGGTGATGGAATGCACGCCGACATTTTGGGGGGTGCAGCCTGCATGCTAATTCAGCACTGGCCTCCTTTATCTGCTGCAGGTCAGCCCAGGCGGCAAAAACGGCTCTTTGGAGGCAGCAGTGTGTAGCCAATGAGTATATATCAGCAAATTGGATTGTATGAATCATTGTTTTCTGCTCGTAGACCTTTTCTACTCACTGAAACCCACACAGCTAATCTGAATACTGCTGCTTAGAATATAAATATGTCCTTTTCATACCAAAGCCGCTAGATAGCAGCAGAAGAAACCGAAGCACTTAGTTGCACCAGGAGAGTCTTACTGTCAAGGGACTTCTAATTTGATGCACTTCGTTTGGTTTCGAGCGTGGCTGCAGAGTGTTGGACTCAGTGCTGGAGCCAGGGATGGCCTGGGTTGGTGTTACTTGTCTTGCAGGTGCCTCCTGACGCAGCTTTCCTTCCTGCAGCTTCCGGAGAGGCAGGAGAGGATGAGGCAGGACGGGACATGAGTCACACTGCAAGGGGGCCAGCTCCTGGGGAGAGGGGCTTTTTGCTTCCTGCAGGTTCCCCTGGCTGGAAAGGAGTTGCTATTAGTGGAGGATAAGGTTCTCCTGGAAAGGAGCAGCATGATGTCCAAGTGCTGGTGACTTCAGGGACAGGTTTTGCAATTCTGTGAGGTTTTTTTGAAGTGTTCAATTAGCACAAGCTGGAGGTGAGATCCTGTGTTGGGCTGCTAAGAGAGGTGATGGAGGTGGTGATGCATGGGTGCTGAGAGTGGGCAGGAGCTCCCAAATTCAGAGGACTTGTGCTCTATAAGAGGGGTCAGACTTCTGCTTGGGTGGCTGCTCTCCCAGGAGAGCTGCTGTGCTGTCTTCCACGCTGTCCTCCCTTCACGATCCACAGTTGTTAACTGATTCCAAACAATCCCTTTACATCAGAACTTCTTGTTAATGGAAGGCCTGAGTGGGATGCAGACCATAATGATAATTGATGAAGAGAACCTGTAATAGAAGGAAGATGAGCCATTAGAGCAGTGGGCATCCCACTTTCAGAACACTGTTGATGTCCAAGGAGCTGAGAAATGTGTCTTGTCACACTTATTTCTGTTATTAAACCTGGCAGATGGCCTGTGCAGTGCTATGAGCCCTGGGTGTAGCATGGATATTTATAATACACCATCTCCCTGGCACTGGAGTGCTTTAGCTTGGTTGTTAATTAGCCCAATGACAACCTTTCTGAGCTTGGCTAGCAGAGAGGCAGTGTAGAGTGCACAAGTGGTGGGAAGAGGTGATGGGATTCTGAGGGGTTGTCCCACATAGTTTGGATTATCCCCACCTTGGGAAGCAATGCTTTTTCTTGCAGATCTTTTGCAGCTGCAGGGAGATGGTTTGTTGTGCTTAGGATCTGATAGAGATGGTGTTGTTCTTTGTGGCCTCCCCATCAGTAAGTGAAGTGTCTAGTGTGCTAGCTGTGTTTGTGTCTGACTGAAAGAAAGAGTTAGCCACATCCCTTGAACTCCTTCCTGGTTGCATGTTGGTATTTGATGGTCTGAAGCTGCCCTCAGACTGTCCTTAAGCCCAGCCTGGCTGGCTGTTCAGCTTGCCATAAGTAACTCTAGGAAGAGCTCTGGGGACCCTGCTTGCTGGAGCCTGCCCTGTGAGTTGGAGCAGTAAGATGCTATCTGGAGATGTAACCATATGCAGCAGCCTGCGCAGAGAAAGAGGGGATTGCCTCAGGAGCAGAGAGAAAGGGAAGTGAGATGCTCAGTATGGTGTGACCAGAATATGTTCACGTTGTCCTCATTTGGTGAAGGCCCCCCTCGTTGACAAGCAGAGAAGGTGGTGGTGCAGTCCTGTGTTCAAGCCCTTGAGTAACCACTGTTTCTAGCACAGAGAAAAGCATTTCTAATGTGTGTTATTTCTCCTCGGTTTCCCTTATCCCTTTTTCCCAGATGGAGCGGCAGCGCCTGGCCCGAGAGAAACAAATGAGAGAAGAGGCTGAAAGGACGAGGGATGAGCTGGAGAGGAGGCTGATGCAATTAAAGGAAGAAGCAACGATGGCCAACGAGGCCTTGGTAAGTCTCCGGGCAGCTGTTTCTCCAGGCACTGCAGCTGTTCATGACTCTTTTCGCTGCTAAAGCATTTTGGTTGTGACAGTCTTATGGCTATTCTCAAACTGTTGCTGGTGGGTGGTGATCAGGAGGCTGGATGGAGCTGATTGCATGCAGACAGTCTGCTGAGGCAGGAGCACGAAGGAGAATGAGTTGGGACAGAGCCTGACTGCATCCAGGTTTTGGCTGCAGGCTTTCATGGAAGAGAGGGAGGGACTCAATGAGCCACAGTGGTCATGTGGAACATTCAGCTCAGGGTCCTGCTCCAGGCTTGAGAGCACATTTGAGGAGACATTGTGTGCTTGCTGGCTTAATGTCTATTTATTCTCAGATGAGGTCTGAAGAGACAGCTGACTTGCTGGCTGAGAAGGCTCAGATCACAGAGGAGGAGGCCAAGCTCCTGGCTCAGAAAGCAGCAGAAGCTGAGCAAGAGATGCAGCGAATCAAAGCCACAGCCATCCGGACAGAGGAGGAGAAGCGACTGATGGAACAGAAGGTGCTAGAAGCAGAGATGTTGGCACTGAAAATGGCGGAGGAGTCGGAGAGGAGGTCAGAGGGTACAACCTTGCAGCTGTCTCTGCTTTGCTTTCCAGCCCCTTTCTGACTTAGCAAAACTGTTGCTCACCTCAAGTTAGTCCAGAGCTTGCAGCGAGTCCTTGGCCTCCCCTGCATGCAGAACAGCAGCTGACCCCTAGGCTTAGCTGGTTTCTCTCTGTTGCTGTTTGCCACAGCCAGGCTGTCTCTAAATAGAAAATGGTTCAGGTAGGACAGTGGTGGCCCTAGTCTTTCTCTGGATTAGAGCTAGCATCCCTTCTCTGAAGCCTTCTTTGGAAGGGTGATGCTGTGGCAAAAGCAACAAGGAAAAGGGACAGCACCTAGAGGGTGCTGGGGACACTGGTGCTCTGCCTTTCACACCCTGACAGCAGCAGCTGAAGGCAGCTCAACTTGTGGGTGATTTCTGTGCACACCCACTGCATTCTCAGGAGTGTTTGACAACATTAATAACACCTGATTTTGTTTTTTTTCTTCTGAATGTTAGTTCCACGTTTGCTATATTCTCTTTGTTCCTTTATTTCCTTCTCCACTGTTTAGTTCTCATCAGCTGTGAGATTTGTGTTTCAGGTTAGCTCTGAGTTCGTTAGCTCCTGAAGTCTTTGTCTCTTGGTAGAACTGATGTTGCCATCCTGTTGATACCAGAACACAGCTTTCATAATGTACTTGATAGTGAGCAAGAAGAAGATCATTCTTGTTTCCTTCCAACTGATCTCTCCTTTCCATGTGAGCTTGCTTGATTTCAGCCCTTCCGAGTGAACAAACGCTGCCCTTGTCTGCCTCTTTTTGCCTTGATCTTTAACTTGTGAAATCTCTGCTCAAATTTCTATCCAGCAGAGAAGGCTTTCTTACCTCCTTTGGCTCCCAGTGTTGGGAGCCCTTAATGCTCAAGTCTTGATATTTGTTTTAGAGAAGTTGGGCTGTGCAGGAGGGTGAAGTGGTGCGATCTTGGGTGCTTCCTCCTTTTGGAAGGTAGTAAATAATTGTCAGTAGAGACTTGACAGTCAAAAAAACTGCCTTTTCTGCTGTAAGCCTGAGCTTACCTTTCGAGGGTGTTTTTTCCTCTTCTGGCATCTTGATGTGTGCTGCTCCAGCCCTTGGCTTTGCTTACTGCTGCTTGCATAAGAGCTCATGCCAGAGCTGTCCTTCTGTGATATGGATTTTTGTGCCAATTAGTGTCCCACGTGTCAGAGGTTTCAGTGTTTCCCTTACCCAAATGATTTCTTATTTTAGGCCTTTGTAAGGGACAACTGTTTGCCTATTTCACACCTCTGCCATAATCCTGTTTATCTGCTTCCAGACTTGGTTTTGACATCACCACTTGCTGTTCTTTCTCTGTAGGGCAAAGGAGGCTGATCAACTAAAGCAAGACCTTCAGGAGGCTCGAGAGTCTGAGCGGAGAGCAAAGCAGAAGCTTTTGGAGATCACTAGCAAGTCATCCTACACGGTAAGATTGATCAGCAGTTGCTGGTTTCCAGACAGTAATTGTGGCCTCCTCTGTAGTCTAGAGCAGTCTTGTGTCTCCATCCCATCAGTAGAGGGGTATGAAGCATCTCACTGCATTGCTTAGCAGCTGTTCAGTAATACTTAGGATGCTTGCCCTTATCATTTAAGTAACTTGTCCACCAGAACACTTTGCTGTCCTTTTTTCCCCCTGTCTATCCTGCTTTATGCTACAAGAGTCAGGGAGCTGCTGGTGCAATTAAAGGCAGCAAACTGTAAACTAATCTATGAAGTGTACTAGGGCTGTGCTTTCCATGCGGAGTGGACCAGCTCACTAAGATCTTTTAAAATAGGGTTAAATACAAAACTGAGGATGTTCTGATGCTGGTTAGGTAGGATAAATGTTCCAAATCTGTGAATTCATTCTGGTTGCTGTGCATCTGTGTGCTGAAAAGCCAACTCCACTGAAGGGGGAATATTCTGTAATCGCCCATTAAGAGGATTTCACACCTTCCTCTGAAGCATCTGGTCCTGATTGCTGCCGGGGACTGAAACACTAGACTAAAAGACCACTGCTCCCATTCTGTCTAGCAGTTTCTTTCCTCAGCTTTCTTAATTGTGCTACAGGACTTGCAGAAGCCATCAGGTGCTCTTCCCTTCAGCTTGCATCTGCCATGACTGCCACTTCTGCTGCCCTTTGTCCAGAGGGGTGAAGGGGGAAGAACTTGTCATCTTCAGGAATAAACTCAACAGACATGTGGGAGTTACCAACCTGTCTAGTACTGAAGTTCTAATTTGTATGTGTGAGCTCCTTCCCCCTCTCCCCTCAAAACTTTTGAGAAGCAGATTGAAGAGGGCTAGTGATGAGGAAGCTTTTCATCCAGATCCTCTGAAGATCCCTGCAAAAACATTCAGAAGCATTTAAGAAGCAGTCGTGATGGAAAATAGTTGGGTGTTCTTAGCCTCAGGGCCTTCAGTCAAGAGCTGTAAAGCTTGATGCTTTATAAACCTTATCTTGGGAGAGCTCCTTATGTTACTGCAGGTTTCTGGGATCCACCAGTTCTTGAATTCAGAGTCTAATTTACTCACAGGGTGGAGCATACTTGTTGAGAACCTCCCGAATGACCATGTCAGCCCAATGTTGATGTCTGGGCAGAGCTCTCGCATCCAGGTTCCTTTTGCATGGCTGTGCTCATCTGTAGTCAAACGAGCAGAACCACAGCTAGCGAGCTCTTATGCATAAATCTGTGTGCTGCTGGCTAGTGATCAGCAGCAGCTCCTCACTCCTGCGTGTGGAGTTAAAGCCTAATTACAGGAGGTAGTGCAGGACTGCATGGAGCTCAGCTCCACCCCTCCAGCTGCATCTGTCCTGGAGGCAATCTGTGCGGGGCTGTTGCCTATAGACACGGTGCTGTATCCTCTCCTTTCCTCAAAGAGCCATGGCTTGCCTTTTTCCCTCCCCATGTAGATGACAGAGTCCCTCGAGCAGTTCTTCTTGCCCCCTCCCAGACCTGGGAGCAGCACTCCATCACACAGACGCAATATCTGCTGCTTTTCCTGCTGCCTTGTGACTGCTAGACACATATCCATATGGCAGTACCTTGCTGGGCCCTTGTGTGTGAAGCACCCCATCTCCATCCCTTGTTACACCTGTCTTGTGTCTCTCTTCTGTCTCACTGTGCCATGTGAGTGTTTTGGGGCAGACAAGCAGGATGTGCTGAAATGCTGCTCCTGCACGGGATTTGGCTGAAGGGACTGTGCTGGGCAGGTGCAGTAGGAGGGAGAGAATAAGCCCAGAGTGGCCTGAGGGATGGAGGGTTTTGAAAGCTGCCGTTGGGAGGCTGGTGTCCCTCAGGTGAATGACAGCTCTGCCAAACAGTGCAGGGTTCCAGCTCTTCTCTTCCTTAATGAGGGTGTAATGCTGAGCTTGTTCTTTTCCGTTTTCCTAGCGTTTGTGCTATAGTCCCTTGGTGTGGAAAGCAAGCCAGAATTTCCCTCCTGGGAAACAAGAGCAAAAGAAGAAGGGAGGAGAGGATGGATGTGTTACAGAAATGACAAGAAGCAGTTAAAGTTTTTCTTTGGTAATTTTCCAGTCTCTTGTACTCTGGCTTTTTAAAGCCTGTTCAGGTGTCTTTTCAGTCCTTGAAGCCAAAACTGCTTTTGTGATGGTGGTGGTGGTTGATGCATGAGAAAGAAAAAGCAAACTCAAGTCTCTGGCCGGCAAGGCTGGGAGAACAATTCATTCTTTACTGACTTGGCAGCGTCTCTTGCCTCGTTCATTGCCATTCAGGTACCACTCACAGCAAGACTAAAGGCAGCTGCCTCTTCTCTTCTGTGATTCTTTGGAGTATGAAGTGCCTGTCCTGGGCCTGCCCGAGTCTTTGAGTAGCAAAGTGAAGGCAGTGGCAGCAGCAGGAGAAGCTCTCCCTGTGGGGAAAACCTTATGACACGGCTTGCTCTGTGCTTCCCTCATATCGTCCATCTCATTTGCTCTGTTCCCAGAGGAATGACTGCTGTCAGCCTGGTGCTTGCCTCTATTAACTGCAGGAAATTGCTTTAATGTAATAACAGGGTTATGCATTTTGTTCCAGGTGAGGAAACACATAAGGGAAAAGCTCTATGTCCCCTTTGTCATCCGATGCCCCAGTGACATCTCGTGTCCCCTCGATTAAAAATCCCCGTGACTCGTGCAAGACTTGCCTAATATGATCATGAATGGCAGGAAGTGCTTTGCTCCAGATGCTGAGCCTGTGCCTTTGAAAGCACTCAGCGTGTTCTTTCTTTGTTCCTTCCTTACAGTTCCTCACTGCTGCTGTTCTCTTATTTCTTCAGTTTTTTGTTGCTTCATGAAGGAGCTGTGCTGAGGAGGGAGGAGGTGGCTGTAGTAACCCTGAGAAATGGGCACCAGGACTTGATGATTGCAGCAACTGAATGAAATTCCTGCTCAACACTTATTGCTGTTGTTTGGGGCTGTAGCATTTTTTTTATTGTTAAACAGAACAAGCATGTGCTAAAAAAATACTAAAGGTTGTTTTAAGGTGAGCAGCATGGTTCGGATGGCCCTGGCTCCCCTGCACATCTGTACAACCTCACGTGGGAGCAGCTTTGCAGACCTCTGTGTCTCATAGCGAAGGGACTTGAATGTCAATGTGATGCAAGTATTTAAATCAGATACCTTCGCTGGTCTGTCCCCTCTCCTTAGAGAGAGGAATTTAGGTACTCAGCTATCCCTTACAGCATGTGCTGCGGAATTAATGTGGTCGTGTTCTGTGTTAGCAGAACCTGAAACTGGGAGTAAGAAACAATGTTTTCCTCACAGCTTTCAGTGTGACTTATCTGCAGCATTCCAGGCCAGGCAGTGCAGTTGTGGTCACCTTCTCATTTATGCTTCTACAAGATGTTTGCATTTCAGCTTTGGTTCTGTGGAGCAAATAAAATTGTCCCTCTCAGGTTTGTCCAGGGGTGGGGATGAGCCTCAGCTGCTTGTGGATTCCACGCTGATGGGGAGCAAAGAGGGAGGTTATTGTGTGGAGTAAATCTGTCACCAGCCATAGCACTGGTGGTTCTTGCTGAAATGGAGCTGGCTGCAAATAGTCCCAAATAGAAGAAACAAGGGAAAGAAACTACCAGCCAAAGCTGGTGCTTTTGGGGACAGGTACCCCCCTCTGCCCTACTGCTACCAGACCAGCCTGTCTGCAGTGCTATCTCCTGCCATCCAACGGCACCAGTCTGATTCAGTCAGGTTTGTTACAGGAATCCCTTGAAGAAGGACGGATCCCTAGCAAAGAGCTGGGTGACTTTTGGGTGTTGGGCTGTTTTCCTTTGATCTAGACCAAGGGCCAGGCATGCCAGCAGCAGCTGTGACTCAGATTCATGTGTGCAGTCTGCTGTCTGAAGCTGCTCTACCACCCTTGATGTGCGCTGTTGCTTGCGACCTCATCTAGCAGGCTGCAAGAGTGGAGTGATGATTTGAGTCAGGATGCTTGTCCTGTACTGGTAATGAGCTCATTTATTACAGCTGTGACAGAATTTTTTTAACTGAGAGATGGCAGTGGTTCCCAAGTGCCTGGAACTGTTACTGCAAAGATTAAAGAAAAAAAAAAAAAGCATTAGTCCATCTCCGTGGACCTTTCTGAAGTCACACCTGAAGTTAATCCTGGTTTTTGACCACGCTTTGAGGAGGGCTGGAGCACAGTACTGCAGTCACACAGGGTCTCACATTGCCCATGTTCATAGGCTGCACTTTTAAAGGTAAATTTAAGGTTAAAAAGCTGCCAGTGTCTCCCAAGAGGCAGCTTCAGTGATTCAGTGACAAAACCTGTGTGGGCAGTCAAGATTTTATTAAAGCACTTAATTTACTACACTTAAAGTAGTACCTTGTACTGTGTGCTTAGGCATTGCTGAGGCTTTACCTCTATGTTACAGAGTAGTTGCTGTAGGAGCATTTGTGTGGCCAAAGTGATTAATTTGTCCCCTCTCTCTTCAGCAGTCCATGAACTCCAGCACGACAGCACTGCCAACTGACCTGCCAAGCTTCAACCTCATCAGTGAGAGCCTGTCCTTTGACTTCAAGGATACAGACATGAAGAGGCTGTCCATGGAGATCGAGAAAGAGAAGTAGGTGGTGTGCTGCCAGCCAGGGCTGAGCTTGGCTGTGCCCTGTTTGTAGGAAGGAGAACATGACTTTTACATTCAGATGAGCCCTGTTGTGAGGTGAAAGGGGGAGAAGGCTTGTGGGGCTTTGTTTACTGGGTCATTACTAACAGCTCAGAGCATGGCAGAGCTGCTAGGTGGTCTTTCGTTTGGATGGTGACGTGGTGTCACAGTTGTATCTCTACTGCCTGGTTAAAGGTGAATGTAAGCATGCTGAGCCATGCAGGCAGACAGTTCCCATCTGTGTGGTGAGCCTAGCTCTCATGTAGGCTTTAATTATGTTGGTAAGAAAGAGTTAAGAGCAGTGTAACTGCTGGCAGGCTGGACTATTGCAGGAAGGTGGTTGTGTGTTTGCAGTATGTGCAGAGCATGTCAGGGTGGCTTGAATGAGGGCTGCAGTCCTGTGTTAGGGCTTTAACCCCTTTTCCTTTGAGTCTGTGGCATGTTTATTTATTAAAAAGTATGTGCAAGCAAGTTTGGATGTGATTCTGAGCTTTGATCTTGAGTTTTCCTGAGGGTTTAAATGTAGCCTTCGAAATTATAAATTTAGCAGAAATCAAAGCAGATCAGATTTTAATCTCAGTAGTAATAATGTGCTTTGTTCATTGACTGGATAGCAGATCAAAGCTGGAAGGGCTCTGCCATAATGCTGCAGTTGTAACTTCCTGGGGCTGCAGTGAAACACCCCAGGTCCCGCTGGGTGCTTGATTCTGCCTCTGGGCCGTACCCTCTCCTGCTTGTTAAACAGCAGACTGCTACTCCAGAGGCAGAGGTTAAGATTTTTTTCTTAAGCCAGGAGGAAAAAAAGGATGAAATCTGAAAATAACACAGTAATTCCTGGTTCTGTACCCAGGTTGCTAACTAGGTCATCCCACTCTTTTAAGCAGGAGGATCTTGGCTTTGCTAAATGATAAAAGCAGTAATGGGCTCTCACTGACTTCTCTGGGAGTGCTCTCATTCCTCGGGTGCTGGGCTAAACCTTGCTACAAATTTTGGCACTCTGGAAGGGTTTGTGTTAGTCTGTTGGTACTTTAACCACAGTCACAGTGTTTAATCACAAGTACAGACTGCCATAGTGTGACTTGTCTCTAGCAGATGCTCCTTTGTAGAAGGAATTTAAGGCTGAGTCCTGAGAACGGCTAGAGGTTTTTTGTTGTTGGTTCTTTTTCCTTTCTGTCTTTGGGAGACCTTTCTCCTTTCCAGGGGTGCTACGTGATATTTTGGATGCAGTGCTTGCTCTCATACCTCCTAAATTAAATCCCTCTGAAACATGAGAGTTTGCTATATCAGGGTTCTTCCTTGAAAATGGCCTACAAGAATTTGTGCCTTTGTGAGCTGGATTTCAGAGAGAGGGTTGCAGAGGAGTGGAACAGTGCTGCTTGGAACAGTATTCTAGGCTGAAACTGCATGTTTATCTGTCACCTAAAAATGGGGTGACTTAACAAAAATCATCTAGCAGCCTTAGCTTGTCTTTTTTTTTCCTTATAGCAACATGACAACAGCTCCTAGGTCAGGTGTCGGGGTTCTCTTTTTGATAACAAATTGCTGAAAGTGGTAGATTGATGTAGTCAGTTCTACACACTTTAAATGAGGAAGATAAAAGTTGGTGGGTTTTATTTTTTGTTGCGACTCAGTTTTTGGCTGCCACAGTATAACCATGTGCACGGGGCCACTACTAACCCAGGTCTGTTTTGTGTGTGTTAGGGTAGAGTATATGGAGAAAAGCAAGCACCTGCAGGAGCAGCTGAATGAGCTGAAGACCGAAATTGAGGCGCTGAAGCTGAAAGAGAGAGAGACAGCTCTGGATATATTGCACAACGAGAATGCCAGCCGAGGCAACAGCAAGCACAACACTATTAAAAAGGTATCAGAGGGCTCCAGTTTGTATCTCGCCTGACGAAACCCTTTTAAAACAACAACAAAATAACCCTTCCTATATTTTGCACAAGTTGTTATAATAAAATTGTTTGATCTAGGCTTTCTTCCCTGGCTGCTTAGCTTTGAACCAGGGCGCAGGGAGTTTCAGCTTCTGGTGGCCATTGTTTGATGTTTACTACAACTAAGCCTTGTCCCTTCAGTGCTCTGTGAAGGGATGCAAAGATCTCGAGCTTTGCTTGTCTTGCTGAACCTTAACAAAAGCTATAGAGGAATGCTGTTTAAAGGGATTTGCTACCCTAGTGACCTCAGGAACAGGAAAAGCCCTACCTCCTTATGCAGCTATTCCCCATGGGCAATACAAGGAAGCAGTCTTGAACTTGGCTGGGGAGTAATAAGGGGAGAAATATTCACTCCTGGTTTATGAGCTCTCAGCAGGAAAAGCCAAAAGCCTCACCCTCACTTTCAGTCTGTTCTTAAGTAACCTGTAGTGCAGCTTCAAATACTAACAGCAAAGTCTTCTGCTAGAAAGGTTTGTGTGGGGTGTCTGTTCCCTGTGCACTGGACTCTGGAACCACTTGCCTGGAGAAATGCTGTTGAGGTTAACACTGAGCCAGAAAGCTGGAGTGCCTGGGTCTGCTAGCACAGGAGTCACACGTGAAAGGTCACGACAAGAGACATTCTTTATTTTTACACACAGTCCTTTGTCTTTAGCTTAGTAGCTCTGCTGTTCTCCCAGCTGCTTTCATTCTAATGAGATTCAGGGCATGCATCTGTAACCAGTGCAGAGGGATGTAGTGGTCAGTTCCAAACACCTGCTAAGGCTTTCCCTGGCTTTCTGCTTTTGGAAGGTTCAGTCTGTGTGGCACACTTTACAAGGATGCAGGTTGTGGCAACTATTACAGGCTTTAAAAACAAATCTGTTTCTGTTTGCTACTCTTAGCTGAGAGTTATGTCTAGAAGGGTTTGAAAATATCAGTCCATGCTGATATTTTCATGGCTGGGAACTTGCAGGCACTGAATTGGGCAGGATCTTGCTTGCAGGTTTCCCAGTGTTAGCTCTGTACTGTTTGGACTGCTATCTTTCCAGACAGAAAAATAGAAAAATCCTCACAGACCCTTTTTGCCACTGTGGAGTCTGAAAACCTTTCTGCTCCCATTAAGCTTCATTAGAGTATGTCTCCATACTCGGAGCTCTCAGTGTAAACAGAAAATGCAAAGTTGTTTTTTTTTTTCCCCCTCTTCTGGCTGTACCTTTCTGAGATGCGTTCATAGAAAGCTGCTGGTCCCATTTGTCTCACTTAAAGAAGATGCCTAGGCAGGCTCTTAGGAATCTGTCAGGGGATCATCTCTGTAATTGGGGCTGTGGTCAGCTGGAGTCCTCTCCCTGCCTCTCGGAGGGTTCCTGGGCTGCATGGCTCGTGCATCTCAGCCAGAGGAGCAAAGGCTTTTAAATAACAGTCTATTAGTGAAGCACATCAGAATGAAATTACAGGCTGCTTTTGTTCGTGCCTTTGGGAGGTCAGGAGGGCTTTTGTCTTCACACTTGTGATGGAAAGGAAAATTCAGGACATGGGAGGTGGATGAGAGGACAGCAGTTGAGGAAAGTGTTGATATTACCAGCCCTCTGCCCCACCTGGGAAGCTGCTGGGCACTTCAGCGCTCTGGGCAAGCTGTACAGATTGCACAAATGACATTGCTCCTATCACAGAGGATTTTTTTTTTCTTGTGTTCATTTTATTTTGCTGGTCTAGCCTCAAGCCCAGGGCAGAAGACCTATCTGCATTTGAGACTTCAAAGTAGGTTATTCCAAGGTACTCTGCGTGTGGTGATGGGGTCACTGGCTGCAACACTAACCTGTGCATGAGCTTGCCTGTCCACTGCTCTTGCCAG
Organism: Cyrtonyx montezumae; assembly: GCF_038088225.1. Classification (NCBI taxonomy): domain Eukaryota; kingdom Metazoa; phylum Chordata; class Aves; order Galliformes; family Odontophoridae; genus Cyrtonyx; species Cyrtonyx montezumae. Next base: position 1,889,820 of record NW_027071970.1, read on the forward strand.
CTCCCATTGCTGCCACCCTCACAGCATTCCTTGTGGTGTGACACCAGTGTCCCCAGCATCTGCCCTTCCCTGCGTGGGAAGCCCTGCCTGGCTCTCGCTCTGTCGGTAGCATTTGCAGCTTCTCCACATTCATTTTCACACCTGATTCCCCACGCTGGGAAGCGTCTTTCTTGGCAGAAGTTGAGTTGGCAACATCAGCGGGGGAGTGCAGGCATAGGTTCTTAAATAATTAAACAAGCCTGGTTTTGCTCTGCTGCTTGTGGCTGGGAATCTATCAGAGGTACAGGGTGGCCTTTGAAGATTTCTTTAATGAAGTAAAATGGGATCTGCCCCCTTGTTTGTTGCAGAAAGAAATTCATGAGCTTAAAAAACCCAAACAAACAAAGCCCATAACAAACTCCATCCCTTCCTTCTCACTGCTGCTGCCGAAGCTGTTCTATCAGACTGAACATTTGCACTTCTGTCTTGGAGTGGAGCAGCACGTGGATGTGTGGCCCGTGTCTGTCTGCCTGGGAAGCACCTGGGCAGTGGGAAGCTGGCAGCAGGGGGCAGCCAGTGAATACAGGTATGGCCTGGGGAAGTGTGCAGCAGAGGGACAGCATACAGTGTTGGCTGGTGTGGCACTTCGGGGCAGCTCTTCTCAGCCCTGGGCTCTCCTCTCCTGACAGCTGCCCCCAGCCCTGAGAAATAACAGCCAGTAGGAGTAAAAAAGGTTTCCTGCTCTTTTCTCAGGGAACAGGGTTATTCCGTGCAGGCTGTGCCTGTGGACACCAGCCCTTTTAAAATGACTCAAATAGCTCTTCTAGCATCTCCTCTGGGGAGATGGTTTTGGGGTTTGGGTGTTTGCTGAGTAATTGCCTCCTCTAGCTCTCCTGTGCTGCCTCCTGCTAGAAGCCAGCAGAGTTTTCCCTGTGTGGGACAGGAGCAGGGACACAGGCACAGTGTGACACGTCAGCCTGATGGGAGCTGCTAGTGATTCACTGCTGTGAGCCAGCTGAATCCCAAGGGTGGCCCTGCCACATGCCTCGTCCCCTGCCTTGTCCCACACTGCTCCTTTCTGCTCTGTCAGTGCCGTGTCTCTCCTTCGCAGAGCTGGCTGTGCTCCTGGGGCAGCAGGCAGAGCCAGGAGCTCGTGTGCCTGGAGGAAAGATGTGTTTGGGGAAGCTGCTTTGCTCTTGCCATGACTATGTCCTTGCGTGCACCCACAGACTAGCAAGCTTTGAGTTGTAGCACTGAAGGAAGAACCAATGCAGGTACTACAGCAATAGCAAACTCAGATAGAAAAAAACCTTGAAAGTTTCTTGGAGGGCTAGCAGAGCCCTGCCTGCAGCCTGGCGGTGGAGCAGCTTACCTCTGCAGCTCCATAGCAGGTGCAGGAGCACACTGCAGGTGCAGCCCTTCCCCCAGCATGTGGCCCGAAGCACTCAGCACAGGTCAGTGCTGTTTTGGGACTGCAGGGCAGTGCTATGTGTCAGCCACTGTTGCTCCAAGGCTGTCCTGGTGTTCCCATGCTGGGCTGCTCTCATTGCACAGCATCTCCTTTGTGGGAGGAAAAAAAAGGAAGGAAAACCAAAACCAAGGGGGGATCCCACAGGGCTGGCCCACGCTGGGGAGATGTCAGTGGTCCCTATGGGGCTGTTCAGGGCCTGCTGGTACTTGCTGTCCCTTACCCATGGCTTTGAGGAGCTCTGAGATGCCATGAATGTGGGGAAATCCACCTGTGGCCGTGACATGGGGAGAGAAACGAGTCACCCAGCAGCTGAGCAGGACATGGTGCTGGGGAGGAGCCCTGGGCTGAAGCCATGCACACAGCAAGCGCTGCACTGTGACCTCTGGCTTTTGTTGCCTGCCTTTGAAGACGCCTGCTAAGTTCTTCGTGTTTAATTACGTGGTTAACATGCTAATCCTATTTTACGAGCTCTGTGGGCACAGCACAAGCACCTCATCTGGAAACTGATTTCTCTGTAGCGCCGTGGGCTGGCGCTGCCGGCTCCAGCTGGCTTGGCTTCAGGAGGGTTTGCTGCTTAGACTGCGGTAGAATATTTAAAAAAAAAAAAAAAGGGGGAAGGCAGTTCCTCTCATCCTCCAGTGTAGGAAGCCTCCCAGGACAGGCTGCTGCTCTAAAACACGAGCACAATCGGCTCTTTCATTCCGGTTGCTTTTCTTCTTGCGCTGTCATGCTTATTTACTGTGATTTAAGCCCTTTGAAGTATCCGGGCAAGGAGCAAATCTCTGTGCCCACTCCCAGCCAAGTGGCTGTGTCCTTGAGCACTGCTCTGCTCCTCTGAACGCTGCCCACGGGGCTGCTTTTAGGCTTTTCTGCAGCGTTTCTCCAGGGCTGGAGCTGTGGCTCCCTTTGCCCAGCAGCTCTCCTGCCCGTGGAAATCGGTGCAGACAGCTGTGCTGGGGTGGGCCAGTGCTGATAGTGCTGCTGCCAGCTGCTTCTCTCACTGATCCTATTTGCAGCGCAGCGTTGCCCTGAAATCTGGTGAATGCTGCTTAATTTTCTGCTGTAGGGGTGCTTGGGATGGGAAGCACAGCAGGAGCATGGATAGGCTGCTTGGGGTCTGGTGTCACCGTGAGCCCTGTGTTGTGCTGAGCCACGTGAGCAGTGTTTTTCCCATGGGTGCAGCATGGTCTCCTTCGGATACGGACTCCTGTAGGGGTGCTGGTGGGCTTGTCCTCGTCCTCTCACCTTCAGGGTGCCCTCTGCTGTATGAGGATGCTGGGCTGCTAGCTATGGGCATGGCCACGTGGCACCAATACACAAGTGCTGTTCTACCACTCTGCTGGGCGGTGCATAGGAAGGTGCTGGGCCCTGCAGAAAGCAGCTGTGCTCCAGCAGCCCCGGGGGACTGTGGCCCTTCCAAGGAATGATGAAGGTGATGTTGTGCCTCGGGGGCCTCATCCTGCAGCAAAAGCCATGCTTCTGCTCCAGGAGGGGGCTGAGCTGTGTGGGGCTGGGTGTGTCCATCATTGTGGGCACTCTGCATGCTGCAGAGTGGTGGCGTCCTCTGCACGCTTTTCCCACCACGAGAGGAAGGGTGGTGTGCTGCAAAAAGGGGCATGCACCCAGCAGGTGGCTGTAGGAGGAGCAGCACCAGTGCCTTGCTGTCACCCTGGCAGCTGCAGGGCTGGAGCCTGGAGCAGAACCTGGGCACGGTACCCAGTCAGCAAAGCACCTCCAGGCACAAATCCCCCTCCTAAACTTCTCTAAAGAGGCATCCTGCACCCCCACCTTCGTGAGTCCATGTGTCCCTGCTGGCTTCATTTCATTTCTGCCCCGACACAGACAACGTGTTTGCTTCCGCACCTCGGAGCCAGGAAGCAAAGCTCCCCAGCAGCTAAAATGGGACAGAGCAGCCTAATTTCCTTGTTTACGAGGAGAGAAAGGAAAGCAGAAAGCGTCAGGCCTATCAGCTATTTTTGTGGCAGCCTTTGAAAAGTGTTTCCTTCAACTGAGAGTGTCATCTCCTCTCTTTTAAGCGCACTCATCAAAGCGGTGGAGGCTGGGGGGAAAGTTGTGCTCCAGGCCCCGTGCTTGGGAGAGAATAAACGGTGGTGTGGGAGTAGGAGGGAACAGGAGATGGGGGGGAGGAGGGGGAAGGTTTGGGCATTAAGAAGGAAACGTGTGAATGGAAAGGTCCTGCTGGCTGCTGGGGGAGCGGGCAGGGATGGAGAGGACACGGAGGGGAGCGGGGGCGGCTGTAAAGAGGATTTACAGCCTGCAGCACTGGCGTTGGGCTTAGTGGGGACTGAGCATCTCCCTCCGAGCAGCAGCAGCAGAACGTGCCCGGGGGTGGCAAAGAGGAGGGGATGGGGTGAGGAAGGGGCCAGGATGTGGCCCCAGTGCTGTGGGACTGATGCTGTGCCCCTGCTGTGTCGCAGTGGCTGTGCTCGCCCACAGCCCTCGTGGTGTCTCCGTGTGCCGACAGCAGCACTGTGCTTACTGGGTTGGCTGCTGGGGGTGGGTTTGCCAAGGAGGGACTCGTTGGGTTGGGCTTTTTTTCATTCCTCTTGTTTTATTTTCGTCAATCGAATAAATCCAGCAGCTCTGGGTAAGGGCAGAGCTCTGAGGAGCCCCTCTGTGGGCCTGCGGGGAGTGGGACTGTTCCCTTTTCCCTATTTTGATTCATTGGAGCTGTGGCTGCTTAATTGCGCTCCCTCTCCCTCTCTAAATTTTCTTTGCTGGCTCTGACAGTGCAGTGAGGAGCCCACCCCACCGCCCCCCCCCTCCTGCAGGAAGGAGATTATCATAATACTGCTTGTAAATCAATTTTTTTTTCTCTCCCCCCTTCTCTGTGCTGACGAAAATGTAACTCGCTCTTCATCACTCGGCCTCAGCATTTATTCCCCCTGCTCAGGCAAACGGAGCTGCTGCTGGAGGGGGCTCTGCGAGCTGGGGCTGGGAGAACAGAGAGCCCACGGGGGGAAGGAGGATTGAGCCTTTCTTAGGAGCCTGGGGAAGGCATCCCTGCTCTGCCTCGGCCACGTTCCCTGCTGGTGCACTGAGCGTGCAGCTGGGCAGGGTGAGGGGGACGCAGCCCCTGCTGGGGGTTGGAGCAGCTGTGTGCCCTTCTGTGTGCCCAGGGATGTGACCCAGCCGGGCTCTGGGGGGAGGACTGCCTCTCCCCCCAGTGTGCTTTCTGCTGGAAGAGCCCAAACCCAACCCGGGCTGCTGCTCCGGAGGGACGGGGCAGTGCTCCAGGGCAAGCCAGCCCCGCTCCAGCATTAAACCCCTGCAGAAACTCCCTCTGCAATAGAGCATTTCCGAATGGGATTGAGGGGTAGGAGCTGTGAAGGAGTTAGCGAGGAGAGGACGCGGGAGGGGAAGCACTTGGCAGGGCTGTGCAGGGCTGTGAGCCGGGATCCCTGCAGCAGCGGGCAGCTCGCTGCTCGGCCGGCCCCACCAAGCCTTCACAATTAGTGCTGCTTTGGCAGCCCCGCTGGTGATTCAGCAGCTGTTGGGAAGGTGGCACTGCTCCCAGGACGCAGATTGGGGTGGTTAGCTTGAAATACTGCGCTTCTCTTCCTCCCGGCTGACACGTGTCTCCTGTCTCTCATTTTGCCCGTTAATGAAGGGGAGCGTGGCTCTGGCGCGGGGTCTCGTGCCGAGGAAAGCTTTGCTGAGGTGGATTTTGGGGTCCTGAGGAGCCCCAGCTCCGAGGGCACAGCCCTGGGAGCCAACGAGAGCTTCAGCTCCATCCACCGGGACCGAGGGCAGCTCCCACCGGGACACCCGTGTCCCAGGGCTGTGTTCTGCGGGTTTGGGGCAGGGCTGCTGTGGCTTCCCCACCACGAGAGCTCTGCTGATGCTTCTGATCTCATCTGCTGCCTCACGGCACCCTCTTATTTCTGGGGACGGTGGCACAAGCAGGAGCAGCTGCACATCCTGCAACCCCTTCCCGCGTCTGCCCTCTGATCCCCGCGGCCAGAAATCCCCGCTTTTGCCATCCTCATTGCTTCCAGAGGGGCAGGGGCCTCGTGGGAGGAGGGAGTCACCCCGTGTCCCCTCTGCTCTCTTGCAGCTCACCCTACAGAGCACCAAGTCCCGCGTGGCCTTCTTCGAGGAGCTCTAGGAGGTGACCGGCCCCGAGGAGTGGGGTCCATCCCACGGCCCCACACCGCCCCGCCGCCGGCTGCTCCCACCTGGGCTGTGGACTGGGATCTTCTCTTAGCGTCTCCCCAGTTTGAGTTTTCCCCACGTTTTCCTGTCTTCCTCTTTTTTTCTCTCTCGTTTTTCTACCTGCTCTACTTTGACTCGGCCCTCCAGGCTTGGTCCTCCAGGAGGAGGACGGGGTTGGGATCGCAGCACAGCGAGGAGCGGATGGGGCACCCGGAGCACGTGCAGGGGGAGGAGGAGAGCGAAGGCTGAGGCTGCTGCCGTGCTGGGGAGCGAGGAAGGGGCAGGAAGAGCTCCTCTCTGCGAGCAGGAAGGGAACAACCCATGCCAACCACCCACAGCCCTTTTTCCCTGCGGACTGTGCCCCGTGCGGGCGGCGTGAGGCTGTGGGTCTGCCTGACCTGTGCCCACTCAGTGCCTTTCCAGGAGCTGCAGCAGCTCCCTTATCAGCTCCAGCTCATCACTGCCCTACTTCAGCCCCCTGTTAGCAGGGTGAGCGGGCCCAGGAGCCTACAGCACCCAAACACCCCTTGGGGATCCCCTCTTCTCCCCACAGCCCCCGCCCGCTGCTGGCCCCACACTGGGCTCTGTGGCTGCCTCCCTCGTGTGTCCCCGTGCAGAGCATCACCCTGTGGGGTTGGGGGCTCCCAGTTCCTGGCAGCAGGGAGGGGCTGCATGCTGCCTTCACCCCACCGTGCCCCGATCCCTTTTATTTAAGCGTGCTGCCTGCATCCTCCCCCCACAGTTGGGGTGGGTTGGCCCCTGGCCCCGGTGCAGCCTTTCTCTGTTCCCACAGATCGCTGTGCTCCCAGGAAATAATGGGTTTCTCGTTTAATAAAAATTCAAAGCAGGAGGAGGGGGAGCTGCTGCGTGCTCATCTCTTCCCCCCTCCCCAGCTCCACAGTGGGCAGCTGATGGAGCCCTCTGGGGACATCTTGGGGTGGGGTCTCAGTGCAGTCCCTGCGTGGGGACGCCGGGTGCCACTGTGCCACCCCAAAGCCAGGGCTGCCCCTCGCTCAGCCCCGACGGGTGGATTTCCACACGTGGCAGCCGCTCATTCCGTGGGGTGCGTTTTTTTCCTGGCAGGGCAGCCCAGGGGAGGTGGGATCGCTGCTTCTGCGTGTGCCAAAGGGATGGTGCTGGGAAAGGGGGGGCGTGGGGGGCTGACCTGATTTCCCGCACAGTGCAGCCTCCATATAAATAATGCAGCGGTCGCTCGTGGCTGCAGAGGATGGGAAGAGCCTCCACGGGGGCAGCTGGCCCCGAGACGGAGCTGGGACACGCAGCACTGAACACTTACAGCCCTGAGTGCACACGGATTGCACGCTTGCAGCCTCACACACCGCCTTGCACACCTGTGCACATCCAGCACTGCATACATACAGGATTGCACACTCAGCCTTGCACACAGCCTTGTGCACCTGCAGCCTTGTGTGCATCCAGCAGTGCATGCTTGCAGCCTTGCACACACGGCATTGCACACACACAGGATTGTGTGCTCTCAGCCTGGCACACTCACAGCATTGCATCCATCCAGGTTTCCATGCTCTCAGCCTTGCACACTCACAGCCCACAGCCCTGCAGCCCCCTGTGCTCGCAGCATTGCCATTCTTCCTGCTTGCACACTGCACACTTGTGCTCCAGTGTTGCACACACACAGCCACGGCCGCTCTGTGCCACCACTCTGCTGGCACTGGTGCAATGGGAACTTCCAGTGCTTTCAAAGGAAATTTCATTCCCATCTCTTTCTTTTTTTTTTTTTTTTTTCCCTTTTTAGCAAAATTAAATTCATCAAAGTCTAGACGGCTTCTGGGAGGATGTGGGTTGGGTTGAGATGACTTTGCCCAAGGAAAAAAAACTTATCAAGCAGCGCTTCCCAGGCCCAGCCACAACTCCTCCTCCTCCTCACCCCCAGCTCTGCAGTCCTGGGCTGAGCCCTGGACCGCCCGGGGTGGGCACGCGGGGGTCCCCGGGGCTGCAGGGACAGAGCTCGTGGTGTTTGGGGCAAACCTAGGGAGGACATTACGTTTCCTTGGGCTTTGCTTTTGAGCAGTTTCCCACGGCGCTTCAGTGGGTGGTGGGGGACACTGTCACGGTGTCCCCACGGTGTCCCCGGGCTGCCTGCCCTGCGGGACCCACTTGTCATTCTGCCCTCGTCCTGCGCGGTGGCGAAGCAGCGGCCGGTCCTGCAGCCACGCGTTACGCATCATGCATTATGCATGGTGCGCGCAGCCCCGCGCTGCGTCCCCTGCTGCTGGCACGAGGGATGCTTTTGCACTGAGGGAGTGCGCGTGCAAGCGATGGGCATTTGCACAAGGGAGCTGCGTTTGCACGGGGGGGAATTGCTGTTACACGAGGGAGCTGCGTTTGCCCCCAGGAGGATGTGCACATGGGGACGTCTGGGGACACGGGGACCTCGCGTGCTGCTCCGCCAGCAGCTGCTGTTCCCCGCTCTGTCCCCAGTGCTCATCCACCGCTGACACAGCATTGTGTGGCACAGAGCTGCCACCGCAGCCACGCGGTCCCCTTTGTTTTTTGTAGGGTTAAATTCAAGGGGGAGCGGGACAGGGGCACAGCACCCAAAGCCACCCGTATCCCCGCTGAGACCTGGCGAGCTCAGTGCATCTCAGCTGGGCCTTGCTGGGGTTTCGTGGGGAAGGGGCCGAGGGAGCTGGGAAGGGAGAGCTGAGAGCCCTGTGAGGGGCTGCAGGGGTGTCTGGTGGGGTGCAGGACCTCAGGACCACATAGTGGATCCATGTGGGGATGCGGGGTGCCACGGGCTGGCACAGGACGCGTGCAGGACCATATAATGGGTGCCAGGATGTTATGTTTTGCTGCAGCACATTTGGGACCCCCACTCCGCCCACCCCATGGAGGTTCCCGGGCGAGACCCCCTCTGCCCCATCTACCTGGAGGCTCTGCCCCACGTTTCCCCACCTCAGATGTATTTTGCTCCGAAACGCATCTGGAATGGGATTTGGGAACGGCTCCTGCAGGTCACGGCCGTCGCCGTGCCCGCGGTTAATCGCGGCAGCCAGCAGGGATAACCTTGTCCCGGCACGGCGCAGCCATCCCTCTTCTTCCATCAAGCGTTCATTTAAGAAACATTTCACTAAATACACGGCTGACACCGACGGCCCGGGGAGATTGATGCCTCCGGCGCCTCGCAGGGCTCGGTGCCAGCGGGTGACTTTAAAAGGACACGACGGCCACCGCGCACCACTCACATCCCCTCCCTGCGCTCTGCACGAAGGGCACTGCGGGGCCCGGCAGCCCCGTGCTGCCCTCAGGGAGGGGTCCGTGGGGCGGTCCCTGGGGAGCGGAGGTGTCCCTGCGGGCTTTGCCATCCCCTCACCAGCCCTACCAGCTTTCCCCATCCAGCCCACAGCCTTTGGGCTTTCATGTCCCATCTCTGTCTCCATGAGATAGTTGTATCCTGTCTCCCTCTGCATTCCCATCCCATCCCCATCCCCATCTCCGTTTCATCCCCATTTTTTCTCATACTCTTTTCAATCCAAAACCCTTCCTACCCCATCCCCATCTTCATTTCCACCCCATCTCTATCCCATCTCTATCCCACGTCTGTTCCTATCCCCATCCCATCCCAGTTTCAATCCCATCCCCATCCTCATTTACATTCCATCTCTATCCCATCCCTATCCTATGCCCACCCCATTCCAATCCCAATCCCATCCCAATTCCAATTTCATCCCCATCCCATTTTATTCCAGTTCCAGTCCCATCCCCATACCATCCCAATCCCCAATCCCCATCTTATCCCATCCCATCCCATCCCATCCCATCCCATCCCATCCCATCCCATCCCATCCCATCCCATCCCATCCCATCCCATCCCATCCCATCCCATCCCATCCTGTGCCACCCCATCCTGTGCCATCCCTGCCAGATTCCCCCTCTCCCCGGAGGCACATTTGTGAATCCCATCAGGGACACGAGGCAGAGCTGAGCCTTGTGAACAGACAGACAAATTAAGTTGGCGAGATAAGATAAGGGCAAGGAGAACACAGAGCGCGTGAGCTTGTGCTGGGCAGCGGGGGATTAGAGGGCATTTCCAGCCACGCCAGGGGACCGTGGGGGTGAGAGTGAGAGGGACGGCTCATTAATAAATGAGGAAGGGAAGATGAAGTTACAGATATCTCTGGAACGTCTCGGGGTCTGTATGTTTTCCTTTCTTTTAATTTTCTCACCCCAACTGTGGCCAAGAGGGAGACAGGAGGAGCGGGGTCCTGGCCAGCACCCACGCCATGGGGCTTCCCCAGGGCTGTGCCACCAACCACCCCAAACCAATGGAAAGCCATCGGCCTCGACGTGCAATTAAATTGCTGCTAATTGCTCATCCCATACGCTGCTCCCTCTGCACTGAGGGGCAGTATGGGGTCGGGGAGGATCAGCCCCAGAACAGCAGGAAAAAAGCCTGGAGATTTTCAGTGTTATTTCTTCCGGATTTGGGTGGTGAGAAATTAATGAGTTTCCACCCCTGGGCCTCCAGTAGGCGAGCGCAGAATTAATTGGGAGGGCGACTTCATTAATATTGAAGAGTGAATTGATCCACCAGGAAGGAGGAGGAGATTTTCAATTAGGCTGCTTTCCCTTTTTTTTTTTTTTTTTCTTCTTCATTATTTTTTGGCTCCTTTCTCCCATAAAGGCTCTTTGGGGAGGGGTGGAGGTGGTGGGGGTCGGGCCCTGCGCACCTCCCTCACTTCACCTGGTGGCAGCATTCAGGTTCTGGCACTACTTTTGTTTAATGAGGATACACTCAAGACCCCCAAAAGGGTTCGAAGAAGTGGACTTTTCACAGCTTTTATGCAATTTGGCCGTTGGGAAGGCTGAAAAAACCCCAAATTAACTTCATTCCCCATAGGGCCGTGCTGAGCTCAACCTCATAGGAGACACCAGAGAATCCCCCAGCAGCTGTGTGTGCTCAGGGCTGCGCAGGGCTGCGGGGTTCCCTCAACCCCCCCAACTCCCCTGGCTCAAACACAGTGGAGTGGGGACCCCGAGCAGCTGAGCTGTGCAGGAGAGGAGGAGGAGGAGGGGGAGGAAGGCAATGCTGAGCATTCCAACGTGCAGATGAATTCAGGAGGTGCGGAGGGATGCAGGGCAGTGCTGGGATTCATTGTACCCTTTTTTGCCCGGGCTGTGGGGAAAAGGCTGATCTGGGAGTCTTAAAAAGCAATGGGATTTCCTGCGGCCCTCTCCCAGGACTGAGATGCAGAAAATGACCCAAAATTGCATGGCCCATAGTGAGGGCCAGGGGTTGTGTGAGTGGGTCAGACCCCCACTCAGCCCCACAGTGTTGTGCTTTGTGTCAGCTTTGAGAGCCCTCCTGGCTGTGCCTCTGTTTCTCCACCACTTTCAGACATTCTTAGGCTTCGGATGCCACTGTCCCCAATTCCTGCTTTCCCACCCTGTTATGGCTCCAGTGCTCTTTCCCCTTCCACGAGGTCTTGGCATCATACCATCTCCATGCCCATCTCATCCTCACCCCCTCCCCATCCCCATCTTGTCCCCATCCTCATTTCATCCCATCCCCATCCCAATCCCATTCCCTCTCCATCCCCATCCCCATCCTCATCCCCACCCCATTCCATTCTCATCCCCATCCCACCCCCACCCCCATCCGTCTCCGTTTCATCCCCATTCCGTCCTCGTACTCCCTTCATCCCATCCCCATCCCACCCCACTGCTCCCATCCCATTCCCACCCCCATCCCCTCGCCATCCCATCCCCATCCCACCACCCCTCCCATCCCGGGGGCGCGGCCGGGGGCGGGCAGGTTGTTGGGGGCGGGCAGCGGGAGCGCAGCGCAGCGCGGAGCATCGCCTCCTGCCCGCGAAACTTAGCGGGGAGGAAGAAGAGGAGGAAGAAGAAGAGGAGGAGGAGGAAGGCCCCGCCATGCCGGGCCCCGCGGGGCAGCACCCCTGGGCGCGGGGGGGCGGCGGGGCCCCGGGCGGGCGCTGAGCGGTGCCTGGATGCTGTCGTGTGCCCGCTCCCGGCCCCGGCCCCGGCCCCACCGAACCCCGAGGCCGCGGGGACGGGCTGCTGGCCCCATAGAGCCGGGGGGGGCTGCGGCCCCGTCCCGCGGAAAGCGAAGATTTAGGTGGGAAACTTTGGGATTTCGGCAAAGCTCCGAAGATGCCTTTCCACCCGGTGACCGCCGCGTTGATGTACCGGGGCATCTACAGCGTGCCCCCGCTGCTGGCCGAGCAGCACCCGGTGGACATCCCCGAGGACGAACTGGAGGGTGAGGACCGCCGGGGGCGGGGGATGGGGGGGGCACCGCATGTTGTAGGGGGGGGGTGACCCACGCGCGGCTCCGGCACTGCTGCCCCCTTCTTTCCCCCCCCCCCTCAGCCTCTCCCGGGCCTGGTCCCCCCCCGCGGTGCCGCGATACGGCAGTGGTGTCTGTCACCTGTTTGCCCTCCCCCCCCTCCATAGATACACACTTCATGGGGTCACGGCTGTGGGGCGAGGGGATCCCACGCGTGGGGCCGGGCTGCCCCTGCAATGGCTGTATTTCCCCCCCCAAAAAAAGTTGGGTGGTGGGATGGGGGGTGGCCGTGGGCTCAGTGTCAGGGGCTGCGGGGTCACCACCAGAACGGAGGGGGAAACTGAGGCACAGTGCAGGGACCCCCACATCCGATGGGGCAGAGATGGGGCTCACACCGTGCACGTGTGTGTGTGTGTGTGTGTGTGTGTGTGTGTGCACGGCAGCATCGCTGCAGTGTGTGTGCACACGCACAGCGTCAGAGCGCGACGGGTCCATGTGCACAGCCCTGCTGCAGGGCCAGCGTGTGCGTGTGCAAAGCCGAGCGTCCCTGCGAGGCGTTGGTGCATGCACGAGCACAGTGTCACTGTGTGCACACGAGCACACCGCTGTCAGGTGCCGTTGCACGTGTGCGCGCACACACAGGTACAGCACCAGCTGGTGCATGCATCGCTGTGCACGCGCAAGTGCTGCACGCTCAAGCAGAGCGTGGCTGTGTGGTGTTTGTGTGTGTGAGTGTGCACGGCCTCACTGCAGTGTGCCCCACCACCCCGGTCCTGGTGGAGCCCCAAGGTGACCCCACAGGGCCACGGAGGGGGGGAACCGCCCGCTGCCACCCCGCTGCCCGCCAGCCCCAACCCACCGAGCCCACCCAGCACTGCTGCAGCCCCGGGATGGCGTGGGTTGGAAATGGGATGAGCTGGGGAGAACACACCCAGGAGGAGTTGGTGTTCATCAGTGCCTTTGGGTTTTCAGGCAATCCGAGCTTGGCTTTGGGGCAGGCACCCACCGAGGTGCCCCCACCCACCCGCAGAGCCCAGGGGCACATTTTGGGGCAGAAACTCCCAAATCCTTCTGCTGCCTCCTTCCCCTCCCGCCCCATCGCGGGGCGCTGCAGCCTGGGGACACTTAGGGCTCCGTCCCCGCTGTGCCTCAGTTTCCCCACCGCTGCGGGGTCGGGAGGTGGTCAGACTCAGCCCCGTTCCCCCCGCAGAGATCCGCGAGGCCTTCAAGGTGTTCGACCGGGACGGCAATGGCTTCATCTCCAAGCAGGAGCTGGGCACGGCCATGCGCTCGCTGGGCTACATGCCCAACGAGGTGGAGCTCGAGGTCATCATCCAACGCCTCGACATGGACGGTAGGGACCACTGCGGGGGGGGATGGGGCCCCAGAGCCACCCCACAACTGAGCGGGGCCGTGGTGCAAAGGCAGAGCCTCCCCTGGCAGGATGGGAACTGTGTTCTTCCCAATCTACAAACCCCATGGGAATGGGGTGTGAGGGCTGGATCCCACACCCACCCCTGGATCCCACACCCACCCCTGGATCCCACACTCACCCCTGGATCCTGCACCCCATGCTCACCCCCACGCCCCGGCCATGCCCCATCCCACAGCATCCTGTCCCTGTCACTCCCGCGCTCGTCGGGACCTTAAGGAGCATGTTAATTTATAGGATTTCATTCTTATTTTTTTTCCCCCATTTAAAAGCCTTTCAGGCGAGGCTGCCAAGCCGCGGCTCCCTTCATTACTCATCATTAGTGCCGCCGTGACAGCGGAGCTCAGCACCCGCCCCAGCTGCAGGATCTAGCCCACGGCCGCACCGCAGTGGGGTCCCAAAGGGGTCGGGGTGACTGGGGGGGTCCCAGTGGTGGTGGGGATCCCCCTGGCTTTGGGGTCCCCAGCTGTGGTTGCAGTCCCCAGCTGAGGGAGGGTGCTGGGCAGCATAGGGCTCCCAGTGGTGTTGGGGTTCCCTCTGGCTTTAGGGGTCCTCAGCTGGTGTTGGGGTCTGCAGATGGATCTGGGGTCCCTGTCTGGCACTGTTGTCCCCCAGGCAGCATAGGGCCCCGAGTGGTGACATCCTTGAGCCCAAATCACCCCAGCATGGAGATGGGTGAGTCCTGGGCAGGATGGAGGGGTGCCGAGGAGTCCCCCCAGGTGTTGTCCAGGAGCAGGACCACCCCCAACAACACATGAGTGGGGTCCCACAGAAACCCTGGAGCTGGGCCCCAAGGCTGTGGGGTACGGTGCCACCACGCATCACCCCAATTCAGTGACGTGGGGGCCCCCTTCTCAGTGCCCTTTTGAGCACCATCCAGGGGATGATGCACTCGGGCCTCGCAGTGTGGTGATGGGGTGCTGGCTGCCACTGTGCCCCACAGGTGATGGACAGGTGGACTTTGAGGAGTTTGTGACACTGCTGGGGCCCAAACTGTCCACCTCGGGCATCCCCGAGAAGTTCCACGGCACCGACTTCGACACCGTCTTCTGGAAGGTAAGGGACGGGGGGAGCGGGGCTGTGTTGGGATCAGAGGGTGGAGGTTTGGGGTGGGTGAGGGCCGGGACTGAGCCTGGGGACAGGGCTGAGGTTTGGGGCAGGGACAGGACTGGGATTGGGGTTAGGAGTGGAGTTGTAGTGTGAGGGTTGGGGCTGGGGTTGGAGATAAGGTTGGGATTGGGGTCAGGGTAGGGATCAGCGTCAGGGATGGTTCAAGATTAGTGCTGGGCTTTGGTTGGGGTTAGGGTGAGGGTCTGAGGTTTAGGGTGAGGGCGGGGCTCAGCATCGGGCTCGGGCTCCAGGTTAAGGTTGCTCGGTGTCAGGGTGAGGCTCAGGCTGTGCGTTAGGGCCAGGTGTGGGGTCAGGAGCCAAAACACAGCATGGCCCAGCACCCTAGGGTGTCCCAGCCCCACCACGCCAAGGCCTGGGAGGGTTTGGGGGGCAGCCCCCAGCGGGGTCCCCCCACGGGGTCCCCCGGGTGCCCGCACCGTGTGCCGCCCCGCAGTGCGACATGCAGAAGCTGACGGTGGATGAGCTGAAGCGACTGCTGTACGACACCTTCTGCGAGCACCTCTCCATGAAGGACATCGAGAACATCATCATGACGGAGGAGGAGAGCCACATGGGCACGGCCGAGGAGTGCCCCGTCGAAGTGGAGAGTGAGTGGGGCGCGGGGGCTGTGGGGGGGTCGCGGTGTGGGGGGGATGGGGACGTGGGGTGACCGGGGCTGTCCCCGCAGCCTGCTCCAGCCAGCAGATCCGGCAGACGTGCGTGCGGAAGAGCCTCATCTGCGCCTTCGCCATCGCCTTCATCATCAGCGTCATGCTCATCGCGGCCAACCAGGTGCTGCGCAGCGGCATGAAGTAGTGCGGGTGTGGGGTGTCCGTGTGCCACGGGATCCGTGCGGGACGCCCACGTCCTGCCAGCAGACCCACGAGGAAACAACCCGGGGATGGAGAGAAGAGGAGAGCGGGAGCTCACAGGGTCTGCGGGACACAGTGACTTTGAGAGACACGCACACAAAAGTAACCCTCGCCAGCAAATACTCAGTGCATGCAACGTGCATGGAGCCCGTCCGCTGCCCCATCCCTGCGAGCCGGGGCGACCCGGCGGATGCACCACTGTAGCCTCTATAGCTCGATATTTATGATAAAAACAGAACAAAACACACACACACACACAAAACACAAACCCAAACCATCTCGTAAGCAATACACCCGCGCGTGACATGTTTTTCTCTTCGGAGATCTGGGAGTGTTTGCATGGACGTCGCTGCCAAGGGCTGGATGTCACCCCCTGCCCCCGCCCCGCGCCGTGCCTCAGTTTCCCCCCCCCGCCAGTCGGGGCTGGCACTGCCGACCTCTGCTTGAAGCACTTTGCAAGGACCCGCCGGGAAGAGCCGCGCATCCCGGGGGCCCCCCGCCCCCCGCCCCCTCCCAGCCTGTATGTAGCACCCCGGCACCGGACTGGTTCGGATGCGGGTCTGTTTCTCATTCTTTGGGTTTGGTTTGATTTCCTTTATTGGTTGTTTTCTGGTTTTTTGTTTCCTCCTTCCTTGGTCGGTTGGTATCGATCTGAAATAAATCTGGGATTTCTGAAGTGCTCGGGGCTGCTCAGGGCTCGTGGTGCTGTGGGATGGGGCAGGGGGAGCGGGTGCTGCCCGTGCCCTGGCTGTGCCCTGATGCTTTCAGCTTTAGGCGTTGATCTGTGTGCCAAACAACCCCCCCCCATCCCCAAATGCCATCCCAGGAACGGACCTACGGGTGCACTTGCAGAGAGCTCCCTGGAAATCATTGCTACGTGTGCTCCTGGGGGGGGTCCCGCACCCCCCTGATGGACGGCCCTCCCCGAGCCCCCGAGCGATGCATTTTTAATGGCAAAGAGATTAAAAGAATAAATAAAAACACGGGGAGCTCTCCGTGCCACAGCTGCTTCCCACACTGCCAGCACTGGAGGTGGCCGTCCCTGGGGGGGGGGGACTCTCCAAGCAGGACAACCCCACTTCATGGGGTCACAAGGACTCCCCACTGCCCACCGGATCCCTTAGAGCCACAGCCTGGGTACAAAACCCACTGCACATGGGACATTGGGGGCAGAAAAAGATGTGGAGCACAGGGTTCAGCTCAGCTCAGAGCACGGGAGAGGGGGGGGGGCTGCAGCACGGGAACAGCCACCTTCAGTGGGGAGGGGGCGACCTGGGGTGGGCTCTTTCGCTTCACACTCTTAATTTTCTGATCCCATGTCATTTATCACACAAATTGAACCCAGCGTCCAAATGAGAAATGAAAATGGGAAGCGCTCCACGGCGCTGAAATCATCACGGCTGCCTCGAGGAGTGGGGGAGGCTCAGCACCCGTAATGAAATTTCATCCATCTCCACACGGAAACTTTGGCTTTTTTATGAACCGGCACTTTCGGAGGGAACCACGTGGGCTCTGGGATGCACAGATACCCACGTACGGAGCGAGTCCCTTCCAGAGGCAGTGAATAAACATAAGGAAGCCGAGAAGAAAAAACGTAACAACGATACAGGACGATTTAATTTGCTCGAAAATACAATAACATAAAAGAAAAATTAGATAAAAGGGATAATGCCGTCCCCCAAGCTCAGCTTCTCAAAGCTGCTCAATTAATTTTAATGGGCTCGGAGCGGGTGCCTTTCTCGAGGCAGTTTGGAGATCTCGGCTCAGATTCGGTGCTGGGCTGCGGTGCTGCAGCCGGGGATGCCTCATTGCGGCGGCCGCTAATTGAATTAAGGCTGACGAGGAAGACATCGTACGCTGACAGCGCTCTGAAGGCGGCGGGAGAAGGGATGGCCGTGGGGCTGTGGGGAGAGCAGGACCCTGCGTGGGGGCTGCTGCAGGCACACAGCGGAGGGAGAAGGACTGGCAGCAGAACTGCCTGGGTTTGGGTGCTGAGGAGCATTTTGGGGCAGCAAGAGTTAGCTCTGCTTCTCTCCTGCAAGCAGAGTGGAATGGCCACAGCCTCATCCCCATCCCCATCTCCAACCCATCCCACTCCCCATTTCCATCCTTATTCCCTCCCCCTCCCATCCCTATCCTCATCCTCATCCCAATACCCATCCCCATCCCATCCCAATCCCCTCATCCCGTCTCATCCTATCCCCATCCCATCCTATCCTCATCCTTTCCCCATCCCCTCTCCATCTCCATCCCATCCCAGCCCATCCCCATCCATCCCACCCTATCCCCATCCCCATCCCCATCCCCATCCCCATCCCCATCCCCTCTCCCTCCAAGAGCTGCCAGAGGACACCGGGCAGAGCGCAGCGGGGCTGCACCTTGGCAGCAGCCCAGGAGTGGCTCATTTCCCTAAAAGCCTCCAATAAATTACTCCTGCTCCGTAAGAGGCACTTTGGCTCACACCACCGCTGCAGCCGCCCCACCAGCCCGGCACAGCTGGGGACGCGCAGAGCAGGGGGACATCAAGTGGGAGCTCCTACATCGGGGTGCACCTGGTCAGCGGTGGCGGTGCAGAGGTGCCACGTGCCCTTGGCTTTGGGAGCAGGGTGCCAACTGTGGGAGCTGAGGAAGGCACTGAGAGCCCCGTCCTGCTCAGCCCACTGTGGTTTATGGGTTACAAATGTCTGTAACGTTGAATCTGCAAATGCTCTTGGAGGTTTGCAGAGCTCCCTACCTGGGCATGGGGTGGCACGGAGCAGGGTGGGGGGCTGGCAGCACGGGCTAGGAGCTGCAAAACACTGCGAGGGGGAACTGCAGAGCATCAGAGCAGCAGGGACCAGCACACATCTGCTGCCAGCCCGAACGCCTGCAGGAGGGAAGGGAGCTCGGGCTCTGATCCGCCTGGGGGAAGGGAACCGGGCACGAGGTTCAGAGAGCCCCTCTGGGGTCACTGTCCCTCCCTTTGGCCACTGGGAGAGGCGCAGCCCCTCGGGGCAGGCAGTCCCCTTCCCCTTCTTCCCTCTGGGGGCTGCGGGTGATCCCCCAGAGGCTGAGCAGAGCAGGGCTGGCTGCTGCCGTGCTCTCCATGGATCTGGACCCAGCGCCCGCCTGCGTGGCCAAACCTGGAGTGCGCTGGCGGCCGCACGGGGCTGCTCTGCCCACCGTGGCTGGGCACCCCGCTGCCCCCACCCCGGAGGTGTTTTCCCGCAGGAGAAGCTTCGGAATCGGTTTTATTTCCCTTCTTTTCTTCTCACCTCCAGGCAGCAGGAACGGGAGCACGGGGTTTCGGGAGCTCCCCGGACTCTTTGTTAGGAGCTGCAGCACCGGAGCCCCGCAGTTTTATGCACCACATTTAAGAGAAGCGAACGTAAACCATCAGCGCTGGAGGGAACGTTAAGCAGCGATGCCTACAAACCTGCTCACAGCTTCCTCCCCCAGCCCGGGGCAGCACACGGGCAGCCCACAGGAGCAGCGTGCAGCTTCACTCCCACTCCCCCACGGGGCCCAGCGAGGCCGCCAGGAGAGAAACAACGCGAGGCTGCAGCGGGGGGGGGGGGGAGAGTTTTATTAATATAAAAGCGTGCATAAATAATCCAGTCCCGATTTCAGGCTAGGAAGAAGCCCAGCCCCAGCACGATGCCTCAGCCCCACTGCAGGCCAGGGGGCACCGGCCACCCCCCAGGTGGGGGGGCCCGTAGGGATGGGGGCAGCTCCTGCAGCGGGGGCCAGCCGGGCGGGTACTGGAAGGGCGCGGGTTTCTCGGGCAGAGCGCTGCAGAGATGGGAAGGGCAGAGCTGAGTCCCTCGGTTTGCCAGCACGGCCCTGCTCAGGGACACCGCTCGGGCCCCTCTGGCTGCCCCCAGAAGCACTGCCCTGACCCCCACCCTCCCCACACACACCCTGGCTCCTGGCACGGCTGAGCTCGGAGGACGAGCAATACCCGCAGATGTGTGCGTGGCTTCCTCCCTGGCAGCCCCAGCCCCACGGCAGCTGGGCACTCCCCAGAGGACGAGGAGCCCTCGGAAGTGGCAGCGCTGCCAAAACGCAGCTGCTCTCCCAGGAGCACCCTCATGGGGAAGAGGCTTTCTCCCCAGCTCACAGCCCAGGAAGCCGTCAACGAGAAGCACCGCTCCTTTGTCTCCAGCCAAGCAAGTGCTCGGCCGGGGCACGCTGAAACCCACGGCAAATGCACTGAGGGGTTCATGGGAAAGGGTACACAAAACTCATTTGTTGTTCAGCACCAGCCCTGACAGCGGCCCTCCCCGTCTCAGGCCGCTACCTCTGATCCTGATGATCCCTTTAATTGTTATGCCAGAGGAAATGTAATCACGCTCCTTTACATAATGCTCCAGAGGAGCAGCACCCTCCTCTCCCTGCAGGGCTGGCGTGGCCCAACGCCAGCTCCACGAGCTCAGTGCGGTGTTTTCCAGGCAACTAGCACAGGGTAAAGTCACTTGGCATAAAGCTCGACCCCCGTTCTGCATCAAGGATGGGAGCAGCACCAGCAGGCACACACCAGCCCCTTTTGGGAAGGAACACACCCCAGGTTACAGCCAGGTCCTGCAGCAGCAGACCAGCAGGACAGGGAGCAGGACAAGACACACCACAGCTAGCAGCTAACGAGCTGCCCTAATGAGAGCAGCAGAACTCATGAGCAGGGAGGACTCGATTCCTGGGGGTCTCGTAGGACACAAGTGCTGTGATGGGTTCACCTCCTGTTGGGGCATTCAGAATGGCAGCCCCACGGGGACTCTGGTGACCAGAAAGGGCCAAGGCTACGGCCTTCCCAGGGGCACAAGGGAATCTCAGGACCTCCAGCCCTTGAGCCCCGTTGTGATGGAAAGCTGCAGGTGTCTCCTCTGGAAACGAGGGGAAAAATCAGAGCTGCACAGCTCAGCGACCTACACCTACAACAGCCAGCTCCCCCTGCTCTCCAGAAAGCAATGGCACGATGAGACTTCCCAAATATGGCTCAGGCAAAGGCCTCCTTGATCACACTGCTGAGCCCAGCTGTGGGTGGAGGGCAGCGTGGCAGTTTTAGCACCACGGGGCTGATGGAGGTGATGCTCAGCAGCCCCTGAGCCACTGCCACACACTACATGCCATGGAAGCCCCCGTCCCAAACAGCAGGACAAGCATTGTGCTCCTTCTGAAAAGTTCAGGGGATGTTCAGAGGCTGCAGGGACCATGCAGGTCTGCAGAAGGTCTGGGCTGAGCAATGGTTGTCCTCTGTGGGAGCTGATCTATCCAGAGATCATGTTCTTGGGCAGGACAAACTAACAGGGCAGCACGACTGCAGGGCAAGGAGCAGCAGGCCGAGGGACAGAGAGAACAGCAAGCAGCACAACCAGACAGCCACCAGAGGGAAGATCCTGCCCAGACCAAACACTGAGAGGACAGGAGCAAACAGGAAAAAAGAACAAAGGGAGATCTGGCACGTGCCCAAACGTCATCCAATTAAGCCTGCGGCACTGTCAGGTGAGCAGGGAAGCAGCAGGGACCTGCAGGCACCCCACAGCACGCAGGAGGAGCCAATCCTGCCTCCAACTGGCAAAGGAGAAGGCAGGCACAGGCACAGACCTGCAGACAGGGCAGGCAGAGGATGGGGGAGCTGTCGGCAGACGAGACCAGCCCGCTGTCACCAGCTCCAGGCATTAATAATGCTGCCCTGCCACAGCAGCATCCTCCCAGACACGTCTGGCACTGTGTGAAGGGCACAGGAGCTCCCTGCCCGAGTCCAGCAGGGCAGCAGGACAGGCAGCAGGACCTGCCCTGTCACCTCCGCAAGAGGGAACGCACGCACACATCCCTTACGTGGACAGCTGAGACCGAATCTGCACCACATCCCCGTGTGTGCCAAGAGCCGATGTGGTGCCACGCAGCATCAGCACCACCTCCCACCCCACACACCCTCACTTTCCACACCACCCCCCCCAAGCCGTGGTACCTGTTGCTCTGAGCTGTGCTCATCCTCTTGGCTCTCTTCTCCAGCCAGTCCTCGATGGTGCCGGGTGGGATTTCTGCTCCTTCCTGCCGCAGCTCCCTCAATCTCTGCTCCCCTGCTTGAGAGACAGCTGTCAGAGCTTTGCCCTGCAGCCCTTCCCCTCCACCACGTGCACTGCTATTCAGGGAGCTTGCAGCCTACCCATGGCAGCCCCCTCTGCCCACGCTGCTCTGGCCTGGGCATGGAGCTGTGTGCCATCCCCTTCATCCAAGCCTTCATCCTCATCCCCAAACCTCCCAGGGAGGAGGGGACCCCACCATCTGCCACCTGTGGCCGTGCTCTCCCGGAGCTGCTCACACCTCAGCACCGTATGTCACACGTTGAAGGAAAATATTATACGTTTCCAGACAGGGTGTGAAATTGATATTGCCTGGGCAGAGTGAAGGATCACTTCATCCTCGTGGTGGCAACCAATTATTCATCTGCCTGCTGAATATTAATGAGGATGGCAGGAATGTGCTACACAATGAGCAGCCGGAGATGGATCATTTGTCATCCAGCCCTTTCATCTGCTGCTGCTGGGAGGAGGCGACGGTGCCACCACAAAGAGTGCCTGCTGTGGTCCCGATGTCGGGGTACACTCTGCAAGCCAGAGATAAGGGCACCGCTTGGAAACGGGGCTGTGCACATCTCCCACTGTTGTTCTTGAGGAGGAAAGTCCCAGCAGAGCCATACAGAGAGCCTGAAGGCACCGGAGGACAAGATCAGCCTGGTAACCAGGGCACTCGGCTCAGGCTCAGGACAGGAGCTGAATGCAGCTCTCACATTACAATTCCTCAGCCAAAGGCTCTCTGCTGGGAGCAGAGACCGAACTGGTGGGAGCTCACAGCCCCTGCCCCGTCCCAGGGAGCTTGCTGGTTTTGCAGGGACAGCTCCCAGCTCACGCCAGCTGAAGCCAGGCCCAGGTGAAAGCCACCCAGTCGTGCCAGAGGCCGAGCACTAGAACAACAACTTCCCCAAAAGAGCGGTGATGCAGCAGCACAGGGAGTGGTGGGGTCACTGTCCCTGGAGGGGATGTGGGGATGTGGCACTGAGGGGCGTGGGCAGGGGGCACAGTGGGCGTGGGCTGTTGATCTCGGTGCTCTTTTCCAACCTTAGTGGGGCCACGTATTCCCTGAACGTCAGCACACAGTCCAGAGTGTCAATCTGAAACAGCCACCAGCCCTTACCCCGGCTACTGGCCACGCAGCCAGCAGACTGCAGCAGGCACACGCGTGTGAAGGCCCTTCTCCCCTCAGCCCCCACCGGGCTGTTTGCCTCGAAGCTTAATTATTACAGCCTTTCTAACGATGCCAGCCTAGAACGTCACACTTCTCTTTTCTCCCTGTGCAACTTTCAGAGCAAGTTTTCTCCACCATAAAGGAGAGACAGAGAAACACCAGAGCAGATCTTGCAACGTGCCCACGTCGCTCAGGACGTCGAGGTGCAGAACCTGGATGAGGCTCCATGCAAGTGACCAGGCAGCCCCCCCAGCACAGACGTGTGTGCAGTGACACAACCATCATGGCTGGAGAAGACCCAGCTGTGCCCCTGCAAACCAGGGCTGCTCAAAGAGGCCGAGCTGTGTCAACACCACGAGCAGAAGTGACGCAGATTAGCGGGGAGCCAATAACTTCAAGCAAGAAGATGCCAATTTTACAGTGACTTTTCTTGACATGACTGTACTAAAAATGACAGCCTGGAAGTGTCTCTCTGATGAATGATGCAGCAGATGCAGCGGGTAATGCTTTGATGCAGTAACAGCTGGGAATATGCCTCCCTCCCTCCTGAAGGTGGAAACTGTTGCTTCTTTATGAGCATATTCTACCGTGTGCAGAGCTGCTGCAGCCGAACTAGGGCAGGCTCTCAGTGGGCATAAAGCAGACAGAGACGTCCCCGTGTAAGCCACACAACTAGCACAGACAGCGAGGTGAGTTCCCTGCTTTACGAGGCTGAACTTAAGAAATAAGGCAGCGTTCCCTCTGGCTGTTAATAAAGTACATCATTAGCACAGAGAACTCACTGCCACAGAACTACCAGCACCAAGAAGGCATTCAGGGACCCAAAGCCCAGGAGCCAGAAAGGCTTTGCTGTGATTCAGAATACACATCCACCCCAAATACAGCTCCACCAGGTGCTCAGAGCCCTGTCCAGCTTGGCCTTGAACACAGGTCCGTGGTGGACAGCACTTCATTTCAGGACTTCTTCACAACCTTACTCTGCTGGGGTGTTTGCTCTGGTGAAAGGAGAACAGCCTTGAGGCTCACACCGTGAGGATCAAGTCTCCCATATGCCTCGTGCACCCTGTGGTCCAACCTGCACCCACAAGGCTGCTGTAAGCTCCGTCCTAAGTCTCACCACCTGAGACACTGTTGCCTCAGTAGCCCAATGCTGACGTGTCCCCACCATGGTGGCTTAGCAGCTGCAGCTGTTTATCCTGTCCCGTTGTGGGCTCCACCTTTTGCCCACCGTGTCCTGCTGGGCTCTTTTCCTCCACCAAACCCAAAGCTGAGCTCTGTGTGACCCCCAGCCAGACCGCCTGGCTCCCCCAGGGCTCCCACGGAGCAACGGTGTGAGAGAGGCAGGCAGCATTTAACTACAGCCCAGCATGCGTGACAGCACAGCCAAGGACGAGGCACCCTGCTGTCCCCTGGTGAAGGCTAATTGTTTAATTAAACGTTTGACTTGGTAATACAAATGCAAGGCTTCCAAGCGGGCTCCCAGGAGCCACTCTCTCACCAGCCAGCTCCCACTTACGCCCGACCTGTCTGACACAAGTCAATATTCAGTAGCAAGTGCAACTGGCAAGGCAGCCTGCCCAAGCAGAGGAGCTTGCCAGCCTTCCCCCGCAGCTCTGCTCTGCTCCAGAGAGCTCTCTTCCTTGCAATAAAGAGCCTGGAAACACCACAGGTTCCTCCAAGCAGGCTGACTTGTGAAGCCAGCCTGGCACGTGAGCCCTGTGGCAGCCATGGGGAGAGGAGTGCTGCTCCACACAGCCCCATGAGATGGCTTTTATTGACTGCCAGCACTGCTCAGCTATTGATTCAGCATCGCCCTGGGGACCCGCACTGACTCAGCAGCGGGGAGGGCTGGAAGGAAAGCAGCTTTGAAGTGCTGCCTCCCCAAACCTGGAGCCCACGCACACTCCAAATCTCATATGGGACTTAGTCCAAAGGAGCACCTGAAATGAGAGGCTCAGGGAGGTGCAGCAGCCATGTGTGTAAACACCCACATGTTAAGACGACGGAGCCAGGCTGCGTGACAGCATCCAGTGAAAGGATAAGAGGCACCAGCAGCACACGGAAACACGGGAATTTCCAGGGAAAGAGAAGAAAATACATTTTTACTGTAAGGGTGGTATGGGTCTCTGACCTCGGAAATGCTCAGAACACATGAGGACATGGCCCTGAGCAGCCTGCTGCAGCTCACCCAAGGAGCAGAGCAGGGTTGGGAGTGGATGATCACCACAGGGGACCTCAAATACTCATCAACACCCCACTCACTTCTTTTCTGACTACGGGAGGAATAAACACTCCAGGGAAAACAGCTGCTGCTCCTTGTAGGGTGGGGAGGCATCGCCCTCAGAAAGAAGTTGTGCTGGAATGAAAAAGTGCTCCCGAGACTCAGAGGAGGGGGGCAGGTACTACTTGTCTCCTGCCCAAACTTCAGTTCCACTGAAAACCACATGAGCAGAGCCTGTTTCTGGACCCAGGGCCCCTTTTCTTCTCCTCGGGATAACACACCCGATCACCCAATAGCTTTTCACAAGAGTGAGATGGGAGCTACAGCTCCTGGGTGATGAGAGAGGTGGGGGGAAAACAAAACCATAAATATAAGGGGAAGTGATGTACCAGTGCCCTCTGCTGCTGACAGATTTCATTCCCTGACTGAAGAAAACCCCAAGGGCTCAGGAAGCCCACTCTGTGCTTCAGCTGCTTGCTGCTAAGTGGCAGCAGCGCTGCTCAACTCTTCAGCCTTGTGTCTGTGCCAGGAAATCAAGAGCAGGGAGCATCTGAAAAACTGCATCAATTACAATGAGCCTCCGGGCAGCCAGGAGAGGCAGGCAGGAGCAGCCACCTTCACAGGCAGCACAGGACCACATGCTCACTGCACAACACCTCGTGTGCCCCCCACCTCCCATGCTCCCTGCAGCATCTGCCCCTTTCTCAGAGACCCCCCCGGACATTCTCTTGTTCCAGGACTCACCTTGCACCTGTGCACTCAGCTTCTCCAGGTCCTGCTCTGTCATGTGGGAAAATCTGCAGTTGGACCCGAAGTCACACTGCCCTGGAAGAACAGATATAGAGTTCAGTGGGTAATGCACACACGACGTCCTCCCATGTAAAGTTGTGTGCAAACCCAGGTTCCACTGCACACAGGGCACACAGACCTCGTGCCCTTCACTCCCTCCAAGGCAGACACACACACAAGGAGGTATTTCCACTTCACCTGTTTGTAGAAACTTCCGACAAGGCTTCTTGCTCTGCTCCTCTTGCAGGATGGCAGCAGCATCTGCGGAGGTAAATGACACAACACAGGACAGGATCACATCTTCTGCACAGTAACATCCTACCAGAGCTCAGCCTGCCCAACATGAAGCCATTCCACACGATAATCCTGACCTTAAGCCAAGGGCAAACTGAGTTAACAGTCCCCACCTACACCCCAGCCTTCAGCTTTTTCCTGGCTTGCGAATATCCCCTTCTCTGCTTTCCTCTCCACGCTCTCTCCCCATGCCAGATACTGCCACAACACAGTGCCATGTGTCTCCCAGGGCTGGCACTGGGACAGCTGCACCCACCTCGGAACAAGTCGTACCAGGCTCTCTTAGCCCGGAGATGCTGCACTCCGTTGAGGTGTTTCCTCCTGTTGTGCAGGTTGTCCTGGAAGAAGCGGTCGCAGTAATCACAGAAGTACCTCTTCCCCATCTCTCCCCCAGCAGAGTGGCATCACGCAGCCTGAGAGCCGTCACACAGAGCCTCAGTGCCCGGGACGTGCTGAAGGAGCACAGATTTACAGTGCCTGCTTCCAAAGGAGAAGAACTCAAATCACTGAGGGCTGGCACACAGAGGAGGGGGTGAGACCTGACAGCGTGTACTCTCGTCCCCCGGGGCCACACACACACACGGTGCTGTGTGCTGCATATGCATGGCAGGGCAGGCTCTGCTCTGTGCTCCTCACTTCTGCCTCCCTGTGCCATGGGGGCTCTGCTAGGAGACCACGGAGGCTCTGTGAGCCCAGGAGCTGCACCAGGGCCAGGAACACAGCCTGGGGCTGCAGACAGCCAAGCGAGCTGCTACGCAAGGGTGGGAAATTCTGCATCCACCCCGACCCCAAGGAAGAGCTGGGGGTAAGCCAGCTGTAAGCCAGCTGCCCTGGGGCTGCCCAGCTGCTGGACCCCCAGGAGCCCACTGTTCTCTCCATGAGATATAACAGCACCCGATAAATGCTGAAGATGGATAGAGTGGGAGATAAACTCCAAAAGCAATTCTCCAGCTTTAGAAAGTCAAACGCGTTTAAAAAAACAGCACGGAGAGCAGCGAGAAAGAAAGGCGCTATAAATAAATGACGGTGGGAATCAGTCACTGCCTCTCTAAGGGTTCCTCAGCGCTGGCAGCGAGCGCAGCACCAGGCAGAGCCGTGCCGAGCAGGGCCGAGCCGCACGCACCCCACGAGCCCCCCCCGCCCCATTAAAGCTCCAGCACCGCGTCCCCAGAGCACCGCACCCCCGCAGGGAGCGCCAGGCGCGGAGCGCACCGACCCCAAACTCCCGTCCGTCCGGGTGCCCCTGCGGCTGCGCAGCCCCCGGATCTGCCTTTCAAACGGCCGCGCAGCAGCACGAAGCCCCGCGGCCTCCAGGCGGCGGCGCCGCCTCCCGACCCCCAGCGGCGGACGGACCCGAGCCGCGCTCCCCGCGATCCGCTCCGCGTCCCCGCGCCCGCGGCCTACGCGCTCACCTGGGCCGGGCCTACAACTCCCAGCAGCCCCCCCCGCGGGGGGCGCGCCTACAACTCCCAGCGGCCCCCGCGGCGCCGCGCGTGCGCAGTGGGCGATTCCAAGATGGCGCTGCTGCGGCAGGCGTACAGCGCGCTGTTCCGCCGCACCTCCACCTTCGCCCTGAGCGTCGTGCTGGGCGCCGTGATCTTCGAGCGCGCCTTCGATCAGGGCGCCGACGCCATCTTCGAGCGCCTCAACGAGGGGGTAAGGGAAAGCCGGGCCGGGGCCGCCCCGCGGGACGAGCGGCCCTGAAGGTCGTGGCGGGGCGCTGCCGGGCTCGGCCGGCTCCGCGCGGTGCGTCCTCTGCCGGCTCGGGCGGCCAGGAGCTCGGGGCGTCCCTTCTGTGTCTCCTTGCGGCGGCCGTGTGTTAGAGGCTGTTTGAAAGCGACGCCCGAGCTTGAGCTTTACGCTCAGCTCCCGTTGGTGACGGTTGGTGACGGTTGGTGACGGTTGGTGACGCCTGCGTTAGGCGTCCTTAAGCGGAGAGTGAATGCAGAGAATGAAATCCAAGTTGTTTTTTTGATCTCAGGGATGCTCTAGAGCAAACAGCGAAGTGCAGCACGTGCCTTGCACGGCGCTCCGTTAGCCCTGAGCTCATCAGGTCTCATAGGATTCCTTTGTGTGTGGCAGCCCGGAGCCAGGCAGCACTCGGCCTCGCTGCTCCACACTGTGCAGTGCAGCAGCACTGGGTGCTCTGTGAGCCCCCAGGGAGGAAGGTGGAGCAGCTGTCCTGCAGCCTTTGCTGTGCTGTGCTTGGACAGGCACGGCAGGAAGGCACGGGCAGCTGTTCCCAAGCTGTGCTGGGGCTTGTGGATGTGTTTTTCTGCACGTCCTTCTGTCCCCTGTTGTCTGTTACCGATTTCAAAGTGAGGCTTTATCCCGAGGCCGCTGAAAAGCTAACTCTTGGTTTTCTGTCTGTTTGTTTTGCATTCAGAAACTGTGGAAACACAACAAGCACAAGTATGAGACAAGTCAAGACTGAAACGCTCAGCAGCAAGATCCAGTCTGGGGTGGCAAAAGACCCTGCAGAGAAGGATTCAGTCTCTTGAAACGGGTTATATCAGAGTGGAGTTGAGTCCCCCGCTGACTCCGAGCCAGATTATATCAGCCACCTACTGATATGATGCCAGCCAAGATGGACTCAACGAGTTCTGCTGCTGTACTGAAACATACTGTGTTAAAATAAAAAATTCTTTGACCTGTGCCTCGTGGTTGTGTGTTTACCTGCCTCTCCTTTGCTCTGCCTCTAGCTTCTCCTTACTGATGAAATGGAGAGTGCTTCAGTGTGGCCCCAAGCCTTAGCTTGAGGACACTGTAGGACAGCAAGCCCTTCTCAGGGCAGTGTGAAAGCACTTACACAGCCAAGCTCCACCAGCACCACCGTTGGCTACTGCCTGATGACAACTTGAATGGGGGCAAGGAGCTGCCTGCTTCCCTCTGCTCATAGCAAGGAAGCAAAGCGACTCCATTCACGGGGACATGATGATCAGCTTTTTTAATGCAGGGCTGTGCTGGCTCTTGGCTTCTCATGACTCCACAGCTGCTGCCCCTGCCTTAAGCACAGAGAACTGCTGCGCTCGGGCCCTGTGGGGCTGAGTAGTACCCAAATGGGGGTGGTGTGTGACTTGCAGCCCACCACAAAATCCACGACGTGGGCTGCAGATACATCACTGACTATTCCTGTGCCTTCCTGCTCTGAGTGCTCTGTAGAGCTGAGCTGTTATGAAACGCTCCTGGTGTGCTGTCAGCCTGCCTCGGTCCCCTCAGATTGCAGCAGAGCTGCTGAGGAGGGACAGCAATCACGTAGCTCTGCAACAAGCATCCGTGCCTCTGCTCTCCTGGGGAACAGAGTAATTCTCAGCACCTTCTCTGAAAGGCCTGCCCCTGTTCCCTGCGGCCGTTTCCAACATCTTTCTTCGTGAGGAAGGGCTATTAGGATACTGTCTGGGTTAATGATTCAATTAAAACAGAATTACTCCAGGGAGAGCTGGCAGCAACCAGCTCCTGCTCTTCCCATTTTCCCTCTCTTCCAAGCCTGCTGCTGGAGGACCTATAACAACACATCTCTCCCTCCTTACTATATTCTCACTAATAAGCAGCAATTTTAGCAATGGATGAGGCAGTGCAAATTACAGCCGGTGCTAATGAAAGCAGCTTTATTGGGTTTGTAAATATGTGCCAGACAGGAGTAAAACGTTTACTGTAAGAACATTAAGAGGACTTAAAAACATTGTGCTTGTTTTTGAGCAAAAAACAACATCGGCTTTTCACAGCCCCAGCTGTGCTTTTACAGAGATGCTTAAGAGGAGAGGTTTAAGCCTTCCTGGGATTATCTGCTACCATATAAGTGCTGCTTTACTCCAAGTTCTGGCTGCAGTGCTGATAGCTTCACACTATGCTGAGCAGGTGATAGAGATTTGCAGCTTCTTAGAAGCAAGAACTGAAGATGAATACAGTATTAGGAAGGGGGAGACAGCATTGTGGCAGTCTGGCAGAGAGTAAATGAAGCTCTCAGGCCAGAGAACAGTAGCCACAAAACACCGGAGAGTTCTCCCAGCGGGTAATTTTCCTCGACTCTGGGTTCTGGGGAAGTTGGTAAACCCAATTCCCTCTCTCCCGTGCCTTGTCATTACGAGGTTCGGCACGACGTGCAGACATTTCCACACTTGGGAACAGCCCAGCACAGCAGGGCTTGGCAGCAGCACCGATCCTACAGCCCCACAGTCCCCGCCCTCTGCGTAAAAGCAGGCAGCACTACAGCCCTTGAGCGGTGTGCTGCAGCGCTCAGGTACCCCGGGGCAGCGGCTCACTGCACAGCCCCAGGCTGGCTTATGCAGCACGTGGCAACAAGCGCAGGCAGCTTTGTCTGCTCTACTCTACACATGTGTACTTTAACGAGGAGAACCTAGTGGTGCGGAGATGGCGTCTGGAGCAGACTAGCCAAGCCAAGTCCGACTGTTACCGGGAAGTTTCTCCACGAGGAAAAGAGCACTGCAAAACCATGCAAGTGATTCGTGACCACAGCAACCGAGCGGTTTTCCCACCAGCAGTGGGACCTAAAAGCAGGCTATAAAGCAAACTCAAGTCCTTGCATGCCTCTCTCTGTGCTCAGACCATCTCCATCACAAAAGACAGCCCCGAGGGAAAGCCCTTTCAGCAACTAGAAACCGCTGTTCACTAATAGCTCCCAGGCTTCCAAACAGCAAGCACTAGGATCAGGGCAGTTCTGCTCCACCGAGTGTGACAAGCAGTTAGTGAGGAGGTGGCTCCCCAGGGACTCTGACCCTGCTATCTCCAATTTTCATGTTACTGTCAGCTTGCATTGGATACCACGAGCCTGATTTTCAATTATCTCGAGTCTCAGCGGCTAGATCTCATTTCACTAAACCAACACAGAGCAGCAAACAAATTTCACTGCCTGCAGATGCAGCACACTGCTGAGGTTCCTCCAACTTCAAGATCAATACAGTTCTTCAGAGCCTAAAACACCGACTATGAGATTTTAATCATTTATTGGCACGCTCACTTTTCCACACACCTTGCTCGAGGGACAGAAACTTATGATACACTCATTCACCTCAACTCCTGTGTGTGTGTGTGTGTGTGTGTGTGTGTCAGCATTGCTCAGCCTGAGCGTTCAGCTGGAAGGGCTGTCCCAGGGAAGCCTTGCCACGAGTGCACGGCCTGGAAGCTGCCATGGGCTGCAGCGAGGGCAGGAGGAGCCAGTATGAAAATAAACTCTCCGAATTAAATAATACAAACAGTAGAAAAAGAAGTGAGTGGCCGGTGCAGCCTGTGTGATGCACCTGGGGTGCAGCTCACTGCTGCACACACATCTCTCTGCAGACTGAGGAGCAGCCACAGTGAGCACGGAGGGCAGCTCCTCTCCAGGAAGAGGCAGCCCTGCAGGGTGTGCAGTCCCCGTGGAGCTGAAGGGCCAGGTATTGGGCACGGCCTCCACCCCTGAGCTAAGGGAGGGCCGAGGGGATGGAGCACAGCTGCCTCCAAGCAGAGGACTGGGACTGACAGCAGCTGGGAGGTTATCAGGAAGGAATCATGCCTTTATTCCGCTTTCTGTCGGCCATGACTCGCCGATTATGGTTCGCTCTCGTGCTTTTGTTTGCTTCCTTCTTCCTTCGCTCCTGCACCGTTTCCCGGTTCTGCCCGTGTCCCTTCGTGTTTCCAACAACAGCAGAGCTGTCGTGTTTGTGCCTGGAGTACAGAGGGAGAAGCACACAATGGTCTTAGGGAAGAAAACACACCAATCCCAAGGAAAGGCTTGGGTGGGAGGAGTTCAGTCGTTGGCTCTCCCCAGCTCTGTGGGTTTCTGCATCACCCCACAGTGACGCCGTCCTACTCACTGAGCACGTCAGCCAAAGCCCTGAGATCCCACAGGAGCCACTCAGCTTTGGAAGCTGTGCCCTCCACCTCCCATCTCACACAGAGCTCTGCTGATGACGTTAAAGGGATGTACCCACTCAATGAGGCAGCACAACCAGCAGGGAAGTAAAAGTTGGGAAGGAAGTTAACACCAGTGTGGTGGTGACCCTGAGGACAGGAATGCTAAGGAACGGGTATATCCTCCCCTGTTCAAGTCAGCCACAAGATATTCACTAACGACAGCAGAGCCATGGTTTCACCCCGCAGAGGGAGACGTGGACTTACCCCTTCCTTGCAAGGAAAGTCAGCCGCCTGGCCTCGGCTCTCTCCCGCAGTACAGCTGGGTCCTGCACAAAGTGGTCCTACATGGGAAGGAAGGAAAGAGGTCAGAGCTGTTGTAAGCTCAGCAGCATCCATCAGAGGGCTAGAGCAGGAGTTTCTGCTGGAACAAGAAACAGAGAGTCCATTCGTTATTTATTCTCGTTCTGGCAGAGCTAGTGGGGCTGGTGTCAGTGACACTAAATATAAAACCTGACAGACTGCTTCCCACATCGAGATCACCATTTCCAGTATATCCACAACAACAGAGCCTCAGTGACCCTGAAAGTGTTCTGCTGGCATTGTCTGCAGATGAAATAAAGGAGATTAAACCTCTCCATGGACTAAGTGTCATTGCTTCAGAGCTAGCCTAGGAAGCAGCAGATAGCTGCACTCAGGGGACTCTGCACGGTCCAGCAGACTTCAGCAGTAGGCACTCTGGAGAGCAACTCATTCTTTGAAAGAGAAAATCTGCTCCACATCACCTCTAGCAATCACTAACAAGTGAAGCAGGTATGACATACAATAAACCTTAAAGCAACTCCAACTACAAAATAAATGTCACCTTTGGTCTTTCCTTTTCAACTTCCTCTTCTTCTTCTTCTTCCTCTTCCTCCTCTTCCTGTCCTTCTTCCTGCCCTTTAAGTCTCAGAACTTGAGGAGTTGTGAACGGCCTAAGAAATAAAACACAAACAGTAAACAGGGAAGAGAGCACAGCCACGAGCATTGCACTGAACAAACCTAACCTTTCCACTCCATACTGTGTCTCTCAGTAACAAAAATCCACAGTAGTTAATAGTGAGGGGTTGGGGGATTGTCATTAAAATCCTGGAACCTCACAGGGAATTTCACCAGGGAAACAACTGCTTCTTTTGCTCCTACTGTCAAACCTCAATCTCAAACTCCACCTGAAACACACTAATGCCACAGACTCAGTTACGTCAAACCTATAGATCTGATTTGAGCAGTTAACATCCAGTAATTGTTCCTCTGGATCTCTATAAGCAGAGAGCACTGAGCAGCTGAAACACAGGAAAAGTCTTAAGGGTCATACTAATTAGGTACAGCATGAAAAGGATTTAAATTGAAGTCCCATCCCACTTTAGAAGGAAAAAAAATGGCACAAGGAACTAAGACAGCCTCTCCAAAGACAGAAGGGTAGAAATACTGACATCACTAACCTAAGATTTAAAAGGTCACCTTCAGAAATGTTAAACCAGCTTTTAAAATGTATTTTTCCACCTCTAGCTCATATTTCCAAAACGAACATTCTGCAAGAGCTGTGTCAAACCAGCACTTCACTTACTAACAGCCAACTCCAGCTGTCAGACACTGTGGAGAATGCAGTGCGGTCCACAACGGGAGTCAGCACGAGAAACCAGAGAGGAGTGGCACACAATAAAACACCAGATGTACAGCTGGTCCAATTCTGACCTTTTCTAACCAGCCATTCTACTTTACATTGCCCGGCCACACTCCATCCTTGTTATTCAAGACAGGCTATTTCCTCTTGCTGCAGGACAGTTACCCTGCACTGCAGAGTGCAGACTTCAGCACCAAGTTGAGTCCCTCCATTTGCTGAAGCCCCAGCACCCACCTCCTACTGATCAGCTCATCGTCCGAGTCGGCGTCATTTGCCCCCACTTGGTTTCCGTCGTACGTGTCATCGTACTCATCCTCGTAGTCCTCCCCGTAGAGCTGGGCCTCTCCTGGCTGCACGAGCACCTCCTCCACGACCGAGCTGTACTGGCTGTAGCGCTCCCTCTGACCAGTGACCAGGCGCTTGTCATTCAGCAGGCTCCTGGTCGTGTCCCTCTCCCTCCTGCATGGAAAGGACGGGGCAGGAACAGAAAGGTGGTGTGAGGATCTTCTCTGCTGGCTAATTTTTCCCCTGTTGCTAAGTGGAAGTTGAAGCAACACCAGTCCCATCTCAGGAGTCACATGCAGTACTTCAGTCTCCTTATTCCTGCTCTGATTGATAACAGGAGTGCTAATCTAGCTACTAAACTCAGCTGCTCCTGGACTAGAACAAAGTTATGTCTAAGTAGAACCCCAGCAACATTACATAGCAGATGGAACAGGAATTTCTGCCACTTGAGACAGAAAAGGAGCTTGAACAGAAAATGCAATAATACTCGAGCTGAATTTTGTCCAAGATTCACCTAACACAAGAATTCCCACGACTCTTGAATGGCAAGCTGCTGGGGTTAACACCAGGACGTAGCTCTGCGAGGCCCATTCTGCCCTCCGACCCCACACTGCAGTACTGCCTCACCTCAACAGCCCAGGGCTGCACCACGGTCCTGCAGCGTGGCCACACTCGTTCCCATTGAGCCCAGACCCTCAGCTTACAGACATGCACTGCAGAATATGAGCGGGGATGGGAAGGGCCCAAACAACTACAGTGCAGAAGAAACAGATTAGCACAACTAAGAAAAGAAGAACAAAGCAGCAGATCACACTTCTGAACTAATATATACCAAAGCATTGTGTGTATATTTAGTTAAACAATCAATAGTCATCTGACAGAAGGGAAGGCCAAGAAACAAAAGCTTGACAGAGGTATTAAAGAAGAGACACTGAGATATTCTACCTCAGGGTGCACAAGGACCCTCTGAAATCCCATTCTGCATAGAGTCATTCAGGCTGGAAAGGACCACTGTGATAATCCAGTCCAACTATCAACCCATCACCACCACAGCATTGGAAGAATGTGTCCAAGGCAAATCTTCTGTGCATCAAGAACGGGCAGACTTGAGTCTAGCAAGCACTGGGAAAGTGATCTAAGAATCCTGACTTGCATTAAGAATCTCAAAACAACCTAACATTGTAGATACATTTGCTTTCCCTCTCCTCTATGACTCATCCTGTTCTATGCCTGAATTTAGCTGCAAAATGCCCTACAGAGCATGTGGTTAGTTCACGCATACCTCGGCTGGGATAACATCTTATGTTGGTATTCAGCATGAGACTGAACTAAATATGCAATAATTGCTTCCTGCTGAGCTGGTCTGATGACTGCAGAAGAGCTGCAATGAAACGTTTCAGGCAGCAATTCCAGGAAAAAACAGTGGGAAAATGTTATAGTGCCATGGTGTTCAGGACATGCTCTGACTCCAGCAGACAGATTCAGCTCATGATTACGGCCAGACACGCAGAGACAGCTGTGATCACTCTTCCAGATCAGCAAAGAGCCATGTCTATGCTATTACATTCATTTCCCTGTTCCTCTTTTTCTCCTCTTCCTCATGTAGCTTTCTCCTTCATATTAACAGCCCCTGCCCACAGCAGGACTCAGACTGACCTGGCTCTTTTAGCACTATTGCAACACCACACATAGCAGCAACAGCACTCGGAACACAGGCAGAATTCAGAGAGGAAAAGATTTAAGGACAACAATAAAATCCCAACCAAACATATATGGAATCAAATGTAGGTCTCCAGCTGGGCCAGAACTCTGTTACCCAGACACTCGGGATCCTCGCTTAGGGAGTGAGGACTGCTGATGCAGCTCCACTTTTAGTGCTTAAAGGAAAGATTATTTTCTTGCCTGGCCACTATAGTGGAAACACCACAGCACTGCTGCTGAAGAGCTGTCTGCCTGTGCTTTGGGACAGCAGTGTTTTGATCCTGGTAGCTCAATGCAGCTTTGCAATGGAAACCTTAACTGGGAGCTCCCAGTGTCACACAGCTCAGCCTGCAGACACTTCTATTTACATTCCTTGTTAATATACACCAACATAGAGATCACACTTCACTGATTAGAAGAGTGCTCAAAAAGAATCTGAAACAAATCAACTGTGTTATTGAAATACAGTTGACATTAGTGGGAGCCAAGAAAGCAATGCCCCAGCTGAAATCAGCATGGGGTGTGGCACAGAACAAAATGCCAAGCCAGGCAGAAAGTAAAGCAAATGCCCTTCACAGCAAGCTTACAGAAGCAGGAACAGCAACAGAAGCAGGGGAGTCTCAGCCAGGTGTTATCAGATGGTGGAGCGGATGGATACTGAAACTTCCCTTGTATTCAAAACAAATCACTGCTTTATCTCCGAGTCACAATAGCAGCCCAGCAGAGATGGTTGCTTTTCAGGTTTGCTCTTCAGTGCAAGTTTAGGAGCAAGATGAAAAAGCACAGCATTACAAACGAGCTTGGCAGAGCAGCTGCCAGCAGCGTTCAGAGGAAAGGCAATTAGGAAAAACACTAAACGGAAACCCATCTCCTAGCAGTGATCAATTTTACTTTCCCAAAGCAAAAGAGTAAACAGGTGGGAAACATTTCTGATAAGCCAATTCTTGCAGGACGACTGCAAGAGCAGGAATGAATGTGTAGGCTCACAGCTCTTCATTTCTCCTGGCAGGCAGGGTTAATTGAGGATGCACAGTACTCACCGCTTGCCTTTCTGTATCCGAGAAACATCCACTGAATCCCTACTGAAAACATCAAACTCGTCATTCTGGAACACATTGTAGCGAGCAGTGACCAGAGGCGTAGGGTCTGGCTTTGGTTGTCTGTAAAATCAAAAATAGGAGAATGGAAACAGAGGTGAAGCTGAGGAAGACCACGTCCTCTCCCTCCAGGACACCTTGGTTTATGCTGTGTTGGTCTCGCAGGCACACACAGCAATGTGTGTGAGTGCAATCCCTTCGTTTCACTGCTGCACTACAGCACGTGCCCAGCAGCTTTTCAGATCTATCTTTCTGGGGAAACCAAAGGAATTCACAGAAATCAAGATGAAAATTCTTCTGATCATTAAAGAATAAGTAAAGCTGCACCCATGTATTATGGACAACGTAATGGGACGGCCTCAAAGCCCCGATTCAGTAAAGCCAAACTCTAAGTATGATGGATTACTCTGTGCTATGAGTTCCAATAGTGTCCTGCTGTTGAACTCGGGATTATCTCTCTACAGCTCCTCTTTAATTCTGTCTCAGAGTTCCAGGTTATGTTTGTTCAATTTGTAAGTCAAAAAATCACTGTTCTTCCATTCATTTTGTTGGTGCTGTTAGCTCAGCTGGACAGCTGAAAGTGCTGCTGTGTTCACTTCTAAACTCAGCAGTAATTAAATTCTACATTTGCTACCAAAGTGACAGTTTTGTTTCAAAATGCAGGAGGCAAGGGGAAAAAACCCACCCAGCTCTACCTCCTGGAACTGCTGGCTTGGCAGTACGAGCAGAAAAACAACCACCTTTCAAAAATCCACCCACATCATTTGTGCCCAAGTCAGCAGATCCGACTCTGAGAGCACGAAGATTGTTGCAGAACTCAGATTTTTTACGTCACTTTTCTGATAAAGATGGTTTTCCTTTTTTAATGCAACAATGAGGCAGTCTGCCTGCTCCTCCGTGAAATGTGAACTAACAGCACATTCACATCCTGACACTCAGACAAAAACTGCTGCTGCAGCACAAACACACACTAACAGCTGCAGACAACTCAAGCAACTCAATTCCACTGTCAGCTACAAACCCTGCATCCCAAGTACAGCCCAGAGAAGCCAGCAAAAGCTTGGCAAGTTTCTCAAAGAGTAGGTAAAAATGGACCTGAGTTGCCATTTTCGATTTCGTTTCCCTGGCTTAACTTCAAACACAAAGCACTCTTTTCAAATACTGTATTTTACCCTGCAGACCAAATGCCAGCTGAATTGGCTCCACTGAAGATGCCCTTTCTTGCAGGACAGCTGGTACTTGAACACCTATGATCCTGTCTTCTGTAGCAAAATACCTTTACTGCACGACAACATGCAGCTGCCCAGCCCAGACTAAACCAGAGTCCCCATGGTGGAATTTTAACGGTTCCTATAAGAGCATTTAGTGGATAAGTACTTTTGTCTTCCATCACATAACACAACCCAGCATCTGCTGCACTGAAATACTGAACAGAACCACAGAATCATAGGGGTTGCAAAAGACCTCTGGAGGTCCCCAGGTCCAACCCCACTGCTAAAACAGGTTGCCCATCCCAGGGAAGCATCCAGGTGAGCTCTGAATAATTCCAGAGGAGAAGATTCTACCACCTCTGGGCAGACTATTCCAGTGCTCTGTCACCCTCAAAGTCAAGAAGTCCTTTCTCATGTTCAGATGGAACATCCTGTGTTCCAGTTCGTGCCCACTGCCCTTTTCCTGTCACTGGGCACCACTGAAAAGAGCCCTGACCCCATCCTCTTCACACTGCCCTTAGATACTTGTAAGCATTGATCAGATCCCTTCCCAGTCTTCTCCACACTGAACCCCCTCCAGCAGTTCCCTGCCTGCCTTGAACTGGGGAGTCCAGAACTGGACACAGTGCTCCAGATGCGGCCTCCACATGGCAGAGCAGAGGAAGAGAAGAACCTCCCTTGGCCTGTTGGCCATGCTCTGTGCAGTGCACCCCAGGACACCATTGGTCTTCTTGGCCACCAGGGCACACTGCTGGCTCACAGTCACACTGCTGTCCACCAGGACACTCAGGTCCTTCTCTACAGAGCTCCTCTCCAGCAGCTCAGCCCCTAATCTGTACTGATGTGTGAAGTTATTTCTCCTCGGATGTAGGACTCTGCACTTTCCCTTGTTAACCTCATTGGGTTCCTCTCCACACAGCTCCCAGC
Organism: Cyrtonyx montezumae; assembly: GCF_038088225.1. Taxonomy (NCBI): domain Eukaryota; kingdom Metazoa; phylum Chordata; class Aves; order Galliformes; family Odontophoridae; genus Cyrtonyx; species Cyrtonyx montezumae. Next base: position 1,928,411 of record NW_027071970.1, read on the forward strand.
CTGTCCAGGTCTCATTGAATGGCAGCACATCCTTCTGGTGTGTCAGCCACTCCTCCCAGCTTTGTATCATCAGCAGACCAGCTGAGGGTGTGCTCCATCCCTTTGTTCAGGCCATGGATGGAGGTGTCAAATGAGACTGGACCCAGGACCAACCCGTGGGGAACACTGCTAGCTACAGGCCTGCAACCAGACTCTGCTGCTGAGAGCAACACTCTGAGCTCTGACAATCAGACAGTTCTCAATCTATTGTCCACTCATCTGTACCTCCCTTCCTAAGCTTAGCCACAAGTTAATATTCCCATCCATTTTACAGTTAACATTCCCATCCTCTGCAAGTACACAAAGAGGGAAAAAGTCAGCAGCATATGGCAAAGAGAAGGTCACCCTGCAGCTATCTACCCTAAGAAAATGCACACATAACCTCTCAGAACTCTTTTGCTAGAAGTGTCTAACCTAAAGATATTAATAATCCACAATATAAAATAAAAAATGCTATGTCCTGACCCACACCTTTGCATTGTTCGGTCCAGTTTATCCAAGAATGACACCAGCTTATCTTCAAGGATGTTGTTGATCACTTGCTCTGCATTGTAGCTGTACTCTTCCAGGCAGGCCAGGATGAAGCCCTCCCCGAGGTCTGGCAGCAGGTCTTTCACTTGAGAGATCAGAGAGTCCAGCTCCACCCCAGACACCTTGGCAACAGGCGCAGCAGCTGCACCAGCACACTGTTCAAACCAAGCAAAATGAGTGGTATTGGAAAGAAGCAGCAGATGAGGGAAGGTAGGCACACGTTAAAAAAGGAAAAGGAACAGTCTGGGTTATCAGCATTTAAACACAAAGAATTCAAAGGCTGAAATCAGAAGAAGGAAAATCAGCTAAGCTGTTCATACTGCATAAGGTCTACAACAGAGCTGGGCACACTGGCACACAACCATTTTTGTCTATGCAGGGATACTCTGAAGAACCCTTTCATCAAATAACAGACAAGCTTTGCATTTAAAAAAAACATGCACATGAACTACAGTGATAAACTGCAGCATTTGAATAAACCACAGCAACATGAAAACCAAGCCAACGGGAGTCAGGAGAAACACACTTAAAGGCAGCATGCAGTGCAGTTCTGTTTCTCATATCAAGAAGGCTGCACTGAAATTTAGCCAAGGTAAGAAATGAAACTAAATTACATGCAGCTCCTAAAGCTGAGCAAACCAATCCTCTCTTCATAGATGAACGACGTGAGGACAGAGAAGCGCCCTACCCACCTCATCTTCTGATGCATACGCAGCCCCAAGCTCTTCTCTGTCGTCAGTGGAGCCCTCCACCGTTGCTGATGCTCCATTACATGTTGCTAGTGATGTTGGATCTTGGGCAACTTGTGCTTTCTTCCTGTCTACACCTTCCCATGCACTTTCCACTGCCTGGAGGATATATGCTGTCCTGGTCTCATCTCTAATAGAGCAGTATTAAGGATGTTTCTCATGTTCTTGATGCACATATTCAGATCTCACCTTTAACTCCCAAGGTTGTGCCTCCATGGGGCTGGACCAGATGACCTCCAGAGGTCCCTTCCCTTCCAGCTCCAACCAACCTGTGATTCTCCTCTTTTAATTTAGTTTTTTTAAAGATAAAGTTTTCCATCTTTTACTGCCAGTCATGCAGGTTAACCAGAGCAGTGGCAGCAGAAATGCCACTAGTGTAAAAGAATCTAAGAGCATTCAGGTTTGCAAATCCCTGAGGTGAGAGCCAAGGATACAGCGTGGATGAAGCCTGCTGAAGCAGACTGACATCATCTTCAACTGGAAACAGCTCATCATAGTCACGGAGAAATCTGAAAATGCAAAAGCAAGTTGGATCAGTTGAACTAAATAAATTACCTGCACTCAATACAGAATTCCAGCGTGCATTACCCTGACTTTGCTTCCATTATACTGCAGCAACACTTCCTCATATCCCCTCATACCGAGCTGTAATACTCCTTATGATGTTAAGACCATAACCTACTGTGGAATTATAGAGAAACTATGGTTTATGATTTGAATGTGATCCGAATGCCTGCAGTGCCAGGATGACAAGGTTCAATTCCCAGTTCTGCCATTTACTTTGCATCTTCAGCATTAGCACTTTGTATTTTCCTGGTTTGGTCACCCCAGTCAGAAGTACAAATTAGTAATAATAGCCTAACTCATCACGGTAGCTAATGGCTAAATTGCTATCCTTCACTTTGAAAGCCTGGATTAAAGAGAGTGAAGAATAATATTCTTCAGTGTCACACAGCATTCCTCCTCATCTTTACAATGAAGTCTGTCCCACGGTTTGGAACCCTCTCACAGCAGCTCTCCCAACTAGTTAGAGTGATTTCTAACTCCCAAATGCGTCATAACCCCTCATAATAATGTCTCAGGCAATTGTGCTGTAAAGAATGGAAAGGGAAGGCAAGCTGACCATCCCCATGGGCCTCTTTCAGCCAGGCTCACCTCCTTTCCTGAAGTACCGAAGTAAAGATCTGCAGGAATTCTTCAATATAAGGATGAATATTCTCACAGCTGCAGAAAACAATGGCACAACAGAGTAAAAAACTCAGTGGTGAGACTACCACATTGCACAGTCTGCACATTCTGCCCACCAGCCAAACTAAGAACACCTCATCCATCCAGGCAAAATCACATCTGAAAGCAGATTTTAGTTCGCTTCTTTGCTTTTACAGATGCTAAGGGTCAAATGGAAAGCAAATTATTTTATGGCTTTAGCAAACGCTTCAGCCAGCTAGATCCAAAGTGATACCACAGTTGCAATTACAAGGCTTCTGATAGACTTACAAATCATAGTTTGATGCCTCAGACTTGCAATAAACAGAAAAGGGTGTGTAGTACTTTTGCAATTGCACTCCATTATATGTCTTGGGATTATATCAGTGAACCTCCCAGAAAGTACGTGCTCAGTCATGCAAGAACAGATGCCAAGCCAGCTCCTCTTTCTGTTATAAAGCCTAAACCTTCCATTGCTGCTGAGGCACCATGTCTCACAGCAAGACAGAATGACCTCTGCACTGGACCAGTATTATGGAAACCCTGAATGGGAGCTACAGAGACCAGAAATCTACAAAACCTTAATGACTTCAGGCAAAGAGACCAGCCCACTAAGCTGCAATCAAGACCCATCTTCTTGGTTCTATCTCCAAATCTGCAACGTGGTTTTGGGTCACTTCAGTTCTCTTTTTTTACAAAGTAAGGATTATTATATTTACTTTCATTTTGAAATGACTTTCAGAACTATAGATAAGAAGTACTTATCAGTTAACTATTTTCAAAATAGGAGGGGAGAGTAAAGGCATCAGTATCTTGGTTTAAAAACACTGCTTTCAATGATTTATAGCACTGCATTATTTCTACTACAGTGTCTCCAGTCAAGGTGCCTACACACAGCATTAGGATTTGCAATTTAGCCATACAGTGAGGTTACCAAACTCATTGGCCACATACCTTATCTCACTTTGATGGGGCCAACAACTCACCAATCCAGTACAGGCTCATATTGCTTCATCTGGGACATTCCTGCTGTGCAGGACAAGAGGCTTCTGATCTCAGCAAGCATCTCTGGACACAGCCTCTACACTGTCCATTTTCTCCAGTAAATCAGAAACCAAGACAAATCTTCCCCCTCAGTGGAGATCAAATATCCAGACAGTACCACCAAACCCAAGTGCCAATACCTGCTCTCTAAGATGGGCTGCAGACACACTTGGTTTATAAGGATGTGAAAAGCTTCCATCACCTTCTTCCTGGAATGTGAAATTCTCCTCCACAAATCAGCATAAACACTTCAGAGAGAGTAAAGATCACATTGTTGGTGCAAGCACAAGGAATTCAAATTTTTAATGTTCCTTTCCTCTAGAGGAGGGATTTCATTAGCTCCATTATTTCTTTGCTGAGAGGACCAGATGAGAGCCATTTCATACTCAATAAGGAAAACCCATGCTCTAAATAAAGTTGGTCTCAATAGCAAATTGTCCCAACAGATACATCAGTGATAGTGCACCAGGATAGCCTGTGCTCTGCAGAACAAGGAGAGCCATCTACACAGAGATAGCATTCGTGTTTTCACACTTTGTTACAGTTTGGATGCATGTCCTGTCAAGGTTCTTAGACAGCACTGAAAGAAACCATTAGTCACCCCACTGCCCAGGAAGATTTGGAATTAGAAAAGCTGCCTCTTCAGAGCTCTGTGAACAGCATAAAAAAACACTCTGCAGCAAAGCAGCACGAAGTGCATTTTTAACTTAGCCCTGCAAGGGTCATATTGAAAAGAAAAGGCAAGTCTTCACAGACACTTTTACCTGTTGTCTTCATAATGCCTCTTCTTAATTGCAGACTCCAGTTCAGGAATTGCCAACTCATAGAATGATGCTAACCTGCAGAAAGGGGCAACAAAACTCTGTCAAGGGATGTTTCCAAAAATCATTCACTAGAATACAAATCAGATGGTTAATTTCATTAAGCTCTCCTCAGTAGCACTACTCATTAGGATTACTCTGTTTCGTTATCCGTTCCATGAAACTGAAGCAAGCTAATGCACAACACACAAAGAGCAGCAGCCCGAGGAAGTCACCAAGGTATCTTTGAAGACGGAGGCAAAACAATGTATTTGAAAAGCATCTTCCTGTTGCACAGAAAAACAACATCCTCAGCAGAGATCGGCCTCGGAGTAACATCCAGCCTGCCTCATGAGCCCCTGGCTGTTACACCACTTGGCACAGAGCTGCTCCATTAGCAACATTGCATCCATGTCACATATTCAGAGGCAAGCACTTTAAATGAGTATCCTTGAGGCAAATGTAACAGAAGTTGGTTGACACTTTTAGTCAAGGAGAGAAATGACCAAGTGCCAACAGATTCGGAATCAGAGAGGTCTCAAAAATAGGACATGTAAGTCAGTTTTCCCTCCCCACACTCCAAAGACCCAGTAAGTAGTCCATACTGGGAAGTACTAAGAATGTTGCTGTTGGCCCAGTGCACAGAGATGAAGAGTATTTTAGCATGTCTCTGACATCAACAGCAAAACTAAAAGCAAAAGGCTTTACTGCTCTGAGGAATCAAGTGTGTAAGCAGCACTGCTTGCCAGTTCAAACAGCCACCAGCAGTCCACCAATCTGCTCTTCTCTCAGTAACCAAGTGGACAGCATCTAAGAGGAGAGTAACCTACACAACCTGGAGCAGCAGCCTTATTCAGCCTGTGGTCCATAAACCACTGGCAGCTGCAAGACTTCAGTGGTCTGTAACATGATCAGAAGCAACAGTAAAAAATAAGTTCATTTGCACTAACAAATAAAGAAGGGGAAATACGGTCAGAAAATCAATATCTCACTTGGTGCTACATAAAAGTGGTTGTGGGAATGTGGGAACTCTCTCTATGAGACAATCCTGGGGCTTGGAACACCTGGAGCAAGCTGGGTAAGCATCACTCAAGGACTTGCAGTCTCCGTGGGAACACTCTGCTGTCTGGTCCTTGTGACCATCCTGGCTCCTGCATCACTGCACTGCAGACTAGAGTTGGGCAGGGAGTTAGCTGTCAGCCCATCTGTGGCAGTGCTGCCTTGTTATCCTTTCCCAGGTGCTCAGCTTTTGCCAAAGCTCAGTGATGTTCTCTCACATAAAACTTAGGTATAACATCAAGCAAAAAAAATTTCTTCTCAGGCCCTGGCTGACTATCACTTCAAAAACTTTCTCCTTCCCCTTCCTCAGGCTCAGGTCCTATGGTAAGAAGCTCCTTTTATCCACAGTTTTTTCTGCTCATCCCTCTCCATCCCTTCCAAAGGACACCGAGTACTGTTCAGATGGGATATGAAATTGCCACGGTCAGCTGGCTCATGGGCCAGTTATCATAATGAACTTAAACACTTCACAGAAACTGTAGACATCTCTATAATAATTTGTTTTATGTACTGGGAACCCACGTGTTCCCATCAGTCTGAACCCAGCATGCTTCAGTTGCATTAAATCTCAACAGTTAACAGTGAAAGCTCTAGGGCAAGATCCTGCTGAACACTCAGTATTTCTAACTGACCAAAACAAACTGTCTGCAGCCCAAGATGTACCTGTAGCAAAATTCGTGTTTTTGAAAGGTCTGGCATGCCAATGGGAAGACATCAAGAAATGCCCAGAGAGTTGTGCAAGTGTCACACAAGTACAGCACAATATCCTTCAGCTCCTGAGAGAGAACAAACAATTAGTGCGAGAAAAAGCCACATGAGCTTTCCTAAGCACACAGTATAAGACATTCTCACAGGGACACGTCAGATTCAGCTCAAGTCTTCTTCTCATCTGTAGGAAGAGAGTCTAATAGCAATCATAAGTAGAAAATTACACTTCCTGAAACAGGACCTGTCTCAGCACCCTCCCTCCCCTACACACACACACAACCCTCTTGGTACACTGTTGCTAAACAAACATTTCTGAAGGAAAGACCAAATGTGACCACCAGGATTTCTGGGGCTCTGTTACATTACACATAAGCTGGTTAAATGAAAAAAAAAAAAAAAAAGTCAAGTTTAAAAAGAACCCATGATAGAATAGATACGCTTGAAATGCACAAGAACAAAGCAAGAAACTCATGTTGGGAAGGCTTTATCATCGAGTCATATGGCAAGCAACAGAACAATGACACGTGCTGTATGAGCTGTTGGGAACAGAATCACCCTGTGTGCCCTTGGTGTTCACACACCACTCAGTTTGCAGGATAACAGACAGCCAAGTGCACAGAGCAGCAGTTCTACCTGGAGGGGCATGTTCCCTGGAGTCACACTCACTCTTTCTTCTAATTTCTGGGGCTCAGCAGAGGCTCCTTCACACTGCAAGCCACACTTATGCAAAATATTGTTGAACACCTAGACCAAGAGAACACAATGGTGTTGAAACAGAGGAAAGCATTGGGATGTACCTTATCTTACTAACAACCACTTCCACGACCATCTATGCAATAGATTATCTCCACACATCACAGAGCTGTGTATGATGAAAGCTGCACCAGACTCTTGCAGGTAACAGCAGAAGGTCCACAGCACTTCTGAAACTCCATGGGAGCTGCAAGCAATTCAAGTTCAGATATGTATGTCAGTGGTGCTGATACAGGGATTGTAGCTATAACACACATCCCTAGCTTTGCAAGAAAAAACAGCTAGCAAGGTCTACCAAGGCCAACACTGGGAGGTCACCTGGGATGTGACTAGCCCTGTCAGCAAGGGAGCAGTGGGACAACTTGGAAGTCAACACCACACAGCTTATAAGCTGGTCTCAAAGCCCTCCCACCCCTTCCCCTCAGGTTTTATGGCTCTTGTTTCTAAGCGAAGAATTCAAGGAGAAGCTGATAGGATTCAGTTCAAGATTCCTAAAAACTCTTGGTGTAGGTTCAAAGCAAATCCCTTCCAACCTCAACCATCCTGTGAAATTTTCTACATTGGCAGTTTTGGAGATATGTCAAATCCTCCTCCCAGAGGTATGTGAAAATGTGGCTGGAAGTACCAGAGTTGCATACCTGAGGTTAACACTGCTACCCCACTGGGCACATACACCCCTCAGCCTGCAGAATCAACTCCTTTCATCAGCAGCATAAGCACATAAACAGTTCGATGGATCAGTGCTTACGCATCTCTTGAGCTGTTACATCCATACACGTGAGATACACTGGTATTACTCTGCAGTGGTTATCAAAACACAGAGTAATTCTGCAGAATAACTGTTCTGATGTGGTACAGTACAAACAGGAAAAGGAACCTTTGCTGTCTCCCCCAGCAATTCCTTTGAAGGTCCAGTCTTGCATCCTAGAATACTTTTCAGATGTGATATCATCTCTGAAATCTAGCTCTAACAGTTTACCATACACAAAGAAAGAAGAATGTGGGCTTTCAAAAAGCCAAGTGACATTACAGATGTTTTGGGCTAAGAAATTTTCTGCATTGGTCTATTTTAGGTGAGTTTTTTGAGGGCATAAACGACATTTTCAGGGTACAAAGCTGTCGAGGCACTTTGATTTCCCTTTCAGGTTAAATGCAAATCCTGCTTCCAAAGTCTGGGGAATATACAAATTGCTTATTAAAATGAAAGCTGAGACAGAGAGAGATGCCAAATATCTTCTGTAAGGCACATCCTTTCCAATAGATTTTCATTTACTCCCAAGAACCTGCAGCATTAATGCCAACCCATTCCACTACATCAAGCCTTAGCTACCTCTCACAGTCATTATTTTGTTGTTTGAAGTTTTAATGCTTCCCCACTCAGGAGGAGATAAGAAGAATAGTTACTTCTTGTAACAAATTCCTTGAGATTAACTGGCAAGAGAATGCCAGAAGCCAAAGAAGGGTAACAGGAATTAGTCATCAAATGATAGTTTTAGATAAAGGTTCAAAAACTACCTGACACGCTTGAGTATAAGAGAGATAATATAAACTAAACACATCCGGCTTGCCTATGACCACATTTGCTCTCTCTCCTTCCCTCCCTCCCTCAAACTATGCCACATTTCCAGGTGAAATCCAAGCCCCAGCTGAGCAGAAGAGCAGTACCTGGAGGACAGTGGGAAGAGTTTCGTCTAGGTCACCGAAGTAACTTGGTTGCTGAGTGAAGATGTTTTCTGAGAAGAGAGAGGGAAAGAGACCACTTCCCATGAGTTCAGGCAGTCACGTCAACCAGCAAATTAACACCAGAAGATGTACTTTTATTGCTGACACCCCTTGCCCCCTCCAGATGTGGCTAACAACCATTTTAGGACTTGGGCAGATTCACTTCTCAACTCTCGCACAGGGCCTGCTCCTCCAAAGCTGTCCCATCAACAACCAGAGGACTGGAATATGCTCATCAGAGCAGAGCAAACGAGATGTGAGATGATTCACACCTGAGGCAGAATCGATGAATAATGCAAATACTATCTCAAAACATTCCCAGTTCCTTTATTTAACAACTGGAGTTGACTTTTAATTACCGATAGCAGTTCAGCATACACTGGAAAATATTCACTAGAATATTTCTTAAAGGTAATGAGGCTTTAGTAATACCTGCTATTACATTACCAGGACTTCATTATCTTTACAAAATACTCTACTGAGTAATGGCATGCCATAAATCCTGACCAAGGAAGCACAGAGGCTGCCTATTTTCCTGTGAATTACTGTTCCGACTGTGAAAATTAACAGAGTTCTCCAGCAAGGACAGAGCACAGCTAAGAGTTATGAGACAGCTCTCAGAAAAATTTATTCCCAAAAAGAACCTAAAGTTTATCAAGTTATGAATTACACACCAGAACTGCTCCTATCACTACGCTGACAGCATAAAGCAAACCATCAGCTGAACAAATTGCTGGTCACTTCCACACGGTGTTATTGCACTGCACCCCAAAGGATATGTATAATTCAAACGAGGTTTCACACACTTGGGTTTTCTTCAGAATATTTTAGTACACAGATAATTTAAACTTCACATCTGAAAGAGAACTATCCATCTTGTCAGGCTTTCTTCCCTACCTCTGAGGCTTGACTGCTAAATTTAGAGTGAAAGTTACTGAAAAAGACAAAGGGATTCAAAAATTCTAAGCTTCTAAGTTTTCTGGTCTGGAAATATGGCTGTCACATGATCTCTCCACTGCTTGGAAAAGAGACAGAAATAACTACCAAAGAGAGGAAAAAGTTTCCATCACAGGAACTGTAGACAAAGTGGGTTAGAATTTAGGAAGAACTCCCCTCATCCAAGGTCGGATACTGCTCCATTCGTGCTCAAGTGGATGTTAAAGATCACAGGCAGTTCCCTTGCAAAGGGAGCACAGGACAAATAAGTCAACTTGCCCTCTTCTTCATGCAGGTTCCAGTGTCCCCAAGGCTGAGACATGGCTTAACAGGCACTGGCCACTGCGAGTGACTGTACAGATCGATTGGGATAAGCACTGCTTGAGCAACGCCCTGAAGTGCTTTGCAATTTGAAGGCACTATTTTATCAAGGTATGCATTGACATTTCAAGTTCTCCCACTTCACAGACCACTAATTACTTCTTGTTGCACATTTCACTCAGCTCCCAACTCTAAGAACAAAAGCATTCACGTGAATATTTGGACTGTGCCCCACCTTCCAACTCCGCTTCCTTTCTGCCCAGAAAGAAGTTCATTGCTCCTTCCACACTTGACCAGGGTTTTGCAAAGCCCTCTCAATCCTCTTACACAGTGGTGGAGGACATATTTAATTGGCACGAGGAAATAACTGAGCCCTGGGTAATGCCTAGCATCGTAAGTCCAGCTCATGACAGCTATGAAGCTGCCCACAGAGCACTGCTTGACATTCATGCAGGAAAAAAAAAGGAAAAATATCATCTGATCTGAAACTGCAGGCTCTAGTTGCTATTAAACTATGGGTTCTAGTTACTTTTTAGAGTAGTATTATTAGGATGGCAGGCAACAAGTGGAGCAACACAGTAGGCAAGAGTTTAAACACAACAAACTGTTCCTTGGCTTTAACTAACCAATCATCTTCTGGAGCAGGGGACCATTTCCTTTTCCAAAAAGCACACACAGATCCAGTATCTTAGGGATGTCAAACAGGAAATTGTTGTAAATAATTTCTCCAAAGACAGAGGGAGTGATAAAGTGATCCTACAAAGAAACAAAACATACACTTAAATAACACTGAAGACATTTGTAAAGACATCTCTCAAAATGTGCATTACAGATTCTGTGTCACAGGAGGCAGCATGAGCTGTACACTGGTTTTTGCAGTCCCTTCTATCCCCACATTCCCAGCTGAATGTCACTGTCACCACACCATCCACACCACTGACTTTGCACCACTGCTAATGGAGGTAGGCTGTGTCCTGAGCTGAACCAATCCACCTGGAAGTTAAAACACAGGGCTGGTTACAGTTGGTTCAGTTCCCAGACCTGGCTCACTACGTGGCCAAGTAAAACAGCTGGACTGGCACAGAAAGGGCTCGGCTCAGGAGGAGCAATGAGTAGCCAGGCACAGGAACAGCTCAACTGGCACTGAAAAAGTACACACGAAATCACACCCTGATGCTATTGGTATCCTGGAAAAGATAAATGAAAGCATCAAAGACATTGTGCTGCTGTCTAAAAGTAGGAAAAAAAACCAACAGGAATTGCAGCTCTATATACTGACTGTTAAAAACTGCTTCCAAAACACATGACTTACAATATTCAAGGAATTTCTTTTGAAACTATAGATGACAAAAAATTCCATTGTCTGTAACAGCAGGAAGCAAGCAAGCTAAAATGCAATTTTCACATCAGTGATTTTCAGCAGATTTGCCTAGGATGGCAAATGTTTTCAATCGCTGTGAAAGGCAGAATGCACACTGTCCCTCCCAGAGCAGAGGGACCAGGCTTTACGCTGGCTAGCTTCAATTTCTAGAACTGCTGCTGACTGCCTGCATGACAACAGCCCATTCATTCTCTTCAAATTACTCAACTATGAAATGGTTTCAGATGCTTGTCTGCCTCATTGGGGTGGCAAGATTTAATCAGACCCAGCAATGAAAGGCACCATAGAGGTGTCGAGTGCTTTTGCTGAAGCAGTGCCAGTTGCAGGCTCCAGCGTTCCTTTCACCCATTTCCTCCCTTAGTCCTCCAGTTCCCACTCCAAAACCTTTCCTCAGTGTCCTGACTATCTGTGATCATTGAGACACCAGCACTACATAACAAACACTGAACTCAGGAAGATACCAAGGGGAGCAATTGGTAAAACACAAGGTGCCTCATCCTGCCCAAAGGCCTTGTGAAAATTCCACAGCTGCCCATGGGAGTTGCACTTGCACAATTAGGGATGAGTATGCCTTTCAATTAAGATGCCAAGAAAACAGTAATTTGGAGTAATTTCAGTGTGCATCCAAAACACAGAGAAAGTTCAAGCAGAGACAAGTATTAGCACAGATGACACAACACTGCATGGCAAGGTAAAGTGGGATTGAGAGAGTGAACACCTGGCTCCTGGTGGCCTAATAAACCTATATTCCATGCAGCCACAAAGGCCAACTTGCTCTTTTTTTCTAGGCACACTGATGCATTGTAGTACCACATGTTTCTAACCTGCTATTACTTAGTTGTTTGCCTGGATCTCCCTCCTAAGAAATCATTGCATAGTTCAGATACTTCAGCTCTGAGTGGTTATCATCTCCACACTGAGCAACACACTGATAAAAACAGAGAGGAATGCAGCTAGGACATGCGAATAAGAAATGTGATTAATTTCTCAGATTGCCTTTTTTTCCAAAGCTATGCAGCTCATAGTGCCTGCAAGGCAAAGAAATATTCACCTTGGACTCTTTGTGAGTGGACATTCTTAGAAAAGTCAGAAACACGCTGCGATGAAGACGCCTCTGCATGTCATTCACCTCTGGATGGCAATCCAACAGCACATCAAACTTGCGAGGGGCATAGCACAGGTAGGAATCCAGGCATTTCTGAAGTGTCTCATCGAATATTACCTTGCACAACAGAAGACAAGACAATGGGAAGAAGGGAATGCCACACACTCGTAGGCCACGCTCACAGACAGCCCAGTTAAACTGAAAAGCACACCGAGGCATTTCAGAGTGCCAACAGGATTTGGCTATCCATCACACATAAACTCCTAAAATCCACAACAAACACCTAGAAGGAAACATTACTTTCTTCACATTCTATGGTGCAGAAATTAAAATTCTTGATAAATGACATAAGCACAAGTGACTCTTTAGGAAGACAATTTAAAACGTGTGGCTTTTGCAAGCACCTAAGGCACTCATGTCTTTTCTCCAGCATCCATAGAACAATTATTACCTGGCACCAAAACTTATCATGAGGCAAAGCTAGAAGCCAGTCCAGATCATCTGCAATGAATTTTGCTCGCTCCAAGAACTCTTCCACTAAGGCAGGGTCTCTGACAACAGGTGGCGGTCTGTATAGCACAAAAGACCGATCTGCTTTTATTTCTGGGTGCTGCAGGAAGCCAAAACACTGTATTAAAACCATAGACAAAGTGGCAGGAATGCCCAGTTACCATCTGCACTGCTGAATTTTTGGAAACTGATAGAAAAATAATACAACTCGTCATTCAGTTCTCTGGTAATTTCCCATTTCCTAATATTTAAAGGCAGCAGATCAGTGAGTTCATAACCTTATTTTTCAGCAGTATTTTTCAGACCTCCATAATCCAGCAGATGATGTTACTTGCTCTCTGTTACCAGAAAGCTTTGCAAAGCAACCCTCCCACACCTCCAAACCAAACAGCAACAGCTTTAAGTCATGCCTTTAAAATGTTGCCTGTGCCCTCTTTTCCCTCTGAGCTTCTTGAACAACTTTCCAAAAAGTCACACCAACATAACCACCAAATACAAAGAAGAAACATTCTGCTGCCATTCTCAGGAGTTACTGAATAGTTTGCCCAAATCCCCCCATCCTAAAACGAGAATCATGCTGCATAGCAAGTAGCAGCCTTGAGCTCTGCCTCAGCCCACACAGATGCCCAGGGCAATCTGAGCAAACCAAATTAACAGCGAGCCTCACTTCAGCAACTAGCTCAGGAGAAGGCCCAGTACGTGCTGTCATCTTTCTGGAAGAAAAAGATAACCATGGGTTTCATTTTTGTGCACGATTTTAATAGTCCTACATAACAGCACGGGCATGTTACTCTTGTGCTAGACAAGCACAAGGCACAGATTTCCAGTTTGATTCTGTGGTTCCGATCTGAGACCACATGGCAGAAGGTCACAGGACACAGTAAGTGGAAAGAATTATCTCAGTGCTGTTGCTCAGAGCTACACTGCACACAGCTCTGCAAAGGCACCCAGAGCTTTGTTTCTCAGGCTATTCTTTGAACAGGTAAGGTGTTTGAGGAGAACACAGTTTACTGTGGACATTGAACATAGTAAGTTTACATTTATTCACCACTAAAAGGAACCACCTCAGCTAAGTGAATGCATTAAAACACAAAGAAAAATCTACAGAACAGGGAACCTGTCCAGATTTCACTGTATCCTGAACAAACAGCCTCTGGCTCAGGTTCCAACATACTACAGCTATTCAGTAAAGGTCTTGTTTAGCCTTCATGAAAAAATACAGCTCACCAGTGCTGGTAAGGTTCTCAGCTTCCCTGTCTTGGGATCCTTTTCTGTGAGCTGGAGTTCATCCAGCGGCAGCGCAGGCATCGTGATGACTTGTGCCTGTCGTAAGCAAACAGAAAAACAAAAGCAGCACAGGATTTGTTTTACAAGGTCAGTCAATCAAAAGCATAACAAAGCAGGTGACAGCCTAACCATACCACAGACAGACCGAGGCTGGAAATAACCTCTGCAAAGCAGTTTTTCACCACCTAAATGCTGAAGCTTAGGGAACACCCAAGAGCCAGCAGCACATGCCTCGGAAGACGCCTCTAATGCAGTGCTACACTTCCATTCCTGTTTCTTACTGAGAGGCTGTAGGTATCTTAGGCACATCAAAAAGCATCTGGGGACACTTTTAGCAGAGTGTCAGTCTGGGTTCTGAAGAGTTGTGCTGAACTACCTGCTCCTGCAGCGTGTTCTAATGTGTGCTGCCTATCTCCTGACATCGCAAACTAAGGGGGTAGTCCAAACCTTGTCAATTTCTCACATGTGCTCATGGGACTGCATTTTAATTGTTAACAGCATTCTTAGGCTCAGAAATATTTTGATTAACTCCAAAATTAACTGTAAACCAAATCTTCGTTCAACAGAAAATATGTGATCACATGCATTGCTTCAGGCATTAACAACAAATGTAAACTGCAGATTAACAAAGCTTTCAAATTGTTGGGGTTCTACAGTGATGTCTGTGAAATAATACAAAAGAAGTGTTTTGGCTTAAACAAACAGGGCCCTTTTCCAGATGGATATCAGGAAAAGGTTCTGCACCAGAAGGCAATAGGCACGGAACACACTGCCCAGGGCAGTGGGCACAGCCTGAGCTGCTGGAGCTCAAGGAGTGTTGGGACACCACTCTCACACTGGTCTGATTTTTGGGTGGTCCTGCACGGAGCCAGCAGTTGCAATCAGTGGTCCTTATAAGCACCCCCCAACTGGGGATATTCTATGAATCTACCTCGTGGTTTCAGGCACGCAGCCCCTTACAAAACAGACAAACAAACAAAAAGCCACCAAAGCACTTTCACCAGGGAAACACAACAGCACAAGCGTTCCCAGCTCCATGCTTCAGTGCCCACCGAGGTGCTCGGCGCAGGGACAGCAGGGGACACACGTATCGCCTGGAGGAGCAGCCCGGCCCCCAGCAGCAGGTCAGCCAAGCCCTGCTGACCCCCGGCCCCGCTGCACACAGCCCCAGACCCCCGCCGCACCTCAGGGCTTCCAGCAGCACAGCCCCAAGCAACCCACGCTGCCCCCCGAGCCCCCAGCCAAGCACCGGAGGGCAACGGAGGGCACCGACGAGCACACCGTCACCCAGCGGGCCCGACCAGCCCGGACCCCCTGCAGGGCCCTACCCAAGCCCAGGCTCCCTGCGGAGCGGCTCTGCCGCGGCCTAGGCCCCGTTACCGCACGGCCACGTCCAGCCGGCACCGCACTTCCGGAAGCGGAGGCACTTCCGGTGCCGGGCGGAAGTGCTCGGGGGGCTCGAGGCGAGGCGCAGCCGGTGCCGTGGTTCCGCCGGTGCTCGTGGGGCTGCGGGGAGCGTGGCGGTGCTGGTGGGCCTGGAGCGGCCCACGGCGTTCTGCTGGTTCCCTCTCGGCATTGCTGAGGTCCCTCAGGAGCTGCTGCCCTGCGCAGTGTGGTTCTCCCTTGCACGGAGAGACCCCTGTGGTCTTTTTCACGTGGCTGGGCTGGACTGGCTCCAGGTACACGTGGGGCCCTGAGCAGCCTGAGCTGGGGGATGGGGGCAGGGCGTGGGGCTTGAGGCTGTAAGGACCCTTCTAACCCAACTGTGCTGTAATTCTACAAGAAGCATTTGTGATGCTGCTTCCTGCTGCAGCACTGCTGCTCTGCAAGCCAGTACAGTGCAGGCCCCTGTGCAGGCAGCAGTGGGAATCTATAGTTCCATGGTCCCACCAATAATGTGATATGTTAAAAATGTATTTTGGATATAACTCGTATGCATCATGTTGTCTCTTAAGGGATAACAGCTGCACGGTGCAGTTGTTTTTCCTTTGAAACACCTGCTATGTCAACTAGTCACCTTTTCACAAGGTAGGTCCTGCTAACTTATTTCTGCAGGCAAGCAAAATTACACACTTGAGGCAAAGGGCACAGAGAAATGATCCCTACAGGACAGCTGGGCCTGCCAGAGCCGGTGATCACCACAGTCCACTCACCAGTTCCTTTCAGTTTTGTTTTTCCTCTGCTGTTCAGGGAGATTACGAGAAATCACCAGTTGGACACTGCAGGATAAGGATAATTCTTGTCAGTGAATTAGAAAACTCAGTTTGTTTTACAAGCTGAATTGCTTTTGAGAACAGCTTACATTAGTTAAACTTACAGCACAATAAACCCATGGCAATCAGGCATTCTTGGGATGAAAGACAACAGGTGAGGGATTTAAAGCAACCAGCTCACTCTGATAGAGGTGCTTCACATATCTTAGCTCTCCTCTTTGGCTGCAGCAGTCTCCTCCTAAACTCCAGGGCTCAGTTTTATACAAAGCAGCCTAAAATGGAAACCACATCGTGCCCTAAGTCATGTGGCTAATTACAAATGAGACTGTAATGAGGTTCTAGCTCCCAAATCCCCCAGCCCAACGTGCTCAGAAACAGTGAGCAGTCAGCATCTTGACTTTCTGTCCTGTCTGTAACCACATTATGGCTGTCCTTGCTCTTGCCTGTCACACGCGGGCAGGAGAGAGAAAGGAGAATGGGGTGGACCTCCAGCAGCCCCACAGGGAAAGCTGCCTGCCTGCCTCTCCCTCCTATCACTGCCATGTTCAGTATTTCCTTATTAGCAAGCTGGCATTTTCTCTCCAGAAAAAACGCAGCATGGAAAGATTGTGTTCGTTTCACATTCTGCAGGGTACTATTGATTTGCAATTTAAATGTCATGGCAGGTTGTCAGGGAGCCTGCAATTTTAGCCAATCTTTTACCGTACCTCCTGAATTACTAATTTTGTAGATGAATTATTTATTATTTTTATTTCTCAAACATCACCTAGACAAGTCGGCCCCAGGCTGAATCCCAGCATCAACGTGCACTGCAAAACACTTATCAGAACAAAACTCCAGTAATTATGTCAGATTCAAGGTTTGCTCCGATTATTTAGTGGAGGATAATATTTGGCAACTGAAGCACGATTCCTTTGCAAAGGCATCTGTTTCTTTCCCCTTCTTTGCCAGCCTTCCTCCAAAGCACTGGTGGAAAGACTCCAAGTGACTCAGTGGGCCCAGAGTCTGTCATCAGGCTGTTTTGAATCACTTTTTATTCCTCTTTTTGGTGATTTTTTGCTGCTGTTGCCTTATTGATTGTGTACTGTGTACTTGATTTCCTAAAGTGCTGTGAACTCTTGGAGCTCTGCCCAAAACATCGGTACTACTATGTATGTATAAATGAGTTTTGTAACTATATGCATACCATTACTTGTAGAAATTAAATTTTAACTGGCAAATGAAGAGAAACTATTCCAATCTGTAATCTTAGTGCAATGTGAGGGAAAAGCTCCTTTCACTTGCATGATTCCCAGCAGCACAGGGTAACCACTGGCCCCTGTCGCATGGAAAAGCAAAGCACTGGAAATAGCTTGCAGGATGCTGCAGTCTGCAGGAAAATCCCACCGTCACACTTTGCTCCATACTGAGCTTTGGATCAGATCCTCAGCGCAAAACTCCTGCAGACAAGAACCACTTGGAAAAGCTTTTCTTAAAAGGGATCATTATTTTGATATGATTCACGAACAGAAGGAAGTCATTTGGTGCTGAATGTAACCATGAAATTATCAGATGTCACAAGTCAAAGGCTGGGAAGAGCGCCCTGGTTCCGGTAGCTCTGTCACTGTTTTGACAGATAGACACCAACAACCTCCTTGACTGCGTGGAAAGAACGCTCCTGGCTTGGCCACAAAAGCAGCCTGTTCATTTCAGACAGAACAGAAAGCACCAAGGGGAGAACTGAAATGCTGAAGCTACCCCAGGAACTGCCTCAGGTCAGTCTGCTTTCTTTGTAGGTCTGTCTTGATCACTACAATATGGCATTCTGTCTCTTGGACAGCACTAAGTTTTTCAAGGTCCCTTCATTTTCTCAAATCCTGCCTGAAAGTCCCTCATGATGGCCCAAAGGTTGCTTAGAATATCTGCTCATTTGCTGTAGCCATGGAAGATAGCTGTTTTCCTCCCACTCACACAGTAATCCTAATTGTTATGGGGCCAAGAGTTGTCCCTCTTTTTCCCCAAAAGTAAAACACAGAGGGTTTAAAGGCAGCAGCCTGCCCATGCAGTGCTCACACGCACATCTTAGGGCCCATGTAGCCCTGAAGGACCATCACCTCTCAACACGTCTTAAAAATGAACAGAAAACTGAAGAGTTGTGGAATGACCAGAGGAAAATGTCTGTGTCATCTGGAAGAGAGATGTAACAACAATATTAAATTGCAAAGCTGTGGAAATCGGTCACTGTATTTTCTAAGCAGTTGAAATGCAATTAAAGTAACAGTGATGAATCAGTTCAGCCTCAGGCTTTGCTATTTTTCACCCCAGCCAACTTGCTCTGTCTTTTACATTTTATCATAAAGACATATATGTTATCTTATTAAGGATAACAGAAGTTATAAGCCTTCAGCAGCATGCTATTGATAGTCGTAAAGACAGAGGTGTTATCATTAAGCTATCGTTCTGATGGATTCTACAATAATTTATTTTTCAATTTTCCCTCATGCTCCAACTAATTCCCCCTTCTAAGCATAAAATCTTGCTATTTGATATCTTAATGAAGGACACAGAGGATGGTCTTAGATACTTGGTTCATTTTCTACATGCCAGTGCTTCTGCACAGAAACAGCCACAGAGCAAGCTCAACCTCTATGAGGTTTAATGGTGTAGGTTCACATGGGTGAGAACTCCCTCCTCTCTGACCCCTGGTTACCACAGTGACACAGTCCTGAGTATTTTATCACCATATTTTTTACAGCTTACAGAACTACTAGCTAAATAATGCTGTTTAATATCAGAGTTCCTCTGATCAGACAACTCCTTAGGCCCTCTTTGTCCCTTGTTTTCCTTTTATATGATGGAATAATAGCAACAATCTGTCTTTAGAAGGGAGGATCCTTAGTGGGCTAATTAAGAAAAATATGTTTTATTATTGAAAGCATTTCTCAGACTGCATTGTTGTAGCAACTTGACACAGCTTACAGTTGCCAATTAACTTTCCTAAAGAGACATGCTCCATATTAAATATTGCTGGTATACTGTTGATACTGATGTCCTCGGCTGCTTCTTCCAGGTATAGAAATGCACAAACAAGGTGTCTTTCATCACCTGCAGGGGAATGCTCTGTGCTCACAAACCTAAGCAGAACTCGTATGTTCATTTCAAATACTATAGCCAGGTGCTGTCCTTCATTTCACAAACACTGAGTATGTCTTCAGCTGGCCTGCTGCTTGAAGCTGGGCTCTCATGTGTCAACCCGCTCACACATCGGTGCCAAGCCAGGCTCAGCCTGCTGTGCTCCTACCTGGAAAAAGGGCCCAAGACCATCTTTAATATTTGCTCCAAAATGCTACGTCTGTTCCACTGATCTTGAAGTTCCCAGAGCCCCCAAGAACTTCATATTTGATTAATCATCTAAAAATCATCTTGATAAGTAGCCTTTGTCAAGACAACTTGTTAATGCTACATTCCTTTGGCAAAAGGTCACTAATAGCACGTCCCATTAACACAGAGACAGGAGACGTCCTCAAACAAGACTGCTGGAAAATGTTCTGACCAAGATGATAGGCATGTCATAAAAACCTAGTTGGCTTCAAATTATTAATCTACTTTTCACTCACAGCATCCATGTTTTGGGTCTTGTCAGGATGACTGACAGAGTGGGTGCCTGTCAGCTGGCAGATTTTAATCACGGGAAGCCTCACACTGTGCAGGCCCTGATGTCCTCACCAGCTGCCATGATCCTCCTGTTCTTACTGAATCAGGACTTGGTGTGTTTTGTTTTATTTGAGATATATTCAACCTTTTTCATCAATACAGAACCAGACCACGAAGTCTGCTTGGATCACTGGATGGCAACAAAGGCTAAAACAAATCTGGTTTTGCCACTTCTCAGTATGGCAGGTGCAGGATTGCACTTTATACAGAGGATGGGCATCTGCAGGAAGAGGAACAGAAGGACTGGGATGATCCAGAACAAGAGGCTGTCAGCCTCCACCACAACCACATGTCAGTTTTAAATGTGCCTTCACTGAACACAGCCACTAACTAAAATGATGTTTGATTGTGACTGCAGCCCAAAGAATACAGCTCGACATCAGACGTCCCTTTTGTCTTTGTCAGAAGCTAACTAGTAGCTCAGTGACTGTGCCTGGAGCACTAAGAGAAATAGAAATCTGGAAAGAACTTGCTGGGTCTTCAGCTGCTGGTGGCAACTGCATCAGGATAAGGCAGCTCTGAAAGGATGACTGGAGCCTCAGGACTGGAACTGTTGGAAGCTCTGATGGTCTCATGTTTCAGCCCAGACTCCTCGTGGCCACTGGATACTTGTTTGCTCTCATACTACCATCACCCTTGCTCTTAAGGGAGATGTGTTTACTCCTCACTCCCTGAAGTTTTGTTGAGAGCAACTATATTCCTTCTCAGCGTTCAGGTCTTTTGGCTAAACAAATTATGTCAAAATCTTTACAAAAGAAAAGCTCTGGATTACCCTGTCATTATTCTCCAGTCACATTTTAAGTTTGTCTCCTTTCAATATAAGTGACCAAAGCTGCACTCCCAGTTCCAGAGAAGGTTGCAGCAGAGCTTTGTATCATGGTATGAATATTTTCCCCCTCTTTTGGAAATATCTCAGTTGATATGTGCTTTTTGTCCAACTGCTTCATCTTGGGAGTTCTCAGTCATCTCAAGATCAGCAAATAAACCCAGATATTTCTCTTCTGTCATTTCCAGCAAGCTTGCAGCAGAGATTCTTGTTCACACTTCCCAAGCACATGACCATGTACTTTCCACTATTAAATGTCATCCCCTTTCTGATGTGCCAGTACTCAGTGTCATCCAGCAGTACAGATATTCCTCTGTGCTGCCAGTGCTTCCCAACCTTGTGCCATCAGCAAGTGCCATCAGCTCACTTCTACCTTTTGTTCCACGACCCACCTGAGAAGTACTGTATGAGATGAAGAGAATGTAAGGAAAGGCTTGCCGGGTCAACCTGATGGTCCGTGTGGTCCAGCACTCCATCTCAGAAAGAAGCAACCAGAGATGAGCCCAAGAGGCAAGCCACTGCCTCTGTGCCTTTCCCCTGGCTGCCCACACATCAACAAACATTGCATGTTTGAGTGACACCTCTGCCTTTTCCATTTATCAGTTTCTATCCGAATACTGCCATCTCTCTGTACCTTCCTTCTCACCTACCAAACAGCCCCCCAGATAAATAAAACATTTTCAGTGTGGCGCTGTATTTAATACTCTATTAAATCCAGTTAGATTACATCTATTGCAAATCCATCGCCTGGGAAACAATTACTGAAGGAAAGCGTCAGTTTCGCATAATCTATCTTTAGTAAAACTGTTGCATTTTACTTCATTTTCCACTTACATGCCCGTTCCCAACTACTCCTTCCCTTAAATTCATTCCTCTTGCATCTGAAGTTCTTGAGGTCAGACAACAGGGCTGTAAATGTCTGGGCTGCTCTTCTTCCTCCTGTTTAGAAGCAGGCAGTGCTTTGGTAGCTCCTCAGTAAGTCCTTACTACCCTGAAAATTCAAATATTTGTACTGGGTAAGTGAGGAGATGCTCCAGGTTTGCCAGAAGTGCAGGCTGAGGGACACCTTGTTCCCCAAGCTGCATGTCAGGTTGTCATGGAACTTGCTCTCCCTTTGGATGGAGCAGCTTTCATTTCCATAAAGTAATTCTCATTAGCTACCACCCTTTGCCTGGATCAGTCATCCTTTGCCCTGATCCCTGACCACAGAGAACAGAAGTAAAAATAATTTAACATGGGACCATACCTAATATTAAAACAAAACAAAACCAAAACCGAACACAAAATGGATGGATCTGAACACAAGACTTAGGGACTCCCAAGCAATCTGTTTAGTGCCATGGAAGACAATCTGCCACTGAAATAAGTAGCAGGAAGTGTGTAGCTTTCCTTCAGTCCTTGCTGCCACTGTGATGGCACTCCAGCTTGTTCCCCTCCCTAAATACAGACGGAGCAACCAGCAGGTTATGCTGTACCAAAGCCCTGGGTCTCTGGGATTCAGTTTCCTGAAGTAGGTCACATTTGGTCTCCTTCCAGGCACACTGCAGAAGCAACTGCTTAACAGGGAGCTTTCAAAATTCATATTCTGCTTCCTAATGCTGTCAACACCTGCCCTTCAGAAATACAGCCATACTGGCAGGACATTTTTTCATTGCTTTTGGGTACAAACAGGCCAGGAATCCTGTTTTTCCCTTCAGTTACCTGTATTTCTTCTAAATTGCCTCAGAAGGTACATATTGACTTTCAGACCACATTTGCATTCAGATGATGGCTTGTTGTTGGAAAAAATCCCTTCAGAGGGGCTCATTAACTTCCTTTCAAATGCTTACTGTCCAGACCAAGGGAGCTAACTAGCAACCAGCACACTGTGTGGCTTCTATCTGAGCTTAAAGACACGGGATCCTGTATTTTGTGTTGTTCATTCTAATGCCACTTCCAGCTTCAGCACGGCTTAATGACAGACCGGAGTCCATCTGCTACAATGACTAGCCTTGGACTCACAGGGAGAGTCCTGAGGATAATTTAGGAGCACATTTTATAGTTACTTGCAAGCAAGCACTTCATTCCAGAGCAAGGCAAACACGAGCAGGTGGAAATATCTCTCAAAAGCACAACCTGACCTACATAGTGCATTGTAAATTAAAGACATGTATAAAAATAAAGCATTAACGATCCATCACGTTTGCAACAAGACCCAGATACGGATCCTGCTGCTGTTAGGAACCCACTGCAGCGCTTCCTGCAGCCACTCCCTGCCCCCT
Source organism: Cyrtonyx montezumae (assembly GCF_038088225.1). Classification (NCBI taxonomy): domain Eukaryota; kingdom Metazoa; phylum Chordata; class Aves; order Galliformes; family Odontophoridae; genus Cyrtonyx; species Cyrtonyx montezumae. The sequence goes on from NW_027071970.1 coordinate 1,951,555, forward strand.
GCACCGGGCTGCACTGACCCAGCTCCGTGCTGCCCTGCTGCTGCTCCGCACTCGCGCCCCTTTTCCTTTATCACTTTTCTCCCCACTGCCGTGTACTTTCTGGCTCTCGTGCTGCCTGTTGGCTCGCTGTTCCCCATTACCTCATGGAGGAGCTGCGAGCTGCTCAAGGCGGCTTGGCCAGCGCGTTTATGAACAGCCAGGGGCCACACGTGTCCTTATAACCGAGCCCCAGGATGCCACAGAAGCAAAGGAAGGCACGGGACGGCGTGCAGGTGCAGGGTTTCCAGTCAGATATGGGGTTCCTCCAAGAGATTTTGGAGAGCTTCTGGGGGAGAGGACGGGGCAGGCACTGGGGCTAGGATCACCGTGGCTCACAGAGCTCCTCATTGCCCCGAGGCTGCTGCGGTCGCCTTGGGGGGGCTCAGTCACCTCGGGGGTCACAGCCAACCCAGGGCTCGTCCACCTCACACTGAGGACGATCCGTCGCCCCAGGACTCGCTAAACCCACTCCCTCCCGCCTCAGCGGGTTATAAAGGGGGAAAGAGGCGAGCTCCTCCTTCCCTTGGGGGGGACCGGGACCGCCCCGCCCGCGTCTCCTGGCAGGGCTCCGCGCGCGGCCCCGCCCCGTGGATGGGAGAGGAGGCGGCGTCGGGAGCGCGCTCGGCGCTCCGTGCTGTGCCCGCGTCCCGTGCGGCCGCCATGTTGTGCTGAAGGCGGCGGCAGCCAGGAGCCCGGCGACCCCGGCCCAAGGCAGGAGGCCGCGCCCCGGGACGGGGTGTGGGGGCTCCGCGCCATGCCCAGCCCCGCGGTGAGGAGCCGGACAGGGGCTGCGGAGGGGATCGGGACCGCGCGGGGGGACGCGGCGGGACGGGGCCTGGCGGAGGGCGGCCGGGCTGTCAGGGAGGGCCGCGGCCCGGCCCGGCCCGGCACGCCCCCTCAGCTGGGGCGGCGGCGGCCGTCCGCTTGCGCCGCGCTGCGCTCGGTGCGGGGCCTCGGGAAGGTGACGGTGCAGGGCCGCGCCGGGGCCGCCTCCGCGTGCCCGTACCCCGCGGACGTCGCCTCCTGTCCCGGCCCTCGGCCCGGCCGCGCTCGGTGTCGGTGGTGTGCAGCTGCCAGGGGCCGGCGTTCCCACTGCTTTTATAACGGGATTGTTTGGGCTTTTCTGTGCCTTACGGTGCGCGGGGGCTTTAATCGTACCCGTGTTTTTCTTAACAGTCCCGTTCCTCCGATGGGATCTGAACAGATGTTGCCCGTCTCTGGTGAGTAGCGTTCCGTGCCACTGCCGGTGGTGAAGTTTTTGCGTTTTAAGGGAAGCTTAAGGCTTTGTATTGTGGTTGTGCTGTCCCTCCTTTTGGGAAGTGCTGATTTACCGGCAGTTGAGGCATTGTGTTCTTTTGCATCTTTCTGTAGAGGGAATTGATTTCTTTCTTTCTATTCGCTCCTCCCTTACTGAGGTGACGGCTGGGCGCAAGCTTGTGCCTCGTGCAGACTGAACATCTGGTGCCTGCTTCTCTCCTGTCTGAGCACTTCTCCTGCCTGTTTTCTTGTGTGATGAGCCCGTGTTGCTATGTGCCATAAAGTAGCCACATGCAAAAAGCTTTTTCTTAGAGGAGCTTGTCTAGAGAATCATGTGAAGTAGTGTGGAGCGATGCTTGACTTTGCAGTGGGAATAAAAGTGCATTTTAATTGTCTAGGTAAGCCCATTGGCAGGGGTGGTGGTCTGACTTAGGCAGCTGTGGCAGGTTTTGTGCAATACTTGTCCCATTTGAAGCTTCAGATAGAGGGCGGAGGTGTGTCTGCTCTGTTAGGAAAGCATGTGTTGGAGTACTGAAAATCTTTTTTGGTGGAGGGTGAAGGGGAGCTTGTACAAATGAGTTTGTCAGTGAAGGAGACATGATGTCTAGTATCTGTGTTGCTTTGGTGTTAGTGATCACAGTGGTTTTGGAAGATAGAAGAAGTGCCTTCTTTCATAGCACAGGAAGTGCTGTGAGCTCTAAGTGTTGAAGTCTTTGTCAGATAAGTAAAGGTGGGGCGTGGGCTTCTGACATGCTTCACTGAGAAGTGTGTGTATGCTTGCTTTGGATTTGGGAGAGAGACAGGTGTGCAGGGAAAATGTTAAGCAGTGGGTTTTTTGGCAACTGTGCCAAAATGTGCTCTTGCCCTACCTTGAGGCCTAAAGGTTGAGTGATATCTGGAGACAAGCTACTTTTCTGGCTTGGTAGTATTATTGGTGCCTGTTCAGGATTTTGCTAATGTCCATTGCTGTTAACTGCCTGAGCTAGAAGTGATCTCAGCGCTAGCCTGCTTAAGAAACTGTAGGCAAGACCAGCTTCTTAAGCTCCTGATTTTCCATAAAAATGTCTGTCCAAGTGCAACGTGTCCAAGCTCCTGAAGGTAGAGAGTACAGGATTTTATCTTAGATCTCATTCCACCTACATGCCCCACAGGATGGTGGGGAGAGGTATACTGTCAGCCCTTCAAGAGTTAGGAGGTCTAAGCAGTGCTTGGCTGACAGTTAACGTGTCCAAGTGAAGTAAGTTCAGACGAAGAGTATCGGTAGGCTGCTGGAGAAATGGGAAGTAATTGTCTCTGGAGCAGATCAGAGGAAAACTGGGTTAGCATCTAGCACATAATCTGAGATCTCTTCGCCTGTAGAGAATAAAGGGTTGTGATGGCTGCTCTGGTAGCTTCGCATGGGTCTGTGTAGCTGTATATTATCATAGGACGCTTCTGTTTGATGTCAGTTGTCTGTCAGAGCCTGTGACTGCAAGTGGTATAATAGTGCTTATCAAATATTGTGAACTAGAATAAAAATCCTGGGTACTTGAATATGATCTTATTTCATAGTTAGTTTTATTGACCAGATCAAATAATGTAAATTGTTTCTTTCAGAATGAGCTTCTGAGCACTAAATCATTTAAGTCTATTCTTCGCCATAATGTACAAGTGTTCTGCATGTGTGTCTAGCTGAAGTAGCGGGTAGCATGAAGAGCTGCCTGTTAGTTCCCATATGGGTTTTATGTCTCCGAGACACGAGCTTCCTTTGTAATTCTATCCTTCTGGATGGTAGTGCCATAACTTTCCAGTGCTTTTCGGAAAACTTTGGGAATATGCCTAACACTCAGATCATTCTTGTGATTTACTGAGTTTTTAAGGACAGCTATTCCTTTATCTTTGTGAAGCCTTGAGGTCGCAGGGTGACTTGAGTGAAGTTGACTTTAGATCTTTACATGAAAGATCTAAAAGGAAGACATATTAAAAAGTCAATAAAGAGCTGAAGGCCTCAACTTGTGATGTGTTACTTGTACCTCGGATGCACTAATCCCGAGGTAGGCAGGCTTATTGTATCCAGATGGGTGTACTGACTTGTGCATGTGCTAGTGTCTGCTGCTTGTGGGATGGGTGAAGGTCACAAGCCCCAGCATCATTTGGTGTCAACTGTTCTTGTTCAGATAGTGTTTGATAGCAGAAACAGCTGAGACTTCATCCTCTCCTTTTGGGGTGGATAGCTGAGAAGTACTGACAGAATGTTTGGTGTTACAGGATGCTGGTTGTTAGCCAGAGCCAAGAGCGACCTAGGTCTGTTCTTCCCCTTAGCTGTTGAGTAGCTTCTGATGCTGGTGTGAGGGAGGTGAACACAAGCTGGCCGTTGTGTTCCAGGAGGTTATGTTATGGCATAAGGAAGACCTCAATTCCATCTCTGCTGGGGGAGAAAATCAATCTGTTGTAGCAGAGGAAGAGAGGAGTGCAGCATTGTCCTGCAGAAACCAGTGGTACCTTTCACCTTTAGACTGTCATGGGGTGTGCCCGGGTTATGTTGGTATAAGCCAGGGATGCTCTGCTCATGTGCAGTGGAATGATGGAGCTGCAGCTCTGCACTGTGCAAAGGGAGCTAAAGAAAAAGAGCAAAGCTGAAGGCTTTTTGGGACTCTGAGATAAATGTATTATTTCTGGAGTCATTAGTGTCCATCAAAAATCAGTTTTTTAAGGATCCATTTAAAATATAATTGATACCTAGCTTTGGCTAATCTTCTGGATTACTTCTGTCTGGGAATCTGAAGTTCAGAAAGCAGCAGTTGGTTTGTGCATCTGATAGCAAGTCAACTGGAAAGATACTGAGTTGGTCTTCCTAAGGAGAACACAATATTTTATCTTCTTCTGGCTGAGCTTTAGAATAAGAAGCTGTGATTGCATTTTTAACTCTTTTAGAGGAAGTATCCATTTAAATGTTCTTCTTGCTGGATCAGGTCCCTCAGAGGTCTTGGGCTGATCAGAATACCTTTAGAGCCTGCAAGTCTGAGGCAGGGTTTGGAGGCTGATTCTTGTGCTGGGGCAGTTATGCTGATGCGTGCAGACACAGATAAGCTCAAGGATGATGGTACTTGGGGACTGTTGGGCATAATGAATTTTTTTTTTTATTGTTTTAATTTCAGAACTGAAGTTATTCTTCAGTGACTATCTGTAGCAGATGTGCAAGATCTACCCTATCAGATCCTGCTTTCTTTAGGCATTAGCTGCAGTGTCAGTTTCCTTTCCATAGAAGCAACATAGTCTAAGTAACTTACTGCATATACCTGATTCTCCCATGCTGTGTGTACTGTATCCTCTTGGCTAAGACTTCTACCACAGACTCCTTTCCTTGAGGCCTGGCAATGGTTTATTTGGCCCAGTTTCCTGACTAATGGGGTGTGGGACCCATGGACCCATACCTCAGGGGAGAGGGCAGGGAGATAGGCCTAAAAACAAAACAGCAGCTATGGTCTGAGGAGGAAAAGTCATTTACTAAATAAGATACTGGAATGCAAAAAAACACAATATGATCGATATAGTTGGATATGAAGCTAATAAATAAAATAAAGTGGGAGAGTGTCTGAAACTGAAGGCCTTAACTCTGAAGCTGAAGGTGAGACAGCTAGGGAACCTCCACTGCTGAGATGAGCAGCAAAAGAGGGGGGTCTTCGGACTTGTGTGCGGTTGGCTTTTTCCCTCTGAGTAGAAAATGGGAACACAAAGTCCTCTGGGGATGGAGTTCTTCTCTCCTGAGAGCCAGGAACCCGGAAATTCAGCAGTGCACGGAGCTGCAGCATTAGCTCTAACTCCCAATCCCTCACATGATGTTATGATGTGGAGTACTGATAACAAAAATCATCAAACCATGGCAAGGCCTTGGCCTATTTTAAGAACATGGAAAGGTTTTTCATTTGGGAAAACTAGTGAAAAGCTATACACTGTGGTTTAACTGAGTTCTGAAAATAAAATATCTTGAGATAGAGAACTTACTCTAAGATGCCTGCCTGTAGGCTGTATCCTGTGTGTACAAGTTCAGATATTCTGATTGTTCTGGCACAGTACAAGGTTTAGTTCCTAGAATGTAATCAATACTGGGGCAGGTGATGCCCTTCAGGTTTTGTGGAAGAAGACTGCTGCATTGCCATAATTAAGTCTTTGTAGATTTTCTTTCTAATCCCAGAGGTTTACCTGCTGCTGTAGATTCCGTAGTAATGCTGTTAGAAGTGTTGTCTGTTACCTTTCGGGTAGACTAGAAACACTCTCTGTACTCAGAGTGTTAATTCTGTAGTGCTACCTGAAATTGAAATGCTACCTGTGCATGTTGAATTTGGATCCAACATCAGCAGGGAAGAGGCAGGCTCTAGGTGGCATGAAACTTCTCTCTAGTGTTACTTTCTGTCCTTGTGGGAGCCCTTAGGGGAAGCTGCTCCCTGATGCCTTTTCAAGAAGAGGGCAAATGCATGTGTGCATGCTGCAGAGCATAGCTGGAAACTAAAGAGTCTTGTCTGAAGCCCCGCTGTGTGTGGTTGGCTTCCTGAAGCTGCCTTGGAGCATGGAGCAGGAGGCAGGACCTGCCTGGGGGCATGGCTCATTTGCTCTCTCCCCAGCTCCTGCCTTCATATCACACCTGAGTAGATCTTAGACCTTCCAAGTCCTTTGATGGCGACTCCTCAGTTTCATCCAGTTTGACTGTTCTGTATAACCAAGTTTATTTTTTGTTTTAGTACAGCTGCTGTCAGGGAAATGGATGGTAAAATCTGATCTTTATTTGAGTCTTCATGTCCTGTGGACTTAATGGAGTCTCGAAGAACGAGGGCAGGCTACTGGAGTTTGGATTTCATTCTGTTAGCAGAAAATGTAGCTGACAGTATTCAAAAGGGGTGCATAAAACTGAAGGTGGAACTGAAGAAATGGTAACAAGAGTGGGTTACTATTTTGTACCTACCTTAACTGGAGTCTTAATGTATTAGTATTTTACAGCAGATACCACATGGATAAAATAACTTAGTATTTTTTTGAAGTGAAGCTGTAGTTGTGTAGAAGTGATCCTGTTTACTAGCTGATGTAGTGTTAACCTGGTGTAACTTGTATGCTAGCACTACCAGGTTTCAGCATGACTGCTTTAAGCTGCTCATGAAAGTGGTTGTGGCTTATTTTGAGATCAGAAAGTGCTTCTTTGGGATTTCCTATCCCCTAGTTATGCTATGGGACCTGTAGCCCCACTCCCTGCTCTTCCTGCAAGTAGATCATGGAAGGGAGTCAGCTTGTTGCTGCGGCTGCCTGATTTCATTTCTCACAGCCATAATTGACATAAATGTGTACCTGGGAAAGCTCTACTTATTGCATTGCTATCTGTGAGCGTGTAATTGCTATCACTGAAACTCTAAACCTGAGATAAAACGAGATGCTGGGAAGATCTGTCATTCCTAATTTTATTGTTTACATCCTTGATAGGGTGTTTGCTCTGAGACCTCTTCAGACCCAGTTCTGGATTTTTTTGTAGCTGAAAACTCGTCAGTTTTGCTTTCCTCCAGCCTGCAGTGTCTTCTCTAGCTTTCAAAAATACTGTTACCAGAGCTAACTTCTGTCTTTCTGTAGGTTCTCTGAGTTTGGGCTTATAAGATGCTCATTTGCTGACAAAGAACAGATGATGCAGAATGGGAAGCTGCAAGATGAAAGCTCAGCTGCCATATCCCAGAGGCAGAGCTCGCTGTAAATTAATAAGACATTACCCCATCCATTCTGTAGTCAGTTTGCTGTATTTTGAGTGGAGTAGAAATACTTCTGTAAGTCATGAGTTGATAGTTTTGCTTTTATTCTATGTGAACTTATTTACTTTTCTCGTAACAGTTGGTACTTGTAGCGTACTGTCACCTTACCCGTAAGCTTGTCTTCAGAACCTTGGTGTCTGACAGGCTTCTCTGATCAGACCAATAGCCCCTCTCACTTCTGAGGACTATGCTGCTGAATGTAGTCTGATCCAAGTAGCTTGAGTGAAGTGTCTAAACGTACTGCATTTCTAGTTTATTTTGGTTATTTGTCTTTAATAAGTGGAAGCTGGAAGCCAGTGAAGCCTACTTAATGTAAACTTGTAAGCTTATTGCCTCTGCCTGAGTTCGTTTCCATCTGAGCACTGTGCATGTTTTTCTTGAGTGGATAAGCTTTTCATCAAATGAGTGACTAATCCTTATCACACAAATGTGCATCATTACAATTAAGAGTTCCTGTTCTTTAATTGCACAGTGATTGGACATACTAATCACGAGTACGTTTGAGAATTCAATATCTTAGTTTTCTCTCATTGCTAATAGCAGGAATTTGCTGTGAACAGTACATTATATTCTGGTTGGATACCCATTATAATTAAATTCTCATCTTTGTCTATGCTCAGTGAACCTTTCTTTGAGTAACTTCCAAAAGAATGTACCTTTTTGTGCTTTGGGAAAGTCTGAACCCTGTGGAAAAAGGGGAAAGATGGGAACAAGGTAAATATTTTGAGGTCTGGTAGATTTTCCTTATAGGTTTGGCTAATGGCTTATAGTTGTTTCCTAGTGTGGAATACAATAGCTTGCTTGTTTTCTTTTACTTTGGACTGGAATCTCTTTATCCCTTCATACTCAAGCGTGAGTATCACATGATTTGGAGGTGTTTGGTTAGTGTGCTTCACTGCTGCAGAGCATCCCTGAACATTACAGATGAGTAAACCAGGACTGCGGGGAGAGGAAACGTGGGAATATGCAGTTTCGGAGGTGCGTGTCAAAGGTTTTCATGCTTCGTTGCTGGTGTGTGCACTGGCAGAAACAAGGGGAAGTGTTGGGTCAGTTAGACCTCTTGCTATGGAGAGATCAGGTTTCTGTTCTAGAAGTCCTAGCTCATTTTATAAAGAGAGCTGCAGCTTGGGTATACTGATGGTGTATCTGTGTCTTCATTATATCTGCAGGTGCTCAGACTGTTTTAGGGTTTGTATGGAAATGGCCTTGCAGGAAAACTGATTGTAGATGCTTTCAGAATCTGAGACTGTATGAGACATCAGAGGGTATCTAGCTGTGTAAGTACTCATAAATGCTTGTGGAAGGGAAAGAACGTTAAATATTTGTAAGCAGATAATCTCAGAACAGAGCAGCCTCTTACGTTAGCTTCCTGACAGTAACAAACACCTGGCCACTGCACTGTTGCTTTTTCTTTCCCTCAGGCGTTAGCAGCTTGAATAAAAATACTTTCCGTGTGTGAAAGTAGTTTTTTGCTTTTAAATGACAGGATGACTGCTGGTACTTGAGGGTAACTCTCCTTTCTAGTAAGAGGATGGGTGTATTGGGATTTAAAAAAAAAACAACCTCAGATTGAGCAGTAAATTCCCCAGAGTTCTGTAATATGACTCTGAACTGGGGACAGAATCAAAGTCCAGTGATTGGGAAGATGCTGATCTCAACTACTGGTGCTGCTTTTGCAATGTTTGGTACATTAAGTACCCAGTTACTGTTGCCTTGCTTGGAGTAGCTTCAGTAACCAACTCTACCAGCAGCTGAAGCTTGCTTCTTCCCAGGACTGTTTCACTCAGGTCAGAAGAAATAAAACAAATGCAGAAGTAACTGCAGGGGAGGGGAGGTCTAGTCTTGGTGGTTCTCTTCTTAGCTCATTAGAGCAGTCAAATTATCTCTTGCTTAAGTGTTGAACTGTGGGCTGATTTGAGCTGTAAGCTTTCGATTGCTAGGCCACTGCGTTGTTGCTGTCACATAGGCACTTCCTGTGAACACTGGGAAGGTAGTTAGTGGTAACCTGACAGAGGAGGCCAAGGGTGGGAATTCTGGAGTGACTGGCTGAGATAAGAGCAGTGCCAAACCTGCAGCTTGTAGTAATTCAACTTGGAGTGGAGAGCAATCTTGAAACCTGCCTGATAGAGTGCTTACCTGCAGAGGGTGGTTCAGTTCATCAGTCACTGCTGTGGATGATGCCTGAGGTGGGTGGGTGTGTTTGTGTGGAGTGTGCAGCCTGTGGGTTTGTGGCCAGAGGACGATGGGATTTTGCTTGATCGGACAAGTCTGAGATTGGTAGAGCATGGAAACTCAAAGCATTTCTCATTTTCTTGTGTTGAGAGTTTTTAGCAAGCTGTTTGTATAAGGTACAAGTTCAGGTGTTTCTGCCCTTTGACGGACACACCCAGAAAGCAGTATTAAAATTAATGGTGCTCTTGCATCATTCTTTAGTCTGCCGTGCTCTCATTCAGCACTAAGGTATGAAGACTTTTCCTCTTGCATAAGACGACTTGATTTGTTCTGGTTGAGGAGGAAAGAGTTCGGCAGCTCACTGGAGAGTGAGCTGTATGCTGTCGTGCCTTATAGCTTATTGTTCTGAACTCTTTCAAGCTGCTGCTCAGCTTTCTGACCTGTCTTAGTATGTACAGCTGCCTGATACTGAGCTACTGGTTAAACAGGTGTGGTGATCATCAGGTCAGCCTTTCCTCAGTGCAGTTCCTTTACTACTTCTAGCCTACTTCTTGCTGCTAGATGTGGTTTGTTTGGTTTTCAGTGTAGGGAACTAGCAAGGTTAAGCCTCACATAGTTATTGAGCTTAATTTAAGGGCCCCCAAATTATAACAATCTTTGTACCCTTATGGTTTCTAACTATATATATCACTTCTTGCTTTTTATTCTTTCCCCAACAGAAGTTGGTTTCTAGTGTAATCAGAAGCACTGGCTGCCCTGTCAAGTTCACCAATAATATTACAGTTTAAAAAACAAACCAAGCAACGACCAAACAAAACTCCCTCAAAGCCCAGAAACTTTCCAAGAACCTCCCTCAGATTCAGTAGTGTTTCTGAGCTGACTGACTTCATTTACGGGCACAGGGTGTGATAATTGGATGCCCTGACAAGAGATGTTAGTGTCATTAAGTGTGACCTGCTTCATGAAGCAACAAGAAGGGACTTAAACTTTTTGTGCAAAAATTACTGTTAGCAGTAAGCACCTGAACTGGGAAGGATCTAAGGTTACAGTTTAAAGAGACCTAATGCCAAAAAACCCTCCAGAAATGTGTTTAAACACTGCTGTTCTTATACTGAATCCTGCCAAGATAACTAAGGAATTCCTAAAGCTAGTTTGGATTTCCAAGCTGGGTTTGGAGAGCAGTGTGCTTCCGCAGGTGCAGAGAGCACTCAAGTTTGTTCAGGTAGGTTGCTGAGTAGCAGAGGTTTTCATGCTGGAAGGCTTTTGTTCTTAATTTCAGCAGTGAGAAGATGTTGCTGTGCAGCACATGCGAGGTGCAGTGGTGCGTGTTGCCAGATGGGCTTTCTGCTGCTTGTGAAGGCTCAGCTTTTGGTTCAGCCCCGTGAGTCAATGAGCAGCAAGCTTCAAACTGGTGTTGTAGCTCTTTTTTCTGTGGTTGGTTTTCTTGAGGTCTGCTTGGCTATTTGTTAACTCGCTGAAATGCGAGAGGTGAAGGAATACCCTAGGGTCTGTTTTGAGAAGGCTTGCTGAGCTGAATGGAGAAAAACTGTGGTAAATCAACTCAATGTGTCATGTTTGCAAACAGAACTAATCAACGCTGTATTTCAGTAGGCAGCAGTCAAGCTTTGTGACTGTATTCTCCCCTGGGTGACTTCATGTGAAGTGTTGTTGAAAGACTTGTTGGATTCTGCCTGTTGAAACAGATTCTACATGTTGAAACATACAGTGGATTAAAACCTGTCTGAGGAATGTCCTGTGTATTAGCTGACTCCTGAGCAGCCACTTTACCTGCAGCCCCTCAAAAACCATGCTGGTGACTTAGGTACTTCCATTTCCAGAATGCTGGGAGCTCAGACAGCACCTTGATATTTTGATTGTGGGTGTGTAAATGTGGAAAAGAAAGTTGTGAGGCTGGGAATCCATAGATTGTGTTGTGTGAGTGACAGCTTGACCTCTGCATGAGATTCAGAGCATCTTTGCCATGTTACAAAAAGCTTGTTGCCTGGTGCTCAACTGTTCCTCCAACACAGAGCTTTTCGTAACCTTTAAACTCTGTGAGTATGGAGTAGGAATTTATCCTGTTAAAACCTGCATTTGTTTAAAGAGCAACTTCTACTTACCTGTGTCCTACATCTCTAGATCTCAGTTACTTAAATACCAAGGTGTGTGTCACTGCAGACTTTTTTAGAAGTAAAAGTGACCCGTAGCAAACAAAGCTGTGCCTGTCCTCCCACACCTCTTCCGTTCTCTGTTTTAAGTATAGCATTGAACTTAGGGATTAGTAATTAGGAGCTGTCCTGCACGTGGCTCTTTCTTATGTGAAATCCAAGAGATTCTTCCGAATACTTCTCCGATAAAGAATATCTGAATTAAGTGTTATCCTGAAAGTGCTTTATACCTTCTGTTACGTTATATTCTTTCCTTTTAGGAAGAATGGGGAAAATCCTTCTGAATGTCTCATTGGAACAAAATGGGATGAGTGGATGCTGTAGTGTCAGAACGCAAAACAGAAATAAGTGTTGGAACAAGGTTGAACAGAGGTGACCAAAGGCCTCCAACTCTGAAGAAATAGTCTAATTTGTCTAGTTAGATTTGTTCCACTTGCAAGGCTCACTGAAGGTTTTGTGTGAGAACAGGCTCAAGTCCTTCTTTAGTGTTTTGTGAAAGTCTGAAGCTTTAATTGAAACAGTGCTGATGCTCCCATCCCACCAGCTCAGTCGAGGTAAATTCTTCATCACAGTTTTACTTCCTTCCAGTGTTCTGTGTCATTGTCACTAGTGACAGAGAAGAAATCAACATCTTAACCTTTCGTGTTGCTTCAGTCTCTAACCCCTTGTATCCTTGGACTTCCCCATGCCATCTTAGGGTGTCATGCGCAGCATGATTGCATTCTCTGAGAGGATTTTTTTTATGCCGTGCTTCTGGGTCAGGACTGCTGCAAGCAAAACGTGTAATGAGTGCTTCTTCAGTGCCTTGTCTTGCTTCTGTAAACAAAGTCGTCTCTGTCCTAATGTTAAGTTGCTGGCTTGTAAGCCTTCAGCAGGCAGAGTGCTGCTGGTGTGGTGTAACCATGATAGGCGCTGAGCGATAGGGCTGCTCTGCAGATCATGCGGCTGAGCTAAGAATACGGGTTGTCTTATGGCACTGGAATGCTGGCGTGAATTCTGGTGCAGGGAGACCAGGGCATTGGTAGTGCAGCCATTGCTGCTGAATTTGAGTTACCTTTCAGCGGTGCAACTGCTCTGTTATGAGGGTTTGCCTCTGCTGTCTGGCACAGAGGTTATGTGCTTGTGGCAGTGCTTGAGCTCTCCTGGAGATTTATGCAGGAAGTGGAAGCAGATGCATTCCTTTCTCAGAGATTTATTTTATTAATTGTTAACTGGAACTATTAAATTTCTGGCTTTTGGTACTCACAGTTCTGTTATCTAATAAACGTTCATGTGTTTTCCGCAGATAAAATACGCTTAGTCCTTGTGAGGTGTGGAGTAGAGTTACTGGATTTGTAGATGTTGAGGTGTCTGTGTATAACTCAGCTGTTAGAGCTAGTATGCTGAAGTGGTGCTGGAGGTTGTTGAATAACTTGGATTTAGTTGCTGAGCTGCAAGTAGTAACATTGATGAAGCTTAGCAAGGTTAGATGAAAAACGTACAAACAAATATACATTTTGGATCCTGTTCCTAAGGGTAATAGTGCCTCACTTGGTAACAGTACTCATACAGATACTCATAACCCTGATAAGACCAGGAATATGTGACTGATGTTTAATACCTGGGCAGTTAGGACCTTCTCTTCTGAAGTGTTCTTCTAGTTTTTTATGGTACTGTAAGGAAAGTTGTTACCTGGGAGCGTACTAGAGTGCTGAAAAACATGATTCCCTTGCAGCTTCTTACAAGGGAAACAGAATATATGCATTGCTGTGTTGCTGTGGTGTAAGTTACTTCAGAATGTTGGCAGATCTTCCTCAGTGGGATCACGTATCAGTCTGAGGTAGAAGCTAGTCTGCTAGCACATTTAATCTATTTTTGATTTGTCAAGATCTCCAAGGTAGAAACAAAAAGCACTTTGTCCTGACTATTCTCATGAAGACTGACACTTGAATCTTTCTCGTTGTCTATTCAGTTATTTCCTTAGCATGCTATACTCGCTGAATGAAGCTCATTGTGTAGTAGTAAACCATAATTGGGTTGCTTCCATTCACAGGCTTTCATCTATAGGTTGAGCATCTCATACTGACAATTTCAAATGAGGTATCTGTTTGAATAGCTTCAAGTTCAGTCTTGTCAGTGTGAGTTAGTGAGGCATCTCACAACTCTAGTGACTCTTTGGAGAAACAAAGCCGTGCTGTGCTGAGCCTCGCTGCTGTCTTCTGTCACATCCCTGATGCAGCTTTTCGTTGGTCAGATGAGGGACGAACAGTGGGGCTGAAGGTATTTCTTGATGGATACCAAGTGGTAGGGCTGCTCTGTAGGTCATGCAACTTAAGCCGAGCTTTAGTGAAGCTCTCCAGGGAGTTTTGGTGAAGTCTCCAAGGAATCATGCATGCTTACTGCCACTTTCTTACTGAGATGACGCAAGTCTGACTGAATATCCTGGAAAGATTGCATCCAGGTCTTAGTTCTTCCTTTTTATGTTGTTGTAAGTGTTTCTTCCTCATTACTAGTCCCATCTGTTTAGGTGCAGCAAGTAGTCCAAACCTTACTTTGCTGTGTAATTTTTTTCCACAATGTTTGGAAGCTATGAGCATCAGGACATGAAACTTCTGATGCATGTGTGAGAATTTCCATGACCCTTGCTGGTGAACGCAGCGTATTCAGTCTAAAGCAGTTAAGTTTGCATTTCCTACTGCTTACTTCATGCTTTTCAGACCTGTTTGCATTTACCTTATTTAAGCAATAATAATTGTTAACTCGAGGCATTAAACTAAGCTATCATACTGGGAAAACCAACCAACCAAATAAACATTATTGCAACTTCCTGATAATGGAAATTCCGATAGTGTAATAATTGATTTAAACTTTAAGCTTGAAGAAAATAGGAGTGGTAGTGGAAGAGCTCCTTTCTAACTGACTTTCAGTCAGCTTGGCAATGCAGGCAGGAAGCTTGATATGTGTAGGGAGAATTGCAGTGACCTTATAACTACTGAGGATAACAACTACTTGTTACGTTAATACAGGGAATGTCTGAGCTACTCCTTCAAGCTTGTGAGCACCAAGGAATGTGGTGTCCACTGAAGCTTTTTAATTACTGGTGCTTCCCCCAACAGTCTGGATGATTTTGTTTGCTTCTGTTGCAGTTGTCTAGATGTGTCTAGGCTGAAACTGGGGAGTTAAGAACACTGGGTGCTGCTGTCTTCCATTCAAATCAGATAGGAGCTGAGCATGTGCCTTTCTCTTGCTGGATGTGTACAGAGTAAGAACTCATCACTGAATGATGGGATATGGGCCTTCTGAGAAGGAGCCTACATTAGGTACAAGCATCCAGCTTTAGATGAGAAGATTCTTATTTATGGTCTCCAGTGTAGTGTCTGCATACAGCTGATACGAGTGTGGCACTGAGGCTGATTCTGGTAAAGGTGAATCTCTTGACTACAGACTGTTGTCATGCTAAGAAAACTGCCAAACCTAAGATTGCTGTAGAAGTTTGAAGAGCTTTGACAACTCAGCTGAATGTTCTGTATCAGAACAGCTGACTCACTGGAGAATGTGCAGTGCTCCTGCTTTGAGTTTAATCACGTGCTTACATGTCAGAATTTGTAAGGCTTCCATCCTCCCAAGTTAGGGCATCAGTTCTGTTTCATTACTCTCTTAAATTGCACACTACCTCAGACCTGTTTCTTAACTTGCTCTGTGTTGTGTGCTCACCTTCAGGCATTTGTTTCCAGCTCTGCAGGCTGAAGCACAGCTGTATGCTCTGCTGCTCAGCTGATGGGTGTAAGGGAACTGACTGTGGGATAAGCATCTCAAGACTGCTTCTGCGTGACAGTAAGTGCCTGTGTCAGGTGATTACTGCAAGGCTCAGACCTGCACACAGGTGCTCCTGACTCAGGGAGATGCTGGCAGAGCTGGGTGGTGATGCTGATCCTGACCAGTTCAGAGATTTCTGCTATAGTAGAAACTTGCCCCAGAGCTGACTTCTGATGGTATATCCTGTTGTTTTGTTTTTCTCCTGTAGAGGTGCTGCTGTGGAGTTAGCATATCTTAAATGCTTGTGCCTTGAGCAGTTATTGCAGAATAAGTTGACTGGATAAAGAACAATGGTGGTTTTATTGAGTCTTAGATACCTTTAAGATCATTATGGTAGCTAGCTATCATGTTAACAGAACCATTCTAAATATACTTCAGCACTGCATTCTTGGTGGAGTAATTGTGATGCCAGAACTTGATTCCTGACTGAGTACATCTTGCATATACACGCATGTGAGAATGACAGAGCAGCACATGCTGGACGTGGAGGTAGTGTTTCTTTGTGTGACTTGGAGTTTGGTACAATTATCCTTTTGCTTTTAAAGCATTATGCAAGCTCAGTACGGTGTGGCTGTTCATTAGTGACTGCAAGCTGCAGGTTATGGGAAAGTCTGACTACTTCAGATGGGAATGTCTTGGTTTCTGCAGTCTGTGTAGGAAAACTACTTGGGGAACTTGCTTTGGGTGCTTCCATTGGACATGCCATGTCAGGAGGATGCTTCAGATGTTTCCATCTGCATGGGAAGGCCATCTTCTAGTTCTGGCTTTTCCTTTTAACAAATTTCCCCAGTTTTCTTCTGTACTAGCTTATTCCTCATTAGCCAAAGCATTAGAGTTGAGTGTACCTGCAGGTCTGACTCTTCAGATGTCTGCTTCTGCCTCCAAGCTTGCTCCTGACTGTTTGCTTAACTTAAAGGTCGGTGTTCTGGACAGGAAGGGGATTGTATTCCAGGAGTGGGACTGTCTGAGGGATGCTGTCTAGCATACCTACCTGAACTCAGTGAGGATGGATATATTTTTATTACTTTTAGGAAATTAGTAAAATATCTTTTAAAATACTGTCTTAAACTGCCTGGTCAACCTGGAGGAACTGGACTCTGACTGGCACTGACGCAGCACTTAATCTTGAAGTGCTCAAAGACAGCTGACAGTGATGGGGAGTTTGTTCCCTGCTTCAGGCTTACCTTTAGGTATTGCAAGTTTCTGACTGTGCAGTGGCTTTAGTGGAAGTACAAGGTGGCAGTCTGGAGTAGGGAGGGGTTAAAACTCTGGAAAAGGTGGAGATAAGGGAAGAAAATGTCAGGAGCTAGTGTGCTATTGCTCCTGCATTTCCATACCTGCGTGACACTTATACATTAAACTTACGTTGGCATATTGCTAAAACTTGCCCCCTCCTTTCCTCCCTCTATGGAAGAAAAATGGCAGGCTTCAGTTCCTCTCTGTCTTGCTGCTTTATTTCTTCCTAAGTCTGCTTTCAGAGTAGCTTTGCTTCATGCTCTGACAGTCTTGGTTGAACTGTCAGTGCAGTCTGCAGGACTCTCACTGTGAATACTGCTGGCATAGCAGGTGACTGAGCAGTGGAAGCATGAGTAAGTCTCTCACTGGCTGATTCTCAAGTCTGACATCATATCCAAGAAATAGATGGCTCTCTTTCGCCATGGGGATAATGAAATAATTCCTACTGTGTTATTCATTAACTCACATTTCATTCAGTGGCTCCTAAGAGGATAGCAAGTATGTTAGAGGTGGACTTGCACAAGACTCCTGACACTCTTTTGTTAAGATAAGCAAGTGTTAAAGCTATGGCAGACCAAGCTTGTACATGGCAGTGATGTCTCATGAGGCAGATGATACATGGTGTATTAAACTTACTGACTTTCAAACGGACTGAATAGTTTTGACTTAAAGGAAGTAGCCTGCAGTTAAAGATGTTTGAGAATTAACCAATGCATGAAGCCAGATGAAGTTTTTCCTTTTTGTGGAGGCTGCAGCTTTCTGGACAGCTGCATAGAGAGGTGATGTTCAACCTGTATGAAGTGCTTCTGGGCAGGTAAGGGAGGCCAACAAATAAACTGGGGGACATGCAGCAGTGAGAGCACGTGGAAAGAAAGGCATTGTGTTGATCTGTATAGAACTGCTTGTAGAGAAGCCTGGTAAATGCTTGCAGAATTTGCACTAATGTATCTGAGCATATAAAGCTGGAATATCCCTTAAATGTTAGTGTTACGTCTTCTCTTGTGTGTATGCTTGTTTTGTCAGTTTAAGCACCTGCTATATACTACTCTGCAAGGGAACATTAAAGGAAAGAATGATGGCCTGCTTTGCTACAGGGTTTTCACTACTATTTTAAGTTAAAAAAAAGCCAACACAAAACAACCAGATAACTCTACCCCTAGCTTTAATGCTGAGTGTTTTGAAGGGGTCTGTGAGGGTTGTTTGTGACTCACCTTGGCTTTGATGTGTGTTCTTGATGACCTGAACTTCCTAATGAAGGGTTGTGGCTGTTATTCAAGTTACCATACTGAGTGTGAGCACTGTGCAATTCTGGAGGCTTGCCAAGGAGTTCATCTCTTCAAAAGAGGTTTATCTGAACTATACAATTGAGCCAATAAATGAATGTAATCAGATTAAGCTGTGCTGATTGGAGTATTCAAATGCCTGTTCAATCTTTCTTGCTCTGAGTGCACTGACATCAGTAGTTTAGCCACACAGGTAATAACAGATCTCTGAGGAGAGGCTGGAGTTGTCTTGGATGTCTGAAATCTGGATCTGCATGGCAGCCCAGCACAATCTTTGTTGTCTGTTTGTAGAAGTGTTGGATGGGGGAGTAGTGACTTCATCTAGGAAGAGCAGTGAGGTGGTGGTATAGTGGATGGGGTGGCTGACTGCCTGGAGATGGGGCTGTGTCCTTGCCCTGCTTTGGGTCATGGTGCTGGGTATGTTAGTGGAAGCTCCTATAGCTGCCTGGAGTTGTATACCTAGGCATAACAGCTCAGGCCCTCAGCTAGTGGGAGCTGTGTTTGCTGGACATGAAGCAAAATGGTATGTAAGCTTCAGGCATTTGAGGAGCTGGAACCAGAACCAGACCAAAACAAGGTCTTTCTGGTGCCTTGAGCTCTTACTGTGCTTAGTTTTCAACCTTTTAGATACCTTAACACCACTTAACCATGAGGGCCAGTGTGAAAATGAGCACTATGGCATCATTATGTTCTGAATACCTGGAGAGATGCTGTGAAATGAGCGGTGTAGGAGAGACTGATTTTATTTGCAGTGCCTCACTGACTACAAGGTTAGTAAAATGAATATAATGAAGGTCTGTGTTCAGAGGATGTCCTCCCTTTAAGAAGAGGAGGGAGTTCATGGGGAAGAAAAGATGGAGAAGGGAACTGAGCATCATTCATAAAGCTGAGCTAATGCTTTGCAGGTGATCATTGTGTTTGTATTTCCTAATGTGCAATCCTTGGCTGTGCCTTTTATATATAGGCATTTTAAGATGCAGTTACAGCAAGCTGATTTTCATTGCATATGGGTGGTAAAATGTCTTCCATGTCAATAATTAGTGCTAGAGTACTGCCATTGGAAGGGATATACACAGAGTTAAAACAGCTTGATGCTCCAGGGCTACCAAGAAGTTAAAAGGTGTTAATGAGAGCATTGTCCAAATGCCTCTTGAGCACTGACAGGCACTGGGACACCAACCACCTCGCTAGGAAACCTTTCCCAGCATTGTCCACTCACAGTAAAGCAATGTTTCCCAATGCAGTCTGATCCTCCCTGTCAGCACTGCACTGTTCTCACACGTCCTGCCATGGGCAGCAGGAGCTGAGCCTGGTGCCTCTGTTTCCCCTCCTCAGAACATAGTAGGGAGTAATGAGGTTGCCTCTTCTTCAGGCTGGACAGCCCAGATGTCCTTAGCCTCTCCTTACCTCCAGCCCTGCTACCAGTGTTGCTCCCTCCTTTGGATGCTTTCAAGGGCCTTAACATCCTTTTTGTGTTGTGGAGACCAGAGGGGCACACATATTCAAGGTGAAGCTACACCAATACTAATTATGATAAGGGTGTCACCTGGGAGTGGGAGAATTAATCTCTGTCTTTACTATGCAACTGCACGTCTTAAGTTCTAGACCAAAAAAGCTGCCACCAGGGCACACCTGCCTCGTTAGATATCTTCCCTTGGGGCAGTATTTATGCTGCAGTTGGTTCTCCTTGTGCTCTTGTACATGAAATGGTAGAATATCAGTATTTCTTACATTTTTTTGGAGAATGTTTTTTAGCACCCGTGATAACAGTAACTAGAAAAAAGACATCTTTAGTTCACGCCACGTTCTGAATTGTTCAGATTGAGCATGGAAGTCAAGCAGCTTTAGGTGCTGCTTCATGGATTGCATTGGTTGCTTTGGACACCTCTGCTAGAGAGACTTTCTCAGGGTGGTTCTGTCAGCTGGAATCAGAAGCAGTACAGCAGTGCTTTATTTCCCAGCTCGTGGCACACATCTGCTACTTTCATTAAAATGTTTGATTTTTATTTCAGTTTGGTTCGTGGATTAATTAATGTCAGGTCAGCTTCCGTCCATGAAGGTGTACTGTTTATCTGGGTAAGGCAGTTTGGTTATTTTTAGGCCTTTGAATCTAGGTGTACATGCATGCAAGTTCTTTTAAAAATCAGGTGTGATTGCCCAGTTTCTTTTTAGTGAGCTGTTATTTATCTAGATGATTCTGACCTTAATGAACAGATTGACTAAAAGGAGACCGTGGAGATGCTCAGACCTTGGATGGACAAGGCTGATCTACTCGATCTAATTGGATCTGTGTCAAAGCAGGGGCTTGGAATAAGTGATGTCCAGGTGTGCCATTCTCCTTTCTGCTTAAAGGCGTGGAATTAACTTGTGTCTTTGTAATTCAGTGTTGAATCTTTTTTCCTGTGACTGTAAACAACACAGAGCTCAGGTGCTGTGTCTGAGTCTTTCAGAAGAAATGCTTTCTCTGAAGTTTTCTTGAACCTGATGGCAAGCTTCACTGCAGACAGCTTTGATTTGTAGGTATGGGAAAGGAGGACACTTTTTGGTTTGCACTTTGACTGAGTTGACAGCTGATAAGGTCTTAAGGAGATCCCTGATTACTTGGGGAAACTGAGTTTTTGAGTTTGTATGTTGCCAGGAGCATCATTCTGTTTGTGTGACATGGAACGAGTTGTCAGCTGAGGTCAGTTCTCTGCTGATTTATTTTCATTGGGATCAGAGCGGTAAACTGGGTTTCCACACCTAAGTACTAAGCTGATTGCTCCTCATTTATTTTGTATCTACTCTTCTGACTTACTTGTTAATCTAAATTCATACAACTTGAGTATTTTATCCTCATAAATTTAAGACTGATATGTATGCTCAGTAAGTAATTGAACCTCAATGCCTGCTTGCTAGACAAGACAAAGACAAGAATTGGGGTGTTTCACATGGATAAATTAAACTATGTTCATGTTTAAGCAAGCTTTTGGACTAATATGCATATGTTCTTGCATGTCTTCTTAAAATACGGCTTGAAGACAGTGTGCTAAATTTACAGT
This sequence comes from Cyrtonyx montezumae, assembly GCF_038088225.1. Taxonomy (NCBI): domain Eukaryota; kingdom Metazoa; phylum Chordata; class Aves; order Galliformes; family Odontophoridae; genus Cyrtonyx; species Cyrtonyx montezumae. The sequence goes on from NW_027071970.1 coordinate 1,972,311, forward strand.
GAATATGTTGTGACTTTATTTCCTCATAAGAAGGTTAAGTCTTGCAGACTGAGAGATTCAGATACAAAACGTGTGTACCTGAAGATTCCTGCTTGCTGATGTATGTCTCCTTTAAAACCTGGGGTTAAACCATATTTAAAATGAAAACTGTCTTACCTGCTGGGCTTGTGTGGGGAAGATGGGGATGCATTGTACTTAGGCTGAAGAGCCCCAGCTTCTTGTGTTCTTACATTGATGGTTTCTTTTAATTACAACCAAGCCTTTCCCATTTAACTTAGGTTTACTTTGAGTCATGTCAGGAAGGAGTGAACGTTCTTTTCAGGATAAAACACTTCAAAATGCCTTGTGATGGTTAGTGTTCTTCTTTTTCAGGGTTCAGTGTATCTGCCAGGAAGAATGAGTTTTTGTATGGAAAACAAGCGGGAAGCCAGTGTTTGTTTGGCTCGGATGAATCCATGTGAAATCGAGTATTTGGGAGAAGAGCATTCACGATATATGCCCTGGGGAACTCCGAAGGGATAAGTGTCTGTGTATACCAATAGCAGCGTTCCTGTAACAGCAGTAGAAATGCAGGTTGCTGTTGGAGCCCTTCTGTAGTGTTGAACTGCTGTAGGAGGATGTATGGACTGGCACATAACCTGTGGCACCCGTCTGCCATGCCTCTTTTAGAGGGCCCTTAGTGAAAAATATGATGTGTGAGTTGTACTTGTGCTAAGAACCTCATCAGCAGCACGGGGTGCAGGTCGGAGCGGGCGGGGAGGAAAGCCTGGCTGAAGTGTTTTGTAGATAAACCCATTTGCATTGGTTGATGTCACCGTGGAAATGCAGCTTCAGAAGGGGCGGTAACACCTGAGCTTTTATCAAATGAGGCAAATATCTGTAATTTCTGAAGGAAACTTGATCTAGATCACTGGATTTTTGACTTTAAACATGGAGCGGAGAGGAAACGAGTGTCTGGCCAGTAAATATGGCCTGGGGATATGTCAGACCCACAGCAGAGCTGCATTCTGTGGTAGGACTTTGTTTCTACTGGAACTGAAGCACAGAGTTTTGATACGCCTTATGTCCTTTGTTGGCTCTCTGAAATGCCTAGATGTGTTTGGCTTCACGCTGTTTAGCTTTTTAGAGTAAACATATTTAGTTAATCTATGTGAATTTCTCCTTGGCTCTGAACATCCCTGCAAGTGCAGTGTGAACTAAGCTTGTGGACCTCCTAGATGTGGAAGTTGGTACGAAGGAATGATTTCTAGGGTGTCAGGGTGGAGCCCAACTCCCTAGTCAGTCTGAGCATCAGTGCACAAAGTACAACTTTTTGTTCTTGCCTGTCTGAGATTTGAGCACGCTGCCTCCGTTCAGGAGCTGGAGGGTTACTGGAGGAAGAACAGTGGATCTGTTCTAAAATGCTACTGTTGTGCCTTTGGATGTATGAGTTTTGGTTTGACAAAATTAACTACTGACTGTCAAAATTGAATACTAGACTCAGTGTAACTAACCTTGGAAGCTAGCTGCAGAAATGGAAGCATGTTAAAACTTGCTTCCAGTCTCTATGTGGAGAGACGTAGGACCTCATGCCTCCCCACTCAGAGGTAACAATGCTCTTTAATTCCTTCGTATTTGATTAGTCTTAGGCAGAGATATTGCCTTGACTGTTCAGAGCTCCTTGTGGTAGTTCAGTACGTGTTTGTCTCCATGTCCTTTTTCTGCATGTATTTGAAGTACCCCTTTGAAGTCTGACTCTCTCTGCTTGCTTTTCATTTCATTTGAATCCTGTCTCCTGGCCTGAAGTGCAACCTGCAAAGGAGGAGCTGTGTTTGGCCAGATATACGTCCTGCTTCTGACAGTAACTGACTTTCCATAACTGGAAAAAGATGGAATAAACTGTCTTAACACTTGGAGGATGTTAAAGCTGTTTAATGATAAGAGGTTTACTCTTTTTTTTTTTCCCTTGTAGCTTTAGTGAATGGAACCTTCCAGCCAAAGAAGGGACACTGAGCAGCAGGTTTCTAAAGGCAGCATGCTGGTCCATTAGCCATACCGGTTTGTTTGTGCCTTATGATCTAAATATAGGGAACCTCCTTAATTAGGGCAGGCATCTGAGCTCTGTGCAACTCTTGGTACACACAGGGAGATGAAGTTCTTCCCTTGGTGCCCAGCTGGAGGGCAGTGCTAGAGCAAGGCTTCCTCCCTCTGCATGGAGCTTGGCTGTTAACACCACGTAATACTCAAAGTTCAGAGACTGGAAATGGATTGATGCAATAAGGTGGTTGTTCTAATCTGGGAAGAGTTAGCAGCTCAAATGTAAGGCACAGAGAAACCTGTTCTGGTGAATCGTGTCCACCTTTGAGCTCAGACTCCCTATTGATAATGGTAGTTACTGGGAAAGTCTTTGCACTCGCTCAGCCCGCTTATGTTTGCTTTCTCAACTTTTTCTGGTCTTACGTGCAGGCATACATGGTTTTATGTCTTCATAACTTGGCTTTTTCTGTACTGTATTTACGCATGATGTGACTGGTTGAAGAGCGAGACCTGTGGGTAGTACCCAAACAAGTATTTGGACTGCATTTGAGAAAACAGCTGTCTGTGGTCCTAGAAAAGCTAAGCTGAGCTTTGAATAACACCTGAAATGGGAATTGAGGTGGTCAGCTCATACAAAGGGATCTCTCTTTAAAGTTGGCCGTCTACTCAGCTGAACTCTTCAAATACCGTTACTTGGTTCTGTTGTGTTATCAGGCCTGTTTTGCAGATGCTAATAAGGAATTACTTGAGCTCATGCTTTTCTTATAGGCTTCCTATATTAACTTCCTGGTTTTACACTACAGATAAACAGTACTAATGCTGTGGTCAAACATGCCTGCCCTCGTTGGTCTGGCTGGGAGAGACCAGCTCTGCATGTGGAGCTTACTGCTGCTGCTGGAAATGTGCCTGCAGTGTGACACCTGAAGTCAGCTTCAGTTCCTGCTGGTTCAGGCAAGCCTTGTGCTTTATAGCTCTAATTGATGTGGAGTCTTCTGACTGTATTTGAACTGTAAACTCTTCGGTCTGAGAATGTATGTGGTGCTTTGAGTAGTATGTGAATAGCAGCTTAAGAGATGAGTTAGAGGGCGTGTTCTGTGAAAGAAGTGTCACTTCTGCAGGAATTGAAGTGATTCTTAAGCTGCCTTAGAGCCCACAGATGGTTAATGTCACACAGGTAGTGTGGGCTGTGCTCTGTACTAACATCTGGTCTGGACTCATAAACCAGTGTAGAGCAGTGGTGCTAAACCTGGCAGTTCTTTGGACTGCATCACTTTGTCCTATAGACTCCTTTCTGGATTGGTTTTGGAGTGACTCACAAGGAGTATGAGATGCCCATCTGTGAAGGAGAGGAGGGGAATGCTTTGGGGAGGCCAGTGGGAGCACTGCCCTTCCTGATGGCTCATCATGTTTCAGGGAACTTACCACACTGGAAGAAAAGTTATCCCGATGTTACTAAGCGTTAATGTTTAGGCCACTTGAAGTTATCAGTTTCCACACTTGTGTGAGGTAGTCCTGTGCAAGTCATTAAACAATGCACCTCTCCAGTGGCCTTTTCTTCCTAGGTGGTAATGGTGTGTATGTATCTTATCCAAATGTCTTTCCAGACAGAGCAGGCTATTTGGCACAATTTAGGAATTAGTGGATTAGGACTTGAGCTCATAATTGAATTGTTTAGGGTGCAGTAAAGCAATGGCCTGTGGTGCTGCAGGTGCTGATGGCAGTGGTGATCCTGGTGTCCTGCCAACTCCTGGCTGCAGCTCTGAGCATCCCTGGGACGGAGCTTCCTGTTATGGACACCTTGTAATAACTTTAACCTGCTTCACGCTCTTAAAAATAAATGTTTATTCATTGCTGGTGTTTGGTATTTAAATAAAGTTGTCTTATGACAGAAGCATCAAATGCTCTTTTGTTAAAGAGGTTCTGGAAGCTGTGTGCCAGAGGAAGCATGGTGAAAGTGAGATCAGTGTGCACGTATAAATACAAAATTCCATGTATGATGTCCTGAGGAGTTCAGTGGGATATAACCTGAGTGACAGGAAACTCCAAAGGACTCCTCATGTCAGATTGGCTTAATTCATCAGTCTTCCACATTATTATTTTTTTTTTTTGTCATTATTTCTCAATCTGTAGTGTTGCACTGACTCAGGGAAGTGCAGTGTGTGAGGATGCCCTGGTAGGTATTGTGTAATGCTGCTCCTAGAACTGCAGCTTCCTCTGTCATCATCTGGGCAACAGAAAGGGCTAAGTGAAAAAAAAATACTTGGAGAGGAGGGGAAAAAAAATGAGCAGGGGTTCAGAAAGGGCGAGTAGAACCTTTGGGGCTTTGAATAACAGCTCCCTACTTGTTTGCTACTGTTGTTTCAGAGAGGAATTAAGAAGGGAGGGAGAACTGACTCACGTCAAAAGGGCACAGAAGATGTTCATGGAAAAATGGGGCAGTGTGAGGGACACCGTGTTCCCCTTACGCTGTTCTGCCATTTGCAGTGAGAACTCCTGCTGTCTTGCTCACTTTGCTCTTCTCAGATCCATCACTCGCAGACTGGCTACTCTTCATGACTTCTTGGTTATCTGTTGGTATTCCAGCATAGTTGGTATTCTTAAAGCTTAGGGTTTTTGTCAGTCTACTCCAGTTTCCACCGGTTCAGACCCTCGCTCAGGATTCTGTGTCTTCTGAGCTCTTGTCTGTGTGATCTCTAGATTCAGAGCCATCCTTGTGGATCTCTGTGCAGTTCAGGCTGGTGTGTGGCAGCTCCATCCAGGTGAGTTTACCTGCGTGACAGAAAGGGAGCAATTAAGGAATGCAGAGCCAAAAGAGCTGCTCTTGGTTTCAAGCACGCTGCGATGTTGTAGCCTGCTGCATGGGTTTGGGTTCAGAGAGGAGTAATGATGCTGAACTTCCTATTCAGAAACACTTCTTAATAAACTCCTAATTGTTCGAATATACTGTAGTCTTACCTGAGAATAAACAAGAGAAGTTAACGTTTCTTAAAGCCAGGTCAGTATTTTCTTATTTTTTCTTATTTTCTTTTTTATTCAGTCCTCGTGATCAACTGCTTTGGAGTCGGCACAGCCGGAGCTGCAGTGGCTGATTGAGGTACAGGGTGGGTTTTCGGGAGGCTCCAGTCTCTCGGGAACCGAGTGAGAGCAGCTAGTCCCGGCAGACCCCGGCAGCTCTCTCTCGCGAGAGGCTGACGTGGCGTAGGCGTTGCCAGGGAAACGGCGGGGGATTTAAAACGATCAGAACCCGGAAGTACCGCTCAGTCCTCGTGATCAACTGCTTTGGAGTCGGCACAGCCGGAGCTGCAGTGGCTGATTGAGGTACAGGGTGGGTTTTCGGGAGGTTCCAGTCTCTCGGGAACCGAGTGAGAGCAGGCAGTCCCAACGGCTGTTCTCGTGAGAGGTTAACGAAGCGTTAACGAGGCGCAGGTGTTAACGAGGCATAGGCGTTGCCAGGGTTTCAGCGCCCTCGCCCACACTCCTCAGCTGATTAGGGCTGAAGGGGTATATCCCTGAAGGGCTCAGGGAGGGCCGCGAAGTATCACATTACAATTCATATCTATATATATATTATTATAAACCATTATTTATTTATTTACTCTCAATTTTTTTCGTTTCTTTGTTTTTATTTTTTTCTGTCATGGTCTCTACAAGACAGAGGGCTTGCCTTAAGAAGGCTGTGGCGACCCAGACAGAAGGTCTGCCTAGAAGTGTGGCTACACAGGTCTCTGGTTGCAAGGAGTGTCAGAGCCTGCTACTACTAGATGAGGGTGCTAAGCAGTTCTCCTGTGCGAGGTGTGAGCAGGTGGAAGATCTGCTTAACATGGTGGTTGAATTGAAGGAGGAAGTTGAGAGACTGAGGGCCATCAGGGACTGTGAGAGGGAGATTGACTGGTGGAGTAACTCCCTAGAGTGCCAGAGAGAAAGGTACCAGGGAGATCCCCCACAGTTTCTGGTGGACTCCCTGACCTGTCCCCGTAGGGCAGAAGGGGGATATCTGAGGGATAGGGAGGGCTGGCAGAGAGTCCCTGCTCGGTGCCGTGGGCGATCTCCCCCCCCCCCCCTCTGCCTCCCCAGTGCCCCCAGATACCCCTAAGCAATAGATTTGCAGCATTGGAAGTTGAAGAGGTGATAAGGGGTGAAGTGCAGGAAGATTCCCGCAGGAGGTCACCAATGGCAAGGCAGTCACCTCCGTGCATTGAGACTGCTGCTACTAAGAAAGAAAGGAAGGTGATCGTAGTGGGTGGCTCCCTTCTAAAGGGAACTGAGGGCCCCATTTGCAGACCAGACCCAAACCGCAGGGAAGTGTGCTGTCTCCCTGGGGCTCGAATCAGGGACATTACTAGAAGACTCCCAGACTTGATACGCCCCACCGACTACTACCCATTACTAGTAGTTCAGGCAGACTGCAATGAAATATCTCAGAGAAGTCTGCGAACTATGAAAAGAGATTTTAGGGGATTAGGGCGATTAGTTCAAGGGGTGGGAGCACAAGTGGTGTTTGCTTCCATACCTTCTGGGGCGGTGAAGGACACAGAATGGGCTAGGAAAACACAAGTGATGAATAACTGGCTGAGAGGTTGGTGTAGAGATAGACACTTTGGGTTTTTTGACCATGGGACAGTTTACTCGGCTCCTGGCCTGTTATCTGTTGATGGGACACACCTATCCCAAAGGGGGAAACGAATCCTAGCACAGGAGCTAGCTGGACTCATTGAGAGAGCTTTAAACTAGCTGTGACGGGGGAAGGGGATAAAACAGGGCTCTCCAGTAAAGAGCCTAAGGAGGCTGTGCTGGAAAAAGGGGTGAGGCAGATATCTCAGCTGAAGTGCATCTATACCAATGCACGCAGCTTGGGCAATAAACAAGAAGAGCTTGAAGCCATTGTGAGGCAGGCTAACTATGACCTTGTGGCTATTACAGAAACATGGTGGGACCTCTCCCATGACTGGAATACTGGGATTGATGGCTACAAGCTCTTCAGAAAGGATAGACAGGGAAGAAAGGGTGGTGGCATAGCTCTCTATATCAAAGAGTGTTTTGATGTTGAAGAACTAGTGGTTGGAAATGACAAAGTAGAGTGTCTATGGATAAGGATCAGGGGGATAGTCTTTAGGAGTGACATCGTGGTGGGGGTCTGTTATAGACCACCTAGTCAGGATGAAGAAATAGATGAGATGTTCTATAAACAACTCGTAGATGTTGCACGATGGCCAGCACTCGTTCTCATGGGGGACTTCAACTTCCCTGATATATGCTGGAAATACAATACTGCGCAGAGGAAGCAGTCCTTGAGATTTCTAGAATGTGTGGATGATTGCTTCCTGACTCAGCTGGTGCAAGAGCCTACCAGGGGAGATGCCTTGCTTGACCTACTTTTCACTAACAGGGAAGGACTAGTAGGGGATGTGAAGGTTGGAGATTGTCTTGGCCAGAGTGACCATGAAATGGTGGAGTTTGCTATTCTGGGTGCCGCCAAGAGGGTGACTAGCAAAACTATTACCTTGGACTTCCAGAGGGCAGACTTTGACCTGTTCAGGACACTTGTTGCAAGGGTCCCTTGGGACTTGCTCCTGAAGGGTAAAGGGGTCCAGGAAGCCTGGATGCTCCTCAAGATGGAAATCTTAAAGGCACAGGAGCAGGCAGTCCCGGAGTCCTGTAAGTCAAGCCGGAGGAGCAAAAGACCAGTGTGGATGAACCGGGATCTTTTGTTGAGACTCCGAGAGAAAAAGAGAGTCTATGTCCTCTGGAAGATGGGTCAGGCTACTTGGGGTGACTACAGAGAACTGGCCAAGATCTGCAGGCAGAAAATTAGAAATGCTAAAGCCCAGCTTGAAATTAGGCTGGCTACTGCTGTAAAGGAGAACAGGAAACCCTTTTACAAATATATTAACAGCAGGAGAAAAACTAAGGAAAATTTCCCTCCTTTACTCAACGAGGCAGGCAATATAACCACAGATGATAAGGAAAAGGCTGAGGTTCTCAATGCCTTCTTCACATCTGTCTTTAATAGTCAGGACAGTTATCCACATGGTACTTGCCCTGACCTGGAAGTCCGGGACGGGGTGCATAATGCACCCCCTGTGATTCAAGCAGAGACGGTCAGAGATCTTCTCCTCCATCTGAACTGCCACAAGTCCATGGGGCCAGATGGGATCCACCCAAGGGTGCTGAGGGAGCTAGCAGAGGTGATTGCCGAGCCACTTTCTGCCATCTATCAGCATTCCTGGTTATCTGGAGAGGTCCCACAAGATTGGAGGCTTGCCGATGTGACTCCCATCTTCAAGAAAGGCCGTAAGGAAGACCCGGGGAACTACAGGCCTTTCAGCCTGACCTCGGTATCAGGGAAAGTTATGGAACAGATGATATTGAGGGAGATCACACGACACGTGCATGGCAATAAAGGGATCAGACCCAGCCAGCACGGGTTCACCAGGGGCAGGTCGTGCTTGTCCAACCTCATCTCCTTCTATGACTGGGTGACCAGACAGGTAGATGAGGGAAAGGCTGTTGATGTAGTCTACCTGGACTTCAGCAAGGCCTTTGACACGGTCTCCCACAGTATTCTCCTAAGGAAACTGGCAGCCCGTGGTGTGGACAGGTTCACTCTTCTCTGGGTGGAGAACTGGCTGGAGGGCCGTGCCCAGAGGGTAGTGGTTAATGGAGTTAAGTCCAGCTGGCGTCCTGTAACGAGTGGCGTCCCCCAAGGGTCAGTTTTGGGGCCCATCTTGTTTAATATCTTTATTGATGACCTAGACGAGGGAATTGAGTGTATGCTCAGTAAGTTTGCAGATGACACAAAGCTGGGAGGATGTGTCAAACTGCCTGAGGGTAGGGAGGCCCTTCAGAGGGATTTGGATAGGCTGAACAGCTGGGCTGAGCAAAATGGGATGAGGTTCAATAAGACCAAGTGCCGGGTCCTGCACTTTGGCCACAATAACCCCATGCAATGCTATAGGCTTGGGGCAGAATGGCTTGAAGAATGTAGAGAGGAAAAGGACCTGGGGGTGTTGGTTGATGCTCGGCTCAACATGAGCCGGCAGTGTGCCCAGGTGGCTAAGAAGGCCAACAGCATCCTGGCCTGTATTAGAAATAGTGTAGCCAGCAGGAGCAGGGAGGTGATCATCCCCCTGTACTCAGCTCTGGTACGGCCGCACCTCGAGTACTGTGTTCAGTTTTGGGCCCCTCACTACAAGAAGGACATGGAGGCCCTGGAGCGTGTTCAGAGAAGGGCAACAAAACTGGTGAGGGGCCTGGAGCACAAGTCTTATGAGGAGCGGCTGAGGGAGCTGGGATTGTTCAGTCTGGAGAAGAGGAGGCTCAGAGGAGACCTTATTGCACTCTACCACTTCCTGAAGGGGGGTTGTGGTGAGGAGGGGGTAGGCCTCTTCTCCCTGATAAGTAATGACAGGACGAGAGGGAATGGCCACAAGTTGCGCCAGGGAAGATTTAGATTAGACCTGAGGAAGCATTTCTTTTCTGAAAGAGTGGTCAGGCACTGGGATGGCCTGCCTAGGGAGGTGGTTGAGGCACCATCCCTAGCGCTGTTCAAGAAGCGTTTAGATGAGGTGCTAAAGGACTTAATTTAGTAGTTGGGTAGAGATAGTGATAGGAGGATGGTTGGACTAGATGATCTTATAGGTCCTTTCCAACCTTACGAACTTATGAACTTATGAACTTATGAACTTCTTTACCAGCACATTAAGTAGTCAGTCTCTGCAGTTGTTATATTGTCTTTGTTCTAGTTAATTCTTCCATCTTTCATATTTATTTGCTTTCCAAGCTGGAAATTATTTAATCTGAGGAATTTAGGAAGATGCTTGGCCATATAACTGGAACATACCTCCTTGAAGTTCAGCATTCCTCCTTTTCCACATGTTCTGAGGGGCTCTGTAAGGCAGCAGCCTCGTGTTCCCTGGCCTCAGGAGCAGCTGTGCTCAGGGTGGCAGTCCTGATGCTCTCCGCTTCTCTGCGGTGTTCAGCTTGGCCTCAAGGTGACTGGAAGGTGACCCCAGAGGCAGGGGGCTGAGAATGTGATAAGGAAAAGGAGCGAAGTACTGCTAAGAGCAGGATTTAAAGAAGGGGTTTAAAAAAAAAAGCTGATATGTACCGGGAAGAACATATAAGGGGAGGGAGTAAGAGCAACCTGTAGACATACTGCAAGCTAAAGCTAAGCAGAAAATGAACAAAAGCATCAGCCTGGTGGGTGTGTGTTGTGGTGCGAGAGGAAATGGGGGCACTGGGAGCTAGGTTTGGTGGGAACAGAGTGCAGAATGTTAAACAGAAATGGAGAACTTCAACCAGAAGCTACATTTGTGTAATATTGTGGTTGTGACACAGCACAGCCAAAGCAGAACTGCAGTATTTCAGCAGAGGAGAGGGAGGTGGGGTTACCTTCAGAATGGTAACTTCACTTTGTTTTTGAGGTGATACCTGTTCCTGCTGGATGCACTCTTGCAGTAAAAACCCAAAGTGATACCTGTCCTATTTTAATAAACATTTATTGAAGTGTAAGAGTTTCTTTCACAACTATTTGCCACTGTTTTGTTTAAGTAAATCTGAAGAACAGCCTTGTCATGGACTTGTGGTGTTACTTTGGTCGGAAGTCACGTGGTCCTGCACCCAGCTCGGGGCAGGGCCAGCTTTGGAGCTGGGTCAGGTTGCCCAAGGGTCAGTCAAGTGGGGAATACCTCCAAGGCTGGGAGTTGAAAGATTGTGTTGCAGTATTCAACTGTTTAGAACAATTTTCTTTTCATTATATTACTTTGCACTATTATATGATTGCTGCTTCATCTCCCACCTGTACTTCTGTGTAGAATCCTCCATGAGGAGGGGGAAAAAAAGGCAAGAGCTGTGTGAGTGTGCACATCACCCATTTTGATGGCATAATGGCCAAGATCCTGAAACAGCCACCAGAGCAGGATCCTGGGAGGATGGCTCAGAGTAAAAGCTCAGGTGTTGCAGCTCAGATATAGCTATATAGCAGAGCTGCTTCTTGCTAACTACTCTAGCTCTGACTTTAAATGTGCGTGTCCTTATGCACCCCTGTGTCTGTGTTTAACTAATCCCAAACAAATGAGCCAGCTATGAGCACGTGTGGCAGCCTGAGAAAGATGATGTGAAGCCTCTTCCTTACTGGACACATTAGGCTTTGTAAGGGTTTACTGAAGGAAGCAGCTCTGTTCCTTTTCCCATCTTGTAGGCTTTGCTTTCCGTTGTGGATCAGCCTTGCAGAGGAAGGGGTGGGGGCACAGTGCGTTGGGGTTGGATCATTCTTTTTTGGGGGTAACAAACTTAGATTTGCTTTGTTTGAATTAAGCAGTTGCACTCCAGTGCCTGGATTGTTCCTCCCAGAAGTGTTTCTGAGGTGGTAGGAACCTCATAGCAATGTTTCTTTTTGCAGCCCCCTTTTTTTTCCCTTTAAATTTTGGCACGAGCAGTTGACTTAGGAAGCGATAACATTTGAGGTCCTTATCTGTGCCTAACAGCCTTGTGAGAGGAATGCTAATGAGCATGTCACTGAGTGCTTTCTGAATGCTGGCACGAGGGAGGTGGAATTATTAACACTTACATTGGAACAGTTTCTCCTGTTTCTAAGCTTCTCTACAAAACTCTTGAGACCCAGTGGTTTCTTCCAAACATCATTAAATTCAATAAAAAGTGTGTTGCAGATTTTGTGAAATTCTTTTCTTGGACCTAAAGCATACGAAATACATCCACATCCTGCTGCTCTAAATGTCTTGCCTATTTAAACGCATGGACGTGGCCAGAGAGGTCTCTCTGAAGAGGCATTCATGAGTTGCACGGTTTGCCTTCATAGCTTTTTTGTTTAATAAACTTGCTAAGTATTCCTGTCAAAGTGACTTTGCACAGCCAAGCAGCTGTAGGGTTGAACTTGTTACAGGATCAGCCCGGTAGCTCAAAGTGGGACAGTGTCCTTTTTGCTTCCTGTGCCACGGTGAATTTTTGTGCTGCAGAGCTGTTGGAGTTGCAGTTTAGCTTGCTGCTGGTGAGCTGCAGGAGTTGACTTGTTTTGCAGGCAACCCAACAGTGCTTTTAGAGATTATACATACAGTTGCAGATGAGCTGTAGTTTTTCACAGCTGGTTATGGGGGAGTGGTCTTTCATTGCTGTGGTTGCTCTCGTGCTTTAGGAAGGGTTGGTTTTTGTGTGGTACTTTGGTTTTGTGGTTGGAACGTTTGTGTATGGAGCTTTGTATCTCACCTGACTCACACATTAAATTTCTTTCATTTTAGGAATTAACTGTTCTGACAGCATGTGCAACGTTATGAATTATGGGCCTTGTAAATACTGCTGAGCCATTATAATGAGCATTGCTGCTCACCTTGGTGTTTTTGCAGTTTTGCCCACAAGTACCTGGGCGGTGATCAGAGTATGGAAGTCTTTGGGGTGAGGGGACACTAACTTCAGTGTAAAATTAAATCACTTTTAATAATCCTTACAGAAATGATTGGCTCTCCCCCAGAAGAGCTTCTCAGTAGCTCACATTTCCATATAGTTTGTTTGCATTGGTGTTTTGCTACGAGTGTAGCTGCTAAGTTTCTTATATAAGTTGTTGACAATTAAAGATTGCTGTTTCAATTGGAGGTTTCTGTTTTGAAGTAGCATCTTTTTATTTGCAGTTGCCAATGTGAAGTATTTGAAGAGTAACGTCTGAAACTGTCTGGGACAAAGAAGATTTTTATTATCTCTTCTGTTTTGGTAAGCTGATCGTATTGTTTGGTGACACAAGCTACCTGCTGACTGTTACTGATTATTCTCTTAATGATTGAGACATTTTCCGAGATGCTGGATAAGCATATGTATACTTTGCTGAGTAGGTATTAGCAATGTGTAATTAAAGAAAAATCATAACAACTCCTTAATTCTACTGAATGTCTTTAAATATGATTCCTTGCCCTTTCCTTTCCTGGGTGACGTGTAAGTGCCCATGCTGTTAGCTACTGCGCCAGTAAATACTTTACAAAGCTACTCAGTTGCTTCTGTGTGCAGTGCCAGGAAAGAGGTGAAGTCCTGCTGCCGGGGGTTGAAATGTGGGAAGGTAAGCATTTGCCCTTATCTCAGATAATGTCCTTCCTCCTCCTGTGAAAAGGAAGAAGTGTTTGCACTTTGTAACAGAGGTGTCTTTTGCCAAAGCCAGATCACGTTCTTGAATATTTCATCCTCCAGTTTTCTAATGCTTCTTTGTCAGAACCTTTGCATTTTTGGTCTGAAGCTTTAGGACAGCTGTGACACAGTGAGTAAATAGCTCTGTTTTCAGATTGTGGGTCAACTCAGTTTCATTAATAGGAAGATAAATGGAATTCAGTATCTGGGAGGTGACATCTAGGGAAGAAAGTTAATTACTTTGGTAGTAATTTTTTTCTGATTCTCCTCCTTGCTATAATGTGTAAGCCAAACTATATTTAAATGCAGATCAATTTAAACAGTCCTTTTTTATTTAATCTTTTTGTTTCAAATTGCTGGCAAACACATGGTTATTGCTAGTGTTAATTACGTGTATAATTTAGACCAGAGGCACGTGTTAGTGAGAGGTAATGAAGATGTTCCCATTCTGGTTGGATAATCAGAGGTTGCAACCTCTACCAATCATTTATCCTTTCAAGAGGAACACAGGGATGGAGAATTAACCAGAGCAACTTCTGTTTGTTGTAGTAAACATGACACTACAGTTCTGAGAACAGCACTGTGTACATTGATAACATCATAAACTTTTTTTGGCTGCAGTCTTTGAATTGTTGTCTGACAACAAAGCCAAATCTCACTACGCTGTTTATAAACTACATAACAATTGTTTGTGATCCTACATATAAGTATGAGCCTGAATCCAGGGGTGCCTTTTAGGAAGTCATTTTCATGGTTAGTTGTTATCTAAGATGTATTTGAACATTTCCATTTCAAGTTTGGGAAGTGCTTCCTTTCCCCTCTGCTCAGTCCTGTGATCATGAGATCACAAAGTACTGAGTCGTTGACGTGATGGGAAAGGTATTATTCCATTTACTGTATTCATTTTCCATCCAATCAGTGAAATCCATTCAATAAGTCAGTATTTCCTGGTGGTTTTGTCAGTGGTTTTTATAAATGCAGCGCTCTGGTTGCTGGAGCTTTGCACCAACACCTTGAAGCGGCGTGAATGTGCAGCCTGTGTTCATCTTACAAACACTTTTATAAGCTCTTGTACCATTTATCTTGGCAGCATCATGCTTTATTTCTGATAATCCCGATTAGAGTTGAAACCAACATTTTTTTTCCACACCTCTTTCCCAAAATTCACCTAAAAAGGTCTGATTCTGCAGACACACGTAAAGGCACCGTGCCGTGAATAGGAGCTGTTTTGCAGCTGAGTGCAGTAATTAGAATAGGAAACTTGTTCTGCTGTAATTTGAATAGTCCCTGCCTGTTCATGCTGGACTTCAGGATCACAGCTGTATGAAGGAGTTCTTTCTCTAAGCCCTCCCTAACACCCACATGGTTATACAGTTAACCTTAGAAATAATTGTATCTAATCAAATGAAAGTGTAAAAGAACAGTTTTGTTTATACCAGTGTCTAGTATGCTAAACCTTTTCACCAGTGATACTCTGCATGTTTTAAATTCATAATAAAGTTCATCTTTTTTATTAGATACGTGTTTCTTTGCTAACTGTACTTGCAGGAGTTTTGTGAAATCCTATTTTATTGGAATCAGAAGGCTTTATTAGTAGTGTTTAAAGCTTTAAGTTGTACCTCCATTGTCTAGATGGATCCTCCTGGGACCGTTGGGTTTTAATGATTTCCCCAATGGCTGCTGTCCTAGAGAAGTCTTCATTACTCTTCCAGCAGGCTGCAGAGCTAGCAGCTGAACATGTAAGCTTATTATTTTAAGGGTGAAGAAGGAGATACCTTTAAATCTTAGCTCTAAACCCATCTTTTAAATCATTAGTCTCCATTATATCAAGAAAAAGAACTCTGAAGTTAATGCGATCTGTTCCTGTTACTGAGCCACCCTTCATTTCACATTTGATCGATTGGGAGTCTCATTTCTGACAGCTTGCAGCTCAGGGACGGTGGTGCATCACATCATGTAAAAAACACATAGTGAGAACCCAAAGGTGAAGCCAGATGTGGCTGAAGGAGTGGCTCAGCCCCTCCTTCGTGGTATCTTCAAGTCACAAGTAGATGTTTTCTTGGAAGATAAGCTTAGCAAAGCATAACATACGTAAAGTAGCACGTCATGTTGGAACTGAGCACCAGCACTTGTTTTGAATACAGGGGCTGGAATTTTATGGTCCATATTAGCTGTGAGAAGCTCAGGATTTTTTAGTGCAAGACAAACATATTTTTGCAGTGCAGTGAATAACTAATTTTATTGTATTATATGCAGTGTACTTTTTATTAAGTATTCTCTTAACTATCTAAACTCTTCCTTTAGAATATCTTACTTCTGAAATTTTCCATAATACTACCACGTTCTTTCCCCTGTACTGTTCAGGGAGTTTCACTGCCTGCTAGTGTGATGCAGAATGAACTCCCACCAGGACTCCATCAGCTTTTTCTTATTAGTACCTGGAGCAACGCAATATTAATGGAATTGTTTAAAATTAGAAACTCCAGAGTTCCAGTTTTTTCCATCCATCTCTGACAAGTTTGCTTTATTTGGAGTTTTTGCTTAGAGATTTACCAAAGTGGAAATAATGGCTTAAGGAGTAGATACTCCTGGTTTAACAGCATGCTGAAGCCCTGTTCCCAGCTCAGAAGCACCTCCTGCACGCTGTGGAATTTTAAGTGTGGGATTAAGAAGCTGTGTGTGAGCCTCTGTAGGGCAGTTCTGCTGCTCTGGGGACATGAAGGTGCTGGGGACTTCTTGTGTTTTTTTTATTTATGCAGTGGGACATTTTAGTTTCAGGACATGCATATCTGCTGCTCCTTCTCTCTTTGCAAATGTTCTGCACAGTGTGCAGGATATAGTTAGCACTTCCTGCAGTGCTGTCATGTTGGTGAGCTGATGGATGCAAAGTGGTTTATTCAACCACCACACTGGTAACTTCAAATATATTTAGAAGTGGGATGACGTATGAACGCAGAATGGACTAAATGCTGATATATTGAACTTTGTACCTTTATTTGGTATAAATGGCAAAGCCTTTATAATTAACCTGTGTTAACTCTTTAAACAAACAAACAAGCAAAACAGAAAAACAACAATGTGTATTTAAGAACTTAATAGAAGACAGATCTGGAAATCCAAATAGTAACTCTTGTAATCATCAAGCTCCTTGTGTAGGATCAGTGGCACTAACTTCAAGGTTCCCTGCTCTTCATTATGCTCAGGAAATCTACAGGTGATAAGAGATGGGAGATTGTTTATAGTGGGGAGAACAAGGCACAAGTACGTGGAGAGTTGGAGCTCATGGATGGAATGTGCAAGGAAATGTCTGTTTTGATCTATCTTTGAATGTAGAATGTCTGTCATAATTGTAAAATGAGAAATTATACATGAACCCCTATAAGAATTCTAATTCGTATGCCATAATTGGAACAAAATTGCTTCAGGAGAATCTGATAACCTGTGTCAGACATCTCAAGAAATTCTGTGATTCTGTAAATGATCACAGTGATTCCTGGTGTTTTGTAACCTATTTGTGAATCGCCATCTGCAAGAGGCTTGGGAGAAAATTCAGGGTGATGTAGACAGAAACACATTTTAATTTAAATGATGTGAATAGAGTGCTGTAACTACTGCTGTTGGACTGCTACATTACAGCAGCACACTCAAGGGTGGTTTTTTTCAGTAAGGATAGAAGGAGCTGGACAAGTTTCAAAACAATTTTCTCTCACAAGGGAATCAGTTGATATGGATTTCATCTTTTTCTAATTACTGCTTGCTTCTGATTTTCTAATAGCTGAATTCTCTGCTTTAAAAGTCCATTTGTTTTCATTTACTATAAGAAAATTAATTTGTCCTCATCATCACACTTCTCTTGTTTTTCAGATTTTAATAAGTGAAGACGAGTCTCAAAGTGTTGTGAGTAAAGACGAGGATTTCTCCTCCTATCCAGGGCCTGTCATGGTAAGCAAAAGTGTTCAGTTCTGTTAAGAGCCTCTATGGGCTAACATCTAAAAAAGCATTAGAGAATTAATACTTACATGTTGAATTGTTGAATCTGAAGTGCACTGTTAGACTGGACTAAGCTAATGCTTTTGTTTTTTCCCAGTAGTCCTACAAGGCTTCGTTTTCATGGCTATTGATCAGGCTGCAGGAAGGAAATCTGTTTCTCATATGCTTAGTTGTCTGTATGCTTGTCTTTGAAAGTGTGGTAACTTCAGCAAGTGACTGAAATGTGTGTTCTCTAAGCAGTTTGTTGGCTGTGACCTTTCACCGGTCATTGATAGCTTGCTATGTGGTGAGGAGGGCATTAAGTGACAGTGCTGAGTTTAACTGTAAAGCTTTGTTTTTCAGGATGAAGAGACTCAGCACAGCCTTGAATGCATCCAGGCTAATCAGATTTTTCCCAGGAAGCAGCTGATCCGAGAGGATGAGAACCTCCAGGTAATCAGCACGCCGCTCCTTGCCAGTTAAGATCACAGTGTCGTGTACTGAGCTGTGTATTTGCTGGCCCCTCCCGCAGAGTTTTCTTCTGTGAATCAGCACAGTAATAGGAGAAACACTTTCTGTGCAAATGCTCGGGTCCTGTTGGATAGGACAGAGAGCTTGTGCATTGCACTGAAGAAGTTTCCTCAGTATCTGCAAAGTATAGCCACATACCCATGTTGTAATTTCAAGTGCTTTTTCTTGCACTGAGAATTTAATAATAATCCCTTCTTCCCTATGTTAGGGAAGTTTTTATTTCATAGTTCAGAACTCTTTATGGTCCAACCTCTGCCCTTCCCCAACAGAAACAAAACCTAAACAAACACATAGCAAAAGCACCTCTCTGCTGCTTGGGTTCTGTCCTCGCTTCCTGTTACAGAGAAGCTAGGAGTTTATGTTGCACAAAATAGATCTGTTGTTTGGTTTTTGATTTTCTGAAGTTCAGTTGCAATCAATTTCATTCAGATGATTTAACCGTGTAGACATCCTTCTATAAGGAAATATTTTTAATTTCCTTAAGTTGGTGTAAAACCAGATTGGTTTCAACTTGGGCATTTACACACTTCTCACCCAACTCAGATGAACTGTGCTTAAATCCTGTTTTTACTGAAACAATTCCAGTTTTTATGTGCAACACAAAATTCCAGGCATAATTTCTTTGCAACTTATAAAGCAGCAGCACATCATGCATTTTCATTTGTTCCACTGCCTTATGCTGTGTAGCAGTCAAGTATCCAGTCTGAGGTGCTTGGTGAACGCTGGGGACTGCAGCATGGAAGGTTATGCGTGATTTACGTTTTGCCTAATTTAGGATGGATTTAATAACGTGATGGAAATGTCACCTTCTATTAAATAAGGAGCAAGAGCATAAACCACGATGTCAGCCTGCTTGCCAGTTTTTTCATAGAAATGCAATGTTTCCCCTGACTACGTGCACAGTATCAGACAAGCTATGAGAAAACGGGGGATTGTTTAAAACAGAGGCTGCAGTTCCTTATTTGAATAATAGCTAGACTGAGTTCCCAGCAGTGTCTCATTTTGTGTTGTTGTTATTGTCTGTTTGAGTGGATGTTTGCAGGACGTACGTGTTTTGAGAATTGCTTTTTAAAAGATTTCTCTTGCTGTTCTGAAGGTCCCATTCATTGAACTTCATGGTGAGAGTACAGAGTATGTAGGACGAGCAGAGGATGCCATCATTGCACTTTCTAATTACAGACTTCACATCAAATTCAAGGAGTCTGTTGTGAACGTAAGTGTTATTTATGCTGCTACAGTAATGCACGTATTTTGAATTCGATCCAAATAAGGGAATTAGATAAAAATACAGTAATTTTGTCTTTTAAGGTTTGCAATAATGGAAAATCTCATTATTCTGTTCAAATCACACGGTAGAGATGTGCATTTAGAGGTCAGAAGATGGCTCAGCACCTCTGAAAATGTGGCTTTGTAAGAATGCTTTACATAACTTTCTCTTCCCTGTATGGGTGGCTGTCAGCCATATGTGCTGCCAAACTCTGTATATAGTTGGTAGAGAAACACAGGGTCTTCCAGAGGGCTGTTTGCAGAATCTAAGCCAAGTTCATAGCTTGCTTGGAGCAGCTTCTCAGATTTGATGCCTGGAGTTGGATAGTATGAGTAGTATCAGTGACATAAGAGATCTGTGAATTTAATCTTATCTTCTGATTCCTGTGCATTTCTTAATACAACTGTACATCCATTTTTAAAATTGTGACATATCTACCTACTCAGGATCACAGAAATTAATTTTATGTGAAAATGAATTCAATGAGCAATGCATAGTCCCTTGCAGTAGTATAATGCTGACATATTCCTGTCTTACAAGTTACAATACTGTTTGTAAACTATGTAGAATTAACTGGGACAATATACATGGCACAGAAGTGTTTCTGCAGATGTTTGGTGAAACCAGCAAGATGGATTCAAACAACCTGAACGTATTTTTCCCCCATCGTGATTGTGTTTTTCACCAACCTACTTCAGTTCAAGATGGTTCCTGTCTCTGGCTAGTGGTGGACGGTTGCCATGTGTCAGTATTGAATCCTGAACTACAAGTGCTGAGTTAAATGTGGAACACCAAAACTGATGCGTGGTGTTCTGAAGCTGACAAGAGCAAGGGCAACAGAAAGTCAGGCGGGGGCTGTCACGTCTTGACTGAGACGTGTGCGTCCTGCTGGTGTGGGACATCACTGAGCTCTCCTGTGCACGGACCTGATAGAACTTCTGATGCCGTGTCAGCCTTAAATTTAAATGGTTATTTTATTGTTTTATGCCAGAGCCAAATGATTAATTCTGTAAAAATGTTACTAATTGTTTAAATCTTCACTGTTATGCGTTGTCTCTAATCATATGGCACTGTTCATTAGGCCTGTTGTAGTTATTAATCATATTAAGTGCCCTTTTAGTTCATCAGTTGTCAACACAGGATGAAAGGCATGCCTGCTGGGGTAGTGAACATCTGCATAGAGTTAAAGTGCACCAAAGTGCTAAAATTCTTGATGTATAGTTTTTTCCAGCAAACAAAGGTATTATTTTTCAATGTGGCAATTATTCAAAATGCTGGCAGAACATTTCTGAAGGCAAAAATTAAATTGGAAAGTTAAGGGCTCCTGCCTCTTACTTCTGACCGAACAAGGAAGGCGGTTTGTGTACATGCATGAAGGTGGAATAACTTTACTTTCCATTTCTTATTCTGTAATCCTGGAATATAAGGTGGGGCTCAGTCTGTGCATGGGAATGGTAGCTGGGGTCAGTGGGGTGCTGATGGCTCAACTGCAGTCCAGGCAAATGATTCTCATTGGGCTGTTGGAAACAGAAGGAAAATGTGTTATGAGGAATGTGTTCTGTGGGAGTCCTCTTCTTTGTGATAGAAACATGAATTCTAAGGCTGTTTGTCTATTTCTGTAGTGTTTAGTGTTAGATTGGTTTGGTTTTGGTTGATTCAGAGTCTGAATGTTGTGACAGAAGAAAGGGCTGAATGTTTAAAATGGAGTAGCTGAGACCTGAGAAACAAGAGTAGCCCTAGTAATGGGAATTTTGTCCCTAGGAATGCCAGGAAATGACTGAGCTGCTTTATGAAAGAAGGCACTAATTCATGCACTAATGCATGTACTGATCACAGAACTGTAGGGGTTGGAAGGGATCTCTAGAGATCATTGAGTCCAGCCCCCCTGCCGAAGCAGCTCCCAGCCCAGGTTGTGCACAGGTAGGTGTCCAGGCAGGTCTTGGACGTCTCCAGAGAATGTATCAGTCCTTAGGATAATTGGAAAATAATTTTGAAGAAGCACCAGTTAAGTATTTATGAGCAGTAACAAAAATTGATATTTTCTTAAATAAAGTGTTATTTGAAGTTAGGACGAAGTACATAAAATTGCATCAGTATTAGCTTGTAAATTTTGCTTCACCGCTTTTGTCTTCTTACTCCGTCTGATGTCTCCAAGGTTGTTAGTCCTTCTCTGATTGTCATTAACCAGGAAGATTCAGTTAGGTGCTGCAGATAAGAGTAGAACAATATTCTTTGCTAATCCTATACAGACATCACCAATAACTTACTGTGAATTCTGTAGTACTGGGACCAAAGGATGATAGGGTTTGGCATACCTGTAAGGATGAAAGGTGTGTGCAGTAATTCGGAACCATATTTAAATTGCTGAAGTTTGGACTTGGTTATTGTTGATCAAATGGTGATTTTCTGAAGGAATTTTCCATGAAGTAATCTTTGATTGAATTCATTTTGATTTTTGTCGTGGTTTTACATCGCTGGAGCTCTTCAGAAAGCTACTGTAAGAAGACCTTTTGGGGGAAAAATCCAGCTTTCTTATGTTGAGATAGTTTGTTCTTTTGTCAATTATTTGCTTAAGAATCAATGTCCTAAGACCAGGTCAGCCTTCCCACCTTGGCAGAGAGGCATTTGTGTGGAGTGAGGATTCTTAGCAAGTATCTGTGTTGTGCTACTTGTAAAACAAAGGACTTCCAGCACCTGACCGTGCAGCTGTTCCATGTGGGCATCCCTTCTTGAAGTAAATGGACCGTTCTTGTGTGGTAGCTCTAGAAATGGTCCTCCAGGGAGAGCAAAACACACATCAACTACTTGTACCTTAATGAGGACAACTGCATGGAGGAGATGGAATACAGTTAAAAATGGATTCCCAGCCTTTGTTTTTGTGCCTCACTGTTCTCTTTTTGTTCACAATTCAATAGACTGGCTGTCCACACCGTGCTTGTGAAACCTCAGTAAGTAGCACAATGTTGCTAGATCACTTGCTGCACCTGTGCTTGAAAAGAAATAGATTTAAATGCTGATATTGCTCACCTTGCAACACCACAGAAAAGAATTGTATGCATAAGTCCTTTCCATGGATAATTTCCTACATCTGAGCAGTAACAGGAACATGGTGTTTTAAATGCAAAAACAAAAGATCCCTTAGACCATGCATAAATTGAAGGGATTATGGCATTAAAAAGCATTGGCTTGTGTTTATCCATGGGATAAAAATGCAGACACAACAGTGATATCTCAGTGCACATGAGAGGTTTGGTTCCCAGGCTGATCTCTATTGATCGGCTTTCCTTAAGAAAATTTCAAACTTTGTAGCTGGAATTTGTCTGATCATTTTTCTCAGTGTAAGCTCATGGCATTTATGGGAGAATTAAAATATTAGTGTAGTTTATGAAACCACAGATTTGAATGTAACCTCATTCAAATAGTGGATTTTGGACACAGCAGAAAAAAAAAAAAGTCACACTAACAAGATGAAGGAGGTTTTCAGTCTTAGGGTCAAATGAGTTTTAGTATGAGCTTCCCCATGGCTTTTAATGGAAAAATGATTTGTTTGGTTTCTTCCCATTCTTATTGTGCATATTATAGTTGTGTTGCACCTGTGCTGAGCAATAGCTTAGTCCTAGTGTCGTTCCCAGTCCTGGTCCTCTGATCGTGTCTTGGTCTTGAAAGCAGAAAAAGGGACAAAATGACTACCTGTAAGACAAGTCTAAAATGTAATGTAGGAGTAATTAAAAGCAGAATTTGATTTGGGTACTCCTTGCAGGCTCTGTGATTTGAACTCCTCTGCCTATGAAAGTCCTCTAAGGCCTTCTGAGCTGATCTTGCAGCGTCAGTACCTCCTTGTGCCATATTATACTGCGTTTCAGGACACAGAGCACATAGCTTTGACCTCATACTGTTTAAAGTAACCAATGTGTAACATAACCCTAACATTACTTCAGGCTCAGAAGCAGGAAAACAAGGAAGTACTAATTACAGCTCACAGCCCCTGAGTTGCACGTGGTATCCAGGAGAGTCTGAGGCCAAGTGGTGTGCAGGGTAGAGAACAGCGGATTCAGTCTTGAGGGATCTGCCTTAAAAGAGTCTGGACACAGTCCAGTGCATACTACTTGGCGTCATGGGCGAGGGCTGAGCCAGGAGATGGGTTGTTTCAGCAGCGTAAACATCACTTTCCTTTTTCTAACTACAGAGGTACATTTCTCTAAATATGTTTTGTGCTGCTGTGAGGTGACAGCTCCAGTAAACAAAAATTAAAGGAAAAAATAGTCCCAGAAAGAAAAAGGTTGAGTTGTGAAATGTTACTGTTTAAAATGAGATTGGTTGATGGTTTTCAAGAAGAGATAGTCAAGAAACACACTGCAAGAGCACTGGAGTGCTCCCTATCCTGTGGTACGACTGGCCTTTGGTAACAGAGCATGTTTCTTTGTATAAGAGTGAAAATGACTGCTTCTCCACTGCTTTTCTTTAGATAGATGCTAGTACATGGTGAAGGGCTTGCATATAAAATTGAGGGCTCTTTCAGGAGCAAACTGACTGCACAACGTGCTTGCCTTGCTGCATGCTTCAACCTGGAAAGCAGCAGTGGGAAGGGAGGGGAGGGCAAAGGTGGATAATGTTAAGTTGGAAGGAGTGCAGTTGAAGACACCTTGAGAAATAAGAATAATAATAACAGGTAAAGGAACAACTGTCTTACAAAGGACGTTTTCTGGAGTCTCAAGTCATGTAATAGGAGAAAGGTATCTTACTTTCTGTGTTGGTGCCATGTAAGTTGATGGTAGTCTTAAATCATTTATTGGTATACGTGAGACTTTCTGGTCAGGAAGGAAGACTTGGTTGGTTCTCCAGGTGTAGGTCTGTTCCCATATTAGACAAAATGGTCACAATTTTATCTACATTGCAAACTAGACTCAAGTAGGAGAAATTGCTAATAAAAATAAGAACACTGACTGTAGCAATGAGAGTACTTCTGATCTGCTTGTCTGAAGTGCATTTGAGTAGTTCTTTAAATTGATATCTAAGCCCATCAGCATCTTCAGTGTACCAGTTCTCACTGTTCACTTGTTCTACCAGAGCTCAGTGGTTCTACAGTCAGTTTTGTCTTAACGATGGTAAATAAAGAAGAGGCTGAAAGGGTCCCTGTTTGGATACCTGTTGATGTTGCTGGTCATGTAATTTACTTCAGGCTATTGCCAAAACAATAATAAGACTGAAAGCATGGACCAAAATTCAAGTCCCAGTTTTTTTTGAATACCCTAACTACTGGGCTCTCAAGTCACTCTTCACCTTACGTAGGCATCTTCATGTTTCTTGTGGTTCATGTTTCTGAGACAAGTTTCCTCTGCCTCCTATTTTTGATTCCTTTTCTCATTCCATTCAGATCAGGAATACATAAGCTTTGCAATGCCTGAGTAGAAGCAGCCTTGGCTCCACACCCCAGATCCTTGATTGGGAGTGACCTTCAAGGATGTTTGCCCAAAGTCATACAGACAGGCACTGTCAGAGCAGAGTTTTAAGCCATTGTGTAATCCCCAAGGCAGAAAAACTTTGGATGATACCCCACTGATGACAAAGACCAATTGATTGCTTCTCTGATAGATTTTCTATTCAAGAATCTCAGTGGCAGAGGTTTTGTTGCATGGTGTAATGTTCAATGTAATCTCTTATAAACATTTCAGAAATTTTTACACTTTGCTTTAAGTCTTGTCGCTGTGTTTGTGTTATACATTTACAATTATGTATGAGGTACTTGAGTATTCACTTTTGCCATTTAAGACCACAATGTAGGTTTGCCTGTCCAAACATATTAATGAAAGCTAGTATTTTTTTTGTGTGGTTTCTTCTCATCTTTAAAGGCTTACATGTTTTGCCTGATTAAGCTTCTGCAAGTTACATATGTCCTAAAACATCATGAGTTCACATAACTGCACCTTTAAAATTGAATGATTCAGCTTTATTGCTCTAAATACAGCTGCTTTGATCACAGGTGTTGATTTACAAGGGCCAAAGGTTTTCCCTAAATAAAATGTACGGTATATATCTGTATAAGAAGCATCTAGACTGCAGCAGCGTGCAAAGAGTCATCTTGTTTAGCTTTTTGTTTTCAACACCAATAGCTAAAATAGCATTTTGTAAATCTCTAAATTTGGACCTGCTAGAGAGAAAGATGCTTCCATGAGGGAGGAGTTTGTGGGTTTCTGCTGCTTTTTCTGCCTTCACATATGTTACCAGTGCTGCAGTCCTGTCCCTGATAGATAATTTCAGCTATTTTCATGGGATTCCTTAAGGTTCTTGGGCTATAGAGTAGTGGAGCTGGAAACTTCACTTATCAATGGTTCCATACTTGAGAGCTGTTGAAATACTTATACCTAGTTTTCTCTGCTTTTCTCTCCTCTTTTCTGTCTCCATGCAGTCCTGTAATAAATCCTTGAGAGATATTCCAAGCAACGTTGATGCCACTTGAAATTAAATCTTGTAATCTTTTTAATTGCAGGTTCCGTTACAGCTTATAGAAAGTGTTGAGTGCCGTGATATATTTCAACTTCATTTGACTTGCAAGGACTGCAAGGTTATAAGGTATGGCTAAAATGAATGTTGAATGGAGGGTGAGTGCCCCTTCTATGTAATGTGAACAGATGTGACATTGTAAGGAAGTATTCTTCTCTTGCTTTGCATGCTTCCTTTCCACTGGAAGATTTTCTTCTGTCTGCTTTTGTGTATGATGGAATGGGATTAAAGATGTCCTGCATTTTTGTTTGCAGCTGTACCTTGTAGCAGACCCTAAGGAGCTATCTTATTTTATTTGGAAATTAATTCTAGTTCCACAGCTTTTTCTCTGCCTTAGAATGTGATGCTAGACATAAAACTAGATAAAACCACTGAAACACGCACTTCTTAGAAAAAGGTGTATTGATCAGAATTTGGGAGTGGAGGCTTAAGGTACAGACTTGTGCAGTTCTACATGAAACCTTCAGATTGGATAGCATCAGCTGCCCTGTGTTTTTAACAGCTGTCAGAGTGCAGAGGCTATCCTCAAGAAAAATGTAGTCTGTTGGGAAAGAGAGCCTGGGATTAAGGTACAGCCAGGTCTGCAACCCACCTTGGTTGGCAGCAGGGTAAACAGCATCCTGTGGAAGGGAGTGTTCATTTCTTTCTGTCCTTCAGCAATCTTCAGTGTCTGCCCTGGAGTCTCTGAACTTCACTATTTCCTACTCTTCTGCTGGAGGAATTAATTTTGATCCACAAACTTTAATTAACAAGAAAGGAACTTTTTTTTTTTGATTAAATGTTTGCTGGCAGTACCTTTCTCATGATGAAACGCGCCCTAGTCACATCTGAGCACTCAATGTTTAACAGGCCAGCTGCTTCCTGAAATGCTGTATTTTGATGAGGTCTGATTTTACTTCAGAAGTAATATTTAGTTTAATTTGAATTAAATATTTAACTTCCTCTTAACTTGTAGCTCTTGACATTTAAAAGAAAAAGCACTCTTCTCCTCTGCATCAATTTGTTAATTCTCTTCAATTGTACAGTGAATACAGATTATTTATGCCCTCCCTCATGAATTTTCATTCAAAATTGCAGCTCCTAGAACCAGTAGTTCATGCCACTGACGATGGGAAAACAATGAGATGTGGGCTTGAGATGCCAAACTTAGAATGTGTATGTTGGGTTTTCACCAACAAAGCACTTGGTGTTTTGAATAGTAGGGCTCAACTGAAGATAGTGTTGAAAATGACACGTGATAACTTTAAAAGAGTTTGAAAAATTGGATATTCAGGTTGAGATGCATCTTGTCTGACTAGAGATGTTTAATAGATCATTAACCAGTTATACTAAACTAGTGTTCTGGCCACACTTTCACCACAGCCAGTGGTGAGGAGTAAACACAGCCAGGCTGCACTTCCTCACAGCTATTCTAGGTATGTTTCATAAGACAGCACGAATTGGACATGCCTTCTTCCTTCCACTGTCTGACTCTGAGATATTTACAGGTAGGGATGATAATCCTGCCCTTAGAGAATACAGATGCTGTCATTAACGGTGCAGTTGAACACAGACTGAGCTGAAGGCAAATATTTGACGAATATTTTGTAACTATAAAGTCTTGAAGAAATCACTGAGATAAATAAGAATGAATACAAATTGCTGCTCTTATTTCCTCACTGTTATTCTGAAGGGGCCAGAAGTCCTCATTGAAATGACAAGCCAGTGCCATTTTAATATGCTGCTTTGAAGTGTAGTTTCTCCTGTGCAGGGAGTGTTCCTGCTAGATGTTGATGTTGGTCTGTGAGGTTTGGCAAAGCTCAGTAGTAATGCTCAGGGCAGCATTGTTTCTGCTTACATTAAGGCCAGCAACTATGTGGTGAGGGGAATAATGTAAAATTTCAGATACTGGAGTTTGTCCCCATTGTTTTCAAGTCAAGTGTATTGTTCAGATGGATTTTGTTTCTACGCCTGATGAAAAATGCATTCTTGCTTGCAGGAATATAATAGGTTATTATGAATGCAATAGTTCTGTGCTTAGTGCCCATCTGAGAGCACCCTTCAGCAAGGTGCCACAGCCATTCTGCTGGTGCGTGAAGGCTGCATGCTCAACTCAGTCATACCCTCCCCCATTTTAAACGAGATGTCTGCATAAACGCATTCCTCATTCGTGATGAGTAAGGTGTGTCGTTGGTTTATTCCCAGTCACAGAATATTGCTTTCATGTTTAGAGTTTAACTTGAGTACGTAAGATTGGATTTCTGTACAAATATCCAAAGGTTTCATTTTTCCTGTCTGTTAGAATGTACATAGAGGCAGAACTAAATTATCTATAAGATGTTCTCTTTTTTTTTTTTTTTTTTTTTTTTGCTTTCAGAGAGGTTTTTGGAGCCTATCAGATCTTACAGTCTGGCATCTGTTACTGAGAATTAATGGATAAATGCTTATTTCTGTGACAGGTGTCAGTTTTCTACTTTTGAGCAGTGTCAAGATTGGCTTAAGCGTCTGAACAATGCCATCCGCCCTCCTTCCAAGATAGAAGACCTTTTCTCGTTTGCCTACCACGCTTGGTGTATGGAGGTGTATGCTAGTGAGAAGGAGCAGCATGGGGATTTGTGTCGGCCAGGTATGTGGAGGCACTGTGGGGTTCATCACACATGGGTTGACCACAAACCAGTAGCTTTCTGCTGAAATCCAGAACTTTCCAAAAACAACCCCAACAACAGACCAACAAAATACCCACATAAACAAACAATATCAATAAATTCATTTTTTTTCTGTTTAAATTATTCCTGAAGAATTTCTATATGGACCTTTTTTTACATTAGTCCTTGCATTTACTCAGTGGTTGCATAGTGTGTCTTCACTTGCAGTACGATCCTTCAGTGTCATGCATGTGAGGACTTCTGCGCCACGTGAAGTTTGTTATGTTGGAACAAATTAGAGATTAGCTCCCACCATAGCGACTTTGGGACTAAAAAACTGTGCAGAGCAGTACCTTAATGTCCTGGGGAAATTACTGTGCTGTGTCTAATTTAGACAGTCACATACAGTACTGATAACGTTTTGTTCACCACAGCAGTAACTTTCATTCTAGAACATTTTGTACTGATGCTGCCCATGTTTCTGGTGATTGCCTACAACAGTAATCTTTAGCATGGATGTTGTGGAGTAGGAGGTAAAGAAGAAGGAAGTCTCTGAGCTGTGTCTGAGGTTCACAAGTGCAGTACAGTGACCTATTTTTAGTTAAATGCTGTCTGCACTAGACAGTTGGAGAAGTCCACAAGTAAATAAAAACTGCAGATTCATACGCTGATGGTTATACAACTTGTTTGAATGTGAGGAAATCTGTGCTCCAGGCACGCTGAGCCCCTCTGCATCCATAATTCATCTATCTGAGGAAAATATCTTAATTATCAGAGCTTTGTCAGCGGAGGGGAGTGGTAGTGTGGTGTGACACCATTCACTGGAGCTGCAGTGTGCCTTAGCATAGCCTGCAGTTTTCTTGCTGGCTGAGGAGGAGCAGCCAGTAGGGGACACCCAGCTGGGAGGAGGTGCTCTTTGGTTCTGCTTCTCCTCCTGCACTTTGCACACTTCATTGGCAGCTGCTGAAAAAGATAGAAAAACCCTCAGGGCAGATTTTTAAATTCCTCTCCTGAATAGATTAATTAGCTGGGATATAACGGAAGTTTGAGTGGTTCTGTAAGGGTTCTTTAAGTCTCCTTTGGGTCCTTTTCAGGCTGGCTTCAACCTAACACTGGGTTATGCAGGGCAGCATTCACGTTGTGATAAACATTTATCAAACTTTTCTTTTGTGTCTTGAAGATGTACCTATGAAGTTGCTAAGTAGCAACTTGTATTCCTCTATAGCTTGTTTATTTCTGATGGTAGGTGTTTTCCTCCTTTCAAGAATTGAACTATGGTTAAAACAAACTGATGAGAATATAATTTAAAAAATAATCCGAGTAATTGGATTTTTGTTTGTTTACATCAAAGCAGCCCAGTATTTGATAGAGATGAATAAAAATACTAAATTGCTTCAAAATCTTATCTAAATATCAAATTCTGGGAAAAAATACATTCTAAAGTGCTATCCCTGTCCGTAATAGGAGACTTGAACTGTGGCTTACGTGATCAGCATTTATGGTTATAATGAGCAAGTCCACAATATCTGTAGCTTGCTTTCTCTCGGATTTTGAGAGTTGTTTGGCTGTGCTTAGGAAGCTGAAGGTCATCCATCTTGGCTTGAAAGGCCTCTCAGAATGCCCCCATGTCAGGAGGGGCAGACAAAATGGTAAGGCTGTGGTTTCATTTATTGGAGAGGGGAATGTGATTTCTTGATGAACAGAGTAGCCATAAACTAGAGGGAGAAATCAGAGACAGTATTTCATTTTCATGTGTTTCTCTAAAACCTGTTGGCAGTACGTGGCGCTGCTGATTGGGGATATCTCTGGTATTCTCATTTGCTACCCAGACAATTTATTCAGCATGTGCAATGAGTTTTAGTGAGCATTCCTCACAGCAGCTGATAATGAAGCCCATCCTTAGCACGTCAAGGGCATGCTGCTCTTCCAATAGAACATTTGGAGACAGAAATAAAAGGCATTGGTCAGGAAGTGTGACAGAAGTGGTGGACTGGCCAGAATGTATTGTTCCAGTTTCATTTCTTCACTTGAGAAAGGGTCGAAGGCCTGTCCTTACAGAGAGGACATTTCAAGATGATGTATTCTAGATGGCTAGAAGATAATAAATTCAAGCTCATGCAGGCAATAAGAGTTCGTGTGAGAAGAGGGAAAATGTTGGCAAGCTCCGCTCCAATTGATCTGACAGTAGGAAGGTAAAGCAGAATGCAGTGCCTCCATGTTACTGAGATTGACCTTTTCAAGGATTCACAGCCTAGGAGGCAGAGTAATTTCTTTTTTTTTTCTTCTTTCTTTTTGGAAACTATTTTACCAGTGTCATGATGGAAAGTGAGTAAGTGATGATGGGCAGTCAGCTCCCCAAAGAGGCTAGAAGAATGAATGTTCCTTATTTGCACGCAGCACCATTCTCCCATTTTAACTTTCAAACAGTGTAAGAAAAGCAGTCTCGTTAGACTTCCCTTACGCAGATATCTCGCACGTGGTAAAGCATGTCTAGAATTGCAGAGTGCCATTTTCAGCACATGACCTGAGCTGTAGAAATGAATAACATTGCAGCTTCTCTTTCATGGTTAATAAAGCCTTGTGGTTAGGCCATTATCTTTACTCTTACTTTACCTATTTCTCTATATTTATCTCTAATTGCCTGCTGACGTCACAGAAATGTTTCAGGCATGTACCTTTACATCCTCAGGGACACCTGCATCTGTACATATCTCTCTTGAATTTAAAGACATGAAGGGCTTTCTGAAATATGTAAAAGAAAGATGTAACACTTAAATCATTAATTTTTCAGTACATTTTTCTCCCATTTACCACCTCATGATTTTGTGATACAGTCATTTAAAGAGATGAGCAATAGGAAGACTTGCAGAATCATTTTTTCTGCTGTTGCTCAAACGCTCACGTCCATCTGTTGCATTTCTTTGCACTGTAACCTAGACATTTTTTACAAGTTATCCTCTTTTTTGATACTTTTAAACTAATGTCCAGGAAAAAATGGAGCTCATTCCTTTAACATAGTAAACTTCATGACCAGTATTAGTGTCTAACAATCAGACATCTAGTTTTCATATCACCTCTCTGATTTATGGAGGAATAATCTGCAATTTAGAGATGGAAGTTGGAGATGAATGATAGAAGATTGTGAACTATGGAGAAAATGCTGCTGATGGATGCAGGTTGCTGGTTCTGCTGATGTGCATAGTTGTGGTCTGCAAAGCTGTTTTTCTTACCATGAGTGCACAGAGGCAGGTTGTTCTACAGAGAAACAGTGTTTTATGGATTTTGGCATTTCCAGAGTGTGGTTCAGGGGGAGCCATCAGTACAAGCTGTGGTACTTGTGCTTGATACAGAGTTCCAGACAGGGTTATGGAAGGTGGGCAATAGTTCTGAACTGTTCTTTGCTCTTTTTAGTATTTGCTGAGCATATACTGTCTTTCTCTGTTTTGAAAGGTAGGAATCTTGTTATTTCACCTTTATTTTCTCTCTCTGCCTTTGATACCCAGGAGAACATGTAACTTCAAGGTTTAAAAATGAAGTGGAGAGGATGGGTTTTGATATGAACAATGCCTGGAGAATTTCCAACATCAATGAAAAGTACAAGTAAGTTATGTGGGCTGCTGATCCGCAGCCAGACAGCATCTCAAGACACCACTTCTGTTACAGCAGGTTACTGGAACTTGTTCCAAGTTCTGCAGTTCCTAATAAGGGACAATTAAAATTATGGGGTTTTTTTGCTGTTTTATAGCATGAATGTGCCTTTAAAGTAGTATTTAATATTTTGTTAACTGTTAAAATTTTGCAGGCTGATTTTGATGTGCTTGCTGGAGTTCTCCATAGAGATTTCTAGTGCAAGAAGGGGAAGCCTTAAGAAGTCAGCAAAGAGTGGAGCTGTACTGAACTTATAAAAAGTTTTTAACACATCTTGTTCTCTAACTTATGACAAGGGCTGGTGGGGAAAAATAAAGTTACTTTGGATGAGTCAAACTCATAGATCCTGAAAAAGTGGTAAAAAGCTTTCTGAGAGTGTGGATAAACAAACGTCCCCTTCTTTGTCTGCTGGGTTTCTCTGCTTGTGGTCAGTAGGAGTGTACTGCTGGAGCCCCATCCAGTTCAGTACAAAACCAGCAGCAGTAACACTTGGTGATGAAACATGTTCCATTGCCTTGTCTCTGGAGGATGCAGTCAGTAGCTGGTGTCACTGCGTGAACAATATTTATGTCTAAAAATCTAGCACAGTAAAAGCACTAAAGAATACTGAAGAAAAAGAGAACTTCAGTGCCATCAGGAAGCAGAATAGTACAAATGCTTCATTCTCGAGGCCAGCACTTGAGATGGGATGGTTTTTTTCAGCATGATTGATATATATTTTTGAACAAAACGCGCTCAAACCTGTCCTCATTCAGTGGATATGTCTCTTTTTAACTTTCTTTCATGTAACTTCATTGTAGGAGTGTGCATTCTGTTTATAGTAAAATATAATAGGTATTGAACATACCTGATGCTCTTAAGGATTTTCTCCTAATAGTGCAGGTATTTTAAAATGAGTTATAAAAATTATCATGGTCTACTGCCCCAGAGCATGGTGTAGTTAGAACTAGCAACACACATTGCTAATTCTTCTTGTTTCTCATATTGTCTACGTATGTTTTGCTAAAAGACCTTTTTAGGTAGAAAGAACAATCAAAATGGATGGCATTTTGTTATGTCAGAATTCAGTTCTATTAGAATTATAACTTGGGTGGTATCACCTATTCTTAACATTCCCCTCAAACTGTTGGTGGGAAAGGGCAAACAATTTTTGCACACTTTCAGAACTGTGACTTTCAATCCAAATGTAAAATTGTGAATGACTTTATTCATTTGTTAAATTTTTGTGCTGGGGATGAATTAGTTTATTATTCATCAATACATTGCAGTCACTACTGACTGCTTGCCTGCTTGGGTAGCCATGACTTTATTAGCTGGTCCCTATGGGTTGGTCTCTCTGTGTTCCTGTGGTCCCTATGAGTCTCCTCATATGGTCCTATGAGTTCCTATGTGCCTTATGTGTCCATATGGGTCTCCTTATGGATCTCTATGGGTTTCTGTATGGGTCACACTGAGTACAAGATACATCTGGTAGAAGAAAGTTCCAGTTAACCACTGAAACGTTAGCCAGTGCACTTGGATCCCTGCCTTCAGGAAGAGTTAATTAGGTAATATAGTTATTCACAATGTATACGAGTTCCTTGCCTTGAATCCAGCAGCCCAGGTGGTTCTTCTGTGCTTTGTGACCCAGAAACGGAGTGGTTAATTCTTAGCATGGTGAGAATGTAGAGTTTCTTTTGTGTGCCCAGTTTATTTCAGCTGATGGAGTCTCAGATCACTGGTGTACAGATTTCCTAAGGAAACACAAATGGGAATCTTCTGTCCAGAATGTACAGCACCTTGCTGTTCACAGTACCTTTTACATGTGCTAAGGAGGAGCTTATTAACATACAGTGAAGCAGGATCTGACAAAATCACTGAACAGCTATCAGGTTGCTTATCATTTGTTTTGGTTTGTGTTGTGCAGGTAATGCGTAACTGCTCTGTGCTTCTTACATCCAACCCTTTGCACTGCTTTTCTCACAGGCTCTGTGGTAGCTACCCCCAGGAAATTATAGTTCCTGCTTGGATCACAGATAAAGAGCTGGAGAGCGTGGCAAGCTTTCGGTCTTGGAAGCGCATCCCTGCTGTTGTGTACAGGTAGGCACTGGGACAGCATTCACTAGACAACGACTGAAATGTTCTAGCAATTAAAAGCTGAAATAATTTGGAACCAGGGATCTTGGCTTGTCCTGAAAGGTGTGGGTCACAGATGTCTGCTTACCAAGCTGGACAGCCTTTAATGGAAGTGTTAAAGATCTTTTAATTTAATAGCTTCATTGTGTATTCAGAGTAATGAGAGGCCTACCTTGCATCTTGCCTTGTTCTTGTGTGTAACCTGATATGTAGGGATGCTTTGTGAAGGCCTAGGACCTGCCAAGGTAGAGCTGGGGAACTGGGCTGGAAAGAGGCAGTAAAACCTGGCACAGTCCCCTCTGCATTGCCTGTGGGGGCCATACCCAGTTCAGATCTGTGGTGAAATGACAGCCAAGTGTGGCATGTTAACCTTGATGGTTTGCAGTTTTTGTCCCTGCATTTGCTACTTGCGTGTGTACATCACTTCATATCTATTTTAATCTCCAAGAACATGTGCACAGCAGCACATATTGGCCCTTGTCAAGCTATTTATGCAGGAAGACAGACCTGTTACACATTCAGTCTGAGTGTGAATAATGGTTTGTATCTTGTAATTCCAGATGTGTTGTGGTAGCACTCATTGAGTGTCTTGCAAGTCATTCATAGGCAGTGTCTCATTTAAGGTAGTTATGTATTTTGAAATTATGAAAATGAAAAAGTGTGGGGACGGAGAAATTGATGGAACTGAAGAAATGGTAAGTAGCATCTCTAGCTAGGTGCTCTTCCCATCTTTCTGTAGTTTTCACCTGGACATTTGGAAGAAGAATCATACAGAAAAGGAACATAAGGAAAGAAACAAATACTCAGACTGTGCACTATAGGCAAGAACAAATCCCAGAGTTATCTAAGGGAGATCTAACACTCGTTTACAGAATGATGCATTTGTTAGCTCCATCTGCATATTTTATGTAGCTTTATTCAGGCAGACTTCTTTAAAGCGAATCCAGCTATTATTCAGAGGATAATTGCTTTTCTGAGATATTTGTTAGCAGCTTATTTAGTAAGGAAATATATTTCAGATTTATTTTTCTGAGTACTCTCGGACCTTTGTACTTGTATCCTCCCAGAAATGTTTGAAATCTCTTTAATTCCTTTGTCATCTGATTTTTTTTTTTTAAAAACAGCAAATACTGAGAGTTCCATATATCTGCCCACTCATCCTGTTCTTCAAAACAGAGAAAAGAACTGCTTGCTGAGCGTTGCAGGTGAAATTTAGACATTAGTAAAGTTGACAGATTCGTATGACCTAGGTCAGGCTGCAAAGCACCCTTCACATAGGGTAAGAACTTGTGCTCCAGAAGTGGAGAGCAAATCAGCCTGTGGCAGCAGACCATTGGTTTTGAATCCTCCTGTCTTTTCTTCTTTTTCTCCTCAAGAATCAAGTGAGAGCATCTTCTCCAAGTGTTCAATAATTGCTTCCATCTTCTGTTCCTTCTGTGATGGGAAAAATGGTTTCCAGCATATGCTGTTTATTTTAGACTTGGGTAATTGACAATTGTGGTAGCATGAAAGTGTTTGTATGGATAAAAGAGATCAGTGTCATTTGTGTATGATTTGTATCAGCACTGAGTGCCTCATTTCAGAGCTTTGTGCCTTTAATGCAGTTGTCATGTAATTGGGCACACAGCATGGGGAAGCATTGCCTCCATTCTCACTATGCAGGAGAAGTAATCACTTTCTTAGCATTCTTGGGTACAGCTGTGTTCTGGAGGTTTATGGGATGGTGATTTATATGGTTGAAAGACCTCACTGACTGGAATTGTTTAATTCCCGGCATTAATATTTGACAGCTCAGATGAGTCTACATATGTTAAATTACGACATAATATTTCACTCGTATCTTTGTTCCAGTGAGAGAAAAGTTTCCCTTTTTTGATTTCTTTTTCCTTTATCTTGACATTTAGTAATAGATTTTCGAGACATCCACTTCATTGTTCTGCACTCCAATAGAAGCCAAATCAGCTAGTGCTTGATGATCCGTGTGATTGGAAATCCATATATAGTTCTCTCTTTTATATATGTGACATAAAAGCAGCTTTTTTCCTTACTTTTGAGGGAGTAATGGGCAAAAGCTCATTTGGCATTATCATCTTTTGAAGGTGATTTGGGGACTATTGATTTCATTATTTATTGATCACATTTAATAACTCTGCTTTTATTGCTTTACTTCAGGGAGAAAAAGTACTAATGTTTTAAATCCGTCCAATAACTGCTCTCAGATATTTCCTGAGCACTGGGACAAGGTGGCAGCGAGGCAGGCGCTTGGCTACAGAAACCTCTTTGTTCTCATAAAGCATTCAAAAGCTGTGGCAGTATCCACAGTCTGGGAAGCTGAGCGGGCTGAGCTGAGAGGCAGCCTTCAAAAGCTGCTCCTGGATTGCGTCTTCCTGTGCTCCTAGGAGCCCTGCTTCCACCTGATGATCAGGCTTCCAGAAAAGCACGGCACCCAGCTTCTGCAGCTTTCCTCGCTGCTTGCCTGTTTGAAAACCCAGGCACCTGTAGAGGCAGATGAGTCTGGCCTGGAGCAGGTTCTGTAGCTTACCTGTCCTTGTTTCCAGGAAGCCAGCGTTAGGGAGAAACCGTTTGGAGTTTCAGTGAATGGCAGTATGGAGGGCTCCATCTTTGTTGCCTACATGTTAACCCAAGCTCCTGAGAGCCTGCTGAGCAACGAGCTGTGTCGGGCTGCCTTTGGCTCTCACCCTGCTGAAGGTTATTGGCCACGCAGGCAGTGCTGCTACCAGCACAGGAAGCACAGGTGAACAGAACTGTGTGTACTGCACTTGCTGAATTACTTTGGTGAATTACAGAAACGATTTCTTTGGTTGCAAGTACTAGTAGTTAAGCAGTGCTGTGCAGGGAGCTGTGTGCAGACCTTTATTACTGCTTCTTGTGGTCGCAAGGGCTTGGTGGATTTATTGCTGTACTCAGGAGTTTGCTTGAACAGAAAGATTAAGCTTATGCAGAGGTGGGCTGTACATCATACAGTTACACGGAGCTTTATAATGGTTTTTATAGTTACTGAGTGATGCACTAACTTCTAGTTTACTGTCTGTACTGTGTCTAGGAGGTTAGGATGTCTGAGTAGAAGGTTTGGTTTAATTTTTTTATTCACTTTTTGTTTTGTTACTGCAGAGTGGATGATGCCACTTTATCCTCTGCTCCATCCTTAGGGGCCTCAGAATCACACTTGAACTGTTTGCTATGTTTTGTTTGTTTTGAGGCTGGTTCAGTTGGAATGAGCATGACCTCCAGCATTACTGTCAGTAGAACTGTTTGCTGACTTCAGCTCAGGAGTATTAGGGTTCACAGCCATCAGTGAGCTCAGCTTCAGCACTGGTGCTTCTGTTACTCAGGGTGTAAAAGGGAGGCGAGAACCTGGAGATGAAAACATAACTGTTTATGATTGTGTGGAAATGATCCTGCAGGTAGCTAGTAATGAAATCCAGGAGAACATATGGGAGAGTGAATGAGCTTATCTAGGTATTCAGAGTAGAGTTATTGCATATATAACGATGTTTTATTTTCTTTTATTCTTTGTGCCAGCGTACCAGGGAGCTCGGCAGCCTCTCAGTGAGTGGCGTATATTTTTTGCTCAACTAAATTTTTATCAATAGCTCTGCCTCTGGAAGGCAGTTCATTTCAGCAGAAATACATTTTCCTTTGTGTGGAACTGGCTG
Organism: Cyrtonyx montezumae; assembly: GCF_038088225.1. Taxonomy (NCBI): domain Eukaryota; kingdom Metazoa; phylum Chordata; class Aves; order Galliformes; family Odontophoridae; genus Cyrtonyx; species Cyrtonyx montezumae. The sequence continues at coordinate 2,009,783 of NW_027071970.1, forward strand.
GCACCTGCTGTAAATGCCGTGGCATTCAGATTGCTTTTCCTTTGCCTCTGTTAATGCAGTGTGTCAGTTGCTTCCTCTCAGTGAAAGAATTTTATATGAAACCATTACAAAAGAGCTATGGGAAGTACTTAAAATACGATCTCACCAAATAGTTCAGGATTCTGGGTTTTTCAGCAGCAAGCCTTAACCTGATGTTAGCACTGCTTGTGAGTGAGCTTGCTGCTGCTGCTCCCTGCTGTGGCACTGTGATGTGGCCGTGCTGAGCTCTGCCAACAGATAATAAACCAATTTTTGACACCGCCATAACCAATTTATTGGGGTGCACAGAGGAAAGAGGGAAGATGTGTAGGTGTGGGTGGGCCTTCTTCCTGGTCAGAACTGTCAAAGCTGACTAAATTTGCTTAAAGATTCAGCTCACCCTTACCTTTAGTGAATTTAAACAGCAGTTGGTGGACGTGAGGTTGGGATGGTCATTTTGTCTGCAGGAAAACTGTTGCCTTTTCCTCCAGTGTAACATTTAGGGTCTGTAGTTTGCACACCAGGACTGAGGAGGCTGTTTCCAATGGGGCTCCTGAGCAATGAGGGCACTGCCTTAAACCCACCTTTGTTGAGAGGATGTGTGTCTGCAGGCCTTAAAAACAGAAGGGAGTGCTAATGGTAGAATCATTCTGATGGGCTGTAAGGCAGGTAGTGAAACCTGGTGTCCTGCTCCCTGGTACTGCTCAGTCACCACGTGCTCTGTGCAGTCATGGCTCTGCTCTTCCTTTGCATCTCCACTTGCAGTGCCTTTCTTGTGTGGCTGAGGTCCTCTGAATCCAGGTTATGGCTGGGAAATGGCAAAGAGAAAGGTGTAAAAGCCAGGTGTAAGCAGTGCAGTGAATGGGAAATGGCATGTGCTGTTGGCGGCAGTGAGATGTGTCAGCGTGGAGGCAGCAAGTGAGAATCAAGTGGTAATGTTTGAGAACACCTTTTTATCTTATAGGAGTAGATGATCAATGTCTTAATCTCTTTTCCAGAGCACATTTGCAGTGGTTGGATACTCTTTGGTTATTTCAGATCTGTTCTTTGTGTCATTAATTAAAAAGAAACTAACACTAATTCTTCAGGCATTAAAAAAACCATCTATATGTATTTGATAGATTCCTCTTTGTCTTCATTTTCCAGTCCTCTGAAGTTTCATCAGTGTACAGAGTACTTAAAATTTATATCCCATTTTAGAAGTGTGTTCACTTAATGAACAGTTTTTCCTTTTTCATTGCTACTTAAGTGTCCACAGAGAAGTCAGTGTGCTTGTGCACTTCATTACCAGCCTGGCACCACGCTGCTGCTTATTTGGAGGAGTGCTGCTGGTGCTCCTAGGTGCTGTCCTGCAGGGTGTGGCTGGTGTGAGAGGCAGCAGGTGAAGCACAAGCCACAGAGGGGGAGGAATAGTGAAAACCACACCTTGTGCAATCTTAGAAGATTCAGAAGTGGCAGAGGCAGGGCTGCAGATGCTTAGCATTCTGAGAAACTAAACTAGTGCAATAATGCCTAAACTGAAGTGGCTCCCAGGTGCAGTTCTCCAAAGTGTTCCTGGACTGCCTTGGGTGCTTCACAGGTGGATTGGAAATGGATGCCGTCAGTGAGCAGGCTGGTTATGCTTGGCATTAAATGCCATCAAACAGAAGGCATGCCATGTTCTGCCAGCATTTCATACCAAAATCACAGCGTTCTTCCCAGATTAAATTAGCAGAATGTTTTGATTTAACAACCAGAAGGTCATCAAAGCATGAGTCTGTGGTTTTCCTCCTTCTTTCTAGCTTTGTAATTTAGCATGAGCTAAACTGAACTTTCACATTTAGTCTGTTGCACTGCAGCTGCAGGCCTGGCTAGCCAGGAGGTGTTGAGTACCCCTTTACTTTATGGCAGCCTGTTGTGAAATGTTCCCCAGCTTTTACTGGCCAACAGGTAGCAGTGTTAAGCAGGAAAATGTTTTGTTCCCCCTCACCAACATCAGCTTTGTCTTTTACCTTTCGGTGGACGTGTAGTGAGAGGCAGCGTTTTGAGGTGCAGCATGTGGAACACGTGCGCTGGATCACAGACTGGGGATAGCTGCTGAGCTGTAGGTCCCCAGCAGGAGTTAAACACCACAGGGAACTGTTTAACTTCTCATGATCGTTCAAGTTGGGCACTAATTCTTTCTGTTCTGTACTTTTTCAGGCACCAGAGCAATGGAGCTGTCATTTCCCGCTGTGGACAGCCTGAGGTCAGTTGGTGGGGCTGGAGGAATGCGGATGATGAGCACCTTGTCCAGTCTGTAGCCAAAGCCTGTGCCTCAGATTCAAGGTCCAATAGTAACAAACTAATGAATGGAAATTGTTCAAGAGATTTCTCCAATGGAGGAGACCTCTCTGATGTGGAATTTGGTAAGTTTGTCACTGCTCCTTTTCTGTAAGGCAGAGCTTTTATGTAAAGCTTCATCTCCTTTGTGTGCTGTAACAGATTGTATCCCTTGTATTTAATGAGGCGTTCTCTGATTTCTGTGTGCACAGCACATACACGCTGTGGGACTCAGTGAATCATTGTTGCAAACAATGCCAAGAGCATCACTTCAGTTACTCTTCAGTTGCTTATCTTCTCCCCCAGATTCCTCAATCTCTAATGCTTCGGGAGCAGAGAGTTTGGCAATACAGCCTCAGAAGCTTCTGATCTTAGATGCACGGTCCTACGCAGCAGCTGTGGCTAACAGAGCCAAAGGTGGAGGCTGTGAGTGCCCAGGTAAGCAGTGCTGCTTCACAGTTCTGTATTAAGTTGATCAAAAACATTTCCTTGAATATAATCACAGTGATGTACCTTAGCTACTGCATATTTAACAGACTGCGTGGGTGCAAGTACTGCTCATCTTGAAGAAAATTCTGGACGGTGGCAGCTGTCACACAGCCCTTGAAAAGGACAGGTTTCACTGTCAGTTAGGCGTGGTTCTCAGAGCACAAAACCAGCTGGTAGCAGGACTCAGTATGTGCTGAACTGTGTTGATCATCTTTCCCCTGCTGAGTCAGATACGTGAAGTGGTGTGAGACAGACACATCCACTGGGCCAGTGTCTGAACAATCTTTCAAATCTGTTAACTGTAAGGGATAGCAGTGCTCCAGAATGGCTGTGCAGAAGACAGCTTTTCAGCAGTTGTTGTAAAGCTGAAGCGTTTGGAAGCATTTGTGCTGTAACCCGGGGCAACTGAAATCCTAATCCATCCTGCATTTGTCATACGTTCACATTTATCACTTTCTTTGGCACTTGCAAATCGTTGGTGATATAAACAAGATATTATTTTATTGCTGTTGGATGTGAATACAGACTGTTAAAATTCCACGGCTGAATAATCTGAGAAAAAGATACCAGACAGAAAAATTGTTGATAAGGTAACAAAAGCTGTTTCAGCCATATATCCCTGGTTTGGTCTTTGCTGCAATAGCTGCACTTTGATAAATAGACACCAGAAGGAAGAGATGAATTTTCCATTTAGCACCTCACTATGAATAAATAGCTCATCATCATCACAGAGTAAAACTGCAAAATGGAAAGCAGAGTATACAATGAGTGTAATTTTCCTCATGTATATTGGTTCTTGAATTCTCTGTAGGAAATGTCCAGGCAGTTCCAATGTCACTCAGTAAATGTGACTTGCATTAAGTGCTGCATTTGTGCTGATAGGTTTTTTCCAGGAATTGCCACGTTTACTTCATCCTCCCAAGTGAAATGTTTTGTTTTATTTGTGACACCATTCAGTAAAGAGCTCAGAAATGCAGAGTCTGGTGCTGTCAGTCAGTTTGGACCGCAGTCCCTTATCCTGTCGCTAACAGGAAGTTCTGATTTGGGCCTGAATTTGTTGGGCTCATTAACATTTGGGCAATCAGATGATAGTGCATGATTCTAAGGGAATACTGGATTTTCTTACACATGCAATCAATATCCCATTCTAATTTGTGATTCTTTTCCTATTGTAGGAGAGATCATTTTATTGCTATCGTGTCATCATTAGAAGCAACAGTACAGAGCAAAGCTCAGGCCAGTAGTGGCCACTGCCTGTGCTGCTTCCCCAGCAGAGCAGCTGCCTGAGGGCATGCTGTAGCAACACCTGGAGGAATGCTCAGTAATTCTGTTGTCCCAGCTTCCCTGACTTTGAGTATTTCTCAGGTGTTGCTTGCTCCTTGCAGTAGAAAAATTCAGCATGGCAGAAGGATTGCAGTAACTCGTGGAAGAGCTTTCTTTAGAAATTAAGCTGAGTGCAGTTTTTAGAGGTTTTTAGTTTCTTCTCTCTTTCTTGGTATCCCCCTACAGAGTATTATCCAAACTGTGAAGTAGTGTTCATGGGAATGGCAAACATTCATTCTATCCGGAAGAGCTTCCAGTCCCTGCGTTTGCTCTGCACACAGATGCCAGATCCAGGAAAGTAAGTGGTGTTGGATGCTTTTGCCTCTGTTTACCTCTTTCTGTAATGTTTTTTTTTTCCTGCTGTTTTGTTAACTGATATTCAGGTATTGGTTTTTTTTTTCCCCTTACTGAGTTTCCCATGCAGAAATACAAAGCTGTACTTTTCATTTTCATTCATTTTCAACCGCATTTGTTGGAGTATTTTCACTGAAGTAAACATAGAGAATGAGATCTGGAATCCTGTTTTAGCCCTGGATTTTGATCCTGGAATCTTATTTCTTTCAAATGGACTTCTGAGTGCTAGCTTCCTCTAACCTGAGCTTCCCAGATCTTTAATCTTTGCAGCCTGGCTCTCCTTCAGAGCATTCTAGTGCTGTTCCACATACTTGGTGCACTCATAGTGGCTTCTCAGGGAACATAGCCCTTCAGTGCTGTGGGATAATGAGCCTCTAGTGACCATCACCTCAGGGGCTTCTGAGGTTAGGTCTTTGTTAGGGCACTGCAGCTGCACCAGTCCTGTTTCCCCTACCACACCCTGTTTTGAATCTGTTGCTAGATGTAGCACGTGGTTTCAGAGCAGATCCAGAATAGCTGTCCATTCTGAGCTGACAGGAAGGTCTCCATGCTGCTGTGGCTCTCAGGGTGCCCCTGGCACACCTCGGAAGGCCTGGCGGTAGTTGAGGTGTGCATTCACAGCTTATCAAAGCACAAAGTTAATAATGGTTCTGCTTTGATTCGATGAATTCAGAGGTTCAAACCTGGAATCATTTTAAAAGACCAAAGGTTGTCTTCCTTTGTTTTTTGTTTTTTTTTCTAGTTGGTTGTCAGCTCTGGAGAGCACCAAGTGGCTGCAGCACTTATCTGTGCTTCTGAAATCTGCACTGCTTGTGGTTCATGCTGTGGACCGAGACCAGCGACCTGTCTTGGTGCACTGCTCGGATGGCTGGGACCGAACCCCCCAGATCGTGGCTCTGGCCAAACTGCTGCTAGATCCCTACTACAGGACCACAGAGGTTTGTGGGCCATCTGTTAATGCACGAGGTGGTCATCGAGTTTGGGTTCCTTTCCAGGGAAGCTTGTATAAAAAAGAATAAGTACAGATTTCTCCGCTGGAAGCAGCGCAGGAGCTAGAAGGAGTTATCTAACAGTAGAGTGCAGATACAGTTACATGTGGGTGTAAATATAGTCTGTAATTCAAGAGCAGATTATATTTTTCCCCTTTTCAGTAACTGCCCAGTCATGGTGTTCCTTTCCCCATATTTAGCTTAGGAACATGGACTACAGAGTGCTTCTGGCACAGTTGCAGTTTCTGAACCAACTTCTGGTGCAAAGCCTTTCTGTCTTTCTCTGTTCTAATTTTCTTAGCTATGTATTTCTCCAGTTTCATTTTTGTTATCCCTTGTCACATAGTTATAGCACTGTTGCTTTTTCAGCCGGATTTTTTTCTTCCGCGGCTTTCCAGCACTGTGGGATATGTGATGGCTGGATTCCACCTAGCAGCCCACATTCAAGATGACTCTGTTGTGTAGAACAGAAGCGTGTGTCTGGTGCTGTAAGCTGCTGTTTAAGCCCTCAGACACATGAGGACCAGGAGTTGAAGCCATAGCAGTGCCTTTAGGAGGAAACTGTGGAGACTTTCTCAGATCCGTTTTCACATGGGTTCTGGAGGTCAGCATCCACCAGATCCAAACGTACTGCTGCCTTTGGCACGGGGCTCCTGCTCATCCCTCCTCTGTGGTGTCATTTCCTGTTCAAATTGAGTTCTTCTGTACGTCCTTTTCCTGCCTGCCTTTCCACCACCCCATCAAGGGAACTGTAAACTGTAACTGGCCACACAAGAATCAGGAGTGTTCAGAGAAAGGAATTCCATCTTTGCCACTCTCAGGCTTTACAGCTATCAGCTTTTCTTTTTTCCCTTCCGAATTACAGCCATTGGCTTACTAGAGCGCGCTCTACCATTTGTCATTCCACTAAGAAGCAGTGCCTTCCTAACGTGGTACATTTTAGGTTCTTTAAGACAAGTGTCACAACCAGGTACACTACACACTACCTTGGGATGTGCTTTGCCCTTTGAGTTTGTGTGAGAAATCGTGCAGTTTGACCTCTATCAAACTTGTGGCTGTGCTACTTTTGATACAGATGTAGGCAAGCAATCTCTGTGAGTGTGGATCTCTTGTCATGGCTAAATTGTTGTCTTTTTTGACAGATAAATCTCTCCTTTATTTTCAAAGGAGAGCTTTAAAATTTCCTCTTACATCCAAGTGAAGGTTACCATTATCCAGGATTGAATCAGGATGTGAAGTTCCTGCTCACCCCTGCCTTGCCAAGATAGGTCTTACATCAAGGTCTAGCTTCCTTGTGAGCCAGAGGATGTAGTGATCTGTCTTATTCCTTTTCCTGTCCACGTAAGCTTGGAAATTCATTTCAACCCTAATTTCACTGTGCAGCATTTAGGAAAATAGAGGTACTGGGTAAAGGAGAAAAGGTAAAAGGTGGGGACTGATTCTGAAGGGAAGTCAGAAGGAGTGAGGAGTCAGCACTGAGATGAGCCTGTGAGTCTCAGACTGTCTTAAAAGAAAAAAAAGTCGAACTAAAGAGGAAATTTTCATCAGTGCTTTTATTTCTGCAGGGCTTCCAGGTGCTGGTGGAGATGGAGTGGCTGGATTTTGGCCACAAGTTTGCTGATCGCTGTGGCCATGGTGAGAACTCGGATGACCTCAATGAGCGCTGCCCAGTGTTTTTACAGTGGCTGGACTGCGTGCATCAGCTCCAGAGGCAGTTCCCTTGCTCTTTCGAGTTTAACGAAGCATTCCTTGTGAGTTGTGGCTTGAGAGCTTGCTGTTTTATAGACCACTCCTAACCCAGTACCCAGGACTAATGTACTGAAGAGCCCTGAGGGGTTTCTGTCTGTGATGGGAGATCTGCAGCCTGATAAAGGACATGGGGACGCTGCCCCGTGCAGCAGGCTGAAGTACTTGTATACTTTGTGGAGCCTGGGGTCTGTTTGCTCTTAAAACAGAAGCAGGGCACTTAAGGGCTCCTTGTAAACTTTAGAGAATGAAGTAAATGATATGAATTTAATCATTTCACTTAGGAGTTGCTGAAGTAAGTTCAGTGTAATGCACCCACACAACATAAAATTGTTTGCTGGCAATATAAACTTCCCTCTACTCTGATCTCATTGGGAGTTGAAGAAGGCTCCTCTAAGTACCCCTTCACTTTACCTTTCCATTCAGCTTTTCTTTCTTTGCTGAGATGTGCAAGATGTACCAGTTGTATTTATTTTCTCTGGAAGGGGACAGCTCTCCTATCAGTAATTGGAGTGTAAAAAGTGATAGGAGTATCAGTAATTTCCCTAGGACTGTCATGGTCAGTTTTTAAGGCTGGGAAGCAAGTCTCTGGGAAGGTGGCACTTGCTGCCTGTAGAACTGGTAACCTGAGGAATAAAGGCTTTATGGAGTGCCTGATCCTCTACGAGATCAAAGCACGCTGCTGTGATTGTGGGTGACTTGTGTTACTGCTTGCCAGCTCGGCCACGTAACTGAGTTTGTGTATGGCCCTAGCTTAGCTCAGTTGTGAAATAGGATACATGAGATTGTAACTGGATCCCCAGCTCAGTGCAGCTCGGTGGGAGCTGTGTGGGAACATTCCCTTAATGTTCTTGCTGCCTTACAGCACAACCCACAGTCTGCTGGCACTGTTCAGATACTTAAGGTTAGGTTCATGTTAAGCTGCTTGGTCAGGTGTTGAGCAGAGAGTGGAGTGGGTAATGATTAGGATGTATGCTATGCACATCTGTACCCACACAAATTAACACACGTTCCCACCATTCTTTGTCTTTCTGCTGATGCATTAATGTTTTATAGCTTATTTCCTCCAGATCTGTGAGCTTTAAATTAGCAAGACTTTTATACATGACAATAGGCTAATACTTGCCTTTATATTTTATTTTTTTCCTTGAGTTTTGAGTTTTTCGTTATGACTATAATGTAAATCCTTTTGCAGTTTATTCATAAGGAGACACACAAAGAATTCCATGTTTATTTATATATCAGTCTTTGGGAAGGCAGTGCATTGCCCTGTGAGGAAAAGGTTTCTTTTCTCTTAAGCACTCTTGCATTAAGCTGATGTCTCCTGCCATCTGACTCTATTTGTATTGGTCTCTGCAGGTCAAATTGGTGCAGCACACCTACTCTTGCCTCTTTGGTACATTCCTGTGCAACAATGCGAAAGAGAGAGGAGAAAAACACACTCAGGAACGGACCTGTTCTGTCTGGTCTTTGCTGCGGGCAGCAAACAAAGCCTTCAAGAATCTGCTCTACTCCTCCCAGTCAGAATCTGTATGTATCCTTCCTTACCCACCTCGTGGGAGGGCTCGTGCCTTTAGGAGGTGCCCAGCTTGTAGCAGTAGGACGTCCCATGGTTTCACTCACCATGAGTACAGTGCAGAAGTAGTGCACCCTTCTGGAAGCACTCAGCTCTCCTCTTTGATATACAAAGGGGCACTCTGTTCAGTTTCATGTTTCAGGTCTTGCATGAGGCCTGCTGATATTTGAGGAATGTCAGATGCAACCTCAGATATTTCTCTGCCCTGGAAACACATTTTCTGTAACTAATGTTTCTGTGCTTGACACGTGGGGCTTTCAGAGCTAAGCTGTGTCAGGAGTGTCATAAAGTGACATACAAACCTATTAAACTTAAGTCTAAACAGAAGAAGTATCTAGGATCATTTGGGATATTTCTGTTTCTCATAATACTTCCTCATTTTCAGCTTGGCTCATTGAAGCTTGCAGGGAGGGGTCTTGCAGTTCCCCTTTGTGTTTGATGCAAGGCATTTAGGCAGAGCTGTGCTGTGGTGGGCATGGCATGTAAATGACCATCAGAGGTCACCGAGACAAGGGGAGCACGGAGTCTTATAAATATGCAATGGTTTTTGTTTGTAAAATATCAGATGCCACAAACCTCACTGTAAGGACTGTGCTGGGATTTTGCATGTGACAGCTGAGGCTTACGGTTGTTCCTCAGAGGAAAACTAAAACATGGCATAGTAGGAAGGAGTTTGTCTGCATTTGCTATAGAAGGATGAATTCAGGATTCACATCAGCCCTGTGTCACTGCCTGTCTCCTCTGTCCCACTCGGATCTGAACAGTGTACCCTGGGAGCAAGCAGTTGCCATTTCTGAACGCTGTGTGTGTTTTTCCCTCTCAGGTGCTGTACCCAGTGTGCCATGTGCGTAATTTAATGCTCTGGAGTGCTGTTTACCTGCCCTGCTCTTCCCCCTCCACACCTGCTGACGACACCTGTGCCCCATACCCTGTTCCAGGCTCTAGCCCTGAAGATCAGCCCCTGGGCAGGTGAGCCTAGAGCTCAGAAATCCCGTCCTGTAAAGTAAGATCAACAGAGAATATTATGGGATATTAAGAGGAGAATACTGTTGGGTGGGAAGTGTTTTTCACAGGTGTATTTGTGGGGCTGTTTGACTGACTGACCAAAAGCAGTCTTTCCTTGTTTCAGGTTTGAAAGCTGTTAAGTTTCAGAAGTCAGGGCGTAATGAGTACAGTGAATCTGAGAGATCAGAAAATGAGTTATGCTGTGGGCATTGCCTGGCTTTGTGGCAACCTTCCTATTGCTGTGAGATATAAGCTTTTATTTGGCTGTCTTGAATTTCAGCTCTTCTGCATAACTTTCTTTGCTTTGTTGTTTGTTTGCAAAGCGATTCTTTGCACGCGTTGATTAGGAGGTGTGAGCAGACTGCAAACATCTGTGCTCTGTGGTAAAGGGATCATTCTGGGAATGTTTGAAGTCTGATTTCAGTGTATTTTCCTAATGGCAAACAGAAAAGTTCTGAAGCTGCTTTGCAGTGCCGCTGGTCCAAGTGCTCCTGGACAGCAGTGCACAGAAGTCCACCAGTGTGCGGGTGGTTACCCCTCCTGACTGCGGGGGTGGACTGTAAGCCACGGTAGCTGAACTTCAAAAATAGAGAGTAGAAATCCCTGACTTTGTATTCTGGCTGTGTTTGCATCGTGTAGGCTACCAAAGACAAGATCCTTCGACAATCTAACCACAGGCTGTGACAGCAGCGTGCCTGCAGCCAACCGGCGGAGCAGCGACCCCAGCCTGAACGAGAAGTGGCAGGAGCACCGGAGGTCCCTGGAGCTGAGCAGCCTTGGGAGCCCCGGGGACGATGCGTTGGATGGGGACGGGCTGAGCAAACAGGGCAGGGCCCCGCTGGGGGCGGAGCTGTCCGTCGCAGCTGGTGTGGCAGAGGGGCAGATGGAGAACATTTTGCAGGAGGCCACCAAGGAGGATGTCGTTCTGGAGGAGCACTTGAGGGGCAGCCTAGAGACTGCAGGTAAAGGGGATGAGAACGCTTTGGATAAGGAGAAGAGGACTGAAAATCTCCGTGGGTATGTCAGCCAAGTGTGTGAAAAGGCTGAGGATAAAGGTATTGTCCTGAACAATCCACACCCGGTTTCACAAGGTGCTTGTGAGCTGAAAGGACACCAGGGTGAGCATCCTGATCTCAGTAACACTATCCAGAAGTTACCTCAGGTGAAAGGACTACAGACTGTTCCTTCGGAGAGTTTTGTAAACAGAGACACGCAAAAGGACGTGGAGGAAGGGGTGGGCAAGCCTGAAGGAGGAGGAGAAAGCGTGCACGGCGTGTCACAGGCCAGCCTGCTCTCACCTCTGGTGAGCCTGCACGAGGACAGGACATCCAACATTGAGAGTTCCACAGAAACCTTAACAGAGAGCCAAGCAAAGCAGGAGCTGATGGCTAAGGGTGCGTGCCACAGGCAGCAGATGGACAACAGCACCGACGAGCTTTCACGGACTATTGAGAAGAGGCCAGAGGGGGAAAGCACGACAGACCTCCAGAAACTGGGCACTAGAGTACATAGGACTTCTGGTAGCAGCAGCACACACATCCCGATGCCTTCCCCTTGTGCCTTGCCTTTAGGTGAATGTAAAGATGAGGTTGTGTGTAACGGAGAGCTGGAGCCTGAGAACAAGATGACAGAGAAGCCAGCAGGGCTCGGCATCGTGCAGAAATACCACGCCACAAACGGGCACTGTGTGAACGGGGAGGACGGGAGGATCAAGGCCTCTCTGAGCAGGCAGGTCTCTGCTGCCAGCTGTAGCTCTGTGCAGTTCCACTTGAGGAACTTGCACCAGAAATGGATGATCAGTCATGCTGGGAAGCAGCAGGCGGCCGGCAGCCCGGACCAGCCTGCCCGGAGCCACCTGGACGACGACGGGATGCCGGTGTACACCGACGTCATCCAGCAGCGCCTGCGCCAGATCGAAACTGGGCATCAGCAGGAGGTGGAGACCTTGAAGAAGCAAGTGCAAGAGCTGAGAAGCCGCTTGGAGAGCCAGCTCCTGAACAGCTCCTTGCGCCTCAACGGTGATTACGGAGACGAAGTGGTAAGTGGGGTGGAAATGGGGCCACTGCCGGGCTGCTGTTCGGTGTCTGACCTCCTTCGGTCAGGCAGGGGCGTTCTTGTCCAGATGGGGTTTGTGAAACCTTCGAGGTCTTTCTGAACAGGAGCAAGCAGATCATCAGAGGACTCGGTGGATGGCATCACTGATGATTCATGTTTTCAGTGTATTTCAGTCTGACCAAGAGCATGGCACAGCGTTTCACAGTGTGTGTGTGTCACAGGGCGTGCTCTGCACTGCCTCATTCCAAAACCCCACGTGCTTTACCTTTGTTTTCATATGTGGGAAGGAGGTTTTCCTATGGATGTGAATGCCGTTTATTGGGGCAGGAATGCAGCTCTGATCTCCTGGTGCTTTGCATGCTGAGGGTTGGAAAGGTGCAGCAGTGGTTGCTCTGTTAGCTCAAAGCCAAGAAGAAGAGAATAGGAAGGGAGAACTGCCTGAGGAAGCGAGGGGAGGAGGAGAGGGGCACGAGGAGTGAGGTGGAGAGATGGAGGAGAACCTTCAGCTGCCTTCAGGCAGTGTTGGCCTGGGGTTCCCAGGTTGGTGTAATCCTTGCTAAAAATGTCCTACGTACACGTTGAATTTGCTTTATTTGCCTGCAAGATTGGGAGAGGGAAGAGTATTTTTAAGGGCTTTCCAACTTCTGCTTGTTTAGTGTAATATTGTGCAGAAGTGGGAGAGGTGCTGGAGTGTCCCAGGTTGAGAAGCATGCTCAGGACCTTCTTGGCTGTGACATTAGAGCAACAGGCAGAGCTCTTCCTGGGCACCATTTTCAGCTGAGTCTCACGTCGGGTGTTTGATTCCCTGGAGGAGTGCTGATGCTTTGGCTTTGTTCATTGTGCCCCAGTTTGTGAGGGCCTTCTCCGGCCACACCGTGGGTGTGGGATGTTTGCCACAAAGTCACCTCTTTTTAAATCCCCATCTCTGCTTTCTGTTTCTGCTTTGTCTTGGGAGGAAGAGGGCTTTCTTTGTACATCCAGAGGTGTTCAGTGCTCATGCACAAAAACACGTGAGGTTTTTTTTCCCCATGGTTTTAAGTCAGTTAAACTGCAGCACTGCCAGAGCAGGGTGTAGTGAGGAAGCATTACTCCCTGGGTGCACGTGGCTCAGGTTCTGAGCTGTCCCTGTGTGACTGGGCATGTGTTTTCCAGAACTTCAGACAGCAGGGCATGTATGCAGCACCGGTATTTATCCTGAAATTGAAAGAGTCTTGGAAAAGAAGCACAGCTATGACACTGGAGCCACAGATGGTAGCTGTTCTGGTTACTCACCCCAAGTGTTGTCAGAACGAGATGCTTAGCACAGGAGAAAGTGGATTTGGAATCCATTCTGGCTCACATCACCCCATTGTCAGAGAGCCCAATCCTGACCTGTTGGATCTCCTTTATTTGCAGCTCACCTCTCACGAACCGCTTCAGCCTACGGCACTGAGTCCCACTCGCAGTGCTGGTTTGAGCTGCTGGCATCCACCCGTGCCATGCAGACACAGCCTGCTCTTCCTCAGCAGGAGGTTCCCTTCCCACTGCTCCCCACAGCTGGCCAACTTTTATTTGTGTGCAAGTAGGAGTATGGGATAGTTCTGTTCAGCTGTGTTTGTTTGCCAACAGACTTCTATACCCGACTCGGAAAGCAATCTGGATCAGAACTGCTTGTCTCGCTGCAGCACAGAGATTTTCTCTGAAGCCAGCTGGGAGCAGGTGGACAAACAGGACACAGAGGTACAGACTGAATCCCTTCAAGTCACATATCCTTCTGGTAGGATGGGATGTTCATCATCACTCACATTATCCTACACCCCGTGGTCGTGTGGCACCCGTCCCCTGCTCGCAGTGTGAGCCCTGTGCTGTCAGTGGGCACTTGGTGGAGCTGGGGCTGAGCCAGGGGAGGTGAGCTGACCGTGGTGAAGCCTGTTGGCCTGGACACCTCTAAAGCACAGAGAGCAGCCAAGGGAGCCGCACTGCACGGCTCCGCTGGTTCGTCTGAGGGCAGTTAGCATCAGTTCTCCAGGGGAAGGCTTTGGTCTCTTCCAGTGCTGCGAACACTGAGTTTCTGCTTTTAAACAGAACAGGCTTTGCTCGGGCTTCGTGAGCTGAGGTGTGCTGGATTGTTGCTGTGTGACTGTGCTGTCCCTGACACGTTTGCCTTCTTGCAGGTGACACGATGGCTTCCGGACCACCTGGCTGCACACTGCTATGGCTGTGACAGCGCGTTCTGGCTTGCCAGCAGGAAGCACCACTGCAGGTATGTGAGGGCAGAGCGTGGTTCTTCCCTCTGCTCCTAAGCCAGGAAGGGCTTCACTGTGCTGTGAAGGTCCTCGGTGAAGGGTGGGTGCTGGACCAGGAGTTTGAGCGGCAGGAACTGAGCTGAGAGCACAGGACAGCTCCTGCTCAGCTCCAGCTGTCTGTTCAGCACCTCCAGTGCTGTATTGAAAAGCCAGTTGTGGTGTGTGCTGCACCCCGGCCCACGCAGATCCCAGTGGTTGCTCTCTGCTGGGTTTGGAGGCAGCTGGCTCTTCAGCTTTTTAAGTGGATGACAATAATTTAACAAATACTGGTGTGTTTCTTTGCATTCAGTACTGCAAACACACGAGCAGCAGCTTTCTTCCATGGCTGGCTGATAACCTTCTGTAACAGTTCTCCCTTTTCGCTGAGTTACTTTTGTAAGAGAAGCTGAAATAAATGCTCTCTGTGTGGTTCTCCATCTTGGTGCAGAGGCCACAGTAGGTGGTGCAGGTCGTGGGAGCTTAACGGGGAATGGGACGGGGCCTTTGGATTAGGTGGTGCTCAAGCTTTGGGAATCTGCAATTCTGCCTCAGTTTTATTGCAAGTAAATCCCTATTCCTGATTTCTGGACATGAGAAAACGATTACAAGAACTGTCACTTAAAGAGATGGCAGTCGTCACGCTCTGATGCTTCACTGCTGTTTGAAGCAGTGAAGAGCCCTAAGCATCTTGTGTCCTTTCTGTACTTTGCTCCACTTCCAATACTTGTACAGAGGAGCAAAGCAGGGAAGAAGATGAATGAGATGGATTTTTTTCAAGTTTCATATCCACTGCGTGTGTGCAAACTTACCCAAGTGTGTCTTGTGGCTTCGAGTGAAAGGTCCAATTGCAAAGCATACACATCCAAGGGGTTTCAGAAGAGTTCAAGCAACATCTTTGTGCATCCTCTCTCTAGTGCTGTCTGCTGTGAGGTGCTCCCCCATCCCTGTCTCCCTGCCCCCAGCGTCCCCAGCCCAGCTCACACTTAGCACCTGCACTGCAGTTTTCCAGGCCTGGACTCTGGACACCACGAGGAGTTAAGACTGACTCGATTTGAGTTCTGTTGCAGATTTCCCCGTGGTGTCTTTGTTCCTTTCTGTGAGTGCCTGATGGAGGTTAAACAGGCTGTCCTTGTGAGCCCTCCTTGGTCGTGGTAGGGAGCAATAAGAGCTGCCATCCTGACCGCCATGAAAGCCCAGTATCTGCCCAGTGTGCATTGCTGCAGTGACCAGCCTGAGCCTGCTTACCACCTTAGCTGGGAACACGTTTCCAGTGTGAGCAGGATGAAACACCCGTCTTCCTTCATCGCTGCAGTTTCCTTCTGTTGCTGTTCCCCTCTGAGCTCTTTCTTCCCTCCTTGCAGGGGCACTGAACGTGTTGATCAGATCTGGTGAGCATTTACAGCAGCCTCTGTCTGTTGTCTGTCTGCATTTTCTTGGTAACTTCTCTGAACTAACTCAGTCTCTTCCCCATTTTCCACCTGGCTGGAAGCACCACGGATGAGCAGTGGGAGGATTCGCCGTGTGTGGGTGTCACATTGATGCCAGCAGGCTTCTGTTTCCACAGGAGGGCACTGAGGCTTGGCTTGTGGTAGCTGGGACTGTGGTGTGGATGACACTAACTCACCATCAGCAAGTCGTGTGTTTGAGTAGCAGAATGCTTCGGTGCTGCCTGCGAAGAGCTTGTCCTTCCAGTTGAGCCGTCACGCGTTTCATTCTTCTCTCATTTTTGATTCTTGCCCTTTCTGCATTAATGTGGGTGAGGTCAACCTGTTGTCAAGCCGTGCAGGCACATACGTGTTGGCAAAAAAGAACTGCCACTGATTTTGGAAGGACTGTGGCAATAAGAGGTGTTGCAGAGCTGGTAGAGCAGTGCCTCCCCGCAGCATCGGCGATTCGGTGCAGAGGTCTGGGCGGTGTGATTTTAATGCCCCCAGTGGGGGAGGTCACTGCTCCGTGCTTTTAATGTCTCAGTGGAGCACTGGGGTACAAAGAGTGCAGCTCAGGGGAGGCGGTTCAGAACGCTGTCCTCTGTCACACAGAGATCAGACAGGTGTGTGTTAGGAAGCAGGTGAGCTGCAGCAGCAGGTGGCTGTTGCAGTCCCTCTGGTTGCTTCTGACCGCGTCCATCCGCGTTTTTGTGGGATAACTGCTCTGTGAACAGCAGATCGAGGAGCTGACAGCTGCTTTCCTGCGTGGGTTGGTTCCACTGCTGCTGGCTTTGCTGGTAGCAGTTCCTAACAGACTCCTGAAGACTTCCAGAGCACCATCCCCAGCTGGCTATGGCCGCAGCATTACGGTGTGTGATGGCTGTGCAGGGCTGAAGGATCAGCAGTGGGAAATGGCATTTCTGTGCTGGCTGCTTCCATCAGTGCCAGCATCTGGGGGGCTCTGTCAGTGAAGGGTTAATCAAAGCTGCTGGGTGTGAGCAGAGCTCTCTGGCACTCTTGGCAGCAGCACATCTTTCCCAGCACAAATCTATAGAGCCATAAAGTCCCTATGCTGAAGAGTTAATGAGGAAGGCATCAGGCGTGGAGGGGAACTGCAGAGAGCAGGCCCGGCGTGCTGCTGTGGGGGCAGCAGGGGGCTGGGAGGGCTGCAGGAGCAGCAGTGACAGTCCCCACACTGCGGTGTGACCCTGCGAGCTGCATGCACCTTGTCCTGCTCAGCATGGCAGCCCAGACCCTGCCCTGCTTTGCATGGTCCTCACTGAGGCCGTCCCCTCTGTGCAGAGCGTGGGATGGTGGGAGTGCAGCTGGGGGACGGCACAGTGGGGGCAGTGGGAGAATGGCATCAGCTGCTTCTGCTTTGTCTGTGCCATGCCCGGTGCTGCAGGGCAGTGGGGGCAGCAGTGTGCAGCCCCTCGTGGGATGTGTGAGCTGGCACTGCCCTGCTCCACGGGCAGGGAGCTGCCCCGGGGTGACACGAGGTGCTGTGTGCAGGGCAGCACTCACTGCTGTGTGAGCTGCCTCGTGTGCTGTGCTTTTCTTCACACTCCTCTCTGTGCCACGCGGGGGGGGGGGACTGTCAGCGCATCCTGCTGGGGGGGATGGGCAGTGTCAGGGCCGGGCCCTCCTCAGCACCGGGAAGGGTAACGCTGCAGCTCGGGGCACTTTGTCAAGCTGCTGCTAATTTTGTCTTTTCTGTTTTTCCTGTTCCTGACGTAAGGAATTGTGGGAACGTGTTCTGCTCCAGCTGCTGTAACCAGAAGGTGCCCGTTCCCAGCCAGCAGCTCTTCGAGCCCAGCAGAGTCTGCAAATCGTGCTACAGCAGCTTGCAGCCGAGCAGCGCCAGCCTTGACCTGGACAAACCCATCACTGCCACATCCAACTGAGGCCCACCCCAGGCAGAGGTGTGACCTCGGTGGGCTGAGAGTGGAAGGACGAGGGGCGAGGGTCGCTGCCCGGGCCGTGCTGTGCTGCAGCGTGGGCTCCTCCTCTTCAGCCCTTCTCCTTTCTGTCCTGTCGTGTGTGTGTGCGTGTATGCGCCTGCGCGTGTGTATATATATAATAATATATATGTTGGCTTGTTTGCTGGAGGATTGTAGAAGTGGGAAGGGAGCTGGCACCGCAGCCAGGTTTCCCTTTGTATTTCACTGCCCCACTGCTGAACTGCGTTGCAGACAATTTTATGGAGGAGAGGAGACGATGGGAACCATTTAACTGTGCCGGGGAGCGGCCGCAGCCTCAGCGCTTTCAGTCACTCCTGTTACTTCCAAACAAGGAACCGCTGTTTGGAATTCGTTGCTGCTAGAAGAAGTGGGAATCTCCTTCCCAAGAGAGCACTCTCCCTCTCTGTTCTTAGAGTGGGCTTAGCTGTCCTCGCTGTGTGAGGGGGAAGCGCTCGCAGGGCGCCGCGCGGCGTGGGGGGGCGACGTGGGGAGGGGCCGGGCACTGCCACTGCAGTTCTGTACATGCAGTTCCTTACTTAAGAGCGGGCGGGAGAGAGGAGGGCCCCGGAGCTGCGCCCTCGCCCCACTGCAGGGTGGCTGGCTCAGCACTGAGCTCCTCGTGGGGCAGTGCGGGCGCAGCCTCGGCCCTGCTGCGGTGCTGCACGCCGTGGCCCTGAGGAGCGTGCTGCCGTGCGCTCCCCGGGTGGGATTCCCGTCCTTCCGTCCGCCCCGACGGGAGTTGCTGTCGGAGCCGCCCCAGTACAGCGCGGCTCTCCGGGACGTGCCCTGAGGTGAGTGCAGGGAGTCGGGCCGTGCTCCGTGGCGGGGCAGCGCTGCTCAGAGCTCCCCCCGCTGCAGCGCTGCTCTCCAGGACGGAGCGATCCTGCTGGGAGAGCTCGGAAACGTTCACAGTCCTCGGGAACGGAGCGCTGCCGTTCCCCGCGGTGTCACAGCGCAGTGTCAGAGGAAACCGGCTGAGGTCCGCTGGGGAACGAAGCGCGGGGCTGTGCGCACAGCAGGAACGGATCCGTCCCGGCGCAGGAGCGGCCGGAGCTCAGCGGGACGGAAAGCGGAGCGGCGCGGTCTGCGGAGCCACTGTCCGTCCGCTCCTGAGCTGATGGGTGTGGAGGGGCGGGGACACAGCACTGTGATGGGGGGGGCCGCGCTGCGGGGCCCGGCGCTGCCCTACGGGCTCTGGGGCTCTGCTGTGTACAGTGTGAATAAACGCTTGCCGCTCGTAGTCTTTTTTTGATGGATGAAGCACTTTTTTATTAATATTATTTTTCTTTGTATGTAAAGGAGGAAGCAGTGTCTCTCCATAGCTGTACATATAACCCGTCTCTCCTACAGAGAGTAAAGTGCTCCTATATTTTTCATTTTTGTCGAAGCGAGAAGTAAATACTTTAGAGTTGTCAAATATATAAATAAACGCGAATAAAGTTTAGAATTTTGCATGGGAGCGTTCGCTGCTGCACGGTGTGGTTCTTCTCCTGCCCCTCCGGGCGGGGCCGCGCAGCGCTTCGGTGGAGCGTTCCGGGACCTCCGCGCCCAATTGCGCCACAACGAATGTCGGTTCCGACGCGCGTAGGAAATGAATAAAGCCGGAGGCCCGAAGCTGTTCCCCAAGTTCGGTACCGACGCGCGCAGCGCCGATTCCGAGCGGGGCGGCTCAGACGCGCTCCTCCCGGGGCTGTGCGGGGCCGCAGCGCTGCTGGCTGCGGTGTGCGCTGCTGTCGCCCATCTGTGCTGCCCGCGGAGCTGAGCGGGGCCGGGGCACAGCGCGGCTTTTCTGTCAGCACTCAGCGCTGCTGCTCTGGGCCACTGTCTGCACGGTGAGGACGTCCCAGCATCTCCCACCGACCCTCAGCGGCTCTGTACCGCAGCACTGGGTTCGCTTCAGAAGGGTTCGGCAGCAGCGTCCACCCGCGCACGGCCGTGGCCCCGCAGCACTGCACCGCCGCCCTCACTCACGGAGCACACGGAGCCGGAGCGCGGTGGGGGTGTGCGGACCGTGCCCCTCAGGAGCTCTGCAGGGACACCGCGACAGGAGGAAGAACGCATCTGCCCGAGGGCAGGGAGGCCCTGCAGGGAAAGCACCGCGGCCCTGAGGAGCTGCGAGGGTTTGCTCACATTGAGCTCTTCCAGGGAACGGCCGAGGGAGATGGGACGGCTCAGACCGGAGGAGGCTCAGGGGACAACTGCTGCGGCCCCTGGAAGGGCGCCGTGCAGAGCTGGGGCTCGGCCTCTGCCCCTAACAGCGACAGGGTGAGAGGGGACGGGCTCAAGTTGTGCCAGGGAGGGGCAGGCTGGATATCAGGAAGCATTTCTTCTCCATAAGAGCGGTGCTGCCGTGGCACAGCTGCCCGGGGAGCGGGGGGGGATCACCGTCGCTGGAGGCGTTGCACAGCTGTGGGGCTGTGGCACTGAGGGACGGGGGCACGGCGGGAAAATCCTACGGCTCCATCACTGTACAAGCGGGGCCGCCGTGCCCGTTTATTTCAAAACCTCAGCACTCGCGCAGACGCAGCCGCTGCTGCGTGGAGGTGGAAGCCGCTCCGCTCAGCACCGCTTACAGCCCGCCGCCGCCGTACACCAGGGCGCTGTCCATGGCCGACTCCTCAGCTCCGTAGCTGCCGTTCCCCAGCTCCGCGGCCACGGGGCAGAGCTCCTGCCGGCACCACCTGCACGGGGAGCGCGGCCAACAACGGCTGCTCCTTCACGGCTCCCCGGCTCGGAACGGGCTCCGAGCACGGCCGATCGCTCCGGCGGAGCAGTGCCGCGGCGCGCGGGTCGGACGCGAATTACCTCTGAGCGGCGGCCGCATCGACGCAGGAGGAGCCGGGCCGCGCCGCGTGCTCAACCAGCAGAGCTCCTGCGGGGGGAGCGGCTCTGCGTAAGCATCGCTGCACCGCAGCCCGTTCATCGTGGGACCACACGGCCTGAGCAGCAACCTTGGACTGTTCCGTGATTGTACGGCACAGCGTTCCCTACCTGCGTAGATCCTCGCCAGGGAGTAGGAGAAGTCCCTCGCTGCCAGCTGCTCGGGCACTGCGGCAGCTCCTGGGCAGCACTGCCCGAGCTGGCCCGCACCGTCCCGCACGCGCTGCACCGCACGCTGCAGCTCCGCTCTGCCCGAGGCCGACTCCAGCTTCTCCTGCAAAGCAAGCACAGGAAAACGGGCGGCGTGGAGGCGAGGCCAGGACCCCCCAGCCCCACGCTGCGCTCATCACGAGCTCCATCAGGGGCTCAGTGCTTCTGCCAGCGGGGATCAGAGAGCCCGGGGCACAAACACAGCCCCCGCAGCTCGGGTGGGAGCTGGCACGTGTGCGAACACACACAGCCCACCCTGCCCTGGGGGACCTAATGTCAGCTGAATTGCTCCACCTCGATCAGCGATCGAATTCCTGAGGGAACACCCCCCGACCTGGTGAGCCCGCCCTCCACCCGCTCCCTGCGCTGCCGGTGGCACGAGATGATGCTCGTTCACCTTCAGCAAATTCCCAGCTTCCCTGAACTCTCCACGGGGGCCTCTGTGAGAGCACCTCCAAAACAACAGCCCGTGGGGAGGGGCAGGGAGCTGCACAGCCAAGGAGGCAGCGCTGGGATCCCTTTGGCTCTTTCCATCTTCTCAGTGGGAATAAAAATAGAAAGGCGTAATGCAGAGGGCAGCCCCAGAGGAGCTTTAATATTTATCACAAGCAAAACAACAAAACATAACCCACACGAACAGAATTATTTTGGGCTCGGGAAGGTGGCTCTCATTAAAAACATACTTACATCGGTGCCTTTCTTGAACACTGACAGTGCAAAACTCCTCACTGTGGTGATGAAATTATCTGCATTTTTTGCAGCACGTGAGGATCCCAGCACAAGCACTGCTTGTATTCTGCTTTTGTGAGTGCTACTTAAAGAGCAGATCTGTGGAACACCTTCAGACCACCTGCCTAAAGCCCTGGCTTCGGCTGTGTTCTCTCCCAGTCTCAGCCAGGAGCAGCAGCACTGGGAGTGCCCAAGTGCCAGCTCAGGCTTACGGGAGCTTTGCTCACCTGCACTGCGTTGAGGAACGCGGCCATCACCCGCCCCTGGCTCCTGGAGAGGGACCTCAGCACGTCAAGAGATAGCACATTGGTTGTTCCTTCCCATATGGACAGCACCTGTGTGGTACAAGAGACAGTGGGAGAGCACGAGGGGGCTGATGGGGCCACTGCAGTAAAGAACGGGGAACGTGAGGCAATGAAGGCACGGGATGGAAACCTCCAAAGATTTCCTGTGTGACCACAGGGGGAAAGAAGCACTGGTGAGGGCAGCTAGGGAAGTGACCTGAGGAGGGCTGTGTTTTTATTTGAGCGTGTCTGTAGCAGGCAGCCACGAAGGATGAGGTGAGGCACAGCAAGCTCTGCCTGCTGCTTTCTTACCAGGGAATCACGAACTATGACTGGCAAGCCTGTATCCTCCATGTAACCTTGTCCCCCAAAAGACTCCATCGCCTCAACAGCAACGGCAGTAGCCTGCAAAAGGCAGAGCTGACATGAGATACAGTGCACAGCGACAGCAAGTTCCAGAAACCTCTAATACCACACTGCAGTTCCTGCCCGGCCCAGGTCCCACCGAGCTGCCGTGGCAGGCTGCTCAGCACACGAGATGCAGCCCGGGGACAGGGGACCTGCAGGAGCAGTCAGACCTGGGGAGAGGCTCCAGGGAGAGTTTCTCACTGTAGTCCTCTCTAAGGAAGGGTAAACCTGTGGTCTGCTTGGTGCACAGAGCCAGTGCCTGTATTTCAGGAGAATCTTTAGCACCCACTTGCCTATGATGTGTAAGCTTCTGTGTATTTAAGCTGATGGGAATCAGGAAGGGGACAGATCCCTTAAGTGAACACTAATGCTATTACACTGCTACCTCTCTTCTATTTATCCATACCTAGGATAAGGATGTTTCCTGTGGCTCAGGGTCCCAACTTAGCCTTGGAGTACAGGGAGTTTCTGCTAAAGCCTCAGCAGCATTCCTCTGTGGCACACGCAGTGCCTCGGAGTGCTTGCTCTGTGTGCTCTCACTCTGGCTGACCTGTGGCTTGCCTGCCAGGCAGCTGGCGTGCTGGGTGCTTCCTGAGAGCAAGGGGACAAGTCTCCCAGCAGAACACCTGGCCTTAGCACAGAGTAGTGCTGCAGGCCCTGCTGGGGGTTGCTCCCTGCACCCCATGCAAACACTGCACTGTGCTGGCTGTGCTAACCACACTCCTTCCAGCTCTCAGAACACGCAGCCCTGCTCCAGATGAACACTGCATACCTGCTTCGCCGTGTATAGTTTGGCAACTGGCACAAGCAGTCTCAGGAGAAGCTGGTCCTGCTCGCTTGCCATGTTGGTTTCTGTAAGCCCGAGCAGACGAACGACCTCCATAAGCAGAAGGAAAGCCCCTCGAGTCTGCACCTGCACAGAGAGAAGCAGGGAGCAATGCTGGCACGGGTCTTGAGCTCAGACTGATTCCAGCCTGGGCTGCTGAGGTGCCGTGAGACTGCCTGCAAGGCAAAATACAGCCCCTTCCCGAAGTCATGGCTCCAGGGACAAAGACAGTGAGCAGTTAGGAGCAGCCAATACGAGGAGAGGGATAACACAACAGAAACCTTGCCAAAGCTTCTGTTGGGTACCCGGGCCACAAACCCACATTCTTCTGAATGGTAAAGGACATGAGACTGCACAGCCGATGGTCGGCCTCTGACCACTAGATCTGCAGGTCTCTGACAGATTTCTTGCTGAGCATCATGCCGCCCTGGCAAGCTGCAATGAGATTTGTAAGCCCCGTGTGCAACGATGTGCTGTGAGGATATATGGGATCTGGCAACAGACAGCTACAGGCAGTAGTCCAGGAGATGCTGGAGCTTTAAGTTATGTTTGGCAGTTGTTGGGGTGACACCACTTTCTTCCTCCACTCCGCATAAGGAGTTTTAAATGCGGGTTTAAATATTTGCATGAACCCACTGCAGCCCAAGGATAAACAGTGGTGTTACACCAGTTAAAAGAAGAACCAGTGCCTGGAAAGATGAGAGGAGGAGAACTGTTTGCCTTCTTTTTGAAGTTTTGGTAGTGGGAGGAAGCTGCCTGTGTCCTGTGGGTTTAGCAGGCTGCTACAGCTCAGTGTGGAGGCAAAGCTGTGAGACATCTGGTCACGAGTTAAGGCCCACGTGTGAAATTCCTCTCAAGACCCAGATCCAGAGTGCCAACTCATACCACTCCTTTCTACCATCTAATTTCATCTACCATGAGATGGAATTTACATCTGGAGGCTGTATCCAAGCTTGGTGCCTTGTGGTGGTGAGCACTGTGTGGGTAAACCATGACAGCAGACTTGTCTCAGAATGTGAAGTGGGTCCCCTGGGGAATTCTTTGAGCCCACTGAAAACAGAAGAGTGGGAACAGTCCATCTCCTGTTGTGTGAGCTACCAGATACATTGGATGAGTCTACATCACTAGACTACGGCAATTCCCCAGCTCTCTGCACCTGATTTCCACGCAGAGGGGGGCTGGCTGTGCTCAAGAGCTGCTGGGGTTCCTTGCCCTCTTTCTGTTTTTCCAGACCCAGCTCTGCTCCTGGAAGCCTTACCTCCATCCGGGCTATAGTCTGCATGTGCAGGGGATGGTCTTTGAGGAGCTTCCCGAAGACAACCCGCTTCAGGGCATACTCCCTGCTCAGACTGATCATCCTGGAGAGAACACAGACAGTGCACGGGGTCAGACCTGCAGCTTTCCTACTTCCTTTCCAGGCTTTCCCTTCCAGCCACCCTCGCTGGATGAGCCTTGCCTGGCTGTAGCATACCAGCCTTGGCCACCCACAGCCAGCTCTCTCCAGCACTGCTGGCTTCCAGACCTGTGCCCGTAGAGGCACGACCTGAGCACTGCAAACTCCCCTTGTGCTCATAAGCTGTTCCCTCAGCTCTGGGGGATCTGTGCTGCCTTCACCTTCTCATGGAAGCTACTGCACCAATGGCGTTGTGGATCCGAGTTATGTTCAGCATGCTGGAGATGGAGGCCACTCCACGACCTTCTGCAGAGATCTGAAACCACCAAGGAACAAAGGTTGGAGCTGAAGCATCACCCTCTTAGTGAGAGCTGTGCCTACAGGCAGACAGATACAGGCCATAAGTCTGTCCTCCAGCACCAGAGACATCTGCTTGCTTTAAAACACTGCTGTCTCATTTTAGCCACACGGCATAATCAGAGAGATGGCTTTGGAGACCATGTCAGCAGCATCAACTCTGGTTCCTGGCTGCTCGCTCCACCTGCATGCTACACAGAACTGTCCCTCAGCTAGGTAATGCAACTGCACTAGGGAAAATGACCAGCTTAAAATCACTTTTTTTTTTCCTCTCGCACCATTTTCCCTGAGCTATTCACACCTTCAGCAGAGCCCTGCTGGGGAAGG
Organism: Cyrtonyx montezumae; assembly: GCF_038088225.1. Taxonomy (NCBI): domain Eukaryota; kingdom Metazoa; phylum Chordata; class Aves; order Galliformes; family Odontophoridae; genus Cyrtonyx; species Cyrtonyx montezumae. The sequence continues at coordinate 2,034,705 of NW_027071970.1, forward strand.
ACCCTGAGGAATGAGCAGCCAGCCACAGGTGTGGAGGAGGTACCACCATCACCTCCACGAGCAGCCTGCCAAGTCCCCAGGGGATGTGCAAACCTCACGCACCAGCTCTGCTTTAGCTCCATTGAGCCACAGCTCTGCTGTCGCCATCTGCCGTGTGCCCAGCTTATCTTTCAGTCTTTGCACTTGGATACCGTTCAGCTTCTCCTCCTCATCCCGAACCCTCAGGAAGAACAGGGACAGCCCGCTGGAACCCTGGGGTCATCACAGAGGCACACAAAGATGACTTCGTGACAATGAAAAAAGGAAGTTAGAAGTTCCCCTCCTCCTTCAGGCACTCCACCACAGAACACACCTGTTTCACACGTCCTTCAGCGTCCGCTATCCTGGCTAGGGTTAAGGTCACATCAGAATCAGCAGCTGATGTAAACCATTTAAAACCATAGAGACGGTATGTGCCATCTGGCTGCTTCCTAGCCACTGTCTCTGTGCCATTAGCTGCAGGAAAGGAGCAGAAGATCATGGCTTTACAGGGACTTCTGTATCAATCAGTGCTGATTTTCAGTTTAAGCAGAAGTGCTCTTTAAGTCACCCCTCGCTATCTGGATGAAATATGGATTAGCTGCTAATCTCTTTTCCTGACACTGGATAAGAAATGCAGCCAAAGTTAAGCAGCAGAAAAGAAAAACATTCTGTTTAGCTCCAAGCCTTCCCAGCAACAGCCCCATCTAACAACGGTAAGGGCAGTGCTCTGGAAGCAACATGTACTATGGGTTATGATACAATGCCTCCGTTTCTTTAGGAGCTACCTCAGCCAAGAACCACAAAGGACGCCACGGAATCAGGAGTCCTACAGTACCTCTGTAGCTCGCCCTCCACAGCTGAATTTTTCACTTCTCCAACTGGGAAACCAACTCCAGAGGCAGCTGACTCCCTCTCTGCACTCTGTCCCTGCAGTGGGGTCCTGAGGGTTCCCAGCCCATCATGCTATTGCAACCATTTGCCAAGGACCAATGTTGAAGGTCAAGAATGCTCCCTCAGTCCCACGTGGGCTGGGTCTCGCTGCCTTGCTCAAGGGCTAAATATCAGTGTGCTGAGCAAGGACCACAGCTCTGTGCAGCATGCTCCACAAGCAGCAGTGTACAGAGGCTGGGCCTTCTGTTGGCAAAACGCAGTGCTGTGCATAGGATTTGGATGGCTTCATGTTCCCAGCCCTCACTAACACCCCGAAGCTGCTTCCCACCCCAGCACACATACCAACATCGGAGCCCCCCCGGCGCTCAGTCATCCACTGCCCGGAGGTCCAGAACTTCCTGGGGTCACGGGATGTCAGATGGTCAAAAGCAGTTTTCAGAGATGCAGGAGTACCTAGTGACTGTTTTGGAGGAAGGAAAAGAAACTAAGGTCATACCAAAGTAAATGGAATTGGACACTTGCCTTAACTAACACTGGTTTGTCCTACAAGCATCCCCATCAGGCTCAGAATGGATTATCAGCAAGCAGGAGAGCAGGACCCCCAACGTCCTGCACTACAGTGCATCTGCTTGCACTGCTACAGTCTGTGAAACCACCTGGCCTGAATGTAGACTCGCTGCAAAGGCAGAAGCTGAAGGCTGGTGTTACACTGAGGAGTGCTGAGCCACTACTCACCCTGAACTCCTGTGCTGCTAGATAGCTGGACAAACAGCTTCCAGTGCAGCACCGGTGCCAGGACATCTGTACATCTCTGGATGTCATCAGCACCCAAAGAGCTCCAGGGAAAGGTCATTCCCCTGTGCCTTGTTTTTCTTGAGTTGGAATGCCCAGCAGTAGCTACTTTCAGCCTAGCTTTTCTCTGCACGTTACATAGTGCAAAGGGTGTCACTGAAATACAGATAGACCTTCAGATTGGGAAGCCTTGACAGCTTGGATCCGTCCATCACGTATGGGTCTGGCTCAATCCATTTAACTGCTGCTTCACAGAGGCTACAGGAAAACAAGGCTGTTGAACCTTGTAGTAAGAAAGTTGGGACAACTTTGCAGCTACTGCAGTGCTACAGGATTTGTATGCAGCAGAGGCCACACTGTGCACAGTGCTGTACGCAAACACAAAAGCTGGTCTGGGTGCACAGACTGCTACTGAAGCAGAAAGTCAGGTGGGGGGAGATGGAGCTGAGTCACAGAGCAAGGCAGGGCCATGTCCAGAGCCACAAGGCAGGTCAGCTCTGCTCAGTGCTTGGCCAGCGCTGCCAGGACGTGGGCTGCGTCCTCAGAGAGCAGCTCAGCTCGTACCTCAATGACTTTGGCTGCTCCATCAGTCATGGCCAGCGGACAGTTGAAACCTCCAGAGGCAGTTGAAAACAAGTACAGTTTGACAGCCTGGTGCACGCGGCTAGGGGAGAGACAGAGTGAAAACAGACTGGTTTTGCAGCTGTTCAGCAGCTCCTTGACTAGGAGGAAAGGAAAAAGTACAGCCCAAATGGGTTCGTTAGACCACTCATTTCCAGGAGAGCAGAAACAGTTTCAGCCACGAAGAAAGAAGTGGAGCAGAAATGTTTCTGAGTCCCAGAGGGACTGTGAGTGTGGGGCTGGATGGAAGGCACTGCTTGCCATCTGGTGCACATCAAGTGCACTTCTTAAAAATAAGAAATCTGGTTGCATCTCCAGAGGCTGGAACACAATGAAATTGCAAGTAAGATTCCAGACTTCTGTGTTACGAGTAATGCATGTAAAGCTGGAGCAGTGCAGAGAAGCACCAGGCCCCAGAATGGGGAAAGCAGCATCAAAGAGCATTATGATCAACTGGAGGCCATTAGTTACACCTTATTGTTGCTGATGTGGAACATTACAACGGACAGGCACTGCTGTTCAGTACAGCAGGAGGTGAGCTTTTGTCCACACATCATCTGTTACCCATTACACGAGTTCAGTCCTACCAGACACTGAATATACCCTGCTAAGAATCACCAGCAAGACACCAAGTCACTCTCATTCTCCCCCAGTTACCTCCAGTTGGAGTATCTTCTCTCATAGGCCTCAGCAATCAGCCCCTCTTCTGCTGCAATCTCCTTCATCCTCTTCCAGGCTGAGCTGGTGACAATGCGATCCACCCGCTGCCCCCAGGCGTCGTACTGCCGAAATACAGGGGGATTCAACTCGCATTCCCATCCCAGAGGTCTGATCTTGGTTAGCAGACGGTTTCCAAACCTCTCCAGCTCCTGGCTCACCTCCTCCAGTACCTGTAAAGCAACAAGAGCCTTTCAGTACTTGCTTGGAAGGCAAAGGGCCTCAGTCCTAATTGGAAAGGCAAAGGACTGGCCATATTGTTCTGGGCACTAATGATCTCCTGCCACTTGGCTCACTGTGCTCTGTAATGCAGCAGGACAGCTTGTCTCTTGGCCTCTGCTGGCACAGCTGTGCTCAGCTGTCACTTTTTTTTTTTCAAAATCGTTTTTTCAAGTGACTTCTGGCAGCATCTCTGGGTTTTACAAAAGACAGAAGAGTTGTTGTATCAGGGCTGAGAGCCACACAGATGCATATGAACAAGGGAGCTGGACAAGATGATCTCAAAGTCCCTTCCAACCAAAGCTACTCTGTGATTTAATGCTGGAAAAGAATGCCAGGGAAAAAGGTGCCAAAAATGGAAATCCGTCATCTCTATGGGAAAACTTCCACTGAAGTCACTAGAAAATCACTTTTCCACTGAAAAACTCCTTATCAGACTGGAAAAGAAAGAGGGCACAATCTTCCCTATCCCTGCAGACATTCAAGGCCAGGTTGCATGGAGCCCTTGGCAGCCTAATCTGGTGGTTGGCAACCCTGCCATGGCATTGCCCCCTCCAATCTAATTCTATGCTTCTCTGATTTGAGCTCCTGCCTTGCATCTAGTGTGTGTCTAGATTCACATTTCCACTCTGCAAGCAGCTTCCTGAACACCCCTGGATAAGGATTCATTAGCTCTCATTTCAGCCAGGCTCGGCTGGCTTGGACACAGGAGTCTGTCCACAGCTAACAGACAGAAACCATCACCTGCAGAGAAGTGACTCATCCCCACTACCTCAGCTCCTCACATTAAGGTGACAGAATGGTCCTCTGCAGATTCTTGCTCCTCTTCACTGCCTGCAGCCAGAGCCCGGTGAACTTTACACCTAAACAACCCGACTTAGACATGGTTAAACCTAGGAAACCCAGCCCCCAGCAAAAACATGTCCAAAACTGTTATGGAGGGGTGACACAAGCACCTGAACAAGATTAATTTTCAACAGAGGAACGCTTTTTGCTGTTCTCTAAACCCATAAGAGATGCTCATTTCCTCCTCAGTAATTGCAGTTGTGGAGGTGAATGCCATATTTGCTGTGACTGAACGGTGTGCAATTATAAAACGCATTAATTTGTCGCTGAAGAAATACAAACACTCCTTCCCCTTGCACCGACTCTTCATCACACTTCATCCCACATGATTGATTCTTCCACTCCTCTGTGTAATGAGAGTCCAGCACACGCTGTCCAGTCTGTGCTCTGGAAGTCTCCATCCCCAGAACACACGCTGCTCTTTCAGGTGAACAGTGAAGCAGCCTTAGAAACCACAAGCCAAAAACCTGCACGAGCCCTGGGCACATGCCCCCAAGGCTCACTGCCCTGTAACCATTCGTTGCAGAGTGACAACTGAAGAATCCAAAGTACACGATTTCACTAATCCCTGATGCACGAGGACCTCTGAACCCTTCAGCTGGAGGTTTTTGTGGGCAGATGAACATGAGTTCACCGAACAGGTCTCCTCATCAGCACACTCCTGTCAGACTACCAGCAGTCCCTTTACCTCCGTATCCACATCTGCAAAAGAAACCACAGCTCAGCCCTGACCACACCAACGAAGCACTGTCTTGCCCAACTGACTGTGTTTATTTCCAAGAGAAAGGAACAAAATCAGACCTCTCTTCTCTGAACACAATGCACCGCAGCCGGGGCACTACACAGCAGGACATGGGGGGCACCTGCACGCCACGAGGTTCCGGGCTGCAGCCATCTACCAGCAGCATCTGGCTGCTCTCCTTCGCCCCAAATAGTGCTTCGATGTCCCAGAGACGAATGGAGTGAAAACACATCGAAAGCACAAACAGAACTTTATATTAAGAGATTTCTTTACAGAGGGATCAAAGACCAATGGAGATCTCCCAACTGCACTAAAAAAACCAAACAGGTGCTTCCTGCTGTGCTCTCCAGAAATCACCTTCAAACAAAGAAATCTCTCGCTCCATTCCAGAGAAATCTGTGTTCGCTGCTGAACGCAGGTAAACAGCACAACGGGAATCAACATCCTCTACGGTGGTGTCTGCCTCAGGGCCATGTGCCAAGCTCTGCCTGCTGCTGCCGTCCTGGACAGGAGAGGGGGGTCCTCTCCCGGAGAGCAGCCCCGGGCTGCGGGCAAGGCAGTGCTGCAGGAGCCTGAGAGCAGTGAGGCAACACTGCCCCGCTGGGACCACACGCAGAAATGTAAGGGAGATTTGCTGGTCTTCTGGTGGGTATCGCAGCCGCTTTGTCTCTTTGCTGAAGGAGTGGAGAGCAGCTCCAACCCTCTTAGTTCCTCCAGAAATGGGAAGAATCAGGAACAGATTAGGAGCACCCTCCTTTAGGAAGGCCATGGTGGTGCTTAGGGATGCCTCATTCCTGTGATCCATCACGGCAGTGCCAACAGCAAGCTCCCGGTGCTGCTGTCACACTCTTACTGCCCCAAGACGGCAAGGCCTTCCTGACCCAGAGTCCAAGTAGGGGCAGGAAGAGCACTTTTGGCAGCCAGGATATGTCTCCTTTACTCATACAGTGGCTTTACAGGCTGTGCTTCTGCTGCAATGAAACAGAGGTCAGGTCCAGCTCCATGAGATCCGGCCCTCGAGAAGTGAGGCAAGCTGTATCCCCTGTGGCAGAGCACAGGCAAAGCAGTGAGCCCCCGGGCACCCTGCAGGACAGAACCAAACAGGGCAGCGTGGGCTCCTGCTCCTCCTCTCTGATCCCCTGCAGCTCTGTGCTGAGCCTTTGCTCCCTGAAAATCAACTCAGAAAAGCCAAGGACTGTTGCTGAGAAGCAGCAGTCCCCAAAGGGCCTTTGCATGCTCTGCAGCATACAACTGAGAACAGCCCCGTTACTTTGTTTGGTGAAGGATTTCCTTGAAAATCCCTCTTCCCCAGGGAGAGGGGAGGGGAAGAGCACAGCAGACTCTGGACGCTCCTCCACTTCTTTCCCCTTCTCTAAAACTTCTTACTCTGGATGACCAGGTAACAAATGCACACACTGACCATCTCCAAACTCTCCCTCGTAACACCCAGAGCAGAGGAGCCCACTAGGCCCTTTCTATTTCTGCTTATGTCCCAGGAATGTTTTTCACCCGTACCCAGACAACAAGTTTTAAAGATTCATTAAAACTCCCCCCAGCTAAACAAAGAAGGCACAAAAAGGGCTCAGAGAAACATCCCGTTCATCAACAATGACCCAGCCAGAACTGCAGCGTGTACACACACAGACACACACGTCAGACCTTGGGAGGAAGGTGTGCCTCCAGGTAACTCCGAAGCAAAGCATCTTCCAAATACTGGTTCCCAGGCTCAGGCCGCTCTTGGAAGAGGGTCTCTGCTTCTCTTCTTGCAACAGCCATTTCCAGACCTCCTCCCACTTGCTTCTCCTGCAGGCTGACCTGTTGGCCTTGCCCTGCTGTTGTGCTGAATCCTCTAAAACCCCAGGCTTGGCACCTCTCCCAGCTGTGACGCGGCCTGCAGGTAGCGCCGAGTCTGCACAAAGCCAAGGTAAACATGACTGCAAGGCTTCAGCACGTCAGCCCGGCTGCTATCACCTGCACTGCTTCATGTTTTCTTCTAACCTTGTTATATTATTCTTGAAAATGAACCCTGTCTTTTCTCCTCCCTTGGGGAGGAGCTTTTCAGCAGCTGTTGTTGACTGAACTAGGGCAAAGGTCTTTGGAAAGAGCTCAGAAAAGGGCCTGGAAAGCACAAGTGCTCAGGAAATGTCGAGTCTGCCCACAGCAGTTGTGCAAATCGTGGTCAGCTGTCCGAGTTTCCCAGAGCTGGGGGACCGATCTTGGGGTGCAACCAGCAGCATCCCCAATGGATTGCCTGGACTAATGCGTTTGGAAGTTGTAATGAGATGAGAAGAAAAACTTACAGAACTCCTGGGAATGGGAAGAAATTCTTTAGGCAGATTATTCTTATTATTCTGTATTACAGTTCCTTATTATTTGGCAGGTGAGATGCTAGGAAGAAACTTTACTCAGAGGATGTTGAGGTGCTGGCCCAGGCTGTGCGGAGCTGTGTGTGCTCCGGGCCATGGGTGGGCCCTGGGCAGCCTGAGCTGGAGGGGCAGCCAGGCCAGGGCAGGGATTGGGGTGGGGGCTGTAAGGGCCCTTCCAACACAAGCCGTTCTATAATTCTGTAAATAAGGTTTTGGTTAATAAGAGGGGACTCGTCTTCCTTCCCTGGATCCCTGGGTTGTGACAAAAGCTCCAGAAATAATCTACTTCTTATGAAGTCTCTGATGTCAGAGTCGGTCCAATATTGTTTTCCTTTCCCTAGGGAACTGGCTGGATGTTGTAAGAATGCCTTCTGGCTTTGAGTAATTTTAAACCCGCACCTCCTCTCATGGTGACATGCTGACAACAGTGCCACAATTTCAAATGCATGACACCAACGTGCTGTTACAAGCAAGAGTGTTGGAGACCTGCACATGGGCTGAAAGCAGAGGGTGTGCCCAGCCCCAGCATGAACTCACAATCACAGATTTGAGTTGGAAGGGACACTTCAAGGCCACGTGGTCCAACTGCAGTGAGCAGTGATACCCACAGCTCCATCCCCTGACCTCGGGTCTCTCCAAGGAAGGGACATCACCTCTCTGAGCAGCCTGTGCTGGTGCCTTACTGCCCTTGGGGAAATTTACTGAGAGAGGGGCAACACCAGTGCTGTTTGAATTCTGGCACCACAGGGGCTGTGGGTGCCCCATCCCTGGGGGCACTGAGGGCCAGGCTGCCAGGCTCAGAGATCCATGAGGTCCCCTCCAACCCGAGGCCGCTTGTGAGTCTGTGAATTACTACAGCCTGTCCCTTTCTTCTTATGGCCCCATCAAGGCAGGCAGGGCCGCCCTCAGGCGCCAAGATGGCGGACGGCGCCGCGCTGAGGCGAGCCCGCGCTTCGGGCGGTGCGGTGCGGTGCGGTGCGGTGCGGTGCGGTGCGGTGCGGTTTGCTGCTCTCCTCCTCCCCGTCCCATTGTGGCCCCGGGGCTGCGGTGTTTTGAGGCCACGAAGGCTTAGGTGGCTCTGGCTTTGTGTGTAAATCAGCCGTAGTCAAGCTGGCTGTGGAGGTTGGGTTTAAGGGAATGTTTCTTCTCGGGAAGCGCGGGCTGCGGGCCCTGCAGCGCTGGAGGTGTGGTGCTGAGGTTCATTACGCCTTGTGGAAGTTTTTAATTGAGATGCTGCTTTTTGCTGAATCAAGAGTCTCTCTGTAGTGTGAAATATGTCGTGTCCGTGTTATTACTTTTATCAATCAGGTCTCTGTGCCTGTCCCCCCCCAAAAAAAAAACCCCTTTCCTCTTCAATCCAGGTTTGTTTAGCAAGACCTGCTTACATTTATACAAGACAGGCTTCTCTTTTCTTTTTTCCTTCTTTTTTTCTTTCAAGGTGTCCAGGAAGAATCATTCATTTGCTCTGTCCAAGATTGATGTTGGTGTGATTCCTGCTTACTCTTGCTAAAATATTGGCTGCCATTGGCAAACCTCCAGTTCTTTCAGATTCCCCCTTCACACTTTTTAATGGTTGTAGGAATTAACACTGAGGCTTGGAATATGACAAATCCAATTTAAAAGAGCAATGGCTGACACCAGGTAGTTGTGGCCCTGAATTTCAAATAGCCTTGATGGTTTACCAGTGAATGGTGAGGGTTCTCTCCTTCCACAGACTTCTAGTCAGTGCTGTAGAGTATCCATGGTTTGCCTTGCTTTGCTTTAGCTGGCATTTAGCTCTGAAATCTTAATAAGTCCAAAGAATCTGGTTCTTTAAGGAAGATGACAAGTGCAATGACTGTGTATTTTCCAGGTGTCTCATGTCTGGTGTTTTTTCTTCAGGTTTTGACTGCAAGTAGAAGACAGATCATTGAAATACGTGATGGCTACTTGTCAGCTTTTAATGAGTAAGCAGAAGAATAAGTCCTCTAAGGTAAAAATCTTGAAATGCCTCTCATTTTTGAGCCTGGCATGTCTGTACTTTGTGAGCTGAGAAGACATTGTGTTGTTTGTAGTTGAATTTAAAAGCAGATATTTCCAATTTAATGAGTCCAGGAAGCATGGAGTTTTGACATATTTGGCTAAATAAGTAAAGGCTCATTAGGTGTGCACAGAACTTTATTAACAGTAAAGCAATGACCTAATGGACGACCTAAATTTAGTATTCTTTCCACTGGGATTTTTCCTGTTTAAATCATGCAGTGTTTAGTATTTACATTAGCTCCAATCGTAGATGTACTGTTTACATCTCTGTGTTAAAATCATTCTGAAAACTAGGTCTGCCTACAGTGCTGACAGGCTTGGTCTGCTGTCAGAGCTCACAAAAGGCTGTGGCAGGCAGTGAACTTTGGTACGGAAGTGAACACCTCACCAGTACACTCACTTGTTTGACTCCACAAATAACTGTAGAGGAGAGCTGGCAGAAAAAGATACACACTTTTGTTTTTAAGGGGTGCTTGACTGTTGAGTGCCTGCGTAGGTGAGGTGGAAGGGGTGGGAATGTTCAGCCGCCTTAGAGAGGGAGGTGTGACCCATGCAGCCTCACGTCAGTAACACTCCTTGAAATATTTACGTTAGACATGAGTCTTCTCTATGCAATATGAAGACCAGGAAAGTGTTAACATTATTTTTTAAAGTTACCCTTTCTTTCTAATTGCTGAGAGTTGTTTCTAAATGTTATCCTTGCCCTTCTTTTTCAGGAATCTCTGTTGTTCCCCAACAGAATTGCTACTAAGCAGCAGTCTGTGGTGCTGGTGAAAAGACTCCTGGCCATCTCAGTGTCCTGCATAACATACCTGAGAGGGCTGTTCCCTGAGAGTTCGTATGGAACTCGCTATTTAGATGGTAACCCTTGCAATGTGTTCAGAATTGTTATTCATACTCACTGTATTTTAGCAATTATCCACTCTACAGGTTACCTTCCAGCTGCTCATATTTGTGTGAATTCAGTTTGTTAGAAAGGTAGCTAACAGGTCTTCTCAAGTCTTGATGCAGGTAATGTTTCTGCATCAGAGAGCACAGAAGATGACCTAGAGCTGTTGGCAACTCATGGCTTTCCTGTTCATGTTTCTTTTGGTTTATAATTGCTTCTTGCTATTACCAGCCCTGTGAGTCAGGCCTCAGGTCATGAGCTTGACTTAGAAATCACCGAGTATTAAAGAATTAGCTCAGATTGTTGTATGTTATTTTGCTTTGGATTTTTGAGCCCTTGGCGTTCAAATTTACAACTTGCTTTGATAGATAGATAGGAGAATAGCTTTTTTCTTTTTGTGAAAATCGTCTAGCTCACATAACCAAGTGATTGGTAAGAATTAACAAGAGAGGAAGTTGTAGAGGGAAGTAAGGTCTTCCTGAGCTCCCTGAGCCTTCTCCAGACTAAGAGTGATGCTTTGCTTCATCAGCATCTTTTTATTCATTTGAGATGTGTTAGTGGGGTGTGAAATGTCTCCGTTTATTGCAGTCTGTCTCCATGTTTTTACTTAAGCTGGTCATCATCCTGAAATGTGATCACATGTACTACATGGACTTCACTGAGGGCACAGGAAACCCTGAATACCCACTGGTTCTTATCAATCAGGTCTTTCAAATGTATTCTTGATCAAAAACGTTAACATCAGACCTGCTTGTGGTTTTGAGGGCTCTTTGGTTGACTCCTAAGGTGTTATTAATTCACTTCTTCATTTGCAGGATGTGTTTCTTCTTGCCATTTCTAAATGCCTAAAAACAGAGGCAGAAGGCACTTTTTTGAAAAAAAAAATTATCAGGAGTAGTTTAATCTATTATCCTGCAGACATTTATCTCACACAGATGTTGGTGAAGTCTGAATGCAGAAATCGAGGTGTTGTTTGGAAATGCCAGACTAGGTGGGCATGGAGAAGAGAGGCTGTTGGTTTTTCACAATTGAGCTGTAACTCTAGCAATTCTTCTGTGTGAACCCAGATCATCTGAGGAAAGCCTTTGACATTTGAAAATGCAGCAATAAGCTTGTGTCAGCCCACCTGGGACTCAGTGGAAAACCAACATTTCCGCTCAGGAAGAACCTTCAGATAAAGTATTTTATCCAAAAAAGGGAGGATGGCTGGGGTAGTTTCAGTGTTTGCCCAATAGCTGTGATAAGGATGGTAACTATGTGCTAAATCTGGTTTTGCAGACCTCTGTCTAAAAATTCTACGAGAAGATAAAAGCTGTCTGGGATCATTTCAGATAGTCAAGTGGTAAGTGAGTAACAGTGAAACTAAGACAAGATTGTGCTGAATAGCAAGACATCTACCCCTCACCTTCTTCTTCTTCCTGACTTTGAAAATATTGTGCTCTTAGATATGACAGTGCATCTCCCTCTGCTGCAGTGTGTGTGCTTGGTCCTGTGCACAAGCAAGGCAGAATTAGCTGACAGAGATCATGTGAACTCAAGGCCTGGTGAAGTGTTGACTTTGGTGAAGTCATGGTCAGGCTCCAGAGCACACACAGGCAGCGTAGGTAGGGAGTGAGAGTAAAGAAAATCATGAGATCGGTTCTGCTGTTGTCTCATATTTTCCAGTTTCACTTTTGTAGTGATTCTTGTAGCTTGTTTTTTTAAATAAGTACAATGTTTTACCTCCCTGAATACTGTGTCTAGGTACTTTACAGCTGTATACTATTTAGGATGCATTTTAACATCAGCATGTTCCCAGCAAGCTGAGTCTGTTGTGATAAGGAGATACGCAGTTGCAAAGGCTTAATAAGTAAATATCTGATTGTTGCTGCCTCAAGTAATATCTACTGCTTTGAGAACGTACTTAACAGTAAGCTGTACATCAGATAGTGAAAACATATGAGTCCAGGCATGTCAAGCTGTATTCAGATAGTAGTTTCAGCCAAGTTCTGTACACAGTCATTGGGAAAAGGGCCACTGAAGAACAAGCTGGGGGCCAAAACAGAACTCTGAGCAGAGCTGCTTAGAGCAGCCGTTGGGCCTCAGGTCCTTGTCACTGTCAGTGGGCTCTGGATGTATAAACAGTGCACAAATGAGGGATCTTTCTGATGGCTGACCTAAAAAGGGTTAGCAACACCAAAATGTTACTAGCTCTGTTGTCTTATTCCAGAATAAGATGGACTTTAAACTATATCTGACCAGTGTGTGTTTACAGACCATGAGATAAACATCGCCAGTTAGCACTAAAACATTTTTCCTTGGCAGGATTCAAGGTTGTTTTGATGCTTTGGAGAAGCAGTATGTAAGTTCTTTCATGTTTTTTAATGGACTTTAATACTTTTCAAAAAATGTGGACGAAACTGTATTTGCATTTCTCCTTCGTATTGTTGTGGTGATCTTGGGTGCACACAACACACGTTTACAGCTGTGGAATAAGGAGAGGGCTGTCCAGAGAATATAAATCTCAGAGCTGGGATTTTATTCCTTGAGTCCAACCGAACCTTGACTGCTGCTTTCTAGACTTGCCTGCACGTGGTAAGTGCACTTGCATCCAGAAAGGGGTTCCCCTTAGTTCTGTTCTACATTTGCACTCTCCAGTGTCTGAATTGAGACAGTGCCAGTCAGAACTTGCAGGTCTTGCTCTTTGTACCTGTTTTCTTGAGAAAGATTCTTTCATGCTTCTGCTTTCTTTCATCTGTTTTCTTCAAACCATTGCCCTTTTTCTTATCTTCTCTAACCCTCTTAGCTTGCTCTTGGGTTCGGATTTTATTCCTTTTTGTGTAAAGTAATTCATTAAGTAATATGTTTATCTGGTTTCAGAACAAAACCAGCCAGTAAGTAATTATATTCCTTGCTGATTCTCATACACACACACACAAATGCTCTGTACAGAAAAAAGAACCAGTTATCATCTCTGTCTGCACTGCTCATCAAACTAACTCTGTCCTGGTTCAGATGAAGCAGTGTTAATTTCAGCACTGCTGATTGCATGTGCTCTTAAAAATCAGTACAACTGGCACTGTGCATGTGATAATGCAAAATGTGAACTCACTTCATTGCTTGCTGACAGTTCTAGGAGGTATGTAGCCCTCTGCCACTTATAAGAGATGTAATTTTATTATTATTTGACAGAGATTAAAAGAAAGACGGATATTTAATGGATGCTCTCACCCATGTACAGTTTCTTGCTCTGGCATAAATTAAACACCTTTGGCATGTTTCATATCAGTGAGCAAATATTATTCTTTGGTAGGGATGGGTGCTATTGTAAAAGTGTTTTAAGTTGACATAGGCTTTGAAGATTTGTTTAGAATAAGTCCCAGGAGGGAAGGAAGTCTGAGCATGCCATTGCTGTCTTGGGAAACTGCAAGTAAAGCCAAGCAGAGCAGCCACTAGGTGTTGCTGATGCTGTGCTATGAAGAATCTCCGTAAATAAAGATTTGTGACTCACAGTTTGTTGAATGTACCTAATTCCTTCGCTCTGTGTAGGCAGTTAGATTTTGATATCTTATTTTTTCCTTGCCCATTAAGGGTAGATATTGACTTTGTGTTCTGTTCTCTCTTTTTTTCTCTCTTCAGTTACGTGTTGCTGTCCTAGCAGTAAGTAAATGAATACAAGACGTTTTTCTTCTCCCACCATGCTTGACAAAGATCTGGAGTCAACAGTGTGTCAAACCATAAATGCCTTTTATAAGGGGAAGTCAAAATATATGTGGTTTTCAAGAGAGTGATGACCTTTCTTAAATTTGGTAATAAACATGAACTTCCTAGGCTGTGTGGGAACATCTTCTCAGTGTGTCAGACCCCTGACTCTCAGGCCTTACTTGAATCCTTAAAGTCCAAGGAATGCTTTCCTGGGCTCCCTATCATTGCTTCCTGCAAACTCTGGCCTCCATCCTTGGAAGAAGGAAGCTATTGTGTTTTCTCACTGCGTAAGTGTTCACATTATTAATCGATGCTGAAAAAACCACACGCTAGTAGCTGCCTTGGGGATCTTTTGCCCTGGTTCTTTGTAAAGCAGCAGTGGCCATTCTACACACCTATTCTGTGCATAATCTGAGCGTTTAAATCTCAGGCATCAATAGTTACCTGTGAGGATTGGAATGGGAATTAACCTCATTCCTCCAGAATTACACAGGTGAGCCTTCTACCTGTCTTTGAAGTGGTAAGTATGGACTGCTGATAGAGGAAGGCCACGTCTCAGCCATTCCTTTCTCCAATCCTGTGTTACAGATAGTACAATCTCTGCTGTAACTTGGAAATAACGTTGTTTATAGTCGTTTTTCACTGGTTCATGTTACCCAAGGGGAGAATGTGCTCACTGTGCTTTCTTACAACAGATGTACACCAATCCCGAGGAACCGGAGGTAAGAAAGAGTCTTAATTAATCTTTGAGGCAACTGAAGGCACGGGTGAGTAGACTTTTATACAGAACGGACTTGTGGGCTTAAATTCTACCCTGACACTGCTGCTTGGTGACCTGGTTTCTCTTCTTCTGCCTTCACTCAAGAATGACAGCTCAGTGAGCTGGATTGTGATCAAACACTCCTACCGGGCACTAGGCTGCGGGCCCATCCAGGGCCTCAGGCAGGGATGTTAACAGGCAACTAATGGGCATGTTCTCAATTTTGTTTTTCTTCCCTGCGGGAAGAACTGGGAAGTTCAAAATCATTCTTTTATTATCTTTTTGAAAGGAGTGGTGAAAAGGGATCTGTTTTTTCCATGCGAAGAGCTTTAGGACAGGAGTTACAAATCACTTCAGAGCTGGGGTGTATGTGTTGCATAGTGTGTGTGTGCCTATCCTTTGTGTTCTCTGTTGTATCACCACCTCTGCTGTTTTGTCTACACCTAGCCTGTGGCAACAGACTTGGCAGTACAATATATACGTGATGTGCTGCTGCCATTCATTCTCCACAGAGCATACACAAGGAATGACTGCAGAATCTGCCTGAGTCATTGCAGTTCTGCTGCACTGCACCTCAGCCTCTGGGGGGGAGGGAGGGAGGAAAAACTGGGATTTCTGAGGAAGACTGGGAGTTAAGAGCTCAGCCTGATTCCTCCCAGTCAACTTCTCTGCCTCTGGGAAAAGTGAACGACAGACTTGGGATTGGACTCCAGTATGTCCTTTCTCTTGTGCTGAAGTTTGTTCTTCCTAGTGGTTGGCTTCTCTAAAGTCATAGTAAGTCTTTTTCATTTAAATTGGATATAATCTAAATATATATTTTTTAATCTCTCAGTGAACTCTGAGGCCAGTGAAATTCAGAATCTTTTCCCTGTGCAGTGCAATTTGAATTCCTAGTGGGAACCATCCTGCAGGCTCTTGCCTCTGTGCAGAACTGTGGGTCAGGCTTCCCTGTGGTGCTGCATCACTCATGGAGTCTGACATGTTTCCCTTTAGTAGGGGAGGATGTATGTATGTTGTGAGGTTGGCTGGCCCTGGTGTCTCATTAGAGGACTGGGCTGGGGAGTCTGGCTTGCAGAGGAAGTGGAAGGAGGGGGCAGGAAGTTTGCAACTTTTTGTGATTATTTCAGTGCTAGGTATGTTGTGGTTGTTAAGGAAACTTACCAACACTCATGCAAACAGTAATGAAGCTTAAGCTGTAAATATCTCATTAAATTGATACTATCTTCTTATAAAGTCAAGAAAAGACTCCTCTCAGTTCAGTACGTGTCTTTTTTCTTTTTTTCTTTTCATGCTCTTGTTAAATCTCTAGGTAGTGACTGAACTGTATCAATTCAAATTCAAGTACAAAAAGGAGGTGCCCGAGATGGACATCATCAGGTAATGGTTTGGGTTTGTTTCTCAGAATCATGCTGTGAAAGCCAGGTGTTCCTGAAGCCGAAGGAAGAAGCTGTGCCTCACGATGATAGCACGTCTGAGTTGCTCAGCAGCTGTAAACGTAATCAGAGTTGAGGATACTCACTCTACAGGATACAAACATCCAAGCTGATGAATAGAAATGCTGTTATGTAGCACAGTGAGGCACTTAAAGTGCACCAGAACTGAATGAAAAGCAACTTAAGAGATCACACCTAGTCAGTATAGCAGTGCAGAAACCAACACATTTGTTGAGCTTGCGTGTTCTTCCAGCCTCGTGGGAGAGCCTTGTGCTTTCAAATGAAGCTGTTCTGGGTTTGATCCTTTTTATGAAGATCCCACTCGTGGTATCTTTATCCATGGGCATTTGCATGCATGTGTTCTGGTTGAGTAGCCTAGCGAGGGTGGCCTGGGATGGCTTTCTCTGATCTGTGTTGATGCTGCAGAACGTACGGCAGGAAGCAGCAGCATCTTGCATCTTCTTGGCGCTGTTAGATATTTGACAGCTGTGTTTAGCAGGGCAAAATCCTGTTTAGTTTAAACTTAATACTGTCAAAGGCTGCTGACTTCAACCAAAACAAGAAAAAATAATTTGTGAGTTTTTTATTGGCTTCAGTAGTTGCCAATGGTGAAAGATGGGTTTTGGGGCCTGTGCAGCAAGAGAGCTCTACTGTCTCTTATGCTCCTCAGGAAGCTCCTCCAAAAAATTCATGGAGTTTGCTGTTTACCAGTCTTTCTCTAAATGTATCCAAATAATTCGTGACATGACAGAAGGATTTTCTATTAGGCAAATCTGAACTGTATCTGAATCTGGATTCAGTCCCTGTGGACTGAATCCTCTGATACCGCTTCAAAGCTGCTGTCAATTGTCCTTACTACAGTGCAGGAAAGAGGAGAGCTTTTGAGATATAAAGGAGAATACATGGTTCTCAATACTTTGATTTGATTTTATTTTTTTCATCTATCAGTCATTCGTTCCTAGAAATAACCACAGTCCCCCAGCAGAACCAAACATCCATTATGTCCATAGTACTGGTCAAGAGGAGGCTGAGTAATCTTGCTGTTCTGTTTATATCAGCTCCTTCAAAATCTCACTACTGTGCTGAGGGTTCAAAGACTGTGGCATCAGATTCACTGAGCTGTGGCTCTGTTCTGTTTCCCCAGTGACTGACATTGCTATCACTGGGTCATGTATGTACCTGCAGTCATTGGTAACCTGACGCTCTGGCATTGATCAAAGTATTGTGTCATCTTTGCTGTCAGCTCCTTTGGTTGATAAAACTACTTTTATGCACCTGCAAGGTTTATTGCCACATCCAGACCCAGAGCTAATCATTTCCCGAGGAATGTGTTTGTGTCCTTGTGTATGAGTGGCAAAGGAAAATATTTTCCTAGATGACCTCTGCCTTATTTTAGATTGATTTTTGGAGGAGTTCCTCGCCATGGATCCCAGTCCTTCAGAGAGGTTCAGTTCCTTGGTTCCTAGCTTTGGCGTGTTTCTGCATCAAATCCACAGTTTTATTGTCATGCTTAACCAGAACTTGTCCTGTTAGGTCCTTCGGAACTCTTGCGTCTTTCTGTATATACTCTTCTCTCTATGATTTCTCCAGATGATGTGGAAGAAAAGGCCTGGCTTTTCTTTATTCCACCTTGGTGTTATGAGCATTTCCCCCCTCACTTCCGATCCACATTCCAAAACATACAAGATTCCATTTAATAACACGGCATGCTCAGCACAAGAGTTTTGTTGTTGGCAGTTTGGAGCTTACCAAACCTTGGGAATACAAACTGTTCAACAGCCATTCAGTTTTCGTATTGAAACGCTCCAACTGGAAGGGGAAATCAGTCTTAATGAAGCTGTGCCTTCCAGTGATTTAATGAGTCGTGTTCAGCCCTGGCATTCTCCCCTCTGTCTTAAGTTACTTACTGTTTTTGAAGCAATTTGGGGTCATTTGGTTAGATACCATCCAACCTGTTCACAGCATCATCCACCTGCCAGCGGTCTTCCAAAGAGACACTTTTATAGAGGAGAAGCTCCTTTTTTTTAAGGCCCCTCTTCAGTGAATGTTAAGGAAGTGTAGGCTCCTCAGTCCCTTAGTGATTCATCCAGTTTATCTTCAACTGGTTGAAGTTGGCAGTCTGATCTAAGCTGCTCATCTCATCAACCTCTGTAGTCAAGAGAAACAAACTCCTCCAGAGGGCAATTCATCCCACTTCTGTTAGACAGTTATCTCAGTCTAGACTGCTTGCTTAGACTAGCCAGCTGACATTTGGATGGGTGAAGGAGGTGAGAGGAATGCCCCTTAGTCACTTTGGAAAAATGTGCTTCTGAGCTAGTTTTTCTTACATGAAATTGAAGTGAGAACATGGAATTCACTTCTCTTCAATCTGCAAAGTGGACTTGAAAATAGCCACGGTGATGAATCAGCTTTATATGGGATTCTCACCTCATTCCTCTCATTCCTGGAATTACTTAGGTGAAAGGCACTTGTTTTATGGTCCTTTGATCCATTTTAATCATGTTCGAACAACTGAGTCATGACATTTGTATAATGGGGGTCCATTGCCCCAGCTACAAAGTCTTTTCAAATGTAAATACCACACCACTTCTTTTAGAGCTGTTGTTTTCCTGATGCCACTCCATCCCTGGAATCTGTTTCACTTCCCTGTTTATCTGGAAATTACGTAAAGGCATTGTAGCTTTGTTGCTGGTGCGGAGGAGTCAGTCGGTGCACTGTGTTTGTAATTGGATCTTGAATATTCATGACTGAGGAAAACAACTCTGTTATTCTGCTTTCCATTGTAGCAACAAAACAAACTTTGTGAAGGGAGTGTGCAGCGAGGACATGAAACAAGCCAGCAGCCTGCTGATCCGTAAGCTGTACCTGTTAATGCAAAACCTCGGCCCACTTCCCAACGACGTTACCCTGACCATGATGCTCCTCTATTACAATGATGGTAGGTGGAAAGCTGTCATGCTGCAAGGGAAGCTTCCCTTTCTGCCAGTTTCTGTGATAATCATGAGCCCCATTAAATTAATAAAGCTTAGAAAGGTGAAATGGTGGAATCTATGAGCTGATACAGTGAAGAACGGGGTAAAATATAGTCACTCCTTTAGACACACAGGGATGGCAGATGCCCTCTTTGCAAAGGGATTGAAAATCCGTGTAAGAAGTGCAGCCTTGCAGTATGAAAAGGACAACCTTCACTGTTCATTTGTTGCTTTGATTCTTAAGGAGCATGCACTTCACGTGTGTTGGTTTTAATGCAGAAAGTTGTGTTCATTGATGGTATCTCAGCATTCTAAAGTTACTGTTTCTTTCAGCCACCTGGTAACATTTGCTCCGTTTGTTTTTTTTCCTCTGAAATCACTCTTCTTCCCTCCAAAAAAAACTAACAACCACCCAACATCTTTTTGGTAGCTGGCATTGTTTCTGGACATTGATAAATACTTGTGTTTTACAGAGCAGATGAAAGAGAGCTGGAACTTGGTTTCTCTGACAGTGCTGGGTTCTTTCTCCCTCTGCAGTAACACCTGATGATTACCAACCACCTGGCTTTAAGAAAGCTGACAGCCGTGGTGACCTGTTGTTTGATGGTGATCCCATCAACTTGAAAGTAGGGTCAGTCTCCACTGGATTTCACACCTTGAAAGTGAAAGTAACAACTGAAAACAAAAGAATGGAGAGAGTTGAAAGCAACATGACCCAGAAGAATGGCCCTACTGTGATCTCTCATCAAGGGTTAGACGATGAAGAGGCAGAAGAGGGTAGCACTAAGGTATAGAAATAACTCTTCAGTTTTTGCTGGAGAAACGGAGTTTAAGAGCATTTTGCTAGGTACACAAAAAGCATTTGCTCAGAATCCTAGTTTAATAAGCTTGTGTAGGGCATTGCTGCAGTGGATTGAACACTAAGACTGCAAGTCCTTCAGCATAATGTGAATTTCATTTGAGTACATCCACTGGCTTACTGAGTCTAATATGTTCTCCCAGAAGAGGGCAGTGATTATACAGAGAGCCACAATGCAGAACTGGAGAAAACTGCAGACTTTTGCATTTCCATTTGGTGTTTCTTTCCCAGGTCTAAGTTGTGTTCATCTGTGTAGTCAGGTGGGACTCCTTCCACTGCCCCTAGCCATCCCGAAGTTGTGTGCTGTGCCTGATTTCTCTGGACCAGCTCAGTGCTGAGTGTAGGAGGCATCTTTAGCAGGCAATCATTAGACAGCAAGTTAAGCTTGAATGAATAGTTCACTGGTGGTGCCACTCTCCAAAATAACAGAAGGGGCAGCCTGCACCAGCAGCTCAGACTTGGCAATTTGATTTTAGGAGCTAAGTGCCAGTGAACAAGCCCTAGCATAACTGCTGCCTGAGGACAGGATGCTGTTTGGGCCGGAATTTTCTGCTTTTCTCAGTAAATCTCTCTTCTGTAGGTTTGGGAGTAGGAGTATGGAAAATCTCATCTCTGTTAGTGCTGAGCTTATAGATTTACTTCCTAGGAATTATTTTTGAGTCGTGCTATTAATTCAAAGGATTATTTACATTGCAGAACAACCTTCTCTCTGACAGAGCAGAGGAGCATGGAAAGGACAAAAATTACACCCATTCAGGCCTGAGAACTGAAGCATCTTCTTTTTGCCTTCAAGATGCAGGTAGAGGCTCAGTTTCAACACTGAAGGAGCCTGTGCTCACAACTAATCTCTTAGCATAATATACAGATTTTCTCAACTGTTTTGAAATGGATGAGCAGTTTGTCAGACTAATTCAATTTTGTATCAGATCAGAGTGACCTATAATAAAAGGCCTCTCGTGTGCTTGGTGTGTTAACTGAAACGTTCCATTTTTATCAATATCTTTCCACCTCCTTATCTTGGCAGTTTTTTCAGATATGGAGGAAATGCACAGTTCATCAATACTGCGTTATATTATCTACATTTCTCCAAGGCTCTTTTCCTTTAGCTGTTACAGTTAGATTTTGCTAATAACTTTCTTATGTGAAAGCATGCATGAGCATACACAAAAAAGCCTTCGCTGTCACTTCATTTAGCCTGGCTTCTGGTGTACCATGCTCTGTTTGACCTTTGAGGCTCTCAGATATAGCCTGTGGAACAATACCATCTAGTGACAAAATGGTAAATAGCATTCCTGAGATCCTCAGGCAGTGGAATAAAGAAGCTGGGCTGCCTCTGAAGGTACCTTTTCAAGTCTTTCTCCTGCAGATTCTCTGATAAGTAATAAGATGTGAACTCACACTGCCACCTTTTTCCACTCAGGGGTATTAACAAGATCCTTCTGCTTCATCTAATTGTTTTCATGATGCTCTGGGGCCCTTTAGGACCCTACCATTAAATTTTATGAAATTTGTCTAGTAAGAACAAGAGTTATTAATCGGAGGACATGCTCTTGTCCAACACAACCACTCTTGCAGACTATGTACTAACATAAGCGTTGTTTTCTTAGGAAGCCAGGTTAAAAAATGAAGTGTTAACTTCATGGACAGGAGCTGTTGCAAGTTAACATTATATATTCAGATGACACTAGTCTGAAATCTCAGTTTCCACTGCTAAACTGCCTGTGCTGGCATTGCCTGAGAATAAGGGTTACACCGTTTCACATCGGGCATGGAACTGCACTAAAATGATTCAGTTGTGCTTTTGTGTATGTGTATTTTTCAGTTAAATGTAGGGCTTTAAATTTGAGGGCTAATTTTGATATGTTTGGACTGTAGGTGAAAAGGAAGAGATGGAAATGAAAGAGATGGGCAGGAGGCCTTCCTCACGGGCATCGCAGCAGGTGAGCAAGTTTTAGTGACTCTACAGCATGACAGGCAGTGTGAATTGATTGCTGTGGACTATTATGTCACCTAGGCTGGCACAGGTTTCTAATAACTTGTGAATTTGTTGTGCAGTATGAAGTCTGCAGTAGCTACAAAATGCTAAAGCACGGGGTTATAAGCACAAACTGGAAGCATTTATGAGCAAGCTTTCTGTGGTCACCTTATTTCATACATCCACTGCGAGAGGTTTTTGTTCTGTTCCAGGAGTTGACACTTGTGAATTACACATGCAGGCTGAATGTCGCAGCCAGGTTTCTTTACCTGTGTGTGTTTTTGGATTAGGATTCTGACATCACCACCCTGTGTCAGATTAGAAGGCTGTGTTTGTCCTAAGCTAGTCTTCACCTCTCCTTTCGTGCTGCCAGTCTATCTTCACGTGTGAGTCACAGGTACTTTTGAATCCTATCCTTTTTTGCCTACCTCTCTGTGGTAGGATGACTTAGCCCTGGAGGTGCTGATCTCTTTTTCAGGGCTTATGGGGCCAAAGCTAAGAAGTAGGGTGGACCAGACATGATACATAAAGTTTCGTGAAGTTAATTCCATCCTGAGGCTGTTTGGGTCAAACCCTGAACTGGAATCAGAGCTCAAATTCATAATCCTGTGCAGAGCTCTTTTCAGTGACTGGACAGGTTTCTGAACACCACTAGACTTGCCAGTTGGTCCTCCTCCCATTCAAATTAGATGAAGATGCTGTGAGCTTGAATATTCAGAAACTGAATCTTCACAGGATCAGTTAACGAGAGTAGGAAATTGCTAGTAAAATTTTCCCTGCTTCTGTTGAAAAGTCTAACCCAGACAGCAACTGGAGACGACTACTTAACGTGTCATTCAAAAGGCATCTCTGAAGTATTTGCATTGACTCTGGATCTTAGAAATGAACTTCTGTGCCTAGGCTGGTATTTTTCAAACTTTAACCACATTTTTTTTTGTCACATCCTCCAGTTTCCTTCTGATCATTGTTTATTCTGTCGTCTCTGAGAAAACAGGAGCCTTTTTTGTTTGCAACTCATGGTTGTCCCTCTGATTCATGCTCTTGCATTCTTTCAGGTCTGTCACAATTATAGTCAAAGCAGCAGACACCTCTCTCCTGTAGCATGTGAATTCCCTTAGAACACAGTAGCAAAAGTGAGAGTTTCTGAAGGTGGTGGAAACAGTACTGGTTACTGAAAAGTGGAGGAGTCATTTTATCCAGTTTATGCTTCCAAAGACTCAAAAAAAAAACCCACAAAAAAGGTCACAAGCTCTCAGCCTGTTAATTTCTGCTGGGCAGACAGCTTTTGAGTTATTATTTGATATTATTATCCATATTGTGGCTTATAGAATATGGCTAATATTTCAGTCAGTTTAGGGAGAAATAAAATCAAATCGCTATTTAGAAGGTTCAGATCATCGTGGTAAAGCCAGCTCTAATAAAAACTTGACACTGTTTTCCATGTGAGAGGGACTTTCCCTGCTTTTCTGAGGATAGAGGGTGAAACAAATGTGCATTGTGTATTCCACTTGTATCAGGAAGCCGAACTATCGAGTGAAGTTTGTCTTAAAAAATGAGGACAAGCTAGGGAAATCAGAGTTAGGTATTATCTAACGAGGTCAAACACAGGTAAGATAGCAGAAGGAGTCCTGGTGGGGTGTGAATGTAAACATCTTGTTGCTATTCAGGTTGCAGTACAGTGAACAGCGTTTTCCAGCTCTCAGGTGTGCTCGGGGGGGCTCTCTGGTTTGAGGAGCTGTGTGCTCTCCCAGGAGAGCTGCTTTCCCCTGCGTTTCGGGGGTCGGTCAGCTCGGGGTGTGCAGGGCTCGGGAACCACCTGGCTGGGGCTGTGCAGCTCTCCCTCTTTTTGGCAGACATAAGCCACGAGGCTCGCACTGCTAGTGCACAAGTGTTAGGTTTCCACCCAAAGAGCACCTTGAACTAGCTCTCATAAAAATTGCTCACATACCAGTGCTACCATGAGCGGGCATGGCTGGTTGGTGCGGGCGAGGCGTGCTGGGGAGGACCTCACCCTACTGGTGCTGCAGCTCAGCTCAGGGGCTGGGCTCTTGGTGCTTAACTCTGCACCGTTACATGCTGAGGCTGAGATTGTCAAAACCAGCAGAAGCAATCCCGAGCATTCCAGAATTTGGTGCCAGTGCAAGGATTTGGTGTTCAGAAAGTGATGTATTAAAAAATCCAGTACAGTTGTGAGACGCTTTTGGGAGTTTGGACTGCTCCGTTGCTGCTCTGTATCTGAGTGGACTGCTTTATTCTTTCTATTCCTCAGCTATCAAAAACCAGAGCTATGATGTTATTTTCCTGACCTACAGCTCTTCAGGAAAACCAGGAATGGAAGCATTAAAGGCTTATTTTTATCTATGCAACATGGGAGAAGCAAAGGCTGCAGATCTGCCAAAAGGGAACGAACTATTTCTGTCCTGTTAGAGCTATAACTGCTGTTTAATAATGGCCATGGAGAGTCACTGACAGAGGGCTTTTCAGATTGGAGAACAATTTACATGTACTCTACTTGCTTGTTATCTGCAATCTTATGATTGATGATACTTAGGATCAAATGAGAGATTGCCCTTTCCCAGCAAAGCATCTCTGTACTTAATCATCCCGAGTTAGACACCAGCATGTAAATTAGCCTACCTCTGCTGACTTGAGGAGAGTTTTCTGATTGCATCAGCCACGGATTTGTCCCAGTGTGCTATCTTTATGTGTCTTTCTAGTTTCCACTGGCATTCTAGCAGTTGTGATCTGAAGAGCTGTGTAAAATAGGAATTGCTGCCCATTGATTTATTTTATAGGAGTCTGCTGATGCAAATGAAGCCCTGTACTGGACGTTAGATAACTTTTTGAAGACTTCATCGTAGTCCTTTACCTTCTTGTGAATCCTTTAATAGTCTTCTCCTTCAAATTGGTTTTTGTCAACTTTGTCTTCATGTAAGCAAACTTATTACAGTAGAATGAGTTTGGAATGAATAGTTCTAGAAGATGAGTAAAAGCTGATCATGTGGATGCCTCTGCAGGCTTTATCTCCCATCAGCAAGCTGTGGGCTGAAGTTCTGGGGTGGTCCTTAAAGTTCAGTCTCCTTGCACAGTGCAGCAGTCATGCAGAGCCCTAAGTCCTCCCAGACTGAGCCTGTGCCAGAGCTGGAAATGCTGTGGCTGCATCAGCACAGGGAGGTTCTACCTCCTGTTTTTTTGGCTTAATTAGCCAGGGCCAGACGCTGCTTGAGCTGCTGGACTGGCTGCATTTGTGCTATCAGACTGCTGTGGGACACCAGTCAGTGTGCTGAGGATTGGCCTTGTGTGAACATACCACTTTGAATCACTGATAGCTCAGGGGCTCCACACTGCGAGTCAGCGCCTGGCTGCATGGCACAGCTCTCTTAACTGGAGCTGTGTGAAAGTTAGAGAGATTCATTTGCCTAAATGTTGTAAAAGAGTGCCATTTCAGACTGCAGACAGTGGCTTGTCTGGCCAGCTGCTGCTCCCCATGCTGAAGTCTTGGGTACCTGGCAACATCGTCTTTCTCTGAGAGACTGTGGCAGCAATGGAAGCCAGCCTGAGCAGTCTTTCATGCCTGACACAGGCAGCATGTTTTGTTTGCCAGCACTCAGCATCCTCTTGGTGGCCAGGGCCATGGTAATCCTGCTGGAGATCCTTGTGCCTTTGCTGCAGAGTTGTATGCGACTTCTGTCTGGAAGTGAAGGTCAGCACAAGGGATCCAGTTGCAGAATAACAACTTGAAGATCAAGACCTTTGTTGTCTGATTTTTCCCAGGCAAGCTACTTTTACAATTGCCATGACAGAAAGCAGTTTAAGGGTGAAGTCTGCCATTTGCCGAGCAATAGGAAAGCATTTTTCTGTGGCAATGTCATTATCTTGAACTTTTGCAGTGAAGAAAAAAAAGAAAGGTTTATCTCTAGCTGTCTATCAAGTGAACTCTATCTGATGAGAAGTTCCCAGAACATTTTCTCCTCCAAACCAGCTGAGGCTACACAGACCCAAACATTGAAGAGAGAAAGATTCAGAGATGAGCTAGCCTCTCTCCTTCCTGTTAGCTCAGGCCATTCTGGGAGGAGTGAGACAGGGAGGTCAGGAAATCAGGCTTCTCTGCATTCCCATCCGACCTTTAGCTGGATCTGGGGCTGTTCAGCCCTAGCATGAGTTATTCCTGACCAGTGTGTATGAAACAGCTTCCTAGCGATCTCCTCATTCAGAGGTGATGCTCACTGCCCTAGAGGTGGGGGAAGATTTAACTCACGTGCCCTCAGATTCCCTTTCAGCTACCCTAGGGACATCCAGAGGAAGGCATGGAGCCTGTATACTGGATGCCTTTACACATGTCGGTAATGTACACGCTAACAACCAGACAGACCTCTAGAGAAATCTGCATAAAGTAAGGTTGGATAGGTCTGATATCCCACAGGGGGCTGAGCTGCATGGCAGCCTCATAGGCAGAGCAAGAGTCTTTGCTTTTCACCTCCTGTTAACCTCACAAGGGGAAGTCTCCCAGTGCAGAAGCTTACAGGCCAATTGAGGGTTCTGGTGGAGGCTACATGGAGAGGGACTGGTACGCTTTCTGTGTTTTTTTTAATCAGGTATTTTTGAACAATTTGTTTTCATAGTCTGGAAAGATCTGTCCATAGTCCTTTAGACGCAGCAGGATACGTGTGGCACAGTGTAGGCCTGTGAGACTGCAGAAAGGAAATGGTGTTGGATGGCAGAGATTTTAACAGTGAACTATGGAAAAGGGAGAGGACCAGTGGTAATCAGTGATGTCTTGGCGTGGTTTCCTGGGGACAGAAGCGTGGCAAGTTTCCAGGGGTGCATCACAGTGAGCGTCTTTCATTCTCCCACCTGCGTAATTTGGCTTTCGCGCTTACCAGCGTGATTCTCCTCCACTTTGTGCAGATGAAAGTCAGGATTAGTTCTACTGATGTCAGTGCTTTAGCTTTTCTGGAAACTGATAGGAGCTCAGCACTGAGCCCTGTGCCGAGCTTTAACCTCTGTGCCTCCTTCACAGAATGGCAGAGCTCAGGAGACCTGGAGACCACATAGAGCGGCCTGCGTGCTCAGAGCAGGGTCAGCACCTTGGCCAGTCACATTTTGAATACCTCCAAGGGTGGGAGCTCCACCAAGCCCCTGGACAACCTGTACTGGTATTTGATCACACTCGTGGTAAAGAAAAGCTCTTCCTTATGTTTAATGCAGTTTGCTGCATTTCAGTTAGTGACTGTTTCCTTTCGTCTCTTTGCTGCACACCACCAGGTACCTTGTGAAGCTTGCTTTTGGCTGTGCTTGGAGCAGCCCCCTGTCGGTGAATTGCCTTCTCTCGGGGAGCGGTGTGTGTCACTGGGCATGCCTCTGGCTTTGGGGCTGCATTTAAAGAGCCACTGGCTTGGTTTTTGCAAGTGGCAGTGTTCGCTGTGCTACCAGGTGATGTTATCTGCAGCCAAAGTCAAAGGATGCATCAGGCATTGGCCCTCACTGATGAGTCTATACCTGCGTACCCTGATAGATATACTTGCTGTCCTGCCAGCAGAGGATTGTTTTGCTTTGTTTCACCAGCTAAGCCTTATATCTCAGTCCTTATTCTTCTGACTTGCTTGATGGAACTGGGCTTCCTTTGACATTCATGTGCTTCTGAATTTGTTGGGATAGTTACAACATACCACATTAAACACCCCGTGTCCTGACCAAGAGAACTCTTGTGAGGACATAAAATTTACAAAGTGCCAAGCCTCAGCATGGGGCAGGCCAGGCACAAAGAGGGGACACAGCTGAATGCTCTTATGCTATTCTAGCTTTTCTACATAGGATGCCTTCGGAAGCAAAACACATGCCAGAAGAGCTGTAAATTTGCATCAATTTATGTTGGGAATTTTTGTCTGGAATATGTGGGGACACTGGGGATTGAAAATTGCAGAGCACGAAAGTGATTTTGTCTATCTAAGAATAGGAGCGTAACCGTAGTCTGCTTGCTCTGCTCCATCCACCAGTCTGCCTTGGAAAGGCTTTAATCTGAAGTCTGATCTATTTTTAGCCTGATATCTTCTCCAGACAATGCGCAGCTGTCCCGTTAGTTTTATGCCAGAAATTAGTAACACTTGCATGATTCACAAGTTAGCTGTAATTGTACAGAAAAAATCTGTGGCAAAAGATGACCACTTTACACACAGCACAGTACTGTAAAACACAGGAGATTCATGCTCGTTGCATCTTTGTGCTATGAGCTAGACCCAGAGCTATGACTCGGACTGGGAGTCAGGAGGTCACAGCTCTGTTCCTGTCTTCATGCCCCCATCAGTGCTGTCCCTGTGAGTGCCTCGTGGCACCTGGCTCCACACCTGAGCCGAGCTGAGGCCCTGCAGTGGTTGTGTAAGACAAAAACCAACGCTCGTACAGCCCGAGCTCTCCTATCAGTTGTTCAAAGTCAGCCATCCCAGGGTATGGGAAAAGTTAGAATTAATCAACTGTTGGAGGCTTTGATTGTATGTTTAGTCAATGGGAGGGATTTCCTGCTTCTTACCGCGCCATTTAAGAGGTTTACTTTCTGGTTAAAGTCAAATAAACACACGTAGGATCTGACTTAATCCCATTTAGAGCGCATTGCTGGGGAAGAAGCCCAAGTGTTTGGTTAGGGTAGGAACCTGCAAGTTGGGCTCAGGGTCTGATCCTGCCTCTGAGCTCATACGTGAACTTGTAGCAGGGCAGGAGCAGGACAGGACATGTTGGCTTTGGTGAAATACCTCACACATTTGACATCTTGTTCATTCAGTAGATGAATAGTGCGTGTCTACAGCACTTGATGACTTGCAAAGATGTTTTTACTCCTAATCTCTGGGTTCCTGTTAAATGGCAATTCTGCCTGTGGTAAAGGGGGAAGGAAAGTGTGCACACAGACAGAGTTGTGGCTGCTCCTTGTGGCTGCTTCTCCTGCCTCGAAAGCATCCCATCCATGCAGAACGTGGAGGAGAAATAAGAGAAAGGGGTAAAAACTCCAGGTCGCTGTGTGTGCTGCAGAAGGTCCATTCCTTAATAGAGGGAATACAAGCACCACCTGTAGATGATGTGCTCTCTGTGTGGTTTGGGCTAAAACAGGAGAGCTGCCTCACTCAGGTGACCAGGGACCTGGAGACTGGGGATCATTGCTATACTTTGTTGTGCAGCCAGCAGGACAGGGTACAAGACTTGCAGCTGTGCTAGCACTGCAGAGTGTCTGGATGCACTGTTTACACCCACAGGGGCCTTTACTTCAAAAAATGAAGCAGACAGGTTAAAATGATGCCAGGGAAAGGAAAGTAAATAACTGCCTGAAATGCCAGTTTGAGCAGCTGGATATCAGGTCAAGAGCTGTAACATAGAGATCCACTCATCACTGTTTCCTCAAGCAAATATGCCACGGACAGCGCTGGAAGTTTTGTCAGACTGAAGGAAAACCTGCCTCTCCCACTTTGGCAGGTTCTGTTTTTTTCTGTTTGCATGGAAAGGAAGTTGTACTTTGTGCATTAGCCAATATCGTGTTGCTCATAGTGAAGAGGAGGGAAGAGGGGGAAGAAAAACAATTTGAAACACGATAGAGAGGCAAACTGAGGTGGTTTTGCTGGTAATCCGTAATCAGAGTTATTTCACACATTAGGGAGACCATTGCTACGTAGAGATTACCAAAGCCTCATACCAAGGTCAGATAGAAGGAGAGCCTTGATGACGTGGGTGGGGAATTCTTTAATGACCACATTTTGTAATCTGGAGACCTTGTGCTTCTCTCCAGGATGTATTCTGGAATAGCTCTTTATTAACTCCTTCTGCTTATCCTGCTTCAGGCCCAAGGTTCCTCCTGGTTTTTAGTGAAACCAGAATAAGCTGCTCTTATTTTGAATCAGCAACGTGTGTAGCACTATTTTTCTTCTTCGTTCACCTTTCTTTCGTCCAAATGGATTTTCTTTTGGAGGCAAAGCTGAGGAGTGTGTTATGGTGTGTCCCTTCAGTTCAGTTCCAGTGGGACCAAGATCGGTCACGTTGCCAGACTCTGTGCTTCGTCCCTTCTGGGTGGGCAGCAACACATGCTGCTCTCTGCAGCTCCGTGTTATTATTATTACAGAGATGCAAATATGTCCTGTGATAACAAGAGTAAGTGAGTTTGTTATTGACATGGCACAGCCAACACTTCAGCTGTCGTTCTGGACGTTCATCTGTCTGTGGTCTGTCTGAATTGCATGTACCATTCACTCACTTGTATTCTAGCACATATGTTTTAGTGATTTTTAACCTTTTGCTCTGTAGGCCTCTGGATATTTTTGAGGGGGCTTGTGTGTTTCTAGAGGGAAGTGAAGCCCTCTGAAACAGAGTTTGCCTTGCTTAGTTATTTTTCACAAACTCACAGATAGTCTTTGGACTCAGAGACCAATCAGTTCACACTGAAATTCCATGGTGTACAGGCAGGGGTACTGCATGTCTTGTCCTGAAAGGCTGTTTCCAGTGATTGCAAATGTGACCCATGTGCCTCTCTTCAAGGGGGTTATGAACAGGAGGGGAATCAACTTTTCACAAGGGTAGATAGTGACAGAACAAGGGGGAATGGTTTTAAGCTCGAGGAGGGAAGGTGTAGGTCGGATGTCAGGGTGAAGCTCTTCACAGAGAGCAGTGAGGTGCTGGCACAGCTGCCCAGAGAGGCTGCGGGCACCCCATCCCTGGAGGTGTTCAGGACCAGGTTGGATGAGCTCTGGGCAGCCTGGGCTAGTGCTGGACGTGGAGCTTGGTGGCCCTGCCTGTGACAGGGTTGGAGCTTGGTGATCCTCGTGTCCCTTCCAACAAAAGCCTTTCCATGATTCTGTGATTCTATGATTCTGTGATTATCCCATGTTGGTAAAGAAGGCTTCTGCCCTCATAAGCTGTTCTATTTCCCAAAGATTTCCTTGCTCCTTTTATTATCTTTAGGCTGTGAAGCCAAGCCTGTTGCTTTCACAAACCTTAGCATCTCAACTCCAGTGCGTGTTCCAGTTTTCGATTCCTCGCCTAATGGCTTTTACTGGGGAACAAGATCACTTTGAATAAACCCAGGAGGATCCAGGAAAACACATTGTAGATTTGGAAGTTGTGTTTCTTGACTTGTCTAACAGGAGCTTGTACCGTGAGAATGATCACTGCTTCTGATGGTTCTTACAGATAAGCTGCCTGAACCTTTCGTTTAGCCAGGAAGAGGTAATAGGACCCAAGAAGAAAAGGAAGGTCAGTGAACCAGAGAAGCTGCTTCTGGAAGACAGGAAATGATGTTTGTTCTGACACACGATGCATTTTAGAAGGTGTGAGTTTGTGTTGTCATCTGACTGGTAAAGACCTTAATTGTCTCCTCACATTTAACTCTCCACATACCACACGTATTTCTCCATACTTATTTGTCTCTGTACAAAGTTTGGATTGCAGAGAGACAGCAGGCACCACGCCTGCCATGACTGTAGGGCAGCAGCACTTGTTTCGTGTTCTAAGGTTGAGGTTTGATGATTCCACGTGAACAGTGTCTGTGTGCTTCTTTCTGCTTGTTTCCCCCCCTCCCTCCCACCACGTGCACATCCCACTGGCTAAATTTGCCTCTCTGTGGCTGGGTTTTCCTTTGCCAATATGTTATCAATATCAACAGCACTATTTCAGGATGAACTCTCTGAGATATCGATGCCAGCAAACAAGTCTCATGATTCATTAGATTGTGCTTCGTTCTATCTGCTCTTTCCGGAGCGTAGATTTTTTTATTTTTTATTGTTATTATTATTTTTTCAGAGGAGAGTTTTTATCTATATTGAATATAGAGATAAAGTAATCTATACACATTTTCTGCTGCTGATGCTGAATGGGTTGTTTTTTTCTGACTCTGCAAGTAGTGTTGCTATGGCTGTAATATCAACTTAGTTCTAAAACAGTGGTCCACTCTGTACCAGGAGGCATGGTTACCCAATACAGCTTGTGTTGAAATGCATCATGTTTCAAACTTAACTTCTATAAAGGTACCTCTTGATGGCAAATATAGGTAAAGAGAGCAGCAGCAGTAAAAAAAAAAAAAGAATTTCTGTGTCCTTTGGAGCAAAGTTGCTGTGTTTTCTGGCATCTAGATTGCCTGGCTGACGCTGCCAAGTTATTACTGGAGAGGTGCAAAAACCTAATGGTTATTATTGGAGTGGAGCAAAATGATCTTAATTAATCTTAAACATTTTTAAAAAGCTATTCAGAGAACAAACTCTGCATTACTTTGTAAATAAGAAAAGAGATACTGAAATTCAGAACACCAAAGAAGGGAATTTAGAGCCCTGTCTTCCCAACACAAAGCTGATCTTACCGTGATGGAGAAATAAAAGCACTGGAATGCAACAGAATAACGTCCCTGGTAATGTAGCAGCATTCCTGGCATTTCAGACACACAGCTGAGATATTTCAGGATGGGGCTTGAAGGGCAGCAGTGGTTTGGGGTGTAAGGTGCACCTTTTGTGGCATATGTCAGCTCCACAGAAGGGAGAGAGGATTGCTTGTCAGGTAGCTGAAGCCAGATGCAGGCTTCTTGGGCCAGGCACCTGGAGGAGGAAGCTGACTGGGCGGGGGTACACCAAAGCTGCGCTCCCCTAAGTGTAAGTGTTCAACTGACCTCCTCCAGGTGAGTGAGTAAGGCATTGCAATCCCAATCCTAATGTCACCCCTGTCCTTCCTTGGGCAGGCAGACCACTAGCAGCCCCTGAGCCTGCACAGTGTCTGGCAGGTTTCGTGGCCTGGTGCCTGTTTCACAAAACTTGTAGAACATGAGAGTTCTCCATTTTATCCTCACTTTCAGTCCCACGTCCTCACATTTGCACCTGTGGCCTAATAAGCCAGTTTGTTCACATGCCAGAGCAAACCAGAAAGCTTCCTTCTGCCCAGATTTTGTAATGATATTTACTCTCATGCCTGCACATCCATGGGAGGCCTGCGTTCTTTGAGCACAGCTACAGCTCAGGACCTGCCTTGACCTGAAAGCTGTGCCCTGGTGCTCCTGGAGGTTGTGGTTCTGTGTTTCTTCAGCCTGCTGGCTCCTGCCTGCCCCCAAAGCCTCGTTATGTCGTTGTATTGTGTGTAAAGGAGAAAGACAAACAAGCCTGTGGTTATGGCTACTAGAGGGAAGCCTGTCAGCTTGCCTTGTGCGCACCGGAGAATGCAAAGTGTCCTGTCCCACAATGAAAGTGAAGGAGGCTGTCTCACGTTACCACGCAGCGAGAGTGAGCACGCAGACACCACAAGTACATCCACCGCTTAGCCGAGCGTGCCGTCCTGCTGGTGGCCATGGCCACAGGCTGTCTCAGTGCACCTGCCTTGTAATCAGCTACTTTACGGTAACGACTTCTAGTCATTTTCATTTCGGGCTCGGTTAGAAGTAAAGTAACTTGTGATGAACTGCCACAGTAAGCGTCTGAATTTTCTTTCCCACAAGCTTGTGGTTACCATCAGATTCTAAGAAAAGTCTTTCCACTGCAGATTGGAATCACCTAAGCCACTTACACGTATCCTTTTATTTATTGGCGATTCTGCTCGGCCAGCTAAAGGTAAAAAAAACCAACCAACCCTCTTTCTTGTACTTCAGGCACATTTCTAGTTAATACTCATTAACTGACTTCATGTATGTTACACATCGTCAACCTGATTCACTACTGACATAAAACAGAAGCGATTCGTTAGTAACGGTCCCTTGCCAATTAGTGAACTAAATTACGTTTGAACAATTTCAAAGATTCTCCTCCTCCCCCCAGTGCATCACTTGGCAAGTCCCCTGAATGCTTACAGTAATTATGTGCGTGCAGTGAAAGGAGGCTGTTACCTCTTAAAGCAAAATAAATGAATATGTGATCTTTGTGTTAATATAACAATGAGTAATACAAAGAATCACAGACATCCTCCCTTTGATCCACCGAAGATACAAACAGCAATTAAGATGA
Source organism: Cyrtonyx montezumae (assembly GCF_038088225.1). Classification (NCBI taxonomy): domain Eukaryota; kingdom Metazoa; phylum Chordata; class Aves; order Galliformes; family Odontophoridae; genus Cyrtonyx; species Cyrtonyx montezumae. The sequence continues at coordinate 2,068,459 of NW_027071970.1, forward strand.
AGCCGTTCTAAAACCCAGAATATTGGGAACGTTCCATGAGGGGAAAGTGATTGTTTTGTAGGGTTTTCAGAAAATCAGCAAAGAAGGGGAACCCTCTGGGGACCTGACCGCTCTGTAACTACCTGGAAGGAGCTTGTGGTGAGCTGGGGGTCGGCCTCTCCTCTGGTGTAACTGTAATAGGACGAGAGGGAATGGCTTCAAGTTGTGCCAGGGGAGATTCAGACTGGATGACAGGAAATACTTCTTCTCTGGAAGAGTGGTCGGGCACTGGAATGGGCTGCCCAAGGAGGAGGTGCAGTCACTGACCCTGGAGGTGTTCAGGGAGCATGTAGACATTGTGTTGAGGGACAGAGTTTAGAGAGAACTAGTGGTGAGAGGTGGACAGTCGGACTGGGTGGTCTTGTAGGTCTTTTCCAACCTCAGTGATGCTCTGATTCTTGCTCCTCTCTGGTGGCCACAGGCCTTTTTGCAGACAGGGTATGGGTGTCCTTCCACCTGCTGAGCCACAAACAGGTTGGTGGGGCTTCTTAAAATCGTTCCCTCTTTCTGGGATAGCGTTTAACAAGAAGTGTGGTATCTCTGTTTCAAATTGAAAGTCAAACTGAAGTCAAACGGAAAATGTTTAGCATTGTCTCAACCACATCCTTAAATATACTATCCGCAATGAGAAAATAGCCCCGAGCTCTGGTGCCACACAGTGATGTGGGGACAGGTGTCAATTTGGTTTTAATGTGAAAGCTGAGGATTCTTTTGGGATTTCCAGTGCTGCGTGAGATCTAGGAAATCAGCCCATCTGACCTTCAGACTTGGATGGGGTGCAGAAAGAAGAAACGAAACGTGGCACGCGAGTAGGAGAAATGGAGACACTTTCACACTTCTTAAAAGTGTGAGTGTTAGTGTTGATTTCAGTGCCCGCAGTGGTACCCACAGTGCAAAACCCCTGTTTTGTCAGATCATATCTCACTGTCCAAATGAGATAGATAGCTGTCATTTTTTCCCACTGGATTTCTGAAGCGATACCCAGGAAGTATCTTGACTACCCCTGCTATAAATGGGATTGGAAATCAGCTGGTGTATTTCACGAGTCCGGTTCTAATAATGAACCTTTATCTGAAGAACTGTTCCTTCACGTTATCCTCTCTTGGCTGGGACTTTAATTTTCAGACTTTCTGCATTTTTCCTCTTTAGTCAGCAGGTAAAGTATGTAGTCGTGGCTGCCGGAGCTGAGTGCCTGCATTTGTCATGCCACAGAGCTGCCATTCTCAGGGGCCAAGATCTCTGTGCCAGTAGCATCATGTCACCCCAATGGAATCCCACCCACGTGTAGTGCTGGGCAAAGTCTTTTTTGTTAATGGATGAGTAAAATTGCATCTGGCTTTTGTTGTCATCACGAGGTAACTAAGAGGGATTTGCATCTGAGCTGGCACACTTTCTGTAGCCGGCTTCCAAGGCTAATTTCAGGCAGGCTGGCACGAATATCCTTCCTTTACACGGAGACTGAGACTCCAAAGCCTCGCAGGAGTTTTCCATAGGAAACACCACCCTGGGTATCCGTGTGCCAGATGTGCTCCTGTGGCATTTCCCTGCTCATCAATGACCTACTGTTCCAGCACAGAATCGATCGGCCTTCTCGTGACGTGTTCTAAATACTTTGCTGTGAGATTTGTCATGTATAGGCTAGAAAAATAGTAATTAAGGCACCCCAGGTGTAAAACATCCGCTGATTCAACGCCGTCTCGATGACGCGTGGTCGGGCAGAGCAGTGGTACCACCATGCCCCCCAGCCAGAGTTGTTCCCCAAGGCCTCGAGACGCCGTGCCCAACCTCTGGACATCATCTTGTCCATTAGAGAATGGATCTAACTCTGTGTTTAACACATGTTAAGGAGGGGATCTGTCATGCACACCTACCCCCAAGCATCCCTTGGAAACTTTTGGGTTGCTGCTGTTTACAGGAAAGCCCCAGGTCCTTCCCTGGCTTTAGGGAGCAGTGCAGGCACGTACAGAATGCTGGTTGCTTTTATGGGCATGCTGTGGTATATTCTGTTCATGCTACTTGTATTTCTTTACAGGACGTGCAGCGAGGGGATGTTTATTCTGATGAAAGTCTAGGAGTGATAACAGGAAACCAAGCTCTTTGTGCAGCAAATTGGCCTTGAATCACAAACCCATCTTTTTTTTTTTTTTTTTTTTTCACCAACAGAGGGTAAGAGTGTCTAAAACACAGGAACGTGATGTGTCCTGAAAGCAGCGTGGCATTTTGAGTTGGCTGAGCTCTCCCCAAACCTTTGCCAGCCTCAGAACCATGAATTGAATGTCAACCCAAGCAGGTGGCACATGGGCTGGGAAGCCATCAGGGGACAGTTGCTTTTTGTCTGCAAAGACATCTTATTACCAGTTGAACCAGGAAGCTGAAACTGCATGTCCCCATGGGTAGGGCACGGCACTGGGACTCAGGACAGCTTCCTGTGTGCCCCAGAGGGGGCATTTCTGAGCACCTGATTGAGCTGTAAGTGTCCCACTTCATTGCAGGGGGGTTGGACTAGATGACCTTAAAGGTCCCTTCCAACTGAAGTGATACTGTCGTTCAGTGATTCAGGGGCTTGCTTCACAAATCTCTTCCTCTCTTCCCTCCTCTGCCCATGAGAAGGAACACCACCCTGTGAGCCCTTGCAGAAGTTGCCATCACGATGCTGTTGGGTGTCTATGGAGGCTTACACGGTGTTCATAAAACAGCACAGTGTGCCACACACCCCCAGGAATGGTGACCCCACCGCTCCCTGGGCAGCTGTGCCACTGCCTGACCACTCTGTCTGAGAGGAAATGTTTCTTAATATCCATCCTGCTATCTCCAGCTGGTGTCTGCTACAGCTCTCGGGTCTTCCCCCACATTGTACCAGACTGGATGCCACTCACTACAGGCCACAGAATCAGCAATCTGTGGGGCTTTGGTGGTGCAGTTTGGTAGGAGCAGCACAGGTGACTTTAGTCTGTCACTGGCTGGATGGATTTGCTTCCAGCCTGCTCCTTGCTCTGCTTCCTATGGAGTCAGTGAGCCCATGGAGCCAGGGGAATGATGAGTAGCATCTTGGGGCCATGGGACAGGGAGTGGACCTCGTCTGGGCCCTGAAATGCCTGCAGAGCATCCTGCAGCGGGCAGGAGGCCACGCAAGGGAAACCCCAAACTACCTTGGGGTCCTTCCATGGTGGTGAATCAGCGCAGGCTCCAGACAGGGGGAAGGTATGGGTAAGCACGGCAGCCGGACAAAGCCCCGTAGCCTCCAGCAGCCAAGCATTTCCTTTGGCTTGTGGTCATTTGGCCGTTACCTGGCTTCCCCGCCGATGCAGTGGAATTATGCTGAGGTAAAAAAGGAAAGAATTGGGTTGGCCGCCTGATGACATTTCCTTTTCATTTTGTACTCAGTGTATTGCACAGAGAACTTAACCTAGCCTTCGGGGGCAGAGAGAGCCTGGCCCAGATGGGAGCGTCCAAAGGCACGTGAAGTTTGGAGCAGCTCGGGAGCTGGGGGTGAGCTCAGGCGGCCCGTGGGGCTGTGCACAGCTCCGTGCAGAGCAGGGCCAGGCGTGGGCACGGGTCTGCACGGAGCTGTGCCCCTTTTCTGCTTTCGAAGAGGTGTCAGCTTGCGGTGCTGGGGAGCACCATTGCCTGCTGGTTGCAGCCATTGCAGTGGATTGGCTGGCCTGCTTTCCTTTTCCCAGGCTGTTTTACAGATCCTAGTTACTTGGCTACAGGAGATTTTCTTCTCTGAAATTGGCAGCTGCTCATTCCAAAAGGGAATCAGCATATTTGGCCACTGCGAAGGAAGAGGGAAAACCATTATTTTTTCATTTCTCTTATTTAACTCTCCAGTGGGAGACACTGTACTTGGGTGACCCTCGTTACTGAGGCACTGTTAAGCTTCCCTTTGCTCCAAGGTACAGAAGAAGATACAGTCAGGTCTCCAAACGCCTATATTCCGCTGGCTTTACTCGGGGCGGCCCGCTGCCAAGTATCCAGTTGTGTCAGGCCTTACACAGCACTACATTCAACGTCACGGCTCCGTGAGTCAGGATTTTCTTTCTGAAAGGGCTCACGTCAAGCGGGCCGGCACAAAAATTCCCTCTAGCCCAGCAACAGAGCGTGCTGTGTGAGAAGCTGTGTGAAGAAAGAGCCTGATGCGCGGGTCAGATAGCTCAGCCCAGGCATCCTTCCACGCTGCACAAAGGAAGCACTCAGCACCGCTCATGACTCAGGGGCTGCGATCACTGCTGTGGGGTGAAAGCCCACGGCTCGATGCTGAGGTGCCCACGGGGTGCCCTTTGGGTGCCCGTTGGGCGCCCGTGGGGTCGCTCAGCTTTTTGGGGTCCCGAGGATGGTGCAGTGGGTGGCCGCTGGGTTTTTACCGCCTCGTTTCCCCCGCTTTCCACCCTCCATTTCATTCACCCCTCGGGACATGTGTCATCTGAAGGCCCTTGCGAAGGAGGCCGAGCATCACGATTTTCCACTGCCAGGAGGGTGAAATCTTAATTGCATCTGGAAGTGACTCTCCTGAGGTCACACCGCTGTGAGGTGGCCCCTCGAGGTGCTGTCATCGCTGCTTATCTGGAGTTTCTACTATTGCACACACTCTGCTCTGTTAGGAATTTCCTCTCCTCATCCGGGATCCTGCTGGAGCCTGGCAAAGCAGCATTCCTCCTCACGTCTTACCTCCATCTCCCTTCTTTGTTAGTTGAAAAGCCCTTCCACATGGGTTGGTGCTGGGGCTGGCACTGCTCAGCTCCTTTATTGATAATCTGGATGAGGGGACTGAACGCACCCCCCGTGCTGGGGGAGGTGCCGATCTGCCTGAGGGCAGGAAGGCCCTACAGGGGGATGTGCACGGGCTGACTGATGGGCTGAGGCCAATGGGGTGATGGTGGAGCCAGGTCCTGCGCTTGGGGATGGGTTGGCAGACGCACGTGATGATATTAGAGGTCTTTTTGGGCTTTTCCAACCATGGTTCTATCATTGCCCCTTGTCCTATTGCTGTCAGAGTGTCCCTGGAGGAGGACCCAAGTGCTGGAACCCTTCCTGATGGAAATTGTGTTCCAGTGTGGGATGCCAGAGGGTTCCAGCTGAAGGGCATCACCTCTCAACTCAACTCCCCATTTGGTCACTGAAGATTGCTCAGCCTCCTTGCCAGAGCAGAGACCCACAGACTCACCACTGTGCCCTGCATGGGATGCTGAGAGCTCTGCACGGGCGGATCATTTTCCGTCTGTGCAGCACGGTGGCTTTGCACCTCCTTTGGAGCATCTGGTGCTGATTAGTGCCCAAAGGGATGAAGGTCTGATCTGGCACTTCCTGAGCTCCTTTGATCTTAAAAAAAGATTCAGCCACTGCGTGCTGGTGCAGCAAGGATGAGAAATGTGCTGTCCTCAGTGCTTCTGCAGCCTCAGGAGGAACAGAGCTGCTTCGCTGTGTCAAGTGACCTCGGGGTTAGAGCTGATTCCTGCAGACCTCGTGGTGTTCCCCATGGGCACAACCTGGGGACAGCGCATGGGCTTCACCCTTGGGCTGGAGTGATAGGGAAGCCTATAGGTTGGAGGGACTTCAGAGCTCAGCTGGTCCTACCCAACCCAGTGTGGGCTCTCTGCAGGACTTTTGGGTGCTAATTGCCTTGTTTTCTGACATGGAAATGCGTGACTGGGCACCATCCTACCCGTGTGGGCCGGGAGGAAGGGAGCAAGACTCAGCAGCTGCCCCTCTGCTTGGCACGGAGCTGGAAGGAGCCTGGGTTCTTCTGAGTAAGAGCAATTCCTGAGAAAAGAGAGGGCACCCCGTGGGAGCTCTGGGACTCACCTGGGGAAGAGGAATGGGATGTGGCAATGGTTGGCTGTGGGGGCACGCTCACAGACGGTGCTTTGCCCGGGATGTGAGCCCTCAGGCTTTCCGACCAGACGTTACCCACACACGCACCCGGAGCTTGGCACGGAGGAGGAGGACACAGGATTTCCCCTTGCCTCATGCCCAAGGAGCTCAGTTTCCCAGTGCTCTCCCATCTGCTTTGCCCTTCCTGTCTGCTCGGTTTGGGCAGCACCGGGCGGTCTCTTGGCCTGGCTCACCCAGTGGGGAGGAGGAAGCAGGATTTGGGGTCAAGCTTTGTGCTTAGCCCCAAATGTTGGGCTCCAGATGTCCCTGTTGTGGCCAGGGCTGTCCCTCCTGCGGCTGAGGTGCAGCACCACTTTCTGCCCACTGCCCCTGTGCTTCAGAGATGGCTTCAGAGCCGCAGAAGTGACTGTTGAGCTGTGGCTGATGGTGTTTCCTTCCCTTCCAGCTCCCAGGAAGGGAAGCTGCAGCACATTTGTCCCGTGGCGATGTGTCCATCAGCAGTGTGCCTTGGGGTGCTTTGGGACACCCCCATCCGTCATCCCCCAAACGATTGAGTGCTCTGGGACGCTCCTGTCCGTGGTGGTGCCATGGGGACATCCTGTCAGCGGTGCCCAAAACGAGGGAGTGCTTTGGGACACCCCCACCTCTCCACCATGGGGAGCCCCAGGGCATCCCATCCGCCACCCCCAAACAAGTGAACTCAGCCGGGGATTTCAGAGCCTGGGTTTGGGTGAAGGCAGCAGCTCGGCCGGGCGTGCGGGGAGAGCAGGGTGGGGAGCATTAACAACCTCTGCTTATTTTTTGGAGAAATGTTGGTATTTCTAGGGAACTGCCCTGCCTGTGCGCGCTGCCCAGCTGGCTCCTTCCTCCCCGTGGCGATGAAACAACGTTTTTCGGCTCTCCGTGAGCCCCGTGACGCCGCAGCGCAGGCAGTGCCGAGCGGTGCTCGGTGCTTTCCCACAGTAGCTCGGACGCTGCTGTACAGAAGCCAAAAAATAAATCTGTCTCCGGAAGGGATTCAGCCCCGCGAAGCCACTCCGCTGTCTGACGCTCCCCAGCCTTACCCATCCCTTCTGATTCTGCTCAAGGCTCTGCTCTCTTTGGCTCAGGGCTTCGGTGACACGGCCCTGTGTGCCGCACTGAGCCCCCCCCCCCCGGCCCAGTCCTGCTTGCTCCCACCCAGCTCAGCCCCACGCTTTGTGCTGTCCCCAGTGCCACCAGCCCGGTTTTGGCACCGGCTCCCAGTGACGCGCCGGCAGCTCTGCTCCCCACGTGCCGGCAGCTGGAGGGAATCAGGGATGCTGGAGACAATCTGGGCAAAGACAAGGGAAAAATCCTGGGAGCTGGCAAGGTCCTGCTCAAGTTTCCATGAGAAACACAGCGAGGCCATCTCTGCATTGGAAGCCATCCACACCCCCCAGCGCAGCGCACCCGGACCCTCACTGAGCCCCATCCCCACTGGGGCCGATCCCTGCACCCGGGGGGGGGCACTTATTCATTCTGACATGTCGATGTCGCTGTCGGTGCAGCCCTTGGTTCCCTTTGTTTCAGCACGTGTGACGGAGCGATTCGGAAGGGCCGGAGGGGAGCGGGCACACCACGTCACCAGTGGTGGCCGTGTGGATGTGGCTGGGCTCGGATCTGCTGCCAGGCCCACGGCCCAGACCTCCTCTGCCAAGAGCAGACAGCCCTGCACGCCCGGCAGGACGCACAGCACGTGCACACCTCCACACACACACAGATGCAGAGGCACGGGACGGGGCGCAGGGTATGGCTGCAGGCCTGGCCCCATGGAGCTGCACGGGTGCAGGGATGGGAGTTGGGATGGGAATGGGAACTGGGAACTGGGATGGCACTGCAGCTGGGAACTGGCATGGGAGCAGGGATGGGAGCTGGCTGGAGCAGAGATGAGAACTGATATGTGAACTGGGATGAGAACTGGGGTGGGATTCAGGGTGGGAACTGGGATGGGTGTAGGGATAGGAACTGGGATGGCAGGGCAAGTGGGAACTGGCATGGGAACTGGGGTGGGAGTGGGGATGGGAACTGACATGGGAGTGAGGATGGGAACTGGGATGGGAACTGGAGTCGGAGCAGAGATGAGAACTGATATGTGAACTGGGATGAGAACTGGGGTGGGAGTGGGGATGGGAAGAGGGATGGGAGCAGGAAAGGGAACTGGGATGGGGACTGGAATGAGAGTGGGGATGGGAACTGGGATGGGAGAGGATATGGAAGTGGGATGGGAAGTGAGATGAGAGCAGGGATAGAAACCGGGATGGGAAGTGGGATGGGAGTGGACATTAGAGTGGGGATGGGAATAGGCATGGGAGGGATGGGAGCAGGGATGTGACTGCACGTGGTTGGGAATATGGTTGGGGATGCTCCCAGGGTCACAGCTCCTCATCACTTTTGGGCCAACGCTGCTCTCCCCACCCACCAGCACCAGGATCCAGGCTGTTCTCCTCCACTTGAGGTGTGGAAGCTTTAACCCTGTGGCAGTTAGATCAGGATGGTGCTCATCACTTTGCCCCCAGGGTCAGTCCACGAGGCACCCTCCTGCTCCAGCCCCCCTGGCCACACTGACTCCCAGGGGGTGATGGGCACCAGGAAAATCCCATGAGCATAAGGAGCAGAGCCCAGGGCTTGGCAGTGCCCATCCAGGAGAAAGCACAACCCTGGGGCTGGGGTCAGCTGGCAGTTGTCTGGCACACCACTGCACGCCTGCCTCGTTTGCTTAGGGAATGAGTCTGAAAGCAGCAGCCACGGGAGAAGGGAGCATGACCATGTCTGGGAGCACTGGGCATGTTTTTTTGCTTTGCTGCAATAAATCAACGTGTTTGCTGAGCCCTGAAAAGTGGCCCGGAGGCAGCCAGAGCCTGTGGAGCTGTGGGTGCTGCTGCAGGTGCTACTGTAGATACTGGAGGTGCTAGAGGTGCTGCTCTAAGTGCTGTAGGTGCTCTAAGTTCTGCTATAGGTGCTACAGGTGCTGTAGTGCTATGGGTGCTTCAATAGGTGCTGTAGTGCACCCCTCATTTGGGCTTGGAGCATCCTCTCTCCCCAGTGCTCCGGCAGCACGAGGAGCAGGTGGAAGTGCTGCAGCATTTGCTCTTAATCAGAGCAGTTCTCGTCTGCCATCCCGTTGGACGCAGAAAGCCATCTCTGGTTTCCATTATCTCTGTGTCTCCGGGCATCTCCGCCTCCTCCACTAATTTTCTGACTTCTCCTCTTTGTCTCAGTGGGAAAAAACAGCCATGGGCTCATCCCGCTGTGCAGCGCCGACTCACAGCTCCCAGTGCTGGCTCCCAGCATCACAGCCCATGGTGGGATGGGCGTGGGGTGCCCACCTGTGGCCCTTCCATGCCATCTATGCCAGGTCCCCTCCATTTGGCCTTAGCGAGGCATCCCATGCACAAAACCCTTCTCTCAGTGTGACTTTCCCATGGAGCCAGGTTGGGGTTGTGTTGGTTGGGGCACCCAGAACTGGTGCACCTCAAAGAGCTTCGGCTCAATGGCAAGGGGAGGTGGGGGCACACGGGGTCCCTGCCAACAGGATGGAAGAAGAAGGGTTGGGATACCAAGAGCACCCCTGCAGCACGACACCGCTGAGCACTTGCCAATGGGAACCACGGGGATGTGTCATCCGGGGGGGGTCCGGATCCGGCCGCCACCCTCTTCCTCTGTGCCAATTCCCTGCGGGGCACGGAGGAGCCAGTCCCTGTGAAGGACATGGCACTCGTCTCTCCTGCAGCCCATTGTCTCGTTGATTGGTTACGGTTGGTCTTCAATTAGGAGCTGGGCCGTTGGGGGCATGAGGCCACTTCTTCCCATGCGAGCGCGCGGTTCCTGCGCTGCCGCGCTCTGATGTGGTCGGGGGCCCACGGGAGCATCTGCTCTTGCAGACACAGTGCCCGGGGACGAATGCATTTCAGATGGGCTCGGCTCCGCTCGCTGTGCTCGGGCCGGCGGCCAGCTGGGGACGCTGAGAAAGCGCCGCTGGCCGGCCCCACGGACACAATGTTCCCCTGCATGGGGACCGGGCTGGCATCCCATATAGAGGCAGAGCATGCTGCGGGACATGTGAGCCTCCACACGGAGCCCGTTTCCCAAAACCGACCCCTGGGGGCACGTTGGCCGTGGGGAAGGTCAGTGGGCTCCAGCGGGCAGCGGGGCCATGGACGAGCGGGCGGCGCCCGGTTGGGATGCGGGAGTGGTACCCAACATTCAGCCTCGGGCTCACACACCTCGGGATGCTCCCAGCTCGTGGATGCGGCGGTGCAGACACTCGTGGTGCTCACGGAACCCGGGGCTGCACCTGCAGGTCCGGTCTGGCCGGTGGCCCCGGGGCAGCGCGGACCCGTCCGGCCGGGTTACGCGGGGCGTGAGCGAGCACATGATGCGCGCCGCGGGGCCAAGGGCTGAGGTCAGCCCGGCACACCCAGGCAGCGGCACTGACTTCACCGCGGGCAGCAGCGGATCCTCACGTACCGCGCTCCCCAAGGCAGCGGCTCGGGGACAGCGCACCGCCGGTCAGAGCACTCCGTTACCGGGGCGAAGGCACCGCGCTCCCAGAGCTCCTTTTCCCTTGGCGTTCCCCCCAGCCAACATATTTCCTCTGCTCCCGTGTCCAGAGGGGAACTGCTAATGGGGTCTCTCCGTGACGGTTTGCCCTGGTGCGTGCGGGTCCGGCTGCAGGGTGGGATCAGTGCAGGCTGATGTCGGCCCCATCCTGCGGGCTGGGATGGCTGTGGGGCGGTGGGGGGTCAGTGGGACGATGGCACGGGCTGGGGGCCTTACAGCCCTGCAGGGAGGTGAGGGATTGGGGTTTGGGCAGTTTTGGGTCTGCCCCGTGCTGCAGTGGTATCCACGTTTCCAGGGAAGGAAGAGTTAATCCCCGCCTGCCGCTAATGAGCCTTAACTGGGAATGACCCGACACCAGGGAGAAGTGAACCCATTGTCCTCCCTGTGTTTGACTGCCTTCCAGGGAGACTCATGAAACACAGAGCCCGGGCGTGAGTTCCCAATTTGTGTCAGGAGGCTCTGATTTATTCTATTTATTTATTTTTGCCATCTGGTTGAGGAGGGACATCGAACGCAAGCGTGAGAAATCCAGATGTGCACCGCTCCCCGCTCAGCCCCGGTGCGCAGAGTGTCCCAGTCCCCAACCCCCAGCATGGGGCACACGGGGACGGGCAGTGACACGGGGACACCCCGGCACCTGTTGGTCCCCAGTTTGGGTGAGCTGTGAATGTGGCCGTGGGGCAGCCCAGGTGATGGCACTCAGCCTGGACACCCATTGTGGGGATGGGGATGGGCCGTGACCTGAGCTGGGGGCAGCAGCCGTGGGGACGTGCTGACCCAAGACGTCCCCAACCTCGGTTTCCCCTCCCACGCCCCATTCCCGTCTTTGGGGTTCAGTGGCTGTTTGAGGACGGGCTCTGCGATCATCGTTGGGTGGTGACATTGGGGTGCCCAAGGGGCACCCAGGTCCCACCCCCGTTGGCAGGATGGGGTGAGGGATGTCCCCACACCGTACCCAAGGAGAAGTCTGCTGCACATGGGGATGTTGGCACGGCTGTGGGGCTCAGCCCCGCCAGGGCAGAACGACCCATGGGAGGCAAAGCAAAGAGGGCTCCTTTTTTATATGGGGGGGAAATCTTTCCCATTTCACTGATTATTTTTTGTCGGGGCTCCTCCGAGACACGAGATGAGCACACAGGATCTTAGCTCATCCGCTCCCTGTCTCATGCCTGGGAGGTTTGGCGTGTGGCCCGAGGGCTCCGGAGGAGGAGGAAAATTTCATCATCCCTCTCCAACGTCTCCCGTATAATCAGCCCCTTGTTAACCGGTGCGGCCCCATGCGAGACACCGAGGGCCGGCGCGCGGCTGCATCCTTAGGTGGTCTTGGCCGGACCAGAGCTTTTCAGAGCCTCTCCCGGGGCAGCCCAGAGTCTGGGAGGCAATTTCAGCATCCCCTGGGGACAATCTCTTTGCCGTGAGATGGCCAAGCAGCGTCCGTCCCATAGGAAGCGGGGAGGGAAACAGGAGTGGGGCAGGGGGTGCTGGAGGGTCTTTGGGGCAGCACTGAGGGTGTCTGGGGTGGAGCAGCGGAGCAAAGAGGAGCCAGAGAGGGTCACTTTCTCTTGGTTTATTAAAAAAAAAAAAAGGGAGGAAAGAAGTATAAAAAAATAAATATTTAAATAGAATTCTATATATATATATATATATATTACCAAAAATCTTATTAATTATTATTATTATTAATATTATTAAACACCAGGTCCGAGCCTATAAATACCCCCAGCCCCCGCCCCAGCGCCAGGGACGAGCCAGCGCCTCCTGCCACCGCCCCGGGCTCGGTCCCTGCGTCGCCACGCTGGCCAAGACCCCGTCTGTGCCAGCAGGACATCCCAAAATCCACGGCTGCTCCCCGGCACCGCATCCCTGTCCCCTTTGGGTGGTGGGACCCAGCCCTGGCCACCGCACACCCCCAGTTCAGCCCCATGGTAGGGGTGCCGGCCCCATAGCGAGTGGTGGGAGTGTGTCCCCAGTGTCCCTGCTGGCTGTGGTGGGCGCAAGTGCATCCGAAAGGGAAAAATCCCTTTGTTTGGATGCTGGAGAGCATCCGCTGGGAGCAGGTCACTGCCTCCTCAGTTTTCACAATGTCTGTGATGAGCCCCGAGCTGTGGGGCTGAGTGTTCCCATGGGGCTCCGGGGTGTGGGGGACAGAGCCCCGTGCCTGCATCCTCCCTTGAACAGGGAAATAAATTAAATCATGGGATGGCCCGGATCTGGCGCAGCATCAGCAGGAGGTAATAAATAGGAAGGCAGGAGGTGAGGAGGTGCCCATCCGAAATGGGCACAAGGAGATGTGCGCTGTCCCGGTCGCGGCGTGGCACGGGGGCCGGGGCTCATGCGGGGCTGAGGTGAGGTAGGAGGACACGGGCAGCCTGAGCGATGACCTGCACGTACTTCCTGAGCACCTGGCAGCCCTGCTGCTTCTTCTTGAAGGCGCTCTTGCTCTTGCTGCTCTCCCCGTAGCTCACGTCCACCTGGAAGACGTTGTAGTGCTTGCAGAGCAGGCAGGTGAGGTTGGAGATGAGGCCCCGCGTGGTCTTGGTGGTGTTGTGGAGGCGGTCGAGGAGCTCCTTGGCCGTGGGGTTGAGCTCCTCTTGGTCGCGGGTGATGTTCCCCAGTGAGGCGTTGAGGAAAGCGAAGAGCTTGTACATGGCCACCATCACTTCCTTCCTCTCGGTGGTCCGGTTGACGTGGAAGGCAGGGAAGAAGATGCCACCGGGGCTGCAGAGGCGGTCGCTCTCGCTGCTGAACGGCTCTCCCTGGCACTTCAGCTGCGGGGACAGCGAGCGTCACCCCCCCTATCCCTTTGTCCCCACCGTGGCCACCCCACATCCCCAGCACGGCCACCCCACGTCCCCAGCACGGCCGTCCCCGTGCCTCCGTGCTGGTGTACTCACATAGAGGCTGAAGAGGTCCTGTGCAGTGGCATTGAGCAGTGCAACCTGCCTGCGGGTCTGCTCCTGGACGTTGGCTCGGCACAGCCCATTGGTGGGGCAGCCGGGGCCCGTCCCCAGCAGTGCCCGCCCGGCCACCAGCCTCCTCTGCAGCAGCAGCAGGGCCACGAAGGGCACGACACCTGGCGGGGACAAACCGCCGTCGGTGAGTCCATACATCCCCACCCGTGCCCCCCCAGCCCAGCATCCCTCACCTGCCCCCCGGCTGGGGCTCCCCCTCCTCCCGTCCCCGCGGGGCGCCCGGTGGCATTGCCACATTTCACAAGCGGCGGCCCCGCCGGTGACCTGTGGGGTGTAATCAAATATGCAAAAGCGATTTCCTCCCCGTTATCCCGGCTGGGCGCAGCGGGAACCAGGCCCCACCCCGGCCCTACTGACTCAGCAGGGGCGCCCACAAGGAAACCTGCCCCACGGCCGCAGCGCTGCCTCGGTTTCTCCATCTGCGGAGCGGGAGCGACTGCTGCTGGAGGCAGAGGGTGGGAGAGGTGGCACGGGTGAGCACTGGGTCACTGCAAACCAACAGCGGGGTGCTGTGACCCCCATACCGCCGTCTGCTACGAGGTCACCCTGCATCCCCGTCGCCGTCCCCCTTACACCCAGCTCGGTGTCACCGATGCGTGGCTCCCTGGGGTGGGATCGGGGATCGGACCGCACGTGGTGCCCTGGAGCAAAGTCCCCGGGGCTGCGGCACGCACCGGACCGCCCGCGCTTTGAGGGAAGCTCCGCGCCTCCGCACGTCTCAGGTAACGCAGCGACGCCTTTATTTGCCCCCCGGGGTGGCACTCACCTGCGTTCCCCCCTGCACACCCCCCAGTCCCCTCCGCGCTCCCGACGCGCAGCCGAGCAGAGCGAGGTCGGGCGCACGTGTGTGGGGACGGCCGCTCTGGCAGCGCTCCCCCGGCCCTCCCCGTCTCTCCCAAGTTAAGCAAGAAGGAAAAGCCAGCAAAAAAAAAAAAATCAAATCAAACAACCCCCCCCCCCCCCGCACACACACACACACACCCCCTTCCCTCCCCTCCCCCTCTCTCACCCCCCCAACCCAACCCAACCCAACCCCACCCCGGCGCTTTGGGAAGTGTTTGGGGAGTCAGTTATATAAGCGGCCAGATGTTGGGCGAGGAGGAGCGCCAGGACGGCAGCGGGGCTGCCAGCAAGCAGCGATGCTCAGCTGGGTCATGGGGGGCGGGGGGGGAGAGGGAGGGGGGGGGGGGGCGGGAGAGGGGGGGGTGCGCGAGTGGGGGGCCGTGATTCGTTACCTGCGGGGATGATCCTCATGGCGAGCGCCGTCCCGGGGAGCCGAGCACAGACGGGCGGCGTGAGCGGGATTTCAGAAATTCATGTTCATACTGGGGGACTTCTCTGGGTTTATATACCGGTCCTGCAGTGAGCTTGTGTTGTAAGAAAGGGGAGGAAAGGGGGGGGCGAGAGGGGGGGGGTGAGGGGGGGTGGGGGGGGGGGGGGAGAGAGGGAGAAACACTATCATTACTTCTATTGAAACTGTAAATCAGGAAGTAAAGGGCTTTGGAAATGGTGAATGATTCTTAGAAATAAACTTCTGATAAAGTTGATGTCACCGGGATTGTGGTTTTTTTTTTCTTCTTTCCCTTTTAATGTTTTGTCATTGGTTTTATTATTTCTCTTCACGCACGTGGTGGTTGGGGGGGAGCGGGGGGGGCTGTGGGGTTTGGGGAGGGGAGGGGGGTGGCACCGTGCGTGGGACACACACGGGGGCACGGCTGCGCTCGCCCCGACGCGGTGCCGCCATGACTCACGGCTCCGGCAGCACTTTCACCCCCCCCTTCCCCCTCACCCCCCCTCTCCGGTCGGTGTTTCCCTGTGGGGCAGCCGGGGGGAATTAAAACAGAAAGAATTTGTAAAGAGCCTTAAAAAAAAAAAGATTCTTCTTCTTTCCCCAGCCCCCCC
Organism: Cyrtonyx montezumae; assembly: GCF_038088225.1. Taxonomy (NCBI): domain Eukaryota; kingdom Metazoa; phylum Chordata; class Aves; order Galliformes; family Odontophoridae; genus Cyrtonyx; species Cyrtonyx montezumae. The sequence continues at coordinate 2,083,785 of NW_027071970.1, forward strand.
CCCCCCATCACTCCTTAATGGAGGGAGGTGGGAAGGGGACCCCTGGATGTGGCAGTGTTGAGATGGGGGGGTGGTTGTGCCCCCCAGCGTGGCCCCCCACTCACTCACTTTTGGGGGAGCGCAGCCCCTCCTCAGAAATCGATTAGGCAAAAAAAGGATCGATGGCACCGAAGGGGATTTTACCTCTGGAATTCTGTTCCCGTTGGGATAAAGGACAAACCCGGCCCGTGTGTCAGCCCCTATCCACCCGTGTCTGAGTGCCACCTGTGGCTGAGTGCCACCCGTGTCCCCGCGCCACCCGTGTCTCCTTTCCTGGAGCTTTTGCTCAGGTGTAGCACGGTTGTGCCCCTCGTGCATCCCAGGTGACACCCGAGGTGGGGATGTGGGGACATCGCAGCTGGATGGAGACTCCGCAGTGCCACCCATCGTGTCCAGCTGTCCCCTCCCGTGCCCAGGTGTGCCCCTCTGTGGGGCTGGGGCCGCTGTCACCGCCGCCAACGGTGACGCAGTTTCCCCAGGCAGGGGACAGGCACCTCACTGCTGGAATCCCAGTTGAGCCCAGTCTGGGGTTACTGGGGTACTGGGGGAGCGCAGAGAGATGCCAAACGGGATCGTGTGCGCAGCCTCACGTATAAACCCGCACCTAATTATCAAGATCACTTAATGACCCGAAAACGGGTGTTTCCGGGGCAGCCCCGGGGGTGCGGGTGTTGCAGAGCCCGGGGGTTGTGCGCAGGATGCGGCCCGGGGCTGATTCACCTGCGGCCACGTCCCGGCCCCGATGCCTGCGAGAGCCCCCGCTCCTGAATCAGCCCCGCGTTCCCCGGCCAAAAAGTGAGCGGAGAGGGGAAACGGTGCCAAAATGGGGACGTGCCTGGGAGCGGGGAGCCGAGCTGAACTTCTTACATAGGTTACCCCATAGGTTATCCTGTAGGAAAGTGACCCTACGCGGGACGCGTTTCCAGAGCGGCCCGAGAAACGGCGTCTCCCCGACGGTTTCTGCGGCAGCGGTGGCTCCGACGGCCCCGTATGGGGGGGGGGGAGATGGGACCGGGGGTCCTGGCAGACGCCCACCTGCCCCGGGGATGATGCACTCGGAAAAAGCCCAAAAGAGGGAATAGGAACGCGCTCGGTGCAGGCAGTGACACAATGCCATCGGCATCCCGGCCGCGGACGGACGGCCCCGCTCCCACGCGCCGGATGGGTTTTTTGGGGCGGTTTGGCCCCAGAATGAGTCCGGGTGCTGGGGGGCTGCGAGCTGCGGAGCGGGGCTGGGGGAGCCCACGTGCGGGGCCACGGCCCCAGACGGGGCTGTGCGGGGTTGGGTTTGGCAAGAGAGCCGCGGGCTGCGCTGCCCTGCTGAACACTGCTCTCTGCCGTCCGCGGCTGTCACAGCCACGGGGACACGGCCACGGGGACACGGGGACACGGAGACAAAGGGGACGCAGGGCGCGAGCAGCCCCTTCTCATCCATTTCTGCCCCATCCTCATCTGTAACCGCCCCTCCGTCCCCATCCCGTCCCGTCCCGTCCACATCCCCCTCCCATCCAAGCCATTGGGGTCCCTAAACCCCTGTCCTCCACTTTCCCCAGCAGGGGACACACGCGGCCACCAGCAGCCCCCCATGTCCAGCCGGTGCTGGGTGCTGGGGCTGAGTAAGGTGTGAGTAAGGTGGCTGCCCCGAGCTGGGGAAGCCCCGGCTGAACAACGGCAATGGGACGAATTCCCCCTTGACTCACGGGGTGATTTTTGCACACCCAAACCCCTGCATCCCACCGGTGTGGATGTTTCACAACCATCAGGCACCCAGAAGGCTGATGGCCCCTTGGGGACACTGTGCAGCACCTCTGGGGGTAGGAAGCAAGGCACGTCCCCGCTGCAGGGTGCCTTCCCCCAGCCCCGAGCAGGGAGAGCACCTGGACCCACATGGCACTCAGGGGTGTGGATGCTGGGGACACCGGGGCTGGTGGCCTGCCACCACCCCACACATCACCCCATTTTCAGCCCCAGGTGTACGAGCATTTCCCAGACCCTTAGTTTCCACTTGGATCCCATTCCTGAGTTTATTCTCTCATTTCCCAAACCCTGGGGTCAGATCCTGCTCCCCTGAGCACAGAGGGGCTCCCCCTTCCCCTTCCCTACAAGGGACCCTCGGGTGTCCCTGCTCTCGGGGAGGGGGCTGTCACCCACCTGTGCCCTCAGAGCCCCTCCAAGCTACCTCCTCCTGGGCCGGCTCGGTGGGGTGCAGCAGCCGGCGGGAGGTGACAGGCTCAGCCAGCTCGGGCTGCTTCATGGTGACATCGTTCCCGGAGGGTCCCCGAGCGGTGGCGGTGGCCGTCCTGGTGGCAGTGCTGCCTGCAACTGAGTCAGTGCCACCGGCACAGCCAGGCACACGGCGAGGAACGAGTGACTCCATGGTGCCACATGACCAGGTCTTAGGATATTTGACTCAGCAGGGACAGTGCCCGGTGGCAGTGGGCCCCCAGAGTGTCCCTGGGCTGCAATGGGGCTGCGTGGCACGGTGATGCTTGGCATGGGGTTGTGTGGCAAAGCAGTGCTCGGTGCAGTGCCAGATGCAGGGCCAGGGCCAGGCTGTGCTGCCACACACTGCTGTGCCATGTGTCACATCTGCTGTGTGACATGGGCCACCTCCCATGTGCCACTTACCATGTGCCGTGTGCCACATCCATTGTGTGCCACGGGCCACATCCCATCATGTGCTCGATATCGCGTCCCGTCGTGTTCCTGCTGTCCTATCACATCCCGTGCCACGTCACATCCCAGAGTGTGCCTCGTGTCACACCATGATGTGCCTCTCTTCCCATGCCAGCGCCACGTGCTGTCCCATACCATGTGCCACATCCCCCCTGTGCCACGTGCCACATGTCACAGTGTGCCACGCAGCACCCCGTGTCCTCCTCCCACCCTGTGCCACTCCACACCCCTCTCTGTGCCATGTGCCACCTGCTGCCGCCATCCCATGCCGTCCCACAGGCCACACTGCCGTGCCACATCCCACGCCACCCCACTCCACAACGCCTGCCACGCCATGGCTCCTGCCATGCCACGCTGTGACATCAGTGTCCTTCGTCATCCCACGCTGCCCCATCCCATGCCCACGCCGTTTCCCTCCCACCCACCCCTCCCGACCTCACTTTCCTTTCAGGTTATTGCTAATCAGTTTCCAAATTCGCTTACTTTTCACTGTGCCCCCCCGTCCCACCCGCGTGCTCGGGCAGATTCCTGGTAGCACCGGGCCCCGTGGCCCCAAAAAGCCCCCGTGGGATTGCAGAATGAGTTGGGGGTTTGGCTGAACACTCAGACACACGTGGTCGGAGGCATCGGCCCATGGGCCGAGGTCGAGACTTTATTTCCATCTGCTGCCATAGAAAAATAAGGGGCGGGTGCCCTTCTTCTGGTACAAAATAATATTTGCATTCATAAATAAAATATCGTCACATTTATACTTTAACATAATACAATTTAAAAAAATAATAATAACAAAAATAGATATCCATTTATATATTAGAAGTGTAAACTTAAATATTATTCGTCCCCAGTGCGGTGACGTGTTAAATTAATTTGGTGGCTTCAATAAATACAGGTGCTGCACCACTGTCGTGTATAAGTTATGGGGGGGTCGGTGCCCCCAACACCGGGGGTCACCTGGGGGGTGTGGGGTGATGAGGGGATTGGGGGGGGGGAGGGGAGCAAGGGGAGGCAAGCCCAGAGCTGAGCTCAGTGTGCTCATGAGGATGCAGAGAGGGGGCACCACACGTGTGGGGAGGAGTGGGGATGTCAAGTGGGTGGGGTCACCATTTGAGTGGGAACACCAAGCCTGGAGGAACACAGAGCTGACAGGGACCCCAGGTTCACAGAGACACCATGTGAGGGAGTGGGGACACGACACGAGTGGGGACACCAAGCTCGCAGGGACTCTGAGCTCCAGGGTCACCAACCCCCTGAGATGGGGTCGGGGATGGCTGGGGACAGGCGGGTGGCACTGCCCGTCAGTGCCGTGCTTCGCGGGCGCCGGGCCCCTTAGTCAGTCCGTGTCACCGGACCCATTGAATCACTGGAAAATCCGTCGGGGCGTGCTGCTGGGCTGTCACCAACCCACAGTGACCCCGGTGCCAGCACCGGGCGCAGCTCTCCATCCAGCTCAGGTGGTGGCACGGAGGTTCTCTCTGCTCGTCCTCCGTCCCCTCCTCCTGCCTCTCCTCCGGCCCCGCTCCTCGCGCCGTGCCCGCAGGCGCTGGGCCCCCACGCGGGCGCTGAGCTTGGCCATGAAGCGGGCGTAGTTCCACAGCACGCGGCAGCCGTGCAGCTTCTGCTGGAACACTCTGCTGGCCGCCGGCGGCGGGGACGGCGGGACGGCGGCGGGGACGATGCCCCGGGCCTCCATGGTGTCCCGCAGGTGGGCCAGCAGCCCGCGTGCCTTCATGCGGGCGCTGCGCAGGCGGTGCAGGATGGCGGCCCCGGGCGGGTGGAGGTCGCGTTGGTGCAGGGTGATGACCCGCAGCTCCCGCTCCACGCGGGACATGGTGCCGTGCAGCACCCGCAGCTCCCTGTCCCGCGGTCCCAGCGTCCCCCGCAGCCACTCCAGCGAGCTGTTGGCTCGGCACAGGTTGTAAGCCAGATGCTGCTCCTGCTCCTGCCCGAGGGAAAGGCAATGGGGTGAATGGGGGGATGGACACTTTTCCCCGCTGCCCCCGGCCCCCGGAGGTGGCACTCACGTAGAGTTCGAAGAGTTCCTGCGCGTCCTCGGCCATGTGCCGCACCAAGGCCCGGGTCTGCTGCGGGGATGGGGGCTGGGTGCTGCGTGCGGGCACGGCCCAGAGCAGGAGGAGTCCCTTGGCCACGGCTGGGGAGGAAGAGGAGGGAGACGGTGGGGATATGGGGATAAAGGGCGAGGGGGTGTGGGGATGGGCGGCAGCGATAGCGCGGAGGTGCTGCAGGGAGAGCTGGGAGCATCCACAGTGGGAACAGCGATCCCATCTGCCCGTGATTATGGTGTTGGGCCCGGAGGGGAGGACCGGGAATGCTGGGCACAGTGGTGAGGTTCCCATCCTGCTGTGGGGACAGCAGGCCCTGCCCCTGAAGCCTGCTGCTGAGACCTGGCGGAGCCCTTGGCACCAGGAGGAGAGGAAGAGGAGGAGTATGCTCCTCGAGGCACTGAGGAGCACACACAACTTCCACCACAGACACTGCCCAAGCAGCTCCCTGCCAGCACAGGCCAACGTGGAGCAACCAGGCAGTGGCAACCCTTCATCGTCCCCTGCTTTGGGCTGGCTCAGCCCTGCTGTCACCCACATCCACGTGGGGTCAGTGCTGGAGCAGCACCCGGCCCTACCGAGCTTGGTTGGGGGCTGGGGAGCACACCAGCAAAGCAGAGAGACCCCATCCCTCTGCCACCCCGCTCCCAAACCGACCTCAAACCACCTCCCCTCACCCACAGCCTCCCAGCAGCCCATCTTCTGGGGGAGCCCCACGTGCACACCCAGGGCCGCGGGGACTGTCACGGCCGGGCGCAGCGCTGCCCCATGGATGGAGATGTGAGCAATGGGGGCAGCTGTGGGACGCTGGTGGGCACCTACCTGCCAGCACGCCCAGGGGCCGCACGTTGTGCCGCATGTCCGGGTGCCGCGGAGCGGTGCTGCAGGGCGCGCGAGCGACTTCCTTACTGGCCAGCAATGGGGAAGCAGCGCCTTTTTAAGTGAACTGATTAGCCACCACCTCCGAAGGAGGCACCCAGACCCAACGGGAAGAAAGAGAGAAGTGAAGCGATGACTGGGGGGGCCAATGAGCGGGGCGTGCCACGATGGGGGGAGGAAATGATGCCAGCCGGACGATGGTTTTGTTCTTCGATTCAGTTCCTCGAGGGAGTTCTCATAGGTCCATCCCACGGGTGCACGGGGTGCCAGGAGCACTGTGCAGAGCTCCTTACGGAAGCTCATCATTGTCACCCAGCTCTGTGTCTCTTCGTTAAACTGAAATCAGCCTCCAAAATCAATATGCAGCCGATAGAAGCTGTTGGCAGCATCGGTGTCAGGGCTGGAGCCCGAGGTCAGGGTGCATCGTGGGGCTGGAACCTCACCACCCCATCTCACACCTCTGGTGGAGGTGTGAACAGCTCTGACCGCAGCCTGGCACCGGGCTTTCACCAAACGGTGCTGTACCATGGCGCTGAAGACAAGAAGCAGCTACCAGTCTGGATGGGGACGGCAGAACAGAGTGACGCAGGGCACAGCAGGACAGCTCGGAGACTGCTCAGCACTGCTCCGGGGTGCTCAGCATGTCTGTCTGTCTGTAAGCGCTCCTTGATTGATGGGGTCACCCCCAGGCAGTGAGAGGACACCTCAGACCCGCTCAGGGCAGGAGGATGCAGGATGCTGACGATGGGGACGTGAGTACTGTGCAGCACACCGGGCTGGCTCTGCTCCGGTTCAATCAGCCAGGACCTGTGGTAGGGTGCTATAAAGGAAGGAATGCAGCTGTTCCCATCGCTACACCGCACACAACACGTGCAGGGAAGGAAGTGCAATCAGTCAGGGCTCATCAGCAGCACCAGTTGTTGTACAAAGTCCGTTCTCTGCCTGCCCATGGTTACAGAGCGGGCACTGCCCAAGCTGCACAAGAGGATGCTGACACGTCCCGTTGAACTTAATGCCATTTATGAGATGCATTGTCATTATAATCTCTCAGACTTTTGTGAAGAGTGGCAGCAAACCCATCCAAAGCGGGGTGATGCCACCATGTGGTCCCCAAGCCTGGAGCTCTTCTGCTGGTGCTCCAGATTTTGGGAGGGCCATAGACGTGACACCACTACAGTCCCAGAAATCGCCACGTGGCCCCAAAATGTGCAGAATTCGTATGTCACAACCCCAGATCATGGCCAGTTGGTGCCAGCTGGGGGGGAATCGCTTCCCTTCCCTGAGTTTCAGCCCTGAAAGAGGGCTGTGGCAGCACACAGTGCCCTGTGTCTGAGTAAAGGAAGCTGCCCCCAGCACAACTTGGTTTCGCATGGGGTGGCTCAGGGAAGAGGAGGACACTCCCGAAATAACATCTCCTCGCAAGCGGAAGAGCGCAACAGTGACTCACTTCCAGAAAATGAAGTATTCTTTTCCCCAAAATTCTCCTTCCCCTCCCATTGCCCCCAACCTGCAGAACTACTCCCTGCTGCAGGACGCAGGGTGGCACTGCCTCCTCGTCCTTGTTACCTCCTCGAGGTATCCCCCGCCCAGGGACACCCATGGGTGCTGTCCAGGCTGGGCTCTGCCTCGTGGGGATGGGGGAGCAGCTCTGGAGGGTCAGAGGAGGAAGAGCACCCTTCTTTCCAGGATAAACACCTCCAGGATGGAGGCAGCTTGTCCGTCTGTCCATGTAGTCGAAGGGCCTGCCAGTCTGTCCATGAGCACATCCAGCTATCTGTCCATCTGTCACCCCTCTGGACTCTCATCCCCTCAGTTCTCCATTCTTCTACCTGTCACCCATCCCTCCACCCCGTCACCCATCCATCCATCTGTTCTCTATCCACTGTCCCACTGGCACATTCCCCCAGCTGCCCATCCGTTTTCATCCCCCCATCTAATAGTATCTGTCCCTCTGCCCATCCATCCTCTCTCACCCATCCATCACCATCCATCCATCCACCCTCGGTCCCACAGCTCTGCAGGGTGCACGATACCAGCAGAAGACCGTGGCCAAGAGACCATGCAGGCAGAGGACACCCCAGCACCACCACCCTGCACCACCCCATCCCAGGACTTGTCAGGGTCCCCACGGGCTGTGACAGGGGCTCAGCTGTCGCCGAGCGGCCGCAGAGATGCGCAATATCCAACGGGGCTGAAAATAGAGCGTACGACCGCACTGGCTGACTGCAATTTCTTCATCTCTGGGGCTCACGTCACTGCTGTCTCATGACTCCTGGAAAAGAGAGAGTGGGACAGGAAAGCAAGCGCCCATGGATGTCATGCAGGAAGCCGAGGGCTCACAGCCATACACGGGGGGGGGGACACAGGGATGTTGGATGAGTGCAGGTCCCCGCTGGGTGAGGGACCCTGCTGCTATTCATAGCGGTGGTGTCACCACGGTGGCGGCCGTCTGGACCAACTTCCTGCCCCAAACGTGTCACAGGACTGCCCCGAAGTGTGTCCCCATTCCCTGGGTGTCATCAGGGCAGCAGTGAGGCCACCGCCTGCTGCGCTGCATCCGGGCACAGCCATCCCTGGTGGGGACAGGAGTGGCACCGTGCAGGTTGTAGGGTGGCCCCAGCTGCAGCCACGGTGTACTCCGAAAAGAACACCAAAAAATAGGACTTTTATTGACATTAAAAAGTGTGTAACAGCTTGCCAGGAGCTGGGGAGCCACCCCTGTCTCCCCACAATACACAATGGCAGGGACTAGGGGCATCCCCAAGGGGACACGGGGCCGTAGCACTGCCCTGACCTCCCCCTGCAGCCCCCTGAGCATCACAGCCACCATCCCACACAGACACCACGTGTGGGGACAGGCAGCAGATGCTGTCACCTCCGCTGGGGCTGTGGCACATCATCGCCGTGGGGCACGCAGGCCCCTGCTCCCCACCACCCCAGAACCCTCAATGGGACCCTCTGCACCCTGAGAACACCGGGCAGGAACCCGAGCAGAGGAAGGCAACTAGCAGCGTCCCCGGGGCCGCCACCCGGCGTGGGGACAGCTGCCCACTATCTGCCGCTCTCCTGGCGCTTCTGCAGCAGCTCGATGACCTCGGTGATGCCCTCCTCGGGGACCTGAGGGGACAAAAGTCCGTCAGCCCCACGGGGGGACGCGGGGACGTCGCGCTGCCGTGTGCGGGGCTCACCAACGCGTGGTCGAAGTTGAAGGTGCTGATGTAATAGGCCGAGATGTCGACAGCAGCCAGCGGCTCAGCGATCTGCGCCACGATGCCGCACTCATCTGGGGAAGCAACGGGACTGCGGTGTCACCGCCACAGCAACGCACAGGGGTGGGGGCAGAGGGGTCCCCAAATCCCCGCACCCCCGGGCAGACCCACGGTGGCACTCACCGAAGCCCAGGGGCTGCCCACCGATCCTCACCATCCTCCAGAGCTCCCCGCTGGAGCTGGTGAGCAGTAGGTCGCTGGGGAACCTGAAAACAGAGGGAGCTGAGCACGGCAGGCCCACACAGCGCTGGGTGGGGGCACCTGGGGACGGCAACTACCGCTTCTGGGTCTCTGCATCCATCACGATGGAGATGTAGCCCTCGATGAGTGAGAACGAGAAGAAGGTGATGGAGTCGAGCTCAGCAGCACCGGGTTCCTTGGGGGGGCTGCGGGGAGAGGATGGCACAGGGACCTCGAATCAGGGCAAGGGACAAGGGTGACACCGGGGCAGCGCGGTGTCCCCAAGATGGGAACGGAGTTGGCAAACTTGGGCTGCTGAGTTTGTAGGGGGTGGGAGCCCACCCCATTTGACAAAAAAAAAACGAACCCAAACACCTTTAGTCTTTTGCTTTGTGTGGCTGCAGCGCACAGCTCGTCCCCCTGCGCGGTGGTAGCAGGACTGGCAGCACCCGAGGGTGGCAGACCCCAGGGAGCAAAAGGTTTGCAAAACGCACGCGGAGCTCGAGGAGTGAATGAGTGAGTGAGGGGTGACGCTGGCGTCCCCAGCCCTGTCACTCACCTGTGGGAGTAGAAGAGGACGTCGATGAGCATGGTGGCGATGGCAGGCAGCGTGTCGGGTGCCACCGTCAGGATGCAGAAGCGGTTCTGGGGGCTCTGCACGGGGTGCAGCGTGGGGCTGGAGGCTGCGGGGCAGAGCCACCGGCTGTCAGCTGTGCCCTTGGGGACAGCACCGCAGTGCCACCACGCGGCCACCGGGGCCAGCAGCGTCCCCTGGGGCACTCTGTGGGGTTCCCAAAGCACGGGGTGTCTGCAACGGAGCGTCCCTTGGGCACTGTGCTGTCTGGGAATAAGGTGACATCCCGGTGCCACTCACCCGACTTTGGCTTGAGGAACCCATTGGTGGTGTCATCGCAGGGGACCGGGATGGATTCACCGTTCTCCTCCTTGTAGATATCAAACTCCCCAGCCAAGGTGTGAATGACCACAGGCAGGTCCCGCTCCCGTACCTGGCAGTGGCACAGTGTCACCACGGCTGTCCCCAGAGCTCAGTGGGGTCTGCACCAGCTCCCATGCAGACCCCAAGGCCGTATGGCACCGACCCCGCCGAGCTCACCAGGATGAAGTCAGTCTGGTAGGTGGAGAGCATCAGCACCGAGACGTGGTGCTCGGCCAGCGGCGCGATGACGGAGCGGGCGATCTTGGTGACACCGGTGGCCTGGCAGCCGGACGGAGCACGGCCGTTGGAGACGACGCTGAGCACCAGCCACGTCGAGTCTGCCACCTGCATGAACTCGGAGGGTGGCAGCTCTGTGTGGGAGAGGGGAAACCGAGGCATGGTGTGGGGCTGTGCTGTGTCCCCAACCCCACTGGGACCCCAGCGAGAGGGGACAGTGGGTCCCGGTCCCTGCAAGGTTGGGATAAGGGACACAGGAGGGGATGTGCAGGTGGCTGCACTCTGCCTGGTGACAGCAGGGACATCGTGGCCAAGGCACCAAGGGGTGTAACACAGCGCACGTCCCTGCTCCGATGGCACCACAGGGTGCTGAGTGCTGGCATATGGGGAAATGAGTCAGTGCTGTCCCCGTGCAGCAAGGGGCATGGGGACAAAGCCTCCAAATCTGGGATGTGTCTCTCGTCCTGCACCTGCAGGGCTGGCCACGAGTGGGTGCAGCACACTAAGACCCCTGGGGCTGCCCGCGTCTCCCACCCCATCCCCTGCCCCTACGTGACACCGCTGGGGACGTGGGGTGGCCTCGCATCGTGCCCGGCTCCGACAAGCCACAATCCCTGAGGCTGAGCCCGTGCTGGCGGGAGGCCAGGGCTGCCTCCCAAAAAGCTGCTGTTGTTGGCAGGGAGTGAGCGTGCCGGCCGGTTCCTTCCTGCCCCACACCCGCTCCCCAGGAAGGAACGGATCAGGGCCACACTGTTCCTTCGGCACCCCACGTCCCCGGGTGGGCACCCGCAGACTTCACTGCTCAGCAGCAGCCAGGCAGCACTGAGCTGAGACCGCCCAACTCATTGCAGCAATAAAGGAGGAGTGAGGTTAAATCCAGAGATCCCAAGCCCAGGGTGCTGGCAGCCGCCTGTTCCTGCGCAGGAAGTGTTCCCAGGGACGGGGACCGCGGTGCCGCGTCCCCACTTAATGGCTTTTCAACACCCGTAGGAACCGGGGGCTGCAGGGGGGGGCTGTGACCTCATGGGCGTCCCCAGATACCCCCACGCCTTGGGGAGCAGCCGGTCCCAGGGCCTCGCCGTGCCCTAAAGCCATGAATGACACCACGGGGGTGCAGCAGGACCCCACGGGGTGTTCCGGGGGTGCTGGCAGCCCCCCAGCCCGGCGCCGTGCAGCGGGCGGCCGCCTCGCAGCCATTGTTTGCTGCTTCCCGCCCACCCCTCGGGATCCAGGAGCATTTGTCCCTAAGGCCCCGAATAAAACAATGCGTGGGGATCAGGCCCGGCTCCTCCGTGCAGCAGCGGGGAGCTGGGCTGCAGCCGGGTGTGAGCGGCCGAGCCACTGACCTTTGCTCCTTGGGGCTGAGCAGGAGATGCAGCCCGGCCAGGGGGGCTCTGGAGCAAAGGACGGGGTCAGGATGTGCCCCCCCCCAGCACGGCCCGTGGGGTCAGACCCCCGCAGCCACACGCATAGGGTCACCAACACGGGGATATCGCCCGGTGCCGCCTTCCAGGGAGAGGGACTGACCTGGAAGGGCTCGAAGACCCCCAGCACGCCCTGACGGCGGGAGCAGGGTCAGGGCAGCGTTCCCACTCCCCGCCCCGTCCCACTGCAGAGGCACGGCCGCGTCCCCACGGCTGCGGGCAGCACCGGAGCGGCCAAACCGGGAGAACCGGAGCACGGCAGCTCCCCGGCGCTGACCGCAGAGCTCCGAGCAGCGCCGGGCTGAGGCCGGCCACAACTCATGGCAGCAGTGGAGGTACCTTTGAAGCCCTCCTCGTCCAGCATGATGGTGTAGTCCTCGGGGGTTTCGGTCAGGCTGAAGAACTTACACCTGCCGGGACACAACGCGGGGCCGTGGGACCGCGACGACGAGGAGGAGGAGGAGGAAGGGGTGAGGAAGGGGAGCGGTACCTGCAGCGCTGCGGTAGGAAAAGCAGTTTGAGCAGCGGGTGCGTGTAGAGCCAGAGCCCGCGGCGTGCCAGGGACAGCACCCGCACGCGGTGCTCCAGGATGTGCAGGTCCATGGCGGCCGCGCCGCGACGGGACGGGGCTCCGCGGGGCTATAAGGGCCGAGCGGGACCGGACCGCCCCGTCCCGGCACCGCCCCGGGCTGCGGGAGGGGCACCCGCCCGCCCCGCCCCACTCCCCCCGTCCCCCCCACCCCTTCATCCCGGTCCCGCGGAGCTTTGGGAGTTTTCGCCCCGCGTTCATCCAACCCGACGGGGTCGGGATCCGCGGATTTAAAGGGACGGGGAGGGAGGGGGGGGATGCGGGTTCTTCCCCGCGGCTGCTCCTTCACGGGAAGATGGAGTTTGGGAAGGGGGAGTGGAAGTTCTTGCACCATTGCTGCCTTCAGGGAGCACTTAGACAGACTGGGAGGAGCAGTCCTTGAGAGCCGCCCCGCAGAGAAGGACCTGGGGGTCCTGGTGGATGAAAAACTTAACGTGAGCCAGCAGGGTGCTCCTGCAGCTCGGGAAGCAAATGGTATCCTGGGCTCCATCAGCAGAGGGGCGGCCAGCAGGGACACGGAGGGGATTGTCCCTCTGCTCTGCTCTTGTGAGGCCCCATCTGCAGTACTGTGTCCACATCTGGAGCTCCCAGTAGGGAGCAGCTGGAGGGGGTCCATAGGAAAGGTACAAAATGATCAGAGGGCTGGAGCACCTCCCTTACAAAGACCGGCTGAGGGAGCTGGGCTTGTTCAGCCTGGAGAAAAGAAAGCTGCGAGGTGACCTCATTGTTGCCTTCCAGGACCTAAAGGGAGCTGTAAAACAGGAGGGGAGTCAGCTCTTGGAAAGGGTAGGGAACAGCAGGATGAGATCAGGGAGGGGAAATTGATGTTGGATGTCGGGGAAATTCTTTACGATAAGAGTGGTGAGGAGCTAGCACAGCTGCCCAGAGCTTGTGAGTGCCCCATCCCTGCCTCAGTTTCCCCTCTTCCACACAGACTGGATGGGGTCCTGGGCAGCCTGGGCTAGTATGAAACGGGCACCTTGGTGGCCCTGCTGGTGGCAGGGTGTTGGAGATTCATCATCCTTGAGGTCCCTTCCAACCCAGGTTGCTCTGTGAGCACCATTCTGGGTGTGGAAAGCACAGAAGTGGGGCTGCACTGCAGGGGGAAGGGCTGGAGGTGACCTCCAGGTGTGTCAGCAGAGCTCGGCGTCTCTCATCTGTGCTTCAAACAGCGTTGGCCCTCAGGGCTGGGAGGGGTAGCAAGGCGGGTCACCTCCCTGCTGTGTCCTCCCAGTGCTCCTTTCCTGGACTGGGGACACTGGGGTGGGACAGGGGCGGCCAGGTGGATCGTCACACGGGGTGCACAAGCTCTGCCCCGTTTATAAGGATGCTGCAATGCCACCCACGAGAGACGTTAAACCCACGGAGCCGCACGCGCTGCGCCTTTACACAATCCTGCTTTATTTCCCCTTTGTACAAAACCACGTTGCCCCGCTGTATTTTACAAAGCCTCCCCCTGCCCACGGCGAGGGGCAGGGGGGAAGAGAGGGGACCCCGCAGCGGGCAGCACCCAGCCCCGGCTCACCTCGGCCCTGCAGGGCACGGGGTCCTGCCTCGAATCCCGCTGCATCCCACCTGCAGTTCCCAACCTCGGCCCCCGGCCTGCAAGAGTTACTGCCACGGAGGAATAATAAATAGGCTCAGTGAATAGGTAAAGTCATACTACATATTGGGCTACAGCTTGATACATCCTCACTAAATAAAGAGGAGGGGGGGGGGGGGGACAGTGGCTGCTCCCAACTCCTCACGTACCCCCAGCCCCGAGCATTGGGGAACTGGGTCTGGGTTTGCCCCAAGAGTGTGGGGCGGGCAGGGGATGGGGGGGGGATGCAGGGGACAAGGGATGAGGGGACAAGGAGGGGGGCTCGTGCCTGGCCCCTGTGGTGAGGCGTGGGAGCTCAGGTGGCTCAGCCACCCCGTGCCAGGGCTCCTACCGCTGTGGTGCCAGCACCCTGCAGGGCTGGGGACAGCATGGCTGGATGCGTCCCCATGTCTCCACTCTGGGTTGAGCTCCTACCCTAAGTGGGCACCCAGACGGTGTCCCCACGGTGCCACGGGAGCCTGCATCAGCCACATCCTGCTCCCTCCAGCCCCAAGCCCCCGTCACCAGGCGCCACGAGGGTCCCCTCCCACCCTGGGGTCCCCTCCTGCCCTCGGCCGCAGAGGGGGCAGCGTCCAGGAGCCCGGGTCCGTGCACAGCCCAGCTGAGCCCGGCCGTGGGGCCGCGCCAGCCCTACAAGTACGTGTCCTCGCTCTCCCGGGAGCATAAGCTCTCCTTGGACTGGTGGTGGGGGGAGCTGTGGGGGTGCAGCAGCTCACGGGCAGCTCCGGGCGCCCCGTTGCCCTCAGCCCCAGGGCCATTGGCCGGACTGCCCGAGGCCTTCTCACGGTTTTTTTCCTTGCTCTTACGGGCCTTGGGCACCGGGGCAGGCCCAGGGGGGACGATGATGGAGGGCACGGGCTCCAGCGCTTTGCGGGTGGGGGGCTCGGCCTCGCTGATGGCCTTGGCACCGTGCAGGCGCGGGGGGGACTTGCACTGCAGCTCCCCGTGCGTCTCCCGCCACTTCTTCAGCTGGATCAGGTGCTCCCGCTCGATCTGCCGCTCCGTCACTGGCAGCTCGATCACCTGCGGGGGGAGAGCTGTGCTACCGATGGCTTTCCCTGGGTGACAGTGCCACCCCCCAGGAGCAGAGGTAACCCCAAAGCCGGGTCTGTGGGGGACGGGCGCTCTGCCCACCCAGGAGCACCTCACCTCCTGCACCAGGAAGGTCTCCTGCATGATCTTGGGACTGAGGGCCCTCAGCCGCTCCATGGTCTCGTACTGGCCCTGGCACGACTTGAGCTTGTCTGAGGAGCCCAGGGTGTGTTTGAGCAGCACCAAGCCCACCCGGAAAATGATCTTCACCCCTGGAAGCAGAGAAGTGAGGCTGCGAGTGGCAGGTGGGACAGGAGGATGCCTGCTGAGCTGGGACGCAGCACTCGGCCAGCAGGTGCTGCTAGCGGCCAGGGCATGCACAAGGATAAATGCTGGCATCTGGGACAATACAGCCCATTGCAAGGTTTATTTGTATAAGCACTGATGCAAGCTAACTGATGGGACACCTCCCATCAGCTCAGGCTGCTGAGACCCACCCAGCCTGGCCTTGAGCACCACCAGAGTTGGGGCACCCACAGCTTCCTGGGCAGCCCAGGCCAGAGCCTTACTACTCCCTAAGCAAAGAGCTTCTTCTAAGCAACTCATCTAAATCTCTCCCCTTTTTAGTTCAAAGCCATTACCCCTCGTCCTGTCACTGCACTCCCTACAGCCCCTTTAAATTCTGGAAGGTTTCAGTGAGGTCTTCCTGGTGCCTCTCCTTCACCAGGCTATATTACCCCACAGCAGAGGCTGTCCTGTGCCACGTCCCACTACCCCAGGAGGACACAGCCCTTACCTTCACAGAAGAACATGTCCCAGACACGCAGCACGGAGCTCCAGGGCAGCGTGCGAGAGAAGGCGCACATGAACCACTCGGTCATGTAGAGGATGGGGTCAATCTTCTGCTTGCTCAGATGCTTGTAGGCCACGGGGGAGACCTTGTGCAGCAGCGAGAAGAGGATCTGCCCGTCCAGCTGGATGGCCTCCTGCAGGGACAGTGCTGGATGACCCTGGGCCCTGGCTCAGCCTCCCTGAGCTTGGCTCCAGTCCACCAGGAATGCTGCTATTAGATCTGTGCCCCACGGACAATGGCAGTAAAGCTATGCTGAGCCCCATCCCTGAGCGTGGGAGTGCTCATGCACCCCTTCTTGCTCTGTGGAAGGAACTGTGGGCCCCTCACTCACCAGCTTCTCACTGTAGTATCCAGGAAGGTACTTCTCACAGATCTGCACCAGGCACCAGAACGCTTGCTGCAAGCCAAGGGACAGTGGGTGAGCGGCAGGCACCATGAGGGACAGCCCTGCAGCCATGCTTTGCTCCATGGGACCACGCGGAGCACACCAGGGCTGAGGGCTGTGCTTCGGGGCAATGCAGTGCTGCGAGCTGAGCCGTGCCCGCCAGCACCACCCCACGGGTGTCAGCAGCAGGTCTGCCCCATACCTCAGCTGGCATGTGCATGAGCAGGACGGCAGCAATAGGGGCCTGGGCCTGGCAGTAGCCCTCCTCCGGGCGGTACAGCGTGTAGGCCTTCAGCACCCGAAACAGGTCCTGCTGCCTGCAGGAGGGAGGAGATGTCGAGGGGGGTGGGCACAGACACAGCCCAGCAGCCTCCCCACAGACCCAAACTGACAGCACAGTGTCCATCCGCCCCCAGGAGTCAGCCCACAGGCTGGGATTCATCCTCCACATAAGCAATCCCACAGCTCCACTCCAGATGCAGCTGCTCCACTTACCCGTGGCCTCCGCGTGACACGAACATCTCGTGGAAGGGGAACTGCCTATGGAGATCCCGCTCGATCACATC
Organism: Cyrtonyx montezumae; assembly: GCF_038088225.1. Lineage (NCBI taxonomy): Eukaryota > Metazoa > Chordata > Aves > Galliformes > Odontophoridae > Cyrtonyx > Cyrtonyx montezumae. The sequence continues at coordinate 2,100,514 of NW_027071970.1, forward strand.
CAGCCACTTGGGCTCCCCCGGGAGGACATCCAGCTCCTGCAGAGGAGAAGGTTGGGATGAGAGCACCAACCACGTACCAGCTCCATCCCAGCACCGGTGTGGTTACTACGGAGCTGGAGCTACTCCAAACATCTGTCCCAACAGCTCATGCTGCTTGGGGTGCTCCTCAGAGCTGCAGGCACAGGAAGGTCCCCAGTCCCACTCACATCGAACTTGCCAACGTTCTGCTCCAGCTTGACCTTGCTGCCGGAGAGGTACTGCCAGGCTCGGCCCCGCAACGACGGCGGGATCCCCTTCTGGCACCGCAGCCGGATCTGTGCAGGGAACAAAGCTGTCAGAGGAGTTGTAGAGCAGCAAGGAGCACTCCCAGGGCAAGACGTGGGCCAGGCCAGCACTGCACTCCTCATACCAGGGGATGTGCCCTCGTACCACAAGGGACAGGGTGCCCTGTGGTTCTGTGCTGATACATGTGGGCACCCTGGGATCTGCTCAGCCCCTTCTCCCCAGTCCTGCTCTTGGCATGTCAGCAAGAAAGAGCTGCAGGGAGGTGCCTGGAGCTAACTGAGGCCATGCAGCCTGCAAACAACTCCCAACAAGCCTAGCTCTGCCTCAAAGCAACTGGAAAAGCAAACGTCATAGCCAAGCAGGGAGCGGCTGGCTCCTTCCCCACACCACCACAACCTAAGCAGAGGAGAGGACTGCAGCCCTAACGCAGCCCTGGGACAGAAGGAGCAGGCTCTGAGCCCCTGAGCTCCATGCCCAGCCAGCCCCAGGTTTCCTTGGCACCGGCCAGAGCAAAGTCCAGGCTGGGCAGCGTGGGTGCCAGCCCTGCAGCACGGAGCCAACAAGCTTAACCCTGCCACTGCCACCTGAAGCCACACGGTGTCCTTTCCTGCTCCCATCCTGCCCCAGCCCTGGTGAAGCAGTGTCACAATCTCCCCGTGGTCCCAGGAGATGGATGCTTTGAGCACAAAGCCCTGCGCAGTTCCAACACAGTCTCCTTGCCTTACTTCCTCGCTTGGGTGGCACACACCCTGTGCCTGAGCAGTGCCAGTGCTCTGCACACAGCTCCCCAAGGCGCAGCAGCCCCGGGCACTGCCTGTCCACCTGGAGCTTGCTCTCCCTGTTTGCCAGCGTAACTCAGGAGCAAGCCCTTGTGTTTCCAAGCAGTCCGGCCCAGTGTGGTGCTGACGCCACACTCCTCACTGCTCCCTCACCACAGCACTGCTTGTTTACCCACTCAGCCCCATGAGGGCTTTATGCTAGCAGGAAACACAGCGGGCGATGCCCGAGGCAGCCATGGGCAGCTCAGCTGCTGACAGCTCCTTCTTCACTCCCCTTCCTGCTGCCTAAGCAGCCAGGAAGGAAGCCGCCTTGCTGGGAGCTCAAGCTCGGTTAAGCCGTGCAGCTGGGGCAGGCTAAGCCCTCCGGTTCCCCCCACCGAGCTCCAAATTTTGTCCCACTGCCACCCCCCGTGTGCCCTTTGGGAGATCAGGAATGCGTACGGGCCGGGGGAGGCCACAAGCAAAGTGCTGCTGGAGCTGCCCATGCGTCTGCACTCCCACGGGCTGGATGGAAAGGGCAGGGAGCAGCACACAGCACTCGTGGGATCTGAGCCAGGACAGCTCTGTTTCAGCATAGTAGAGAAGTGCAGGTGCAAACGAGCCATCCGGCTGCAGGGCCTGGACACAGAGCAGCTCTCTGGAGCAGACCTAAGAGGCTCCAGGCACTGATTCTGCTAAAGGACAGAGCGCAAAGAGCTCCATGGGGACCTCCTGGAGCTCAGCCCGAGCATGGGGGAGCTGCCTGCCAGCAGCACGGCTGCTGGGGCACTCACCCGAGCCTGGAAAGCACCGGCGGAAACAAAGCGCCCGCCCGCTGCGTCCCCAAAAGCTCTCAGCAATCCTTTGCAAGCAGCCAAAAAGCTGATGAGGGATTCCTCTGTGGGTCACCAGGCACCGAGCGGTGCCCAGGGAGCGCTGCAGACAGCTCCAAGTAGGGGCATGGCACACCAGGGTCGTGCCAACCCTCGCCCTCTGTCAGAGACACAGCAGCAGCACCCCAGGCTCACTGCGTCCCATCCACACCCTCAGGGGACTGGGGAACACCAAAGCAGCCCTGAACAGCTGAGCCTTCTGCCCAGCCCCAGCCCGCAGGCTGCATCCCGCACAGCAGCCTCCACCACTTCCTACCTACAGCTTTTTGTTGTTGTTGTTTTCAGTCTGCAAGATGCTCAGAGCAGAAGTTTCCATGACCTAACAATTCCCATGGCTGCACACAGGCAGCCAAGCCAGCTCTGGGAAGCTGCAGCCCGGCAGGGAGCAGCTGTGAGCAGCAGCAGCTGGGCTGGGGGGGAACAGCCCACCTGAGCCAACAGCATCACCCAAAGGCAACACGATTGTGGGGACCCGCTGACGTGGGGGCTGCATTTAAGTCTCACTGGGATGCTGCTACATGCAGCCGTCCCTCCCCACCACCTGGAGGCAGCGGGTGGGCACTCACCTTCTTGTGTTTTTTGGCCATCCACTTGTCCCAGTTGTTGAGCATGTCCAGCCACTTGGACTCGCGCTGCCGCAGCACCTCCAGAGGAACCTCCTCCAGTCTGCGGGGCAAAGGGACATCATCAGCATGACCACAAGCCCTGCACCCATCATCCCAGAGACCACCCAGCCCCAGGGTCCTAAGGAGGAGCAGAACGCCTTCCTGCAGCTCCTAACTTCAATGAACAATCCCACCAGGGCTGCCTGGGAAGGGGCTGCCAGCTGCTGGCTCCATGCACTGCCCCTCTGCAGGGCCAGCTGGTCCCTGTGGGGTCTGCCTGGTGCTGCAGGATGTGCAGGTCGCACCCAGGGTCAGACGGGGCCAAGCAGGATCTTTTCTGAGCAGCTTTCAAACAGCTCCCAGCCCCGGGACCACGGGTGTGGGGGCTGCGTGGGGCTCGGCGAGGCGTGGGAAGCAGGAGGGAGCTGGATGCTGGATGCTGGGCTGGCCCATCGCCTGCTGGAGCCGTGCCAGCGCGGCTGGGAGCCGTTAGCAGCCGCCGGCCAGCCGGCAACGGTCGGCAAGCAGGGACGGCTGCATCGGGTGCCACGGGGACAGCCGGAGGATGACAGCTCGGCCCTTCCCGGCGTCTCTATCACCGGGCCGCCCCGGGCGGGCGCTCCCGCAGGCAGCGGGCCATCCCGGACGGAGGCCCCGCCGGGAGCAACCGGAGCCCCTGAGCCGGCACCGCCCCGGGCCCCAAAGCCGCGGCCCCACGCACCGGGAGCGCCCCGAAAAGCGACGGCTGCGGGCGGGCGGTGCCGACCCGGGGATCGTCACCCCGACGGGGCCGCCGCCCGCAGCGCTCCGGGCCGGGCGGCACCGCACCGCACCGCACCGCCGGACGGGGCCGGGGAGCAGCGGGGGCTCCCGCGGAGGCCGAGTCCGTGCCCGCAGCCGCAGGCCCCGGAGGGCGGAAGGCGGAGGGGAGGCCTCGGCCGCGCGCAGGCAGCGGGAGGAGGGCCGGGCGTGACGGGGGGTTCCCGGGGGGCTCCCCGCGGGTCCCTCCGCGCGGCCTCTTCCCCCCCGCCCCCCCCGCCCCACTCACGCTCCCTCGGCGCTGCGGCTGCCCACGATGAAGCCGAACTTATCGACGCGGCGCTCCTCGGGGCCGCCGTTCACCTCCGAGTCGGAGCCCAGCGAGCTCAGCTCGTCGCCGCCCGCCTCCGCCAGGCTCTCTCGGGTGCCCGCCAGGCCCCGGGCGCTGCCGGGCGAGCCGGGCCCGCCGCCCCCGCGGCTCTTGGCCATGGCGGCGGCTCAACGGCGGCGCGGCCGCTCCTCCATGCCGCGGCCACGGCGGCGGCCACGCCCCTCGTCGCCCGCCACGCCCCGACGCGGCCCCGTCATTGGGCGAGACGAGGAGGAGGAGGCGGGACGAGCGGATCGACCAATGGGAGAGGAGTAGCGACGCTAGGGCCCGCCCACGCGAGGAGAGGATTGGGCGAGGGGCGCGGGGGAGCTGTCAGTCAGAATGTGGCCCGCCCCCTCCGTGGCAGAGAGGGGGGCGGGGCCGGGGGGGAGCGAGGGCTGGGAGCAGTGGGGGGTGGGTTTGGGGGTATGGGGATGGGGTAGAGAGAGTCAACGGGAGCGGAACTGGGAGACGTTAGGATGTGACTGGAGGGGAATGGGATGGTACTGGCAGAGGACTGGGGGCTATTAGGAGTGAATTGGAGGCACGAGGAAGGGCCCGAGATGGAACTGGAGGCACTGGAATAAAAGTGGGGGTGCTGGGATTGGAGTGTGGGCCAGGGGGAGCGAACGAGGGAGAGGAGGACTGAGGGCACGAGGAGGGGGCTGGGGGAGCAACTAGAGGCACTGGGCAGGGACTGGACCCTGGCTACACGGGGCCTGTGCTGAGCCCACAGAGGCAGCACCAGCCCCTACTGGGAACACTGGGCATCCCGTGGGTCCACTCCAGCAGGAGCTCCAGGATCCCACCAGACCCTGGCCAGAAGGGAAGGGTTGTGGTGCTCACAGGTTTCCCAGCAGTGCAGCTGCCAGTGCTCGTGCAGGTAGAACTGGCCAGGCCATGCTAAAAATAAAGCCCGAAGGGTGGGGCAGGGCCCAGCCCAGCACGGGGTGACACCAGGGAGCTGCCCCAGCTCATGTTGGGCCACACCTTCAGCCCCCAGTGCCATAGCCCAACACTTCTCACTGCGAGCCAGAGCAGCACTGCCTCCAACCAGGGCTTGATTTTCTCCTCCTAGCAGCAAAAATAAATAAATAAATAAGCAGAGATGTGTTAACTGAGGAGCCCTCACAGAGAAGAGCAAATCACCAAAGAACACAGGGCCGAGCTCAGCACATCAACCCCTCTCCAGATTTTTGTCAGGCTGCACCACGGGTCCCCCCCATTGAAGCAGCAGGCTCTGAGAGCAGTTGTTTTGGAGGCGAGATGCACACGGACAGCCTGCTAACAACATTTATCTGCACTGTTTCGATCGGCCCGCTGCTGGCAGGGCTCCACGTGGCTATTTCCAGCACTCCGCGGTGCCTGCAGCGGGTTTTCCTGCCCCAGCACAGCCCTGCCAGGCTCGTAAACTGCTGGAGGGCCCGGAGTGTCATCTGAGCAGCAGCCATCGAGGAAAGCACGGGAGGAGCAGGTTGTTGCACAACGCCGTGGCACAAGAGAAGCACTGGGTGACCTTCAGTGCAGCCCCATGGCGCTCGGGTCCTGTGCAGGATGCAGAAATGAGACTTCTGCATTTCAGAGCTCTCTTGGCAGTTTCTATCTGCTAGCTAGCTGTGCGAGTGCTGCCTTCAGCAGACCCCTCCCTGCACTGCAAGGACTCCAAGCTGCACGGTTTCGCTTTCCTCTGAGGACTGTACCCAACCATTGTCTAGCTTTTAAGTGCGGAAGGGAAGTACTTAGAGCTCACGTTTGAGTCTTACCACCCACCCCAACAGCCTGCTCACAGTGCCAGTGGTAATTCAGCATCCTGCAGCACGGAGGGGAGCAGGCTGCTCGGTACACGTGGGCAGCTGGCAGCCAGAGCAGAACTGCCCCACCTGCGCTGGGCTCCGGGGCACCGTGCTTCCTCAGCTGCCTGGAGGCAGGGAGCACCGAGGGGTGCAGGATGTTCTCTTCCCTCCTGCTCCATCACTCCCTCCCCTGAGCACAAAGGTAAACAGGATGTCCCTGAGCACCTCCCTCCCCCCCAAAAAAAAAAACAACACAAACAACCCATGGCTTTGGAGTGTCCCAAAAGAGCAGAGGGGTGCCCAAATCACAGGGCAGCAACAGACAAAGCAGCCCTCCTGGGCTACCAAGCTACCTCTACCTGCAGCTTAACCCGGCCTCAGTGTGTGCTGTGCGTACCAAACTGCAGTCCAGCACTGACTGAAGGTAAAACGATCCATTTTCTGCATCTGCAGGTCTCCCCAGAACCAAGAGGTGCTAACTGCACAACAGGAAGGGTGAGAATTTCCAGGAGAGTTCACACTGATTAGGCTTGAGCCCAAAATCTTCACTCTCCACCCATACACAGACACTAGTACACACAGCTGTGTTATGCTCAGGAATAACTGCAGCACTCAGGAAATGAACAAAATCCTTCTCTTGCAGCCTGTTGTATGAAACACATGCATTTCCTAGAATAAACTCCTCGATTATGAAAGCCCACGACACATCAGGACCACAGTGAACAAAGTCCATCCAAAAAGCCTAAATCCCAAGGAATGAGAGCTGCCACAAGCAGGATCCCACACGGAGGTGCACGTTTATTAAAACAAAACACAGGCTGTACAGAACAAGCATGAAGCTGCTTAGCATGCAGCCCCAGATCTCCTTTATCACAACAGACAGCCATGCACTCTCGTACTGAGAGGATAAAACTCCAAGTCAGGGTCAGTGCAAGAGGCTCTTGCAGATAGATATGAGACAGAAAGAACAAAGGGCTTAATAAGTATAATCAAGAAATTAATTTTCAATTAGGAAAAAAAAGGTTAAGTGAACCAGCAAATACTGTAGTCAGACAGATGATGTTCTTGGTCAGAAAATCCCTCAAATAAAGATGGATCTAGACTAAGCTGGGCATGACCTCAATGTTGCTTCACTATAGGAAATTCACTGTAGAGACAACAGCAAACCTGGACACCATCATTCTAGCTAAGCACTGATCACTAACAGACTGCTGCAGTTGCATACTAGCTCACTACATGTACACAGCTCTCAGGCCTCTATCAACTTCCCACTCTCATCAGGTACCCAGGCACTGGGTTCATTGTCTCCCTTTCTAATCTAGAGTTGGTAGGCAGTCTACAGCTTGTCACAGTGGCCCCTGGAAGGATGGAGGATTTCTATGGCTGGGGTTACACAAGTGGCAAAGCAGCCCTGTTACATCTCCGGACTCCACAGCTCCTATTTCTTTCTGCCTCCTCTTTCTTTGAGTGCCAGGTGAATCAGAGAGCCACTTGTCATGTTGTAATAAGCCAGGGAGTTTGAATCCTTGATGAAGATTCCCTGTGGGGAAGACACACACACACACACAAAAAAAAAGTCACATCACAGCAGAAACCTTAATGGTCTGTTCCCACAAAGCCACACACACACAAAGCCTTCCTGACACTACTCTCAAAACAAGGTGACAAGAGTGCTGCAGGCTTTGAAAAAGCCTGGAGAGATCCCAGTGTCTCAAAACTGGCACTAGAAGAGGAGAGTATGTTGGGAATTACAAAAGAGCATAAACAGATGATATACAATTGCTCTTTACAAACAGAAAGATAAAACTGGTCACAAGTGAAGCTATTTAGATTCCCTCCTCCCCTTTTTTGTTCTTTCCAAAATTAGTTAAGCTTTACTTCTTGCTAGGGTTAACATTATCTGCCCATAGACTAATTCCTAAGGAGGTAAGAGCTCAAAGTTCACTGCTTAGGCAGCAGGTTGAGCTGTGCACATGCATGACTGAAAACAAGTTACTAAAAAGGAGCAGTGCTTTTCCAAAAGGTCCAGACTCAAGAAATTTTCTCCCTTCAGTGTTTTAGAGCTCCCAGGGTACTCCTGCACACCTCTAGAGCTTGTGACAGAGCAAAAAGGGTAAGCTGGTGCATTTAAAAACAACCAACCAATCAACCCAAGCAAGCAGTCCCTCCACAAAATAGGCTGAACTCCAGAGAATGCCATCAAGAGGCCTCATCTTCAGCAGGGACAAAGTGAAGTTGCACTGATGCCACTATCAGAAGCCTGTCTGCACCAACAGGGCACAGCAACGTAACCACGTGCACTGCACAGGCAAAAAATCCATTCCCTCTGCTGTTTCCTGTGTCTCAGTGGGTACAACTTTTTCTTTAGAAAAAGTCCTTTTTAGTGCAAGAAAGCACTGAACTACAAACAGCACTGAAGGGCTTATACCCACCTCATACTGCAGCTTCTGTTTCCCAGCTGGCATTCCTGTGGCCTCGTGGATCTTAACCTTTATAACAGACACCTAGGAAGAGACAAAAACCTCGCTCAGACTTTCGCCCACTATACAGATGGCCAACATCAACACCTCTACCACACAACCCTGCCTGGCAAGAAGCCACAGCGTGTGAAACACCCAGAGTTTTACAGCTCCTGTCACGCAGATCAACCACTGTCCTCAACCTGGAAACATTCCCCAAGAACACAGCAAGGGGTAAAGGTCAGGTTAATAAACTACACACCTGGTCTGACAGCGGCAGGGTGAACACCAACACTTGGCCATTCAGCTTCCATTCGGTCTTGTCCTGCATGTTGGGGACCTGGACTTTGACTGTGACCGGGCCCTATGGGAAACAATGATAAGGTCTGTCACAGGCAAGGAGCGTCAGGGCTGTGATAAGACCAGCAGACAAAGTATTTACAGACCTTCCCAATACTAATCGCATATCTTGAGTTCCCAGTGAATGCAGAAATGTTATTTGTCCCAGTACTGGGAAAGTCACTTACTGTTACCAAAACAAAACCTGAACTTGGATTTCTCCCACTAGTCTCTCTGGTGGGCCACTCACCAAGCATCACAGAGAGAGTACCTCAGAGTGGACGTATGCAGCATTAAAGAGACAGCTTCGTGATGGAAACGAATGTCCAGGAGAACAGCACTCCCTTCTTAAAGGGCTTAAGACCCAACCCAGCATGATGTCAATACTCAGAAAGGAATTCAGTCTAACATTTCACTCCTGTTACAGAAGACATTACATTGCCATACTACTACACTGACATTGATATATTAAATCTGCTTGCACCTCCAGCTTAGCAGTCTTCTACTTAAAAGCTTATCAGCATTATCTCTTCTTTACATTACTGTAACCCCACATCTCACTGCCCTTAATTACAGAAAAGCACCATCTGTGTGCAGCACTACATCGCTCCTTCTAGTAAAATATAGGGCAGTTCAGTTTACTCAGGCATGACAAGAGGAAGGAGCCATCTCAGGAAGTCAGTTACTTTCAAAATACTTACACATCAGCTCCCCTCTGTGTTCTCAATGGACTTTACAACCCTTTTGAGCCCAGGAGGCTGAACAGCCCAGCGGGGCCAGGACTCCACTTCTCAGCAAGCAGAGAGGTCACACACATACCTTGTTCCTGCGCAGAAACTCCTCCTCTGGAATCAGGCTGTCCTCACTCTTCAGTTTCTTTGAAACTGGCTCATCCTCCATAGGTGGTGGTGGGTGAACAGGAGGCATTGGTGCTGGGGAAGGAACAGGAGCCACAGGAGGTGCTGGAACAAATGCTGGAATGGGATGAGGGAAAGCACAACACACAGTCATTCACCGAGAATACAGCAGAAACTCCTTCACACAAGCTCTTTTAGCAGACTAATAAAGACTGAAAATAAATGCTGCCATTGATGCAAGAAGTTAATACACCCAACAACACCATGCAAACTTCAAACATCAGATCTTCCACATTGGGAAAGAGTCCAGGGAAAAAAAAAAGCAGAATGGGAACTTCCTGCAGATCTTGGAAAAAAAAAAAAAGCTCTCATTTTGGCATACAGCAGTGCCAGTACCTCAGTTTAAATAAAAAGGAAAAGAAAAAACAGAAGTGTTTTTATGTTGTGCTTCTTAACTTAGAGCACAATGCTATGAAGCCTCTACAAGGAATGGAGCCAGAGCCAGATAACAGCTTTTCCTCCAGCAGCAGCAACTTCCCTATGAAACTGTAACACTCAATCCACTTTACTCTGGTTCCTCTTGGAAAGCTGTATGGATTTGTAGTGTTCACCTGGTCAGGCTCCCAGGGACACTGAGATAAGAAGTGTCCCATCAGTGATGACAGAAGACTTGATCCCAGAAGCCGTACTACCAGCTAAGTCACTCCAAACATGAAAAAATGCTTAAAGAGGAGATCTATGGTTTGCAGTGCCAATTACACACCGTTATTACAAACACAAAGGGCGAATCAAGCCTCAAGCCCACACTAGACAGGAATCAATTGATAATGAAGTGGAAAGAGCTGAAGTCACTGACCCGTTGGTACTATCATAGGAGGCGGGCGAGGGCTCATGATGGGAGGAGCAGATGGTGGCATGGGGACAACGTTGATCCGTGGGGTGTGGATTATTGGTGGCATGGGGGTGGCTATGACAGACCCCGGAGGTAAACGGACCACAGAGGTCATCGGGGGACGAGGCATGACAGGAACAGCAGAAACAACAGCAGCACGAACAGGAGGAGGCATCTGCAGAGAGAAGGTCGTTTCTTCTTAGCAGGTGCATGCAGGAATGAGCATCTCAGCGCTGCTCACAGTTCTGATTTAATTAAAATCACCAGGGCAACACAGAATGGATTTCTGCTGGGTAAAGACCTGCTGGGAGCCTAAACATGCCCACCGTATGGCCAACCTGAGCTTCCTGCAAACAGGCACAGAAATCTCATTAACACATCAAGCAGTCCTTCCTTCCCTCACCACTCAGGGACTGTGAGGCATGTGGTGATCTTAGAGGAGTCACAGCAAAAACTCTTACTCCAGGAGAACACGGGGCAGTGAGTCAGCCTGTGAACATTTCCTACTTGCCACTTCTTAGTTTTTCCGCATCACGTCCCAACCCATTCACTTGTTAGCCATGCTTCCCTCCCCCAAGGTGTCACCACCCAGGCTCTTCCCCCACGTAACTGACTGAGCCTCCTTGATACTGCTGAGGATGAAAAACTCCACCTAAGCTTAATTTTCAAACCTTAACAGCAAGTTTAATAGGGATCCTCTGAAGGCTTGAGAGCAGTTTGAAATGCTAACTTTTCTCAAAATCTGTCTAGCCAATGCCCTGCTATAAGCCTTGAGCTCTGTCAGGACTCCCTCCCAATTATCTGTGGTCGTAGCAGCTTTACACGTGGGAGCCCCAGCACTTACTGTGGGTGGACGAGGCACAGAAGTGATAGGCTGAGCGCTCGGTGGGGGATTCGATGCTGATGAAGGAGGGGGAGGCTGGGGCATCTCATTGGGTTTGCTGGGACCGATCTTCTCCTTGCTGTCATCTTCTGGCACCAGTCCCTTGGCCTTATGGATAGCCTCAATTTGCTCTTGGAGAGTAATATTGGCCTGAGCAGCCTGCTGTGTGCGGGCCATGCTGCCTGAGTGGCCATCCCAGGTCACCTGCCAGGAAAAAGAAATCAGAGTAACCCCAGCCTGGGCAGACTACAGCGAGAACTACAGACGGATCAGAACAGCAGTTCTACAACAGCAACAACGACAAGAAGAATCCTAAGCATACATAAAACTACAGGAACCTGTTAAAGCAGTTTCAGCAGTTTCCAACTCTACCTTTTCTTCTGGTTTCTGAATTTCCTCTTCACCAATCTTTTTACCAATGGCAGTTTCTTCCACACCGAAGATATCAGTACGGCGCTCTGCCAGCTGCTTCAAGCTGCTTTCAATATCCAAACCTGCAAGCAGAAGGAAGTTCTTCCTATAAGTGACAAACAGATCCTTGATTATACTAAACCATTTGCTACCTAACTGCCTAGAGCTGCTCTTTCAGAAAGGGACTGCAACTGATGACTGGCCAGCAGCAAATGCTGTCTGCCTTTATCTTTGCAGAAGGGCTTCAATGTACTAGCAACAAAAGTATCAGCATAATCAGAACACTAAGGATGTAATACAGAAAGCTACGTTTAAGACAGTCCTTATCAGTGGGAACTTGTGGGAGTGGAGAAGCACTAAAATGTTCACAGAAGGAATTCAGGAAGAGGAACTTGCAAGCTGTGTCAGATGCACAAGCTGACCTGGAGCATAGACCTCGTCATCGCTCTGCTTTTCACGGATAGACCGATCACGCTGCTCCAGCCACCGAGGATCCAGAAGACCAATCCTCATGTGCTCTTGCATTTTACTGGCAGGAATTTTCTCCCCAGTGATGGGGGAAACAAGATACTCATCTGGAGCTGGGGCAGGCGGTAATGGTTTTGAAGCTGGAAAAACAAAACCACACTGTTAGAAGCACACCACCAGAGAACGCAGCCTGGAAACAACCAGTGAATGATTATTCCTCAAGAGATGAAGTTGGTCTTTGCCATCTTGATTTACCTTTGGGATCGTAGTCTTTCCGCACAATGACCTGATCTGGTGTGGGAGGAAGAGGTGGTGGCATTGGAGTTTCTGGAGGAGGAGGAACTTTCTGACTTTCATCTTCATCATCTGAGCCCTGGTTTAAATAAACAAAATCATAACCACGTTCCAGTAGTCAAATACCCCCCGCAAAAGCCTTGAGAGAGGCACAAAAAAAAATCCTGTGCAAAACTACAAGGACTGATTGTGCACCTTCAAAGTTAACTGAGCTATTTTGCCTCTCAGCACCTATACTACAGTGGTCCCTTTGGGTAATCATGAATTCAAAAATTAAGCAGACCTGAAAAAGGAAGCAAGTAAGCCTGAGCTTCCACATTACCACAGCATGGCAAGCCAGGCCTTACGGTTAGCCCTGATGATCTTGTTTCTTGTTAACAGAAAAACTGCTTATATGCAGTGGTTAAAAGGAAGAGTCCAAAATGAGTCATCTTTTCAACATTCTAGCCTCTAGTGTGGAAGAAAAGTTCAGAAGGCTGGATGACAGAAATAAGCTCACACTGGGTGACAGAACTCCCAGATTTTTCTTGTAAGCTGTACTGTCACAGAAAATATTAAATATACCATAATCCAGTATTTCAGCAGAAACAGGTCACTTTGTAATTCGATCAGAACAAAGGAAAAAGATACTGAGAAACTTATTATTAATAACGAAGACCACGACAAACCTCACACAAATCTCACAGGGCCAGAATAATGCCAATTCTGTTGGCTGCCCACCTCATCCATATCCTGCACTTGCGTGTCCTGATCCAGCTGTGTTGGAGTCTCATCTGTTTTCTCTTGTTTTTCATCTTCTTCATCTGACTCCACCTCCATCTCTACCTCCTCACTTTCCCCAAACTTCTCATAGCGCTCCTGGATGAGGATTCGAGCTCCCAACTCTTCTGGAGTGGTGGGAGGTGGGAAATTCCCTACAGTGCAAAAAACAGCTTCTGTTTCTTGATCCCATTTGGTTGCACAATGGGAAGATAGAAATACGTTTCTTGAGAGATGTTTTTTCTACAAAACTGGTACCAAAAGCCCCCGCAAGCCAAGGTTTTAATCTGTTTTAAACTCCACCCAGACCAACACTATAATAAGATGAAGGTACTTATAGGTGAAAGCACCACCAGAATGTGTGACAAGTTTTGTTGTTCTGTTTTAAGATGGAAAAGCAGACACCACAACAGAACACAACTTGATTCCAGAAAAAATCCAGCCCTACTCCATCATTAAGAAGCTTCCCTTTTCATTTTGCAGCTGTAAAATGTCTTCCTAAAACCAAAGCTGTACTCAGAGGAAGTACAGTTTCAAGAGGTTACAATGCCTGTCTTCAGTACCTTGCTCATTGGGCTGAAAGTCCACTGTTTCCACAACCACAAAGTCATGCCAATCAATCTGGGCATAAGCAACACGCTCCTTTTCCTTCTCTTCCTCTTCCTTCTTTCTCTCTCGCTCCTGGAACTTTGCCCACTCCACTCTGTAATATACCTGTACAAGTAGACACAGAGTTAGCATCAAATGTCACACCAAAAAAACATAATAATCATCTCTACAGTGTCTAAAATGTAGACCCCTTCAAGGTATTTATACAAGGAATGCTTCAGAGGCCAGGCAGGGCAAAGAGATAACTAACATATATAGAAGCCATAGGTCAGCCCATTGAAAGAGTACTGCACCAGCCTCATAAAGTGGCTTTCTAAAGCTGGAACCGTGGACTTCCTGAGTTAAGACTAACCCAGGTATGACACCTGCTGCTGAAGATTCACAGCAAGGAATTCATAGACAACAAATCAGAAGCACGCAGAGACAGAATTCAACACAGTTGATATGCTTCAGCAATTGTGAAAGTTATTCATGTGATACCTGATCTAGGACTTCTTTGGGATTTTCAGCCTCCTTCTTGAGCTTGATGAGTAAGCCTTTTGGTGGGATCAAGATCTGAAACAGTTTGCAGGACAGCTGGTGACTGCTTTTTGCCAAAATCTCCTTATACGCAATTATTCTCTTTCCACACTGATAACAACAGCAGAGAACTCTGGGGCTATATTCCATTTCTCCTGTTCTGTTAATCACTCATAACTGCAGTTAAACCACTCACTCCTGCCCCTTCTATCTAAACTCAGCACTTTGAAAAAGGCAACTTATATTTATATTGCTTTAGTGTTTGATATTCTTAAGTAACAACCCAGAGTTGTCAGTGCTGCACGTGCTGCCAACAAGTTGTAAGAGATCTGCTCTTTTTAAAAGGCAAGATTTAAAGGGTGGATTCCTAGACCTGTAGCTATTTCTAGCCCAGCTGTTTTTTTAGGGCCTCAGTAGTCTTCAAAATCGAGAGCGCAGCAGAAGAAATCAACCTGACAGGTATGCCACGAGTACCTTTGTGTACTGCTCAACCAGCTTCGTGAAGTAGTTAAAGAGACTGTGCTGCGGGCGAAGGAAGTCAAACTGGTAGTTCCTCTGTTCCTTCTGCATCAGCTGAGTCAGGAACTGCCTCCCATTCCGAGCCACAAACTGTGCTGTCAGCTTCACCACGTCCAAGTCGAAGGCAGAAATCGACGGAGGATCTGCAATGAACTCGAACTCCGGAGGTGGCTCTTTTGGAACAACTGTCTCCTGGATCACCTGGGCCTGCACCTACAGAGCAGAATGGAGACTGTTCCACTGGAAGCCATCAGGACCTCACTACAATCCTCTGATTACCAGTCCTTCAGTCCATAGCACACAGCGTAACTGCAGGCCATGCAAAGCATGTAAAAGACTCAAATAAAAACAGAAGTGTTTCTAAAGACAGGGCATGCAACGTGCCCAATCTGAACTCCAAAGGATATTTACAGATTTGTGGATGGCAATCATTCATGCACTCCACATGAACACTACTCCTCAATACCATACAACTCAATGCACAACTCAATGTAATTAAAAGGCACCAAGTAATACAGTTTATTGATCTTTCATGCAACTTTTTAGTTACCAGCAACTGAGGGATGCACATCTGCACCAAAAGAAAGTCCTAGCTGCCAGATTTCACATCTGTGAGTTGTCCTCTATTGCCTGCTTTCATCATTCTGCTTAGTGTCACGATGTGAAAAACAACCACTGAGGAGCAATCAAAGTGAAAAGCAACACTTACCTTCTGTGGAAGCTGCTGCTGAGCAGTTTGCTGCTGTTGCATGACCTTGGGAATAGCAGCTGAGGGCTCCTGTGCTTTGCCCTCCTTGAACTCACTGACTTTGTGCCGGTAGTATGCATGGTAAGGATCGTTGGGATTCAAGAAATTGAACTTAGGGTTATTTATTTCATTCTGACGAATTCGAGCTTCAAATTCTGGACCATTTCTGCAAGGTGGAAAAAGAAGTTTAGATGAATGAGTATCCACTCGAGCATAAACAACCATTTCCTTCATAGCAAGCTGTGTTCATGCATCAGCCCCTTGGGAGACGAGTTTCTCTCCTTTATGGAAGGAGTTCACCCCTCCCTACCCCTGAGTAACTCACACCCAACACAGCAACCAGTCATACACAGACCAGTTATGTGTTATTGTCCCAGTTTAGCCTACAGCATTTCACAGCAAATATTTCTTAGGACAGTTAAGAACTTTACACTTCACCAGCTATATTCAAACTGAACATCACTTTAATGGAAGATTTATGAGTTCCTTACTAGACTACCAAGTTCCTAAAAATAGTTTCACTTCAGGAAAGTCAATCTAAAGAAAAAGTAGGTAATCATCAGCCTGTGCAGAGATGGAGCACACTGGAGTGCTCCACTGCTGCATTTAGGAAAGCCATCAGCTTTAGCTCTTCTACTCCATCTGAAGTTAACAGCTACTTATTTTCTGAGGGGAGATTAAGAAGTGAGCAGCTTTCTGTAGCACACTTCTCTTCATATCCTCCAGCCTTGTTTAGGCACTAAGTCACTCCCAAAAGTGAACGTCTCTACAACAGCAGAGGATAAACACAGTTCCTTCCTTATCTTCAAAGCAAGCTCAGGCTCCTCAGCAGTAATTGCCTTAAACCACCGATGTGGAAGCACACAGCATTCAACCTGTTCTGTGCTATTTGTGCTCTGCCAGGAAGACCAAGAACTGATCCCTAGATACCCCACATAGCATTAACCCAGACAGAAACGCTATGGCATTTTCAGAACATAGAGGAGGATGGCCTGGCTAACACCAGCAGCTTGTGTTTGCAGGTTGAGGACAAATGGACAAAGCCCAAATGAGTAGATTTACTGAATTTTCAGGCTTCTCCCCTACCCGTGAGATCTACACTCCTGATAATCAACCTGCTACACTCAACAAGGGAAAACATGCCATGCACATCACAGGCAGCTCATCTACCCCAGACCTCCTCCTGACAATATGCACTTCTCTCCCCTGGCTGCACAGGGGCAGAGATGGCTGAGTCAGAGCCCCAGCCACTGGGGCAAACTGGGGTGGGACTGAGCCTTGGAGCTCAACAAGGAATCCAGCATATTCTAGAGGAGAGGCAACTACCCACACATTGTAAACACAGTAAAAAATAAACTAGTGACTCCTGCTGGCCTGGTCAGTCAGTGAAATGCTTGTAACAAGGCTTCCTTTCCACCTGGAGTTTTGTTTGCACTTCAGGTCATTTTGCAAAGAATTTATTTACCACTGTAGTTTTTCTAGCAAAGCACATATTACACCTCTCCAGGAGATAACTGCAGCCTCTTTTCTGCAATCTCACTGGTTAAGAATTAGCAACCTTCATGGAAAGCCACGGGACTGTGACCTGTTTCAGCTTCTGAAGGCACACAGACAATAGCATTGGAAGGTGAGAGGCACAAAAATCCCATGAAAGACAGGTCAACACTGGTGCTGTTTACCTGGCTACAAAGCTGGCAGTCTTGTCAACAATATTTCTGACCTCAGGAGGAGGATAAATAATTCCCACCACAGGCTTGGCTGGTGCTGCTTCCTCTTTTGGCTCCTCTTCTGGCTGCAATAAAAACATTTTTCTTGCAGTCTTCTGTCTTGCTACCTCTTAAAGTAGCAAAAATATTCCTGTACTTCATCATCTCTGGAAGACACCTTTCACTCTGCAGTTTCCTATTAGTCAAGACAGTAAACTCAAACAGTCTAAATCAAAACTGATAACAAGAAAGGAACCACAAATGATCTCAAACATCACATTATATACCAGCATCGAAGTGTGAAAGCACAGCCTGGTAGTCTGCAAACACAGACTGGGTTTATTTTCAATGGGCTGAGTTGTAAAATTTGCTTCCCTCTTTCAGTTTCCTCATCCGCACCTGGAATAACAGTCCTAAAGAGCCTTAATAAGTTGTTCTGAAGTACCATGCTGAAGGAGTGCCCTGTAAGAATTAGGTACTCCAAACAGTAACTCCTGCAGCGGACAGAACTGCCTATTCTCCTTAGTCCCCACACCACTAAACTTTCCTGGCACTAAGATATGGTTTAATGATCTGAACCTATCCTGAAGGGCAGCAGCACTCCCCCCAGCCTCCCAGGCAAGGAGATGGTGTTTGTCTGCCTGTCAAGGGCACCTGCTGCGGGGGCTGCCACAGCGAGGCAAGCAGGAAGGCCATCCCACGGGAACCAAACAACTCTTCCCAGAGTTTCTGCTCTTTCAGCCTCGACCCAGTGCAGGTTTATAGATGCTGAGCCAAGAAGCATGGCTGTAACGCCACACCTAGGAAGAACACAGCATTGCTGGACAGCTCTGGAAGCTAAGAGTGTTTCAGGTTGGATATCTGGAACAAATTCTTTTCAGAAAGAGCAGTGATGCACTGGCACAGGCTGCCCAGGGTGAGGTGCAGTCACTGTCCCTGGAGGTTTTCAAGAAATCTGTGGATGTGTCACAGAGGGACGCGGTCAGTGGGTGCAGTGGGGACTGGGTGACAGCTGGACTAGATGATCTTAGTGGTCTTTTCCAACCTTAGTGGTTCATGACTCCTAAAGGTCTGCAGGTTTACAGGAAACAAGAATCTGAGTGATCAAGCCAACATTAAATAACACATAGCTTCCAATTCTAACAAGGCTGCATCAAAGCCCGTTTCACAGCTGAGAAGAACTCAGCAGTGTGTTTTCCTCCCTACAACTGTGGGAGGACCAGAACCACAGCCCCAGCACTCCCCCTGAGGGCTGCTTTGCCTTTCAGTTCAGCCAGCTGCAGTTCTTTGCAGGATGCTGATGGTGTCTCCCTTTCCCCACAGCACAGCTTTCACAGAGCAGACGCATGGGACATCTTTACAACCTTAACAGGAATAGTCAGGTAAATAAATAAATAAATAAATAAAAACAGGATCGCTACCACTTGTTAATTCCGTGAAGGCTCCAAGAGATAAACTTTTTATTAGGTTGATATTAGAATACGTCTCTTCTCCAAATGAGCAGTGCTGTACCGGCACAAGCTGCCCGGGGAGGCGACGGGGTCACCGCCTTTTTGACGCGGGCAGGCCCGCCGCTGCAGCCCTCGCTAACCCCGCCCGCGCAGTGCGCAGGCCTAAAGCCCCCCGAACTCCCCTCAGCGCGGCTCCTACCGGTTTGGTCTCCGTGGGAGGCGCTGGCTGCGCCGGAGGCCCGGCCTGCACGGGCCCGGCCGGCATGGCGCTGCTCGGGATCGCTCAGCGAAGGCCGCGGGAAAGGGGCAGCGCCGACAAAATGGCGGCCCGGCGCCGCGCACGCGCACTGGAAATGACGCGCAGAGCCGTGGCAGGAAGTGGGCGGGGCGGATGAGCGACGCGCGGGCGCAATGGCGGCGGGCGGAGCTGCGCGCTGTGGGGCGGGGCGTTGGCATGGCAGCGGGTGCGGCTCCGCGGAGTAGGCACAGCCGCAGGCCCCGCAACCTCACCCGGCCCCCGGTGGGCCCCTCCCGGCGCCCCGGCTCCCTCAGTGTCCCCACCGCTGCCGCTTGCACCCCGCAGCTCCCTGCAGGCCGGTGCACCCCTCACCCCAAATCTTCCAGCCTCGGGGACGCAGCACCTGCCCCCCCCACGCCCCCCCCAGCAGCCCTTTGGTGTCACCCACCATCCGTCCCTAGCACTGCCCACCTCTATCTCTGCCCCACAGAGGCTCTGTCCATCCGCCCGGCCTCGTCCTGCAGCATGGCACACCTCCTGGGGCACCCCGGCTGCATGGCGAGCCTGCAGGCCGACCTGAGGGACCTGCAGGGAGCCATCGCCGACGTCACCTCCCGCACCGGCCCCGCACGCTTCCCCTCCTGGAAGTTCCCCAACAAAGTGTCCTGCGAGCTGGATCTGGTGGCACTGCTGGAGCGGTACAGCCACACCGAAGGGGACCCCGAGTTCAGCCAGCACGCGCACGTGGTGCTGCTGGAGCTGGTGATAGACAGGTGAGCGGGCAGAGCACCCTGCAGAAAGCAGCTGGGGCACAGCAGCTCCTTCCCCACGGAGGGAAGATGCCTAGCTTGTGTGATGCAGCCAAGTGCTTTGGGTTGCGGGTTGCAACTGGGCGGTCCTTAAGGTCATAGAATCGTAAAGTCATTTGAGTTGGAAGGGACCTTGAAAGATCGTCTGCACCCTGCAGTGAACAGGAACACCCACAGCTAGATCAGGCTGCTCAGAGCCCTGTCCAGCCTGACCCTGAATGTCTCTTGATCCCTTGGGTCATTTTTGTGGCCCTCCTCTGGCTGTGCTTCAACAGCTCCGTGTCTCTCCTGCACTGAGCACTCTCATATGGATGCAGCACTCCAGGTGAGGTCTCACAGCACAGGGCAGAGGTGCAGGAGCCTCTGCCTCACTCTGCTGGCCACACTGCTTTGAATGCAGCCCAGAATACGGTTGGCTTTTCAGGCTGTGAGGGCATAGTGCTGGGTCATGTCCAGCTGCAATCCACCATTACCCCTAGGTCCTTTTTGGCAGGGCTGTGCTCAATCCTTTTGTTTCCCAGCTTGTACTGATTTGCGGGGGTCTAAAACAACTCAGTTTTAAAGATGAGCCATGCCCATAGAGCTGTCTCTGGATACTTGGTCCTAACAATGTGGGTTCGATAACAGCAGTGAGTACCTCAAATCTTTAGGGAGAGTCTAACTGCGGCCCCTTGGAGCTGCATCCTGATGCTGCAGGGGGATTTAATCCCTCCATCTTACTCTAGGTCTCAGAAGAGTTTCATGAACACTGATATCTAGCCTCCTTTGCTGCCATGCTGGTTCTTCAGGCACACTGCTCTGTTAAATGCCAAGGGCCCTTTTCCCATTACAAATATTTTCTTGCTCTAAGCTGTTTCATTTCCACAAAGGCTGCTGCTGCTGCTTCAGAGCTTCACGGGCTACACAGAAAACCTGCTCAGTGAGCAAGCCGTGCCCCCAGCGGAGGCAGTGGGACCCTGCATGTCGGCGGGGCTGACCGTGAGGAGGTACTGGCACAGCATGCTGCGACTGGGGGCCTGCTACCAGCAGCTTCAGACCGAGGTGGGCCATACAGGGGTGAGAGGGCACTTTGAGCCTAGCACAGGGCTCACAGCAGCGGCTCAGCACCCACGTAGTTTGGCTGATATGCCAGGCATGCCCTTGGCATGGTGCTGATGTTGCAGTCTTTCTCTGGGGTGCCTTGAAATGTGGTGGCCGCTCCAGATGCGCTCCCTGCTTGTTGACCTTCAGTCCTCCACCAGGATTTTGGGACTGGGGAGCCTGGCTGCTCTTATTGCTTGGAAAAATATTCTCCTCTCGCCATTGTGCTACCTCTGTGGCTCTGCTCACCCTCACTGTGTGGGTCTGAGCTGACTTAAATCAGTGAAATGATCCGTGGTAAAAATACCATAATAATTCATCTCACATAACCAGGAGAGAATACAGTAAGGTGTGAAAGAAGGGAAAATAACAAAAACAGGAGCCAAGGAGGAGGTTCAGCTGCAGAAGCTTTGTGAAACCATGGCTCTGCTAGATCAGTAATGACCAAGAAGCCACCTGGGAGCTTGAGAAATTCAGTTCCCAGGTGTGAGGCAGAACCAATGGTAACACATGCTGTGTGTGAGCATAATTTTGCTTACTAGCCCCCTGCTTTCACTGTAACACAGTAAAAAGGGAACCCTGAGCACTTGGTAGCTCTGTTCTCCAGCAAGCTCTGGGAGTGCATGCTCTGACCTTGCAGTTTCTTGGCTGCACTTATGCCTTGTCCCCATCCTTCATACCTTTGCATTCAGCTCTCCTGGATTCTTTGCAGCTGACGAGTTTCAGTCTGGGCTCTGTGTTTGTGTCCTGTGCTCTCTTCACCAGAGGAAGACTTGCAGGAAGGATATCGCTGCACCGCAGTCCACCCCTGAGGCTGAGAGAACTGCAAAGGAATGCTTGAAGGACTGCTTGTCATCTACTTTGGAGCCAAGCATGCCCCCAGGTGCTGCCCAGCCCAGCTCCCTGCGGCAGGCTGTCAGCAGCACCTCAGGCAGCTCCCAGCCCAGGGCTGCCTGCAGCACTGTTGAACACGACCACAGCATCCCCATGCAGGCAGCAGAGCCTCCAGCACCCTGTGACAGCTGTGCCAACACCCAGGCCGGCCTTCAAGAGGTCAGCAAAGCCATCATCAGCATCTGCCAGAGCCAGAACATCCCCTCGTCTCTGAGCAAGTTCCAGGAGATGGTGGAGGGCACTGCAGGGAGAAGGATTCTCTCTGCAACTGATGTGAGCTACTGGGTCTCAGAGCAAAGCAAAGACCTTTCATGCATCAGCAAACACCTCCACACGCTGCTGGAGCTGGTCAACCCTCTGAAGTCTGAGCTGGCAGAGTCAAAGAAGGAGAAGGATGAGCTGCAGAAACAGATGAAGGACTTTGCTCAGCTGCTTCAGGTGGAGAAGGAGGCCCAAGCGCAGCAGAGGAAGGAGGCTGAGCAGAGCTTAGAAGTAAAGAACAAAGAGCATTTGGAGGCTGTAGCCAGGCTGGAGAAGGACAAAGATGATCTACGGAGAGGTACAGTGCTGTCTTCCAAGTCTGGGGGTATTTGCAGAAGGAGGCAGCCTGCAGTCAAATCTTGGTCCTGCCACCACGAGCAGGGCTTTGCCCACCGGTTTTGGAAGGTCCTGCATCAGTGGTGAGAAAACACTCCCTGTAGGGCTATCGCTTAGTTTTCAGATGTCTTCCATAGCTGAGACAAGGGGAGGAGCCATGCTGGGACTCCCTGGAATAGATAAGGGCTTCTGCACTGGCATCACTGCCTTCCCTGATGCCCTCATCATCTCCCAGCTTTTTCTGATGCTTCTCTATTCCCACCATTTCATTTTTCACCACTGCAAACTCCACATGTTCTTTGTGTCTCATCTCTGCAGCATCTCACCTGCTGGCAGCTGTTCCCTGCTGTGAGGCAAACCCCCAGCAGTGGGAGCTGCTCGCCCTCATCCTCTCACTGCCTCCTCTCTGCTGAAGCACAGCATGATAGTGGGTGAAAAAATGCTTTGGCACAGTCATATGCTGCCTCTTTGTTTTAATTTCTTTGAGAAGCTGTTTAATGTTTAGGAGTCTTTTGCACTGATTTAGGAGCTGTTCTGCTGGAAGAGCAAATCTCTGCCCTAAAGGAAGCATTGGCCACGAAGCAGGCTGCTGTGCAGGAGCTGGGTAAGGATGTGGGGGGCTCATCCAGTTGGCACATCTCTCCCCAAGTCTGGCTCTGATCTCACACATGTTTTTCACCCATGTAACTCCTGGCTCTCTCAGGATCTGTTAGACCTAGTGGGAACGGGAGGATGACGTGACCTCCTCATTATAGTGCCCAAACATCATCCAGCACCAGGGTGGGCTGGTGCTGATGCTGGCTGAGATTTAGGGTTCCCTAGGACACCAAGAGCCCTGCTGCCAGCCCTCGGGGCCCCTAAAGACACCTCCTGGCTTGGGAGCTTCTCCCTGCCCTGCCCAGCCTGTACCACAGTTGCTGTGCCTCCCCAGAGGCAACCAAGCAGACCTTGCTGGAGGACTTGAAGACTGCGATGGTGGCCAGGAACCGGGTGCTGGAGCTGGAGGAGGAGGTGCTGCTGCTCACCAGCCAGCGGGAGAGCCTGGGCCAGGAGCTGAGTGCGCTCACCACCCAGCTGGAGAAGGAGAAGGCCAAAGTGGAGAGCACACAGAGGCACGAGAAGGTATGAACAAAGCTCTTTTGGAGCTGCCCAGCTGTAGCTACAACCCCTCGCCATCGGGGGTGCTGCTTCTCCATGGCCCTGGCATCAGGGCAGCAGCAGCCACTGACAGGCTCACCTCCCTGCACAGTCCCTGCAGGCCAAGCAGAGCACCCTGCTGCAGCAGCTGGACCGCCTGGACCAGGAACGTGAGGAGCTGCAAGCTAGCCTGGGGGAGGCTGAGGAGGACAGAGCCCAGCTGGCAGAGCAGCTGCAGGAGAGCCAGAAGCAGAAGGAGCAGAGCATGCACCAGCTACGGGTGCAGCAGGTACCCAGCACGTGTTGGTGAGAGCAGCTGGGACAGGATGCAGCTGTGCCACAGGGCTGCCTGGAGCCTCCCCTGTCCCATCCCACACTTGTGGGCAGTTCTCCTAAGACAGTGGCTCTGAGAGCTAGTGTGACATTGCCACGTGGCCACTTCCACATAGCGACCCTTCTCTCAGACCCATTTTGTGGTTGCTTGAAACACCCTGTGCTTCAGACACAGAGACCTTTACAGCCAAGACAATGCTCTCCCACTGTTTGGAGATATCCTTTCCTATAAGACAGGGAGCTTTCCCTGGATAGTCCACCTTTCCCAGACTGTTCCATAATGAGGTTTGGGAAGGTGCCTACAGAACTCACCCCTGTCTGCTGTGGCCCCACAGGAGCTGCTGGACACGATGCAGCAGGAGAAACTGAGCCTGGAGAAGTCCATCTCTGAGCTACAGAAAAATGTCTCCAGGCTGGAAGAGCAGGCAAAGGAGCTGAAGGAGCGGGAGAAACTCCTGGTGTTCTTCCCTGAGCTTCACATCCCCGTTGAGACACAGTTTGAGAGTAAGGGACAGGGCAGCAGGCAGCAGTGCCTGCTTTTGCTGCAGCAGGCTTGTACCTATGGGGCTCCCTCAAGCTCACACGGGATCGTGTCAGCCCTGGGCACATTGGTGTCACTTGTGTAACAGTCTGTCCTCCTGACATGAGTCAGTTGCAGCCAGGAAGGGCTCAGTCCCTGTGAGGCACTAAGCCGCTACCATCTTAACCTGATTCTTTATGTGGGTGCTGTGTGTCCCACATCTGGCACAAAAGCAGGGCAAAGGGCTTGGACGTGGCTGCATTTGCCCTTGCTGTTTCAGACAGCACACTGGTGTCCCAGCTGCCACTTCCAGGGTCGTGCTGCTGTTTCCCAGTTCAGGAAGGTTCATTTCCAGCAGCTACCACCTTGCTGGAGAGGGACGACAGCACAGCAATTGGTCCCAGGGAGCAGGGACAGGCTGTGCTGCCAGCACCTCTGCACAGGCTTGGGCAGTGTGTTGAGCTCAGGCCTGACACCAAGTGCCATGTTTCATTTGCAGGCACTGGGAACATCACTGAGGACATGGAGAAGCAGCTGCAGGCCAACCACATCAGGATCAGCGTGCTAGATCAGGAGAACTCACGGCTCAGGGCTGCGCTGGCCAAGGTGAAGGCGGCTGCTCAGCAGGGCGTGCTGCAGGTGAGCTGGGGGCTTGCAGGATGGTAGACACCGTGTGCCCCAAGGCCACCCTGCAGACCCTATCCCACAACCCCTGGGGATAGGTTCCTTGGCCATACCCTTACAGGAAGTAAAAAAGTCTCCCAGGCGTGGAAGGCTGTGGTGCTCGCTGTGCAGCGCTGTCTGGGGCTCTGGATCTGCTTCTCATGGGGCTGAGCAGGACAAAGCCCAGCTCCCTGGTTCTGTGGTGTCCCTCCAGATATCGTTCTGGTTGAACCAGCAGCAGTAAGCTGCTTTGCTGAGGTGCCTAGGGCTGGTTCCCAGCTTCCTTACATCAGCCCCCATGGGTGTTGTGCCTCTGTTTCGCCACTACCTGCTCAGCAGTGAAATCCACCCAGGACAGAAGCCAAGATAAGCGATCACAGAGCTGAACATGCGAGTTTCACCTCCTCTCTCTTCTCCAGCACATCCCACAGACCCAGCTGTGGACTCAGGTCAGCAGTCAGCATGGAGGGGAGGCTGCAGGGTGAGTGGGAGCACAGAGAACAGCACCGGCGGGGAATTCACTTCTTACTCCACTTCAACCTCTTCCACTTCTCCGCTCCTCAGACCTCCGAGCAGCCAAGGCAGCAGAGATGGCACAGGATGGCACAGAGCCACCAGCAGTGCCCGGCAGCAACCTGGGGGCAGCCAGCAACGTAAGCTGCTCCCAGCAGAACCCAGACGTGAGGCCAGACCCTGCATCACACTGCCAGCACGGGGACTGGCGCTGGCTCCCCACAAGCCCAGAGGGAGCAGCAGTGCAGTCAGAGCACACCACTTCTTGCACCGCAAATAGGTGCTCAGGAGACTGAGGCAGAGGTGAAGCATTAATGAGCAGCACGCAGCTACTCCCTTTTCCCTGCAGGACCTTGTTACCTGTTGCAGATGTGAAGGTACATTCCCTTGGGAAACCCGGTCTGCCTTCCTGTTGCTCCGAGCCCAATGATCGGCGTTGCTGAGTGGGTGTAACACTCGTGGGCAGTGGTCCCACAGCAGCTGGGAGGCAGGCACAAGGCTTAGGCTAACAGCCAGCCGGTGGCTGTTGCTTCACCTTGTTTGCTGCAGGATGGTGGCCACAATAAACCTGCCTGCTCAGCTTCCCCTGCTGGCCCTCTGTTGAGTAATGTTGTGAAGCACAGGGCAGTGGGGCCCGTGGGTGTCCCCCTCGTGTCTCCCACAGCACGGCAGCCTGAGGAGCAGCTGTATAGCAGTGGGGACTGGGGTGGGTCAGATACAAGCACTGCTGGCAGCAAGGGGACCAGCACCCAGGCAAGGAGGCCTGGGGGGGGGAATTCTCCCAGCGTGCAGATATGGCTCTGAACAAGGAGCTGAGCAGGGCTGGCAGCATTCCTGGGTACTGGAGTTCAGCTGCCCACAGCTCAGCTGCTGCCGCAATCCTTGGCACAGCTCTGATCCTGACCAACTCAGAAGCACCCACGCAATGCCTGAGCACAGCCTGGCTCAGCTCGGGCCAGGGAGCTGTTCCCAGGAGGCGGCTGTGTGGCTTTGAAGAGAACTCACAAGCTTAACTTGCCAGCATGGGTTGCAGCATGGAAAGTGCTCCTGTGGCAAGGAAAAGTGGTCAGCGGGGCCAAGGACCACACAACACAAGACACTGCAGCCTCTCTGAGCTCGGTATTTAATAGCAACAGCCACGAGCAGTGCTGCAGCTCCAGCTGCCACATGGAACAAGAGCCCTGCAGGCTCACGGCGAGTCCCCAAGCACTCTGTGTTCAGCTAACTCGTACTGTCCTTTCTAATAAGTTAGTATAAATAAGGTGGTCCATCCCCCACCCCCCCACCGTGAACAGATCTGTTCCCCTCCCTCAGCTGTGGCAGAGCCCCAGCTGCAGGCAGGCCCCCAGCCTGGTGCTGCCCACCTGCTGCAGCCACAGGCGAGTAGAAAAGACTTAGAAAAATGATGAGCAGGGAGAGGGAACAGCCAGGCCTGCGCTCTTCCCTTCAGTGCCTGCACGCTCTGCCATCAGCCTCAGTGGCCCCTCCCCTGTTATACCCATGAGTGCTTTCCCTGGCACCCATCCCCCAGCCCCAGCCATTTGGCTAATGCCCAGCCACGCCCCTGGCCCCTATACTCACGCCAAACAGGGAGAACCCCCCCCCAGAGTCTTCATTCTCCTAAGGGCCAGGCACTGTCTGGTGCTGCTAAGGGCACAGCCACGCTGAGCCTGCTCCAGCTCTGAGCACAGCTCACCCCACGCCTGCCCTGTCCTTCCCCAGCTCTTCCCAGAGCAGCCATGGGTCCGTCTGTCCCCGGAGCGCGTCCACTGGGCCGACTAGCTCTCTCCACAGCAGTTCCCTACAAGGGAAAATAATGGGGTGGTGTCACACAGGGATCCCAGGAGCAGAGCAGCCTGTGGCTGGCACCAATCTCTCCCCAGCCCTCACCCTGGCATGAATGCGCTCCCCAGAGGGTGAACTGGGGGAGCCCCAGGACCCCCCAGTCCCAGAGCTGCTCTCACCGAGGATGTTATGCTTGCAGAGCGGGCAGGTCTGCTGCAGGAGGAGCCAGGGGTCCACACAGTCCCGGTGAAACTCGTGGGAACATGGCAGCACACGCAGCCACTGCAGGGAGGGAAGCAGGTGGGACACATGAGCCACGAGCACAGCAATCTGTCCCCAACAGAGGGGACAGTCCCCAACCACACATCCCTCTCACGGGCCCTGGTAAAGCACGAGGAGGCTCAGCCCCACGGAACAGAGCAAAGGGACTGCGTTAGCATGCATGGCCCCGAACCTTCACTGGGACCAGTCCCACCAGTCTGACCTGGCTCTTGCAGAACTGGTCCAGGCACACAGCACAGCTATCTATCTCGCAGGCCCGGCTCCGCAGCGCCTTGCCAGGATTGTACCGCCGTGTCTTCAGGGCCAACAGCCGCCGCCGAATGTGCTGCTTCAGGTCCAGCTGGAGGCAGAGAGCAGGAGGGGAGGCTTCAGATCATCAAGTCCATCACCTGAACACTACACTTCCAACACTCAGCTATGTCCTTAAGTGCTGTGTCCACACATCCCTTAAATACCTACCAAATACCTTCAATACCTCCACGCAGCCCTTCCCATGCCTAACCACCCTTTTCATGAAGAAATTTGTCCTCACATCCAACCTAAACCTCCCCTGCTGCAATCGGAGGCCATTGCCTCTCATCCCATCGCCCATCACGTGAGGAGAACAACACGCTCCCTGCTGCAACCTCCTTCCAGGAAACTGAGGTCTCCCCTCCTCCTCCCCATCTCCAGTCCGAACAGTCCCCGTCCCCTCGCCCACTCCCCGTTTCCCACCTCAGCATCCCGCTCCACCAGGCCTTGCCGCGACTGCCGCTGTGCCTGCACGATCACCCCCGTGCAGAGGAGCAGAGCGACGAGCAGGATGGTGTTCCACAGCTGCTGCAGGTACTTCTGCAGGGACAGCAGCGTCAGGCACTCAGGGGGTGAGCGGGACACCCCTGCTTCGTCCCCAGCCCCATCCCCCGCCGTGGTGACACTGGGAACGGCCATGGGGACATGTGCGGGCGCTGCTGACGCACCTGGACCTGCGAGCTGTTCTCCCCGGTGCAGATGACACCCTGCCACTCGCCGTAGAGGCCCCCCCGGGACAGGCCGCAGGTGGACCACAGGGTGAGCGTCACCCCCTGCAAGGCAGGACACCGCATCGCCACGGCCCGCGACGGCACATGGCAGCACAAGGGGCAGGACTGCAGCGCTGCAGGATTTACAGCTGCAGCACCGCACGAGAGGGGAGGGAGGAACACCAGGCAGCTATCCTGCTCCCACAGAGCAAGACCTGGGGACAGCAGGACACCGGTAGCTCCAGCAACCCTTGCAGATCTGGCCCCTGCTCCATGCCAGTTTACCCACTGGCCCGCAAATTCTGTCTAGGTGTGGCTGTGACCCTGTCCCCATAGCCAAACACGGGAGGTGGAGGACTTACATACCAGGTTCTCCAGCAGCACCGCCTGGTACGTGATCTTTGCAGTAGCCCGTAGTCCTCTATGAGCAAGAGGCACAAAAGAGCATCAGCCACACGCGTGCAGCAGGATGCAGCATCCCCAGCACCCAGCAGCCCTCTTCCTGCCAGGCACAGGGCCACGCTGGGGGAGGCCACTCCTGAGACGTGCAAGGATGGAGGGACACACAGAGGAAGTGACAGTGACATTTTCCACCCAGCCCTCTCAGCAACTACATACAGAACACATCCCTGCTCCGTGCCTCAGTTTCCCCATCAGTGAAGCCACCACAGATGCTCCTGTGCCAAGCTGAGCGTGCCAGACATCTCCCGAGCCCCTTCTGCCTCCCCACCCCTCACGTGAGTGCTGGCTGTGTTCCGCTGCCCATCGCACAAATCAGACCCTGCTGCAGGAGGACGCTCACCGCAGCAACGCTCCCAGCAGCCTGGTGACATTGTCTGAGGACTGGATCACGATGACGGGCTTGGCAAGGAGCTGGGAGACATCCAGCTGCGCCAGAGAGAAAAGCGACAGCTCTGAGTGGGGCAGGAGAGCACCCAGAGCACCAGCAGCACTGCGGGGCTCTCCTACCTCTCGGATTGCGTTCTGGTTCAGAGCCAGGATGAGCAGGGCTGAGGCCCCCAGTACCAGGGCTCGCTTCATCTGCAGGGGCAGAAAGCTCAGCACTACGGCTTGGCACCGCACTGCCTGTCTCCCTGCCAAGGGCCCCAGAAGGTGTGTGTGTGTGTGGGGTGTGCTCACCTTGCTGACCACGGCAGCAGTGAAGGACTCCTCCCTGGCGCTGCGGGGGCCATCAGGTGGCTCCTCACCCACGGGCACCACCCCGATCCAGCTGTCAGCAGCACCCAGCTCCGGCTCCGCATCCCCCACCTGGAGACACAGCAATGCCAGGGGCTCACGGCACCCCGAGGCAGCCGGGCAGCGGGGACGGTGCGAGGGGGGGCACACAGAGGGGACCTACGGACATCGTCTGATCCCCACTGACATCACCTCATCCCCAGCTGCCCCTTTAGCTCTGCCCCCGCACTCCCCTATCCCCACCGCTCCCACACCGCCCACCATTCCCAAGTGCTTCACAGCCCCCATCCTCCCCCCATTGCCCCCAAACCTCCACCGAGCGCCCATCGCCCCCCATTTCCAATTCACCCCCAGCACTTCCCCTCACTCCCACCCCCCCCAGTACCTCCAGCCCTCAGCACACCCCGCCGCCGCCCCCCCCTCACCAGCACCAGCCGCCCCCCGATCTCCTCTTCCCGCGGCGCCCCGCGGCCCGGCCCGCTCCCGCCGCCTCCCAGCAGCGCCCCGCGCAGCGTGTAGGAACCGCCGGGCCCCGCCGCCGTCCCGGCCCCGTCCGCGTCTCCCGGCCCCGACAGAGCCACTTCCACGCGGGCGGAGGGCGCCGGTCCCGGCCCGGCCCTGCTCAGCGCCAGCAGCGGCGCCAGCAGCGCGGCACGCAGCGCCGCCATGGCTGCTCCGCGCCGCAGCACAGCGCCCCCTAGCGGCGGGGAGGTCCGAGGGACCGCGGCGCCCCGCGCTGGGACAGAGCTCCCCTCCCCCGCCCCGGCTGCGCGGATAGGGTGGGATGAGGATGAAGCGGGAACGTGGAGGGCACTCTGCTCCTCTTCCAGGCTCTTAATGAAGCTGTCATAAAGGACCGGGCTCGGTACTGACCGCGCACACTCTGCACTTCGCTGGCTGGGCTGGAGTAATGGGAACGGGGTGGGCATGGGGATGTGAAGGGGACAAGGACTGGGATGGGGATGGGGATGGGAAGGATAAAGCAGGAGATGGAAGGGATGGGGATGAGGTTGCAGATGGGGATGGGGAGAGGAAAGATGTGCATGGAATGGGACGGAGATGAGGGCAGGGAGAGGCACTGGTACCAGCCATGGGGGCAGGGATTAGTTGGGGCAGGGGCAGGAAGCAGGACTGGGATGTGGCTGGGAATCAGCACTGGGGCCAGGGAAATGGCAGGAACTAGGCTCACCACTGGCACTGGTTGAGCACTGAGCATGGGGACAAAGCTGAAGGGACTATGGGCCCCCATCCATGCCCCCTCAACTTGTCACCACATACAAATGTATGGCACAGCACTCCACAACCCCTCGGGACCGGGGCACAAGGCAGGACAGATCCTGAGGGGCTGAGCCAGAGGCAGTGGGTGCAGACTGAGGCACACCCGTGAGGATCACAGCAGCCCCCAGCCCAAAGAATAGGGGTTCTCAAGCCTGGGGAATGGCCCTGGTTCCTCTGGGCACATACAGCCCTTGTGGGAACACAAGCATCACTCCTGCTCACAGATACCTGCACAAGCACTGCACACCATGCTTCTGTCCTGTCCCAATCTCTTATCCCTGTTTTCCATTCCCTGACCCCAGATCCTGCTCCTGTTCCTACCTATTGCCTCCCACATCTCCAATCTCTACTCTCTGTACTTCACCCCATCTTGCAGCCTTGTCCCCACCTCTGTCCCCTTCTCCACCTCTTTTCTCTGTCCCATCTCCCTACCTTGTCCCGTGATCCTATCTTCTCTCCCTGGTGCCCTGACACCTCCCTGGTGTCCCTCATCTCCATCTTCCTTCCCCTGTGTCTTGTCAGTATTCCTCCTCTTTTTTGTAACCACCTTTGTACCCTGTCCCATTTCCTGTCCCATCTGTCTCTTTCCTCATGTCCCCCTTGTTCCTGCCCCGTTTTCCACACTGTCCCCATCTCTGCCCCCTGTTCCCATCTGTCCCTTGCCCCAAGTCCCATCCATATCCCTATCTCTTCCCCTGCCCCATCTCCCACTCTGTCCCCCTTTCACCTGTCCCCTGCTACATCCCTCACCCCTGTGCCCATCTCCTCCCGCCCTATCCCCATCTGCCTGTTCCCACCTGTCCCCCTCCCAAAATGCCCATCCATGTCCCCATTTCTATCCCTGCCCCATCTCTGTCCCAAGTTCACCTGTTCACTGCCCCATCTCTCGCCCCTGTCCTCATCTCTCTCCCCCATCTCCCACCCCTGTCCCAATCTCCTGTCCCCATCTCCCACCTGTCCCCACCTGTCCCCTGCCCCGTCTCCTGTCCCCATCTCCCATTCTGTCCCCATCTCCCGTACCCATCTCCCACCCTACCCCACCTATCCCCTGCCCCATCTCCCACCCCCATCCCCATCTCCCATCCCCATCTCGCACCTGTCCCCACCTGTCCCCTGTCCCATCTCTCACTCCATCCCAGCCGCACTCCGGGCCGTGCCCCCGCGGCCACCGCTGCCGGGCACAGTCCAAGGCCGGCACCGTGCGCTGGAGGCGGCACAGGGCGGAGCCGCCTCGCCCTGCTCCATCCCGGCCGCCCTTAAGAGGCGGCGCCGGGGGCTCGGGGGCCGGCGCCATGAGCGGCCGCGTCGGGGATCTGAGCCCGCGGCAGGCGGAGGTGCTGGCGCAGGTGAGAGCGGCATCGAGGGTGGGGGGGACGGCACCGCGGGGGTGCCCGGACTGCACATCACCGGGGCCCGGGACGCAGACCCTCGGGGAGGCCCGATGACACAGCTCGGCTTCCACCGGCGCGGCGAGCATCCCGAGGGCTCCGCTTGCTCCCCGTTCTCGGCAGCCGGGTTGCGGGGGGGTCCCGCGGGATGGTGGGTGCGTGCCGCGCCTCCCTCCGCCCCGCAGCGCTTCCATCCCGCAAAAACACGGCACGGGGGAACATCCCTCTGTCCGGGCAGGCATCGCTGCCGGGTGGACGGTGCCCACCCGGAATGGTGGCTGTCACCTGCTGGGGGACATCCAATGGCTTCGCCTCGTCCCCCCCGCATCAGCCCCGCTGAGGTTTATTGGCCTCGGTGGGGATCGATCAACGAGGGGACAACAGCGGTGTTATCTTATCGTGTGTAGGACACAGCCCAACTCCGGCCCGCGGGCGATGACCCGGGTGGGTACGGCTGTGCCGGTGCTCGGCCCGGATTTTGGGACGAGACACTCTGTGATTGCAGCCCTGATGCAAGGAGCTGTGAAACCCGTCCCCTCCCACCCGCCCGCGACCGTGTTGTTTTCCTCTGGGTGAGGGAGTTAATCCCAGGTTTAATTACACCTAAATTCAGGCGGGGATAATCCGGTCAGCCTCGTTACGGGCTGGTACGGTGCATGGGGGATTTGCACCGCCTGCCCCAGGGCAGCATCCCCGGTCCCCACAGACTGTAGCGGTGCCACCGGAGATGTGCGGTGGCTGCTCGCTGCACGGCCCTGACCTCAAAGCCCCATGCAGGGGGCAGAGGGCTGACACCTCGCTTTGGAGGGCACGGGGACTGGTTTGGGGACACCCTGTGCTTGGCAGCCAGCCTGGGGACCCTCCCGTGGCAGGGAGGGGGGCAGAGACTGCTCAGTGCAGCCAGCTGCCCCGGGGACAAACTTCAAGCTTTGGGGACAAGGCCACATCCCCAGCCTTGCTGACGGCGCCCCTTCTCCCCCGCAGTTTCGAGAGAACATTAAGGACTTGCTCCCCTCACTGCCCTCCCAGGATGACTATTTCCTCTTGAAATGGCTCCGAGGTAAGCCTGGGGGGGGGGGGGGAGCAGGGAGGAGGGGGTACGGTGGGGCTGGGACATCTCATGGGGGCTGTGGGCACTGTGCCAGGGTGCTGGCTGCACCTGGACTTTATCAAGCTGGCAGCAGGGCAGAGGGCGGCGGGTTCAGCAGCGATGTCCCAGCTGCACCCCATGCGGGGCTGAGCTTCTCTCTCTGCTCTCTCACAGCACGCTGCTTCGACCTACCCAAGTCAGAGGCCATGCTCCGCAAGGTGAGGGGGTCCCTGTACTGGGGGAGCCTGGCCAAGGTGCTGGAGTGTCCCCAAGACCCCACATGCCCTCACCCTGGCTTGCTCTTCCTCACCTCTGCAGCACGTGGAGGTCCGCAAACGCATGGATGCTGACAACATCATTGCATGGGAGGCACCTGAGGTGGGGGTCCCCGGCCTGTGGTGGGGGTCTGCCCCCCAAGATGGGCATCCCCAACTTACGGTGTTCCCACAGGTGATCAGGAAGTACATGTCTGGAGGCATGTGTGGCTATGACCGGGAGGGCAGCCCCATCTGGTACGAGATCATCGGGCCGCTGGACGCCAAGGGGCTGCTGTTCTCCGCCTCCAAGCAGGACCTGCTCAAGAACAAGTTCCGTGACTGCGAGCTGCTGCGGCAAGAGTGCGAGAAGCAGAGCCAGAAGGTGGGCACCTGCCTGGCTGTCCCCATCCAGCCACATCCCCCAACAAATCCACAAGACCTCCCCTTGCCTATCTCCACTGTCACCAGCCCAGGTTCCTACCAGCTCCATAAGTCTGTGACCCCCACCAGCCCCTGTCCTGCCCAGCCCTGCCAACCATCGTCCCTGCTGCCACCCATGTCCCTGTCCCAGCACTCCTGCACTGGTGCTCCAGAGGAAGCACTGGGCTTGTTGGGGACAAAGGGACTGTCACTGGGCTGCCCTGTTTCCCAGGGGTGGCAATGACAGGTGGGAGCAGGGACTTGGCAGTGGCTGATGCTTCTTGGTCCATGAACTCATCACCCCCACTGACCCTTCTGTCCCTGTCCCAGCTGGGAAAGAAGATTGAGATGGTGCTGATGGTCTATGACTGCGAGGGCCTGGGCTTGAAGCACCTCTGGAAGCCAGCGGTGGAAGCGTATGGTGAGGTGAGGCTTGCAGGGACCTCTGAGGTCAGGACCTCATCCCAGGTGTCCTTGGGCTGTGGGGTGACCCGGGGACTGGCTGTGACTCACGTCCCAGGGGCTGATAGAAGAGCAGGGCCTCAGTGGAGCTTGGGTGGATGTTTGGTTTCCCCACCTGCGCAAAGCCTGCAAAGATGGGGCTGCCCCAGGGGATGCTTGGGGCAGGAGGACGTGGATGCAAAGCTTTCCCCATCCCGCAGCTCCTGGCCATGTTTGAGGAGAACTACCCTGAATCCCTGAAGCGCCTGTTCATCGTGAAGGGTGAGCGAGGTGCGGGCATGCAGCCGGGCATCGTGCTGGAATGGCTGCCCTGACTCCTGGCTCTGCTTGCCAGCTCCCAAGATCTTCCCAGTGGCCTACAACCTGGTCAAGCACTTCCTGAGCGAGGACACTCGCAAGAAGGTCGTGGTGCTGGGATGTGAGTGGGGCTGTGGTAACCTTCACCCTGTCCGTGCAGCCTTGGGGTCCCCCCCTCAGGCTGAGGTCCCCGTGCGGGTCTCAGCCCCCCTGAACGCCTTGCTATCCCCCAGCCAACTGGAAGGAGGTCCTGCAGAAGTACATCGACCCCTCGCAGATCCCAGTGGAGTATGGGGGCACACTGACAGACCCCGATGGGAACCCCAGATGCCCCAGCAAGGTGAGGAGCATCCCCTACAGCATGAGGGCTGTGGGATGGCCACATCCTGTGTGCAAAACCATCCCTTTGCAGATCAACTACGGAGGGGATGTGCCGCAGCAGTACTACGTGCGGGACCAGCTGGCACAGCCCTATGAGCACACAGTGGTGGTCAACCGGGGCTCGTCCCACCAGGTGGAGTGCGAGATCCTCGCCCCCGGCTGCGTGCTCAGGTGAGGGGGGGGTCCGTGCCCTGGGGGACAAGGGCAGTGATGCAGGCAGCAGTGACCCCAGGGTCCCTCTGGCAGGTGGCAGTTCAAGTCAGAGGGGTCTGATGTGGGCTTCGGGGTGTACCTGAAGACCAAACTCGGGGAGCGGCAGCGGGCAGGCGACATGACCGAGGTGTTCCCCACCCAACGCTACAACGCACACATGGTGCCCGAGGACGGCTCCCTCACCTGCTCCACGCCCGGCATCTGTGAGTGCCCCCTTGTCCCTCACCCCCGAGCTCCATCCCCAGCGCCCTGACCCCCCCACTCCTGCAGACGTCCTTCGCTTCGACAACACCTACAGCTACATCCATGCCAAGAAGGTGAGCTACAGCGTGGAGGTGCTGCTGCCCGATGCCACCTCGGCCCAGCAGATCCAGCAGCTCGGGGACAAGCTGGGAGAGGTGGCCCTGGACCAGAGCCCGTGACGGCAGTGCACGGGATGGAAGATGGGGAACGGTGCCCCGCGGCTCAGGGACCCGGGGGGCTGTGCCCGGGGCTGTCGGCCCCTCTGTGCCTTACGTGGCCCCCGCCGGTGGGGCTGGGTGCGGTGGGGGCAGTAAAGGGATGGACAGTGAATGGCTTGACTGGTTGTTGTCCCTCCGATCCATCCCCAGGCCCCGCTGCCCCCTCCGCCCCTTATCCTGGCCCTCCTCCCCCACTCAGCCCCACAACAGTGTCCCCGTGCCCGTCCCCCGCTGCTCCCCCACGGCCCGGCCGCGCATCCCACCCACGTGACGGCTGCGGTAGGGTCACGTGCTGCCCGGCCTTGCCTTCGCGGCCACCATCTTAGACCCGGGCAAGTGGGCGGTACCCGGGAGGGGGCGGGGCCTCGCGGTACGATGCGCGGGGGTGAGTGGGGCAGGGGGCGTGGCCTCGAGCGGGCGCTGGCGGGAGCGCGCCATGGGGGCGGAGGAGCCCGACCCCTACCGGGACACGTGGGTCCGCTATCTGGGTGAGCTGCGGCACCGCGACCGGCACCGGGTACTGCGCCCGGCACCGGGTACTGCGCCCGGCACCGCCACCGGGAACCGTGCGCTGGGGCTGGCACGGGGAACCCGGTACCGACAGTGAGAGCGGGTACCGACACCGCCGCCAGCGCTCGGTATCAGCGCTGGCGCGGGGTACCGGCAGCGGGCAGCAGCTCCCGCCGCTCCCCGAGCTCCGGGAGACTCCGTCCCCGCGTTCCTGCCCCCCCTAAACCCTCTGCCCGCTGTCCCGTCCCCCCCCCCCCCCGCCTCGATCCCCGCCGTCCCAACGCTGAGACCCAAGGTGACCCCGGGGTGGGTGTGACACCGCGTCCGCTGAGCCCTGCTGCCCCCCAGGCTACGCCAACGAGGTGGGCGAGTCCTTCCGCCCCATCGTCCCGCTGGCGGCCGTGTGGGCCAGCTATGGGGTGGCCACAGCCTACGTGACCGCCGATGCCATCGACAAGGGCAGGAGAGCTGCGGCGGTGAGTGTCCCCCCCCATTGCCGCTCCCCCCCATGGCCCCGCCTGCCCCCATCCCACAGCCGCTCTGCTCTCCCCCAGGTCCACGCACAGGACCCCGGCAGGGCACGGCGGGTGGGGGTGGCAGTGGTAGACACCTTCGTGTGGCAGAGCTTGGCCTCGGTGGCCATCCCAGGCTTCACCATCAACCGCCTGTGTGCCGCCTCGCTGGCCCTGCTGGCCTCCCTCACCCGCTGGCCTCTACCTGTCCGAAAGTGGACCACCACTGCAGTGGGGCTGGCTGCCATCCCCATCATCATCACCCCCATCGACAGGTGAGCATCGCAGGGACGGCCACCATGGTCCCACGGTATTTCTTGGAGTGAGCTGGGGACACATCCCTGCAGTGGGGGAGGGAGGAGCTGATGGGGATTAGCAGGCACTGGGGATTAGTGGTGTGACACTGGGGACAGCAGGAGGGTGGATGAGCCACATTGCAGGGGGACCCCAGGGTGACGTTGTAGGGCTCATCCCCCCTGCTGCAGGTCTGTGGATTTCCTGATGGACTCCAGCATCCGCAAGCTGTATGGCACTGAGGAGCCCCCGTCTGCACCCTGAGCCACAGGGCTGTGCAGAACTGGGCGGGGAAACAGAGGCACACTGCTGGCTTTGGGGTGCTGCACCCCCTGCACTGTGAACCCACACTCAGGTTGTGGCCATGGAATGGCTGCATGCACCCTGCACTTGGTCCTAATAAACTATTTCAAACGTTACCTGCTGTGGGTGGTGTTTGGGTATCAGGAGAGGACACGGCATCAGCTCCCCAGGGCAGCAGATCCTGCCCCAATGCTCACACCCCCTGGGAAGCCCCATCCTCACGGGTGTTGCAGGGTTCCCACACCTCCATCCCCACGCAAGAAAAGAAGTCACACACTTAAAGAAAAGAGACCTTTTTATTGCAGAGAACAGCTCACACCGCACCCAGCTCCAGGCTGCGGTACTCCGTCCCACTCTCAGCACGTTCCTCCATCTCTCGGGGGACCAGGGCCCCCACCACCGCCTGCAGCTCAGCCTGGAAGGGACACTGCCTCCTCGGGGGCCGCCGGCCACGCCGTGCCCCACGCAGCCGCCACGCAGCCAGGCCCAACCCCAGCACACTGCCCACGATGGTGGCCACCACCACAGCGCTGCCCACCAGGGCCAGCCCGACCAGCAGCAGCTCCTTCACGGTGCGGCACGGCGCTGCGGGACAACGCGGTCAGGGGGGGTTGGGGCAGTGGGAGCCCAGCTCCCAGCCTGGTATAGCTTGGTTTAGGGTCGTGGGGAGAAGCTCGGGGTCATCTGCTCACCTTCAAACCACGGCTCCAGTTCCCGTACCAGCACTGGTCCCGCTGTCTCCCAGTGGAGTGTCCCTTCTCCCGGGAACTCTGCAGGGATACGCACCCCTACAGCTCCTCTGTGTGTGGCTGCAGCTTTCCCCCACCCTGCACAGCCACCCCTAGGGATGTACCTTGCAGCTCCCCAAGCCTGGTGGCACCGTGGGGACACTGAGTGTCACAGCAGTCACATAGGGCGCTCCTGGAGGGGTCCTCTGCATTGTGCCACCTGGGAGGGAAGGACAGAGCTGGGGAGGGGGGGGGGTCTATGGATCCCCAGCTTCCACCCCCGTGGGCACCATGCCCATGGATAGAGATCCCTTTGGGTCTCAACCCTTCCCAGAGGGGTCCTTTCAACCCATCTGCACCCCGAGGGACTGTTGGGTTGAGCTCACCTGGCTGTGGTGTCATTGTAGAAGCAGGACACCGGGCCGTGCCTCCTGGCAGCCCATGCTGACAGCAGGCAGTGCACGTAGACCTGCCAAGACAGCAGTCATCCTCACTTCCACCTCCGTGGCCTCCTCAGGGGCTCTGACCACCCCACCGGGGAGCAGGAGCTGCTGGGAAGGGTGGCACAATGTGGGGGGAAGGGGGGCAGCTCTCCACCACAACCTCACCTCCTCCTCAGGCTCAGCCTCCAGCACAGGGGCCAGGATGGAGAGCTGGAGGACAGACGTCCCTCTCCACTGCTGGACAGACACACTGCCCAGCCCTGGGCCATGCAGACACCTGAGGAGACCCAGGGATACGTTAGGGACATTGCCAGGCTGACCCAGGACCTCTCCCACCCCCCACTGACCCATAGCGGTTCACCACCACGTAGCTCTTCCTCGGGTGATCCTGCTGCCCCGATCCCACACAGTAGCACTGCTCCACAGAGATCCTGGGGGACACATCAGAGCTGACATCCACCCTGGCCTCCAGGTGCAGCACAGCACTGCGGCTGAGCACCAGTGGACTCCTCGTAGCCCTGGGGTCTCCTGAAGGAGAAGGAAGGGAAGGCTCAGAGCAGCATCCAGCTGCAGATGGGATGTAGAACTTGGCCCAGAGCTCCAACCATAGGGGTCTTCGCCTCCAGCACTCCCCAGATTCTCAAGCCTGCCACGTGGGAGAGCTCAGCCCCTGCTCCTGGATGGCTGCTGGAGTCCAGGCAGACCCAATCTTCTGGTCTCCCTCCCCCACCCCTCCAGCACAACACAGAGCACTCACCATCCAGCAGCCTTAAGGTGAAGTTCACAGTGGGCTCCTCCAAGCAGGAATGAGCATGCGGCCCACCAGGTGGGGTGGAAGCAGCAGGCACTGAGGCCACAGTGTGCGTCCCCACACCCAGGGACACCCTCAGAGCAAATGCAGTATGACCAGAGGATACTGGAGCCATGGTGTTCCCTGCAGCAAGGGGAGAGCTTGGATAGCAGGGCTGGGCTACACCAGAGACATCCAGCTCCTCAGGTGCCCCTAGGGGCACAGGGAGCTCACAGAGCCCCTCTCCACCAGTGGGACATTGGGAACCAGCAGCAGGCCACCCACTTCCCCCATACAACCAGCCCTACTCACCTGCCACCCCCAGCACAGCCCCACACAGCAGCACCCAGCAGAGCTCCATCCTCAGAGAGCAGCAGCACAACCTCTGCCCTGCAGGCCTTTAAGTAACAGGTGGCTGCAAACTGCCCCCACCTGGAGCTGCTTGGTTTTTGTTTTGTTTTTCTGGGAGGGAGGAGGAAAGGGATTTGCTGGATGTTCTCTGCAGCAAAATCTTGCACAGTCCCAACCCCTCCACTTAGTTTTGGTCCCACCACGTGCTCCTGGTCCTAAGCACAGTCCGGCATCGTCACCTTGTCCTGGTGTTAGCTGTGCACACAGTCTGTCTTGGTGGTCCACGAAGAGGTGGCCCTTTCTTCGTCCCACTGAACAAAATAAGTCCCACTATGTGGTCTCAGTCCCATCCTGGCCCTACCACCCCACTCTTGTCCCACCTCACAAGTCCTGCTCCCCAGCACACCACCTTCCCCCCCCTTGGCACCCACCCAGCTCCATTCAGTGCTCCTGCACTGCAGAAGTGTAGCTGTTCTAAGTCAGCCCTGGGGTCCTGCAGAAGGCCACGAGATCCATGGGAGCCTCCATGCAGCCCCCAAGTGTCCACTCCTGCCCATCCCAGAGAGCATCTTTGGAGCTCTCCCCCCCCGGTGACAGCCCAGAGCCTCATCCAGTCCCCGCAGAGAAGAACAAGACCAACGGAGACCAGCTGGACCATTGGTGTATTAAAAACTGCCAAATATACAATACAATTATCTTACAAAAGTAGAATTGCTTTTTTCTTTCTTTCTTACTTTTTTTTTTTTATTGCTTTCCTTCACAAACAGAGCAGAACATGAACACACAGAGGGGACAGGGCTGGGCTACCCACTGCTACCCCATGCCCCAGGCAGGTGACAACCTGCTGTCACCCCTGTGGCCACGTGGTGCCATGGCCTGGGCCACTCTCGGCTTTGCCCCATACCATTGTCATCCAGCCCAGCCAGGACACCCGAGGGCTCCCCATGATGTGGTGGTTCCCACTGGGGCTGTCCCCACCACCAGCTCTGCCCAGCCCAGCCCCACGCTGCTCTTGCCTTGTCCTTGTGTTTCATTTGTGCCAGGTGCTGGCACTGTGGGGACCCTGCTCCACGCCTGCTCCCCACACCAGTTCTCACCAGGCCCCATGGTCCTACCAGGGATCAGCACCACGGGGTCCTCTAACTGGGAAAACAGCGTGCTGGGGGGACCTGCTGCCTCAGGGTGCTGCGGGGATGCACTGGGGACCACTGCTGGCACAGCTTCGGGGTGGTTTTGATGCTCTCCAAACTCAAGCATGGACAGTGCTTAGAAACCTGTTGGGGCTTTCCAGGGGATCGATGGACACAGGTGCACTGAAGACCCATGGGCCGGGGAAGCCCAAGCAGCATGGTTGTCATGATGGGCTGAGACAGGGAGCCCAAAATCTGGGATGGAAGGATAGGGAGTGGTGAAAGCAGCCCTTTGGGAGTGAATCAGTGTGAGCTCCGAACTGCCCCCAGGTCTCTCATCCCATGCTCTGTGGGTCCCACTGCTGTCTGACCCCCTGTGCATCTCCAAGGGCGTGGTGGTGGGTGTCCATCGCTGCAATGGGGGCACGATGGGGCCCTGCCCCTCACATACCACCTCTGGCATTTCCACATGGGAGGAAGAAGTGGATGCTGTTGGGAAAAACCTCAAACTCCCAATCAACCCTAACAGCCTGCGTCCTCCAAACTGGGTCCCCACGTCCCCTGTGCCACTCTTGGGTGCCCAGGGTTGGCTGGGGACCCACAGTGGGGTCTAACCCAAAGACACACACAGTGAGGAAGACGTGAGCCGACAGCTCTCCCGCAGGGTGCCTGCTTCTCCTACCACTTGAGGAAGTCCCGCACGCGGCTCCACAGCTTGGTGATCCACAGATTGACCCCGAGGTCTGTCAGGTACTGGATCTCGGGTGTCAGCATCTTGCGGCACAGCTTCTGGTGCTTCTTGTTGATCTTCTTCTTCAAGTTGTAGCCCAGGATGGACTTCTCCCCCAGCGGCTGCCAGGGCTGCATGGAGGACTCCTGGATGGCGCTGGCGTCCACGGCGTGCCCCCCATCGATGCAGATGCTCTTCATCTTCTCATTCTCCCGTTGCAGCTCAGCCACATCCTTGGCCATCCGCTCCCTCCCGTACGCCTCCACTTTCTGCCAGAAGGTGGCATTGAAATGCCGGTAGAGCTTGGCGTCAATGAGGTTCCAAGATGTCGCCTTGTCATAGAGCTCAGGTGTCAGCCGGGAGACGGTGGAACCCTTGCGGGCGTTGAGCTTGAAGTAGAGGATGTCCTCCAGCTGCCAGCACAGCAGGTCCTTGAGCAGCACCAGGGACTCATCGAAGTACTCCAGCAGCATGACCAGGTGGAAGCGCTGCTCCACCTCCCGGATGCGCTGCTCCACCAGCGCGCTGTCGGCGTTCATGTTGTTGTCGTAGCCCAGGTCGAAGAAGAGGAGGTTTTGGAGGTAGTGCGCGTTGAACCCGTTCGGGTCGTAGTAATGCCCAGGGTCCCGCAGGAACTCGGCCAGCTTGTCCTCCCCCGGCAGCTTCCAGGTGAGCGGGATGACGCGCCCGAAGTAATGGAAAGAGGACTCGAAGAGGTAGGCAGGGTCCCGCAGCACCGTCACGAAGGCGGCGTCCGCCGGCAGGAGCTTGCGCACCTCCTCGTAGTGGAAGCGCATGTGGTTGCAGATGATGTTGAAGCACATACCCGGGCGGTAGTGCTGCACCTGGCTCCGCTCGAAGAAGGACGGGTAGTAGAAGTCGTTGCGGCCGTTGGGGAAGGCGAATTTGAGGCGGTGCTTCTCCCCAAAGCGGAAGAGGATGTTGAGGATGGTGCTGCTGGCTGTCTTGTGGGTCTTCATGAACATGATGTCCAGCTTGGGCCGGCAGCTGGCTCCCGAGGTGCCACGTGTGCTGTTGGAGATCACTGGTCCCTTGGCTTGCAGCTGGGAGGAGGAGCAGGAGGGGACGGGGATACTGGTGGGGAGGAGAGAGAGGACAGCGGTGAGGTGAGCAGAGGGGGACCTAAGGGCATGGTATCGCTGCCAGAGGAGCAAGCAGAACAATCCCTGTGCTATCTGAGATGCTCAGAGATGGTAACAGACACTCCAGGATTGAATGACTTCGGGCAACTCCGTGAAGCTCACTGATGCCGTGGGTATCACGGTGTAGAGCAGGAACAAACATACAGAATGCCCACATGCAGAGCTCTTTTATAAATGTGATAAAGTTAATGTTCTCTCTAGACGTGCTGCTCGCACACCTGGGGAAACAGCCATCACTTGAGCCCCACTGAGTGCCGGGTTTGCATGACACCCCCCTGTACCCACTTTGCTGGGAGCCCCCTTGCCCCATGGCGAGCTTCCCCAGGAGCCTTCCCATCGCACAGATGGGGCCAAGTGGGTCATGTGGGGACAATGACATCCCAGTGCAAAGCCACCAGGGTCAGCCTGGGTGACACAGGGTCCCCACACTCACTCTGTCATGCTGACTTGCAGCGGGGGCACAGCGTAGGAGTAGAGCAGCAGCATGAAGCTGGTCAGGAGGGTCCCCAGGACGAGCCCCTTGCACATGGACCTCCAGGGCTTCCCATGGTGGTACAGCATCGTGGTCACCTGTGAGGGGCAGAAGGGACACAGCTGTCAGCATTGTGGCTGATGAGGGATGGGGAGCATGGGGACCAAAGCTTATGGAAGGTAAATCATGAGAAATAAAGCACAAGGAGCACTACAGGAGGCTTTCAGGGACTGGGGAGAGG
This sequence comes from Cyrtonyx montezumae, assembly GCF_038088225.1. NCBI lineage: Eukaryota > Metazoa > Chordata > Aves > Galliformes > Odontophoridae > Cyrtonyx > Cyrtonyx montezumae. The sequence goes on from NW_027071970.1 coordinate 2,143,854, forward strand.
AGAACCAGTGCCAGGCTCATCCTTGGTCAAGAGGGAATTGTAGCCAAGGTGCTGCAGCTCTGCCTGTGCTGTACCCCTCTTCCTCATGCAGCAAAAACCAAAAGCAATTCCCTTTGCAAAAGCAAAACCCAAAGAGCTGGGGTGGGAGGAACAGGTGACTGCAGTGCTTCAACCCCAGCAAACATTTGGAAAGGGGAGAACTTGGCATGGAGCACTGGCACCACGGGAGATCCAGGTCCACACTCCTGGGCTGTGCCAGAGCTGCCCCTCACCACCCTCCCTGCACAGCCCCCCCGGCAGCACACGCATACACACACGTGTGCATGCACAGGGCACACACATCCATGAATCCTCGTGCATGTGTGCGCAGGAGCACACGCCCATCTGCGCATGCTCGTGCACGCAACGCACACGCAACGCGCACAGCTCCACGTTACGCACTCACGCATTCCTGCTCGCACACAAGGCCACGCACCCCCACACACAGACACGGGGGGGGGGGGGTCACACATCCACGCACCTGCACACTCAAGGACACGGCTGCAGGTGCACGCACGCCTTCTGCCAAGGGCGCACACACACCCGCACGCCCCGTGCCTGCAGCGTTGCACATGAGGACACATTTGCACGCACATCCCCCCCCCCCCACCCCCAGCACCGCCGCAGCGGGGCTGCCCGTGTGCCGCATTGCAGCAGGGCACTGTGCTGCGTGGGGACAGCGGCCGAGCCGTGCCCTGCCCGCCTGCCATCCAGCACCTGCACGGCCTCCATCCGTCCTTCGCACCATCGTGCCTCCCTCTGGATAACGCAGCGCAAACAGCCGCAACGGCCCCTGCAGCCTGGCACGCACTGCGGGCGGCGGAGACCTCCCCCGGGGGGAAATTTTGGGGTGAAAAATAAACCACGCGGAAACGCTACCGGGCCCCCGCCGTCGTCTCGCCCCGCTGTGCACGAAACCTCCCCGCAGAGCTTGGCTCCGTCCTCCTCCTGCATCTCTCCTGCCCTGTCCCTGCGGAGGGCAGCGAGCCACGCCGCAGCTGAGATTTCCATCTCGATGAATAATGGATGGAAAGCGTAACCCGATGCTGGGCACGGCTCGCCCTCACCGACCTTTTCCTTTTCCGAGCCGTGCGCTGCTCCCTGGGCTTTCTGAGCAGCAGGAATGATGGCGAGAGCACGGCCGAGCTGCCCACAGCATCCCCGTGGCTGCCGGAGCCCAGCCCTGCTGGCAGGGATGCCGAGGGGATGCTGAGCTCCACCCTGGCTGCCTCTTGGCAGGGTGTTCCTTGCAAACAGTTCCCAGCCCAGTCACTCTATTGACTTTGCCTCAAATGAGTGGCTTAATTATTAATAGCTCGGCAGGAGAAATGCCAAAGTGGAGGTTTTGTCCTGGGGCTCCTGTAGCAGTGGGGCAGCTGCTGGCGCCGGCTCTCCCCCGCTGGGGGGAAAGCTCCAGCTGCAGCCGGCAGCCGCAGTGCGGGGACACGGCCATGTCCCCCAGCACATCATCCACATCCCCTCATCACACTGCCATGCAGCCCCACGCCTGCATCCCCGCGGGTCAGTGGCTCCCCACAGCTTCCCTCCCCCTGGATTTTCCCCTACAGGCACCGACCAATTCGCGACCTGAATGTTGGGGAACCACGCACGAGGCAGCGCAGCCTCCAGCCCCAGGCAGCTCTGGTTCAGGCTGTATTCACCCTACACCGATGCCCACCACGGGCACTCTCCTCCCATCCCCCATGCCCTGGCATCTCACACTATGGGTGCTGGCACCGTCTTGTCCCTCACCTCCTGCAATCCCCCTGTGCCCGGCCCCGCATCCTCAGCCCCCATCACCTTTACCTTTGCTCCAGCTGCTCCCTGCGGACCGTCCCTCTCCTCTCCTCGGCTGGCCAGGGCGCGGGGCAGGGGGGGCAATGCTGCTCCGACATGGAACAGGTTCTTCCCAAGCAGCCTGCAGCCGCTGCCCCGTCCCTACTCCATCCCCTAAATGGCAGCTCCAGAGCACCCGGCTCGGTGAGGAAGGGGCAGCCAGATGAGAAGGACCTCCTTCCCCAGCGCTGCCGGCTCGAGGCGTGGAGCGAGGCTCCCACCGCCACCCTGAGCGCCGTCTCTCCTCCGTCTCTCCACCCACTGCCAGAGCACAGAGGGCTCATTCACCCCTGCTGCCACCCCGCGTGCACAACAACAGGGCTGTTTGTCTCCATCTGTGCCACCGCCATCAACGGGGACATTGTGGCCGAGTGCCCCGGCTCGCTGCAGCCAGAGCTGGCCCTGCGCAGGCCCGGCCTGGCGCTGCCAAGCCTGCACCCCCGGCTGCAGGGATGGGGCCGGGGGGGTCCTGGTGTTGGTGGGGGATGCTGGAGCACCTTGCTCTGTAAGCAGAGAGGGGAGGGGAGGCACCCATGGACCTCGAGTGGAACAGGGTTGTTTCCTGCTCGCTGGGGTGCAAGGGTGGGAGCCAGCCTCCCTTTGCCACCAGGTCCTGGTGGGTCAGAGGCTGTGTGCACCCCACAGCTCCTGTGTTCCACGGCAATGTCAGCAGAGCCATGCTGGAGAGCAGCACTTCCACCCCACATCACCCCACCGGCAGCCACAGAAGGGACCATTGTGCTCTGGGTGTGGCTCTGGCTCCTTCCCACCAGCCGGGGCTCTGCGTCCCTCACACCAATGGAGAGCAGACAACGCAAAGCTGATGTCCCATCACAGCCATTGCGTCGTGCCCAGCAACAAGAGAAGCGAGGACATTCTCCACTGCAGCAAGAAGAGGGACCAAGAGCTGTCCCCCCACTCCCAGGTGTGATGGAGGCACTGGCTGTGGGGCTGGCGGGTCTCTGCTGTCCTGGACACAGCTGAGCCCAATAGGGCAGCTGTAATGTCATAGGATGAGGGCTGATGTGCTCCCCACTGTGAGTCATGCCAGTGATCTGTCGCCCACCTCACCTGACCCAGAGTCACATCTGTCACCGCGGATGCTCTGCGTGGAGCACGCGTGACACTGGCTTAAGTCACGCGCCTGTTTCCTGGCTGCTCCCCCTTCACCACAAAGCTCTGGGGAAGCACCTGTTGGAAAGGGGAGCGAGAGAGAGTTCGATGTGAACACAGATGGACAGACAGGGCGAGATGCAGTGGTGGTGGTGGTGAAGGAGGGAGAAATGGAGGCTTGCTGGGGGACACAACCAGGCCGTGGTCATTTGTGTCCCCACCGCAGCACAGCTGTCACCACATTCTGTACCAGGGAGTGCTACAAAAGCCCCAGGAGGCAGCCTGGCTGAATGCCACCCTGAGACACCGCTTCCCTATAAACCCCCTGAGACAACATGGCACTCCCCCAAACCCTACAGAGCCCTCACAGGCACCGGTCCCGATCTCCTCCATGAGCCAGAGAGTGCAGGTCACACACAGCATACAGGAACCAGCTCCTCTCCCCTCTTCACCCCCGACCCCGGGCTCTGTTTACTGACCCCCACTCTGTGCCAGCAGTGTGGGGCTGTGCCCCGGGCACAGTGTGAGACCTGGGGCAGGGATGGTGGGGGGCAGGGATGGTGGGTGCAGCACCTCACAAAACAGCCACGTCTATGAAATACACATCTTTTGTATGTTCGAAGGAATAGAAGTGACATCTGCCCACACAGCCACCTCCTGGGGGTCAGGTACAGATCCATGGCCCAGGGGCAGGACCCATCCCCATCCCCATTCCCATCCCCATCCCCATCCCCATCCCCATCCCCATCCCCATCCCCATCCCCATCCTCATCCCCATCCCCATCCCCATCCCCATCCCCATCCCCATCCCCATCCCCATCCCCTGCACTGCCCCCCAGGCCCTGTGGGCAGACCTCCTTGGGTACACAGCAGCAGGTGGGCTCGGATCTGTTGGGTTTTGCTGGCTCTGGGGGCTGCCCGTGCTGGGGGAGATGCTGCAGAGGATCAGGGGATGTGAGCTGTGTGTCCCTGGGTGTTGTCAGGTGTGGGGAGATGGGGAGGAGAAAGAAAGAAGAAGGGGAGAGGAGGGGAATGAAGATGGGAAGAAGGAGAAGGAAGGGAAAGGGTGAGGAGAAAGGGAAGGGAAAAGGGAAAGGGAAACAGAAAGGGATGGAAAGGGAAGGGAAAGCAGGGGGGAGAAAGGGAAGGAAAACAGAAAGGGAAAGGGGGAGGAAATGGGAAGCAGGAGGAGAAAGGGAAGGGAAACAGAGGGAAAGGGAAACAGAAAGTGGAAGGGTGTTATGGTTTTATGATTTTTGTTATATTATTGATATTCCACATCATAACATCATGTTGTGTTTTGGGAGTTAAAGAGTCAGTGCTCCAGCTCTGCGGATCATTGATAGCTTTGGGTGTACCTGTCTCAGAAGAGAAGAACTCCATTCCCCAGAGGGCTTTGTGATGCTTTGCATTGTTACGTGTTTCCACTCAGAGGGAAAGATAAAAGCTGTCTGCGGTCACGGGACCACCCCTCCTCCCTTGGGGATGGAGCTCATTTGTTGGGTATTTGTTGCAGTCGTTAGCGTGGGTATTTGTGGGTATTTGTGGGTATTTGTGGGTATTTGTCGCAGCCGTTAGCGTAAGACCTTCGGTTTATCGGACGCTCTCTCTCGCTCATTTTATTTGATTCATTAGCCTCAATTCCAATTATACTGTATTATACTGTGTTATTTTGCTTTCTGATATCTTATTTAGTAAATTAGCTTTCCTCCTCAGATCGTCGCTGCTGTTTTGTTCCTAGGCCCATCTCCCTTTTTCCCTTCCCCCTTCCCTGGGGTGCGGGCCCCCTGCCTCAGTTGTCACGGTACTGGGTCAAACCATCCTGCAAACTGTTGACAAAGGGAAAGGGGAGGAAAGGGGAAACAGGAGGAGAAAGAGAAGGGAAAGGGGAAGTAAGGGGAAAGAAGGAGAACGGACACCACAATGGTGGTGGCCAGGTCTTAAATGAATCCTATGAAACCTCACCCCTCCCTCTGCAGCTCCAGACCATGTCCCGCACGCTCTCCCCATGCTCTGCACTGCTGGCCTGCTGCCCTCAGCTCCCAGGGGATGTCAGAAGCAGCCCCTGACCTCTGGCGTGTTTTCTTCTCCTTGCAGGGCTCCTTTCTGCAGACTGCTTCCAGCTGAGTGCCACAGGCTGCGCCTGCCTGGAGCAGGACCCCGCACTGAGCCCTGGGAAGCTCAGCACGGTGCAGGGTGAGGAGGTGCCAGGCAGTGCCACGGAGCTCGGGGGCTGTGGAGTCGTCCCCAGCCCTGTGTGACACTCGGGGACTGATCCACACCTCCTGGCTGGGCCTGGGGTCTGCCTGCAGCACGGTCCTATCACCCCCACAGCAGCCAGAAAGGTACAGACAATACACAGCATGGGGAAAGCATCACATTTTTTTTAATTAAAAGAAAATAAAATAGCAGTACAAGCAGAGGCTAAATGCAGCCCACAGCGTGGGTGGTGGAGAGCAGCTCCGTTCTGGGTGGTGGGTGAGCTCCTCACCAATGTTGAGGACAAACCCCGCTCCTTGTGCTGGACCCCCACCCTCTGTACACACCACCACGACCCAGCAAGGCCTGGTGGGACTCTGACAGTCTGCACGCTGCAAGGCTGCAGGCATGCTAAGTGAACACCAGAGGGAGGGAGCGGAGCTGCAAAAGCCCAGAGATCACCCAGGCCTCCTGTTCTTCAGGCACCACTCACTGCCCTAAGGATGCTTAAAGAGCACAGAGAGGACACGCCCGTGTCACTGAGCCCCAGGACAGGTAATGGCACCGACCAACACTCCTCCACTTCCTGTGTGGAGGGAGTCCTGGATAAGGCACAGCAGAAGGTGTATTTACTGATGGGCAATATTTTTAATTTGGTATTTCTGTCCCAAGAGGAATGCTGAGGGTTTTTTGCCCTCACAGGATGGTCTCAGCAGCACACAGCCATTCCAGGCAGGGTTAGTCCCCAAAGTCCCATCACGCTCGTCGTGCCTTCTTGGCTTTCTTCTTCTCCTCTTTCACGGCAGTGTCGTGGGCTTTCCTCTTTGCAGCCAGTTTATTTGCCTGCACAGAAACACAACCCAAGTCCCACAGTCAGGTCAGTCCCCACACACACCAAGAGCTGCTCCAACCTCAGCCCCACCAAGCTGTTCGATACCAGGAGACAGAGCCGAGCAGTCGTGCCCTGAGTTTCACATGCTGACCATGTGCTACAGCCCCAGGCAGGCACAGGGAGTTCTGCCCAGAGTCTGAACACAGCCTGGTAATGCTGGAGAGGCATGAACAGCCTCGTACACCTGAGGTCAACATCCTCACTGCATCACCAGGTACAGGGAGGAAACCCCCAGAGCTCTGCAGCGCTGGCAGGACTGATCGATGTGGGATGTTTGTGCTGGTGCAGGCTCACCCTGGAAGAGTGGCTTCAGCTCTGCCCAGCCCCACAGCAGGGCAGGGAGCCTGGGACTATGGGCAAAGCTCCGTCCTGCAACCAGAGGTGGGGAGCACCTCAGAAGTCACTCCTTCCTTACAAGTTGAGGACAGACCAGGACGTATCTCTAGCTGCAAACTGATTTGGGGAAGACCTAGCGCAGGGATCCTTGGCTTGGGGCATCCCTACACTCCTACCTCTCGGATTTTGCGTTTCTTTCCAAACATGATCTTCTTGTAGAGGTATTTCTCCCTTTTCTTCATCATCATGATGGCCAGGCGCTTCTCCTCGCTTTGCTGCTCCTGCTCCAGGCGCTGCTTGTCCTCCAGCCGCACTTTGCCAGCGGTCACCTTCACGGGAAGCGCCTGCAGAGAGCACAGAGCTCAGGACCCCGTGTGCTGGGAACCCCAGGGGCTCTTCCACACTACTCAGTGGTAATACAGAAGACACAGCATCCTCCCTGGTCACCCCCAGAACGGGTGGCAGGACAGTGGCAGACAGGTCCTGAGCACAAACAAGAGCTGCAGCTCATGAATGTGGGCTGAGGATCCCAGGATGCGGTGAGTGCTGTGGGAATGGTCCCAGAACAGGGACACACTGCAGTGAGCAGTCCCAGCAGGGACAGAGCTCACAGGGGCTGTCCCCTCCCTCCTAGGACTCCCACCCCACCGCCATGCACTGCACCTTGTTGCTCTGAGTCTTCTGCTCTTCCATCTTCTTCAATTTAATCTCCTCCTCCTTTTCAGACTCATCTTCCTCTTCCTCTTCCTCATCTTTGTCATTGTCATCATCCTCTTCCTCTTCTTCCTCCTCCTCACTCTCTTCACCTACAGAGAGACCGCTGTCACTGACCATGGAGGCAGACAGAGCTCTGCTGAGGCAGCAGCACTGCCTGGGTCCTCTCCACTCCAGGAGCCTGGCATCACCTGGGTCCTCGCCCCGCTGCATGGCCAGCAGCTTCAGCTTCTCAGGAGGGATGTAGTCTCCTTCCTGCTCTGTGACGAAGGGCGAGAGGTGCGGGGGCAGCAGCACACCGGGGAAATAATCTGCTACAGGGAGGCACAGCCTGGCATTGACTGAGTCAAAAACCCACTGAGGCTGCAGGTAATACCTGGGGGCAGAGGGAGACAGGGCTGGGGGTCAGACACTGCCTTCCTGCCACATGCTCTGGTGTCTAAGGGGCTGCAAGACTGCAGAAGAGCAGGATGGGAACAGACAGAGCGAAGGACAGCTCAGGAACAGCCCAGGAACGGCCATTCCAGGGTCAGGACACCTGGCTCACCTGCCCACAACCTGCTGCTCCACCCGGGGACGGTCAACGATCTGGTGTGTGATGGATGGGTCACTTACATCATAGGTGGCACCGATGCACAGGGACCTGTCCCAGGACACTTGGCCCCCGAAGCACCTGTCAGTCAAACACACCAAGCAGTTGGTCTCACACTGACTCTCTCAGGGTCACAGTGTCTCTGCAGTGCCACTGGAGAGAACAGGGAAGGACAGCACGGGGTGGCAGAGCTGCAGGAACACTTCCCACCACGTACCGGATGATGAAGGCCAGGGGCTCTCGAGGCACCTCCCTGTTGAGGAAGAAGCGCAGCCCTTCAAACAGCTTTTTGTGCTTCTCCAGTGCCTCCTGCTCCTTCTTCCTCGCATCCATCTGCTCAGCAGTCTCCTGCTCAGGGGCAAAGCAGTCAGCCTCTTCCCCACACGCAGCACAGCTGAGCTCCTCTCTGCAAAGAGGGCTCTTGGACACTGACCCCATCCCTCCTGCCAGTCCCCCTAGTCCCACACTGGGCACTGACAGCCTCCTCTCAGCCATAACAGCACGTGGGGTGGCTCAGCCCTGGCCACCGGGCTCTTACCCCCTCCACAGGGAACTCATCCATCTCCACATCATCCTCTTGGGTTGGTGCCACCACACGTGCCAGGCTGGCACTCAGAGCAGACAGTTTCTGCAATCAAAAGAGACCAACATGTAAGGCTCAGCCAGGGCTTTGGGAATGGGAAAAGGGGCAGGTTCACAAGAGGATGCCCTGAAACCAAGCACAGCTCCTCCTTTGGCCACAGCAAAGGTTGGCATCTCCTCCACATGCTAGACAGGCTGTGCTCCCCAAAGCCCCTGCACCAGTGCCCCACACCAGGGCACTGAGGTCCTCATGTACACACTCGTGACGACCCTGCTGGCAGCAGGGCCCCTCACCTCCAGGTAGCTCTCTGAATCCATGGCGTACTCCTTGCCTTCTGCAGGCTTTAGCTCAACCTCAGCCTGGCCATCGATCTGGACAGAAACAGAAAGGTGGGGAGATGGCTCCCAAACATGGTCTGCCCCCAAATCCTCCCCTCCAGCCCTTCCACCACCTGTGCAAACCCCCGGGGGCAATGCTCCCTGCGGTGTGTCCCCAGGGCAGGTGGTGGCCTTACCTTGGGGGGGTAGTGCAGGTTGAGTGAGTGGTAGAGGCGAAAGTTGACAAAGCCAAGCAGGGTGGTATAGAACTCGGTGAAGGTGGCCATCACACGATAATCCACGTCTGTTGGGTGCTGTGGGCACACGGGGAGGAGAAGGACACAGGAATGAAGGAGGAGACTCCCTAATAAAGGACAGGGTGCTGCCTGCCCAGCACCAGCTCAGGGAATTAAACTGCTCCTCCAGGTGATGTGGGCAGGCGATGACAAAAAAGAGCAGGGCCAGGAGTTGAAACACAGCAGGAATACAGCCAGCCCCACGACAGCCACGATGCAAAGGATTGAGGAAGGTCGTGGGCTCACTGAAGGGATGCTGGGGAGGTGACACTGCCAAGAGCTGTACCAAAGGCCACAAACTGGGAATGCTCCAACCTAAGCGAGTCCCAAACAACATGGGACAAAAGGAGAGCGCTGAAGCAACTATGAGCTCCTGCATGCCAGTGGTTGTGGCCCAGCAGCATCCACAGCTGTATCAGTCCTGCTGGGATGGCTGCACGAGGAGCACAGTGCCCTGCCGCCCTGCAACGACAGCACCAGGAATCAATTCACCTTGGCACTTTCAGCTGAGCTAACTGCCAGTTAATCTTTAGTTCATGGGCAAAACATACTTTAATAATTGACAAAAAGAGGAAAGAGAGCTGCATAGACTGGTACAGCCAGGCACCAGGGTCTGGCAGAAGGGCCCCGTGGCCTCCACTTGTTTTGTTTCTTTGGCAAAAGAGCGAACAGATGTCCCCAACACTCCGCCCTGGCCCCAGGGAGGGGAACAGCAGCAAAAGCACAGGTCCTGCTGCACCCAGGTACTCACGTCATGGGAGAAGGCGTAAGGAGTGATCCAGGTGATGAGCTGACCCAGTACCTCTGCCTGGTAGTAGATGCCCTTGATGGAGAGGAAGACCTGGTGGGAAAAGAGCGATGAAGGCTACAGGAACTCCCAGTTCTCAGCAATCTTGAGTGGACAGCAGGGATGCAAAGGAGCACTGGGGACAGCCAGCAGGACCCATCCCTCCTCAGAGCTCCCACCTTGCGCAGGGAGCGGGAGGCGATGACGAAGTTGAGGAACTCAACAGCCAAGCGTCGGCACAGCTGGATGGTCTGCACGTGGCACTTGCCCGTCCGTGGGAAGGTAGAGAAGAGGAAGCACATGGAGAGGGCATCATCCAGGTCCCGCAGTGCATCCACAAAGGTGGGGTACCTGCAGCAGGGCAGGAGGGAACGGTGCCATCACTCCCGGCCCCAGGCAGAGCTGCAGAAGCCGGTGGGAACCTCGTGCAATAAAGGGATGGGCATCCACAGCTGTGCTGGAGCACCAGGCAGTCTGTGGGGACAGGGCACACAGAGCCTCGCAGGGACCTTCTGACAGCACTGCAGGGCTTGGCGCTGCCCTGGGAGCCAGGAAACTCCTTAGCTCAGGGACAACAACAAACCCAGCTTGACAGCTCCTGCCCTGAGCTAACAGCCTTGAGCACGTGTTGGGGCAGGAGACCGCGTGACCCCACAGCTACAACAGAACACCCCGAGCCGTGTCAGGGCAGCACCCAGCTCCCAGAGCTGCTGAAGAGAGGCAAACTCAGCGAGGGCTCACCTCTCCTTCACGATGTGGTCGAGCTTGTAGGTGGGCTTGTTGTCCTTCAGCCGCTCCGCCGTGCCCCACTCGCTCTTCCCGTACGCCTTGCGCAGCTTACGGACAAAGATCTGCAGGCAGAGCGGGGCTCAGCGCGCTGCGGGGCCGCACAGCGCCCGGCTCCGGCACGGACAGTACCTTGTACTCCCGGAACTTGTTGACGATGGGCTCATGGAGGAGGAATTTGATGTCTTTGAGGAGATAGAAGGTCCTCGCTGCGGTGGAGCCTTTGTTCACCTTCTTCTTGTGCTTGGGCTCATGCGGGTAAATCCCCTTCAGGATGCACAGGCGTCTGCGGAGGGAGGGATGCGGGGGTCAGCCCGATGCGCAGCGGCCCCACACGGGAGGCAATGGATGGGCACCGCGCTAAGGGCGGCCCCGCGCCGGGACTGCCGCACCTGAAGTCGGGCAGGCTGAGCTGCAGCTTCTTGCGGGCCTTGTTGCGGGTGATGTAGTTGGTGGCCGAGCCCCGCTGGTACTGAGGAGGAACACGGAGGTGTCACGGGGGGAGAGGCGGGGGGGGACAAGACGGGATGCACGTGGGGGTAACGGGGAGAAATGGGGAGGGCTGGAAATGGGGAACGGGGGAAACCGGAGGGAAAGAGGGGGAATACGCGAGGGGTGGGGAGGCAGTAAGGAGAAACGGTGTGGAGAAACAGGGAACGGGGGAGGAAAACGGGAGAGCCGTGCGGCCGGGACGCGACCGAGCCCCAGGGAAGGCTGAGCGGGCGGGCCGGGGCCCCGCAGCACGGCCGAACCCCCCCGGTACCTTCTTCTTCTCCAGCCCACCCATGGCCCCGCCGCCACCGCCGCGTGCTCCGCCGCGCGCAAGGCCCTCAGCTGCCCTCGCACCGCCTGCACCGCCCCGCTCCGCGCCCGAGCCGGAGCCCCGCCGGGTCCGAGCCGCCCCGAGCTGCTGCGGGGATGAGGGATGCGGGTGGGACGCGGGGGCGGTGAGACGGGGGGCGGTGGCGGGGGGGCGGTCATTCAGGCGCGCCGCGGGCAGCCCCAACCCTGCCGGTGGGGTCCTGCGGCGCGGGGCACGCTGGGAGGGACAGAGGCGCGGTTACGGCAGGGGGCGTGGCCACAGCGGGAGCGTGTTATCGCAGGGGCGTGGTTACGATAGAGGGCGTGGTTATCGCAGGGGGCGTGGTTGCGACAGAGGGCGTGGTTAGTGCAGGGGGCGTGGCTTTGCTCTCAGGGTGCCCTTAGCTGCGGGGTGCGCGCAGGGTGCCAGGTCGGGGGATGGGCGCTCTGCTTGGAAACCCCGCTGTCCCCGTAACTCCTCCCCAGGGCCCCCGGCGTCCCGTCACGCTGCCGTGCCACCGCCCCTCCCCAGCTCGGTGCCCCTGACCTGCCCCGCTCCGTGGCTGACCCAGAACGTGGGGTCGTGACCGCCCCTTCTGCTCCTCCTTATCTGCTCTCCCGCAGACAAAGTCCTCGCCCATTTCTGCTGACTCTATCCCGGAGTGCGGAACTGTCTCAGTCATCGCCTTCCTGCCCGGCGCCGCTCATCCTGCTGTCACCCGCTGTCCCCACGCCGCGATGTGGCTGCTCCTGGCCCTGCTGCAGGCTGCGGTGCTGCCCGCCCGGCCCTGCGGTGAGTCTGGGCTGCTCCAGCGCACCGTGTCCCTGCCCCAAAGCGGGGCCCCCGGGTCCAGGCTGCGGGTGGGAGCTCAGCGGTGCCGAGCGTTGGCTTTCCCGTGTTCCCTTTTACCCTTTTCCTGCCTCGTTTCCCCCTCTCTCTGCTTGCCTTCTCCCCCCCCCTGTCGTGCAAAATGTTGGGGTTCAACTTCACGAGGTAGAGGGCACACGTAGGGGTGAGGACACCCCACTCCCCGGTGCTGGGGGGCACTCACTCCTTGTTCCCCCATCCTCACGGGGACCCCGCGGGGACAGAGGCTCCGGCGGAGGCGGCGGTGGCAGTGCGGGCATTGGGTGCACGGCTGCTGGGGGTGGCGATGGAGCCGGGGCAGGATGCCGACCCCGGCGTCTACGTGGGGCTGCGCCTCGGCAGCGAGCACGACCTGCGCGTGGAGCAGCGCTACGTGCAGCGCCTGCAGGACGTCTTCCAGGGACGCTACGGCCGGTAGGTCCCCGGCGTGTCATAGCGGGACATCCCCTGTCTCTTTTGTGGTCCCACTGATGCCAATCCCTGCAGGAGTCTGCACGCAGCCAGCCACTCATCCCATGGCCATCGGCACCGCAACAAGTAGGTGATGGGGTGCGGATGGGGATGTGTGGTCCCCGTGTTCCCCAAGCACTGACCCCACTGCCTGCAGGAGCTCCATGCCGGAGACGGGGCGTCTGGCACTGTACCTGCTGGGGCTGCGTGCTACCTGCCCCCTGCCAGACCCCGCTCTCCTGCGCTTCCCAGTGACATGGCTCAAGTATTACCTGGAGAAGGACTGGGCAGGTGAGGTACCCCACCCACAGAGGGCACCCCACGGGTGCTGGCAGTGCAGCTCTGCGGCCACCAGCTGGCTTTGGTGACAGCAGTGCCCTGTCCCCAGGCTCCCGGCAGCACGGCCATCCTCTCACCAGTTTCTACCAGTACAGCCTGGGCGTGCTGGCTCTCTGTGTCCACCACAAGCGGGTGCGTGAGGAGGTGATCCAGCGGCTCCTGGTGGCCGAGCGGCACCGGCACTTCGGGCACGCGGATGGCAATGCTGTGGGTAAGGGTCAGCAGGGAACCTAAAGCATGTGTGGGGTGGGTGTGCAGCATCTGGGGTGACGCAGCCATCTCCGCAGACACGGAGGCAGTGGCAGCATTGGCTTTTGCATGCCTGGAGAAGGAGCGACACATCAGGGCTGGGCTGGCAGCAGAGCTGCGGGCAGCAGTGCACAGGGCCAGGGCAAGGCTGGTGGAGGCACAGAGAGCAAACGGGCTCATTGGGAACACCTTCAGCACCCCCTTGGCCATGCAGGTGAGTGTGGGCACTGGCACGGAGCGAGCGCGGGAGCGTGGGACACATGCAAGGTGCAGGCATTGGTGCAGGTCTGACCCTGAGTCCTGTGCTGAGCGCTTCCTTCCTCCCCTCCCAGGTCTTCATCGCCACCGACACATGCAGGACGCAGCCGGCGTACGGCCGAGCCATGGCTGCACTGCTGCAGCACCTGGACACCTTCACCACTGCTGCCACCATGGCCCAAGCACTGCTCGCTCTGAACGGCCGCAGCTACCTGGGCATCTCCTCCATGCAGTGCCAGGAGGAGCTGGGTAGGAGCAGGGGCCGTAGGGCAGCGGGTGGGCAGTGCAGGGCTGGCACTGATGGCACCGTGGCTCCCTGTCACAGACACGTTGATGCCTGTCTTCTTGGAGCCCGCAGCCCCGGGGCCGCGCAACGTGACGGTGCGGTTGGTGGTGGAGTGCCCGGTGCCGGAGTGCCCCCAGCAGCTGCTGTATGACAGCTCGGTGCCCGCGCCTGCCGGGGCCTCGCTTCTGGACCTGCTCAGGGCAGCCCCGCCGCAGGGATCCCAAAACTTCACGTGAGCGATCGTATGGTCAGGGGCTGTCCTTTTGTCCCCCTGTCCCCTCCGCTGCGTCCCCGGGCCCCTCACTCTGCTCTGCCCTCAGGTTTGAGACCCAGGACACGGCATATGGCCCCTTCCTGACCTCGGTGCTGGGCATGGCTGCATGGCCAAAGGAGCGGCACTACTGGCAGCTGCTCAGCGGGGTCGGCAGCAGCCTGCAGACGGGTGAGTGCTGGGGGAACACGGAGATGTAGGGACACAGGGATGTGTCCCTGTCCCTGCAGACACACTGCTACCCCGGCCACCACGTCTCTCGGCAGGCATCGCCGACTACAGACCGGAGGATGGGAGCACCGTCATCCTGCGCCTGAGCAAGTGGTAGCGGAGCTGGTGATGGGATGATGGCAATGAAACGTTGCAGCACCGCCGGGCTGTGCAGTGATTTCTCCGTGCGCCGAGCAGGGGCAGGATGGGGGCGGGGCGTGGGCTCCGTGCTCGGGACTCCCTGCTCTCATTGCTGCTCGGGTGGCTGAAAGCCTCCGGGTTGTGGTGTGCACCATGCCGCCGAGGGTGCACGACCCTCCGGAGCTGCTCGTGCCCCGGGCAGTGGGCTCACAGGGATTTCAGCAGCAGGGGTGCAGCTCCCTGCCCCCACCCCGGGGGCCGAGCGTGACGGCATCGGTGGGGACCGTTCCGAGCCGGCGCTGGGACGCTTCGCTCCCGGATTTGCGTGCTGTCCAGCCAAACAACGCCTGTGCTGGGGGTGCAGATGGCAGCGAGCGCTGCGCGGGGCGGGGACCGGTGGCGGTGCCAGGCCTGCGAGCCACGGCGCCCGCCCATGAGTCACCCGGGGACACTGACGCAGCCGCTCCGTCACCGGGAAGGCCGTCCCCGCTCCTCCGTCACCGCTCCCCCGGCTCTGGCGGTGATGCGCGGCCGCCGCCTCCGAGCTCCCCGCGCGGTTGTCGTCCCCGCTGCTCCGCTCTCGCGTCCCGGAGCTCTCCTGCCCGCACCGCGGTGACGCCCGCCGGCTGCTGGGGGAGGGCCTGCCCGTCTTCGCTCCCCGTCGTCCAACTTCGCTCCTCCGCGCCGGTGCCGCTCGCACATGGCACCCCGCGGCTGAACCCACCGCTCGCCCGCACCGGCCATGTGCCCGCGGTGCCCCGGAGGCGATGAAGCAGCGATGACGGCCGCCGCTGGGAACCTCCGACCCCGCAGACCCGACCCGGGGCAGCCGGGGGAGCGACCACCGCTGCGGCTGGTGCTGACCGTCGCGGCGTGGCTGGGCACCGGCACCGCGCTGGCCGGTCTCAACAAATGGATTTTCGCAGCCCACGGTTTCCGCTACCCGCTGCTGCTCTCCTCCCTGCACATGCTGGCGGCCGTGGTGCTGGGCTACCCGCTGGGCTGGGTGCGAGGACCGCCGCCTCCTGTCCGGCCGCGGATCTACCTGCTGAGCCTCACCTTCTGCGGCAGCGTGGCTCTGGGCAACCTGGGGCTGAGCCTGGTGCCGCTGGACGCGGCTCAGGCCGTGCACGCCACCGCCCCGCTGGCCACCCTGCTGCTGTCGGCACTGCTGCGGGGCCGCCGGCACCACCCGCTGCAGTACGCGGCCATGGGACCCGTCTGCGCCGGGGCCGCGTGCAGCATCGCCGGAGGTGTCCGCTTCCACCAGCCCGGGGGCTGCGTCCTCCTGGCTGCCACCGTCCTGCGTGCTCTCAAGTCGCTGCAGCAGAGTAAGTGCCACCTGTCTGCCCTCGGGATGTCCTGGTGACGCCGCGCCAGGGATGTGCCGGCGCTCGTGGCACCCCAACTGTCACTGTGCTCCGGGCCCCCAGGGGCTCCCTCGGTGTCACAGCTGCTCACTCTAGCTTTGGGGCATCCCTCTCCCAGCAGCGCCTTGTGGCTCTGGTGTCCCTTCCCCTCAGTGTCACCCCCTGCCCACTGTGTCCCCACTGTCACCTCTGTGCCACCCTCATCCCCCTGCCCTCAGGTCTGTGCCTGCTCCCGGACCCACTCCCAACCACCGTCCCATCCCTGTCCCCTGTGTGTCCCCATGTGGAGCTGCACCATCCCGTTAGGGCCCTGGGCCACGGCCGGAGCAGTGGCACCACCCAGGCTGCGATGTCCTCGGCAGGCAGTGGGGAGGAGTGCCCTGACCACACTGTTTTTTGGAGGGCTGGGTGCGTTTCCTCTGCCCGTGACTCACTTGGGCACCACCGCTGGGGCCGCAGCCTGTGACTCACTGGGCCACGGGATAGGGATGGGGATGCGATGGGGGTTTGGGAGGGGAATAGGGTGAGGATGTGGGTGGGATGGAGCTCGCTCATCCCCAGTGCCAAGGGACAGCGGGGAGGGCGGAGGGCGGCCCGCATCCCTTCTCCCAGCAATTTTCGTGCTGTTGTACCCCAGCAGGGGCTCTGTGTGACTGCACCCTGTCCCCCCCCCAGGCCTGCTGCTGCAGGACGGCCGCCTGGACGCCGTGTCCCTGCTGTGCCTCACCGCGCTGCCCAGCTTCTGCCTGCTCTTCGGGGCAGCCGTGCTGCTGGAGGTGGCCCCGGCGTGGCAGGGAGTGCTGCGCTACGACGGCTCGCTCTGGGGCTGCGTGCTGCTCAGCTGCCTGGGCTCCGTCCTCTACAACCTGGCCAGCTTCTGCGTCCTGTCCCTCACGTCCGCCCTCACCATCCACCTGCTGGGCAACATCACGGTGGTGGGCAACCTGCTGCTCTCCCGCCTGCTCTTCGGCAGCAGCCTGAGCGCGCTCAGCTACCTGGGCATCGCGCTGACGCTGGCCGGGATGTTCATGTACCAGCAGCCGCAGCTCATCGCGCAGCGCTGGGCGGTGTGGATGCGGCAGCGGTCCCCCCGGCACCAGTAGGAGGTGGAGGAGGTGGGACTCGGGTGTGGCACGTGAGGGTGAGCTGCTGAGCGTGGCACTGCGCTGGTGTGCACCATGTTGTGAGCACGAGTGTGCACGGCTCTGCTTGCATGGCACTGTGTGCTGGGGTGCGCTGTGCCGTGTGTATGTGTGCTGTGCACATGTGTGGGTGTGCAAGGCAGCGTGTCCACGTGTGTGTGCTGGTGTGCATAGCAACGTATGCACGTGTGTGTTTGGTGTGCACACTGTGTGAGCACACAGCTCTGTGCACATATGTGCCAGCATGTGTGTGTTCTGGACATGCGAGTGTTTGTGTGCACAGCTCTGTGCACAGGGCACACGTGCTGGTGTGCACAGGCTCTGCAGGTGTGAGTGTGTGAGTGCTGGTGTGTGAACGTTCCACGTGTGCAAGCAGGTCTCACACACGTGGGCACACGTGCTGCTGGGCACAGTCTACGTGTGTGGAGTGTGCGTGCAGAGCACCTTGTGCAGGTGTGTGCTGGTGTGCACAGACTGTGTGTGAGTGGTGCTCTGTGCACAGTGTTATGTGTGACAGCCTATTGGTGCGTGCACAAGTGTCAGTGCGCTAGTGTGTGTGTGCAGGTCCTTACAGGTGGGTGTGCATAGGCTCTGTGTGTGCACATGTATGCACCAGTACTGTGCATGCACGTGTGTGTGCATGCATGGGAGGTGTGTGCATGGCTCACGCCCCCGTGGGACAGAGCGTGTTTTGCCCTTGGGGTGCTGCGTCCCCAACTGGTGTCCCCAGTGGTGTCACCCTCCTGGTGCCGGGTGGGTGCAGTGGCACCAGGGCAGCTCTGAAATAAAGCTCTATTTTTGTCATACTCCATCCTCGCGTGCCATGACCTCACACCCAGACCTGCTGAGCCCCCACTCCCGGTGTGGGCTGTGCCTGCAGAGCTTCACCCACATGTGCTGGGACTCAGACGCCCATCGGGATAATGAGTGTTGAGGCTGCTTGCAGAAACACCCTGGGAACAGCTCCTTCCCAGCAGGGCCACCACGGTGCCACAGGGCCACTGCCACTGGTACCAGCGTCCCCAGGGCTCGTGGGGAGCAGTGCCCATCCCACAGAGCACCTGACAGGCACTGAGCTATCAGGACCAGCTTTGCCCTTGCCTAGGGCTTGGCTGCCGCAAGCTGTGTGTCCCTCTGCCTGTTTGCTTTTAGGGCTCAGATTTCAGGAGCTTTTCCATAGCAGGAAGCACGAAATGGCGTTTTGGGTTTCCTTCCAAAGGGCAAACCACACCAAGACAGGGCCCCAGCATGGTGAGTGCAGCACCTGGCATCCACCCTGTCCCCTGAAAGGGGCTGGAGGAGCAGGATCCCACAGCACCACGCCTTTGCCCTCTTTTCAACACTTTGTAGTGCTGATGGCCATCCCCTCTCTGAGTATTTCAGGCCATGATCTCAGCCCAGTGGCATTCCTGGTGCTGGGATGTCCCGAAGGGCTGTGGCCCTGCAGAAGACAGTGAGGTGCCGTGCCCCTGTGCCCTCTGACACTCCCATGGCTCTTGTGTCCCCACTGTGGGGACTTCAGCATCTCTTCCAGCCCCTTTCCAACAGCACGCTGTTGAAGTTCTGTTCTGTGCAGGGATTAGCTGCTGCCCTGGGGTGAGGCTGCACGAGCAGGGAGGGATCTGCATGTGGGAGGCAGAAAGGACTGGCTAAGTGCTTTCCCTCTGTCACATGTGAGATGATGCTCCCACCGGTGGGACCGTGACACGGACAATGCTGTATGACCTTACAGCGCAGCCCCAGGCTCTGCTCACAGCCCGGTCCCTCCACCTGCAGCAGCAGAGACTCCAACCACTGCTGGACAAGGAGAGTTTATTTCGGAGCTCCCTGCAGCTCCACCTTCTGCCGTGCCGCGCTCAGAAATTCCCCATACTCGCTTCCCGTTCATATACATCGGGTATCATCCCGGAGCGCGAGTGGACCATGTGGACGGTGTTGATGCCAAACAGCTCATACTCGTAGCAGATGAGCTGCTGCCAGAAGCCGTTGTTGGGTCGGATGATGGGCCGGCATGACCGGACCCAGGCGTGGGCGCTGAGCAGCGACATGATGTGGTGCTTCATCAGGTAAGCGATGCAGACGGTGGCCGAGCGGCTCACCCCGGCGGCACAGTGCAGCAGCGTGCGGCCCCCATGCTCACCCACGCTGTGGATCAAGTTGGAGACAGAGTTGAAGCAGGCCGAGATGGGGGCGGTGGGGGTGTCGGCCACCGGGACGTGCAGGTACCAAATGCCGGGGTGGGAGATGTTGGCCATCTCAAGGGAGATGTTGATGATGGTGGTGATGTGGTTGGCAGCCAGGAGCTGCGTGTTGCTCGCAGCCACGACATCGCTGAGGTAGAGGCAGGGGGTGATGCGGGACAGCCTGTGCCTATGGAGGTGCAGGGCAGCTCTCATAGCCCGCAGCTTCGTGCAGCGGCAGCGGTGGCCACTGCTGCTCCTCCTTCTTCTCTGGAAAATAAACAGCATTGCACGTGAGTGTAAAGACGGCCACACACAGAGTGTAGGTTGAAGGGGACCTTGAAGATCAACCCCTTGCAATGGGCTGGCTGCCCATTAGACCGGCTAGAAACCTGCCCTGGGCTGCGTTCCCCACCCCACTGATTCCATGGTAGTGCTGCATGCGCAGTGCGGGGCGTGGGGCCATGGAGGAGCTGGGCGGTGTGTGGCCCCGTGTCACCTTCTTCCCACTGCCCGAGAGCAGGGAGCCCACCAGGGCCTGGTGCAGGGCTGAGGGACCCCTCGCTGCGCCCTGAGGGTGATAGGACTCCTCACACTAGTGTGGGGCTGTGGGACCCTCTCAACACTGCTGGGGGCTGTGGGGCCCCTTTGTGCCATTTTGGGTTTGGTGTGACCCCTTCACTCTGGTTAGGATTGGTGGGATCTTTCGCACCACTATGGGGATGGGGGGATGCCTTGTTCTGTTTTAGAGCTGGTGAGACCTCCTCATACAGTTTGGGGGCTTGGAACACTCTTTAGGGCCCCTCACATCATTATGGGGACAGTGGACCCCCTCCCACTGGTTGGGATCCACGGGACCCCTCACACACACCAGATCAGAGATGGTGGGACCCCTCACACAGCCACACCAACCCAAGTCCCCATGCTCCTCAAAGAAGGCACTGCTCACACCCCACTCTGTGTGACGTGATCTCCCCCTGCTTGAAACAGCTGTATGGATTTGGACACCACGGTGGGTGAGCTTGAGCTCCTCAGCTCTCTGTCTCGGTCAGCTGGCCGCTCCAGCCACCATGTCCTGCTGCTTCTGGAGAAGAAGGTGACAACCTCCCTCCCCTGGGCTGCCATCCTGCCAGCATAGGGGAGGGTTTGTTCCGCTCTCTGCTGTGTTTTGGAGGCTGTGTTTTGGAAAAAAGGAGGGAGTTTCTCATCCCTTGGCAGCAAGAGCCACAGATGACGCGAGGCTGAGGAATGTCTTGTGCAAACGCTTCGGTCTCAGTTCCTCAGAACCCTGAAATTATCACTTCAGCCCTTAAATCTTCAGCCTGCCAGGTCCAAATGCAGATGCCAGCTTTGGGGCTCTACACAGCAGAGGGAGAAACAATTGCTGGGGTGGTCGGACCTGATGTGCACTTAGGTGTCATTCCTAAAACAGCCCTGTGATGAGACATGGGCAACACGTTGACACCTGTCTGCCCAGGAATGGGAATGAGCCAAAGGTTTTGTGACATCTCAGCAGCCTGATTGCCCCTTGAGGGCCTCTCAATTAGAGCACTGCAGTAACGAGTTTGTGAGCCACGAAAGCCTCTCCTGCAGGAAGTGGGGATACCAGGTGGAGTCTGGAATTAGTAGGGTGTCATCAGGACACTGACATGTCGAGGAGTCCCCTTCTTCAGCCTCACAGGAGGGAGCTGAGATGTCTTTTCTTCCATTCATCATTCTCTCATTCATGAAGCAGGGCCGATGGTCACCTGTGTGCCCAGCAGAGTGTGTAATGTTGTGGGTTTCGAGGAGTTGGGGCAGCACGGTTACTGAGAGTGAATTAGCACGAGTGCATCAGCAAAACCTACACTGCTCTGGTATCTGGGCTGCTCCTGCAGTGGAGGTGTGACACTGGAGGACAGGACACGGTTAGCAGGCAATGTGGGGATGGGTTGGGGTAGGACTTGGTGATCTTGGAAGTCTTTTTCAACCTCAGTCATCCTATGATTCTATGATTTCTGGTGGTTTTTTGTTTGTTTTCTTTTGTTCAGATCAGTGTTTAAAGTGATACGTATGGATTTTGCAGCTTCTTTGCTTTGAGGTCGCCTTCATGGCAGGGAGGGGCCTGGCAGGATGCCTTCTTTCACAGAGACGAGCACCACTTTGGAGATCTTAATGTTGAGGTTAGGACAGAGGTTTAAGGTCTTACATTTCCTTTCTTAAAGGCAAAGCACTTGGAAGAGTCCAAAAAGAAGACTGAACGTTAGCACATCCAGTTGAAGCAGAAGGCATCTGAAAGGTCTGAAAAATCCCTGGAGGTGTTCAGCTGCAGAGGTAGAAAGCTGTGTGCCCCTGCTGCTGGTGGCCAGGCTGCGAGCAAAGGGACGCGGGCACAGTGCTGCTGAGCGAGAAGGGATTGGGACAAACATCTGGAGAGCTCCTCCCGCAGGCTGCGCCGCACTGACTGCTGCCTTTCTCATCTGCTTGCCTGCATTTTCCGCCCGTCCTTCCTGGAAGCCAGTGCTCAGCCTGCTACAGCAAGAACCTGCACCGCCTCTCTCTGTCATACGTTACTCATTTATACAGACGAGGCTGATGTGGTGTGGGGGCACAGGCTGGGCAGCAGGGCAGCTGCAGGAGGGAGAAACCCTTCCAAGGGATTGCTTTCCTCCGAGGCAACAGAAAAGTGATGTAAAGTGGTTAGAAGATATTTTGGGGCTTGTGTCTCTCCTTCCCGTGCCTGTAGAGAGGATCCAAAACACGTTTCATGGCTGCTTGGATCAGAGAGTCAGAGGGTGCAAACAAATCCCTCATTGGGAAAAGAAGAAGGATTGGTAACTTAAGGCACTAGGGAGAAAAAAAGCAAGGAATGAGGTACTGAAGGAGAGTGCCTCGAGGTGCAGAAGCAGCCACTGGGCAGGCTGAGGTCAGCGTCAGGTGCAGAAGGTTCAAGTGTTGACTTTCCTCTGCCCTTATCCCAGACCAGGGAGATTCAGGGTAGTGGTTGAATCCCCAAAGCAGGCTGGGGTTTGGCTTATGGACATCCCCTACCCTGCTCACTGCGGTGCTGTAACACTGTTTTTCCTTAAAAGAGGAATTTTGTTTCTCCTTAAAAGAGATTCATAGCACCTGTTTTTAAAAACTTCAGCATCAGGACAGCGCACCCGGCTGGATAGGACAGACAGCGCATTTCTTCTTTCGTGCTGGCACCCGGGGCAGGCTGGTGTCTGCCCTACACCGACTGGCTTGAGTGAAAAGCAAGAATGAGGTGAAAAACAACAAGCAAATAGTGCAGCACAGTTTTAGGGGAGCCTGGAGGTTGTTAGACTGGGGTGACCTGTACTGGCTGCTCCCGGGTCTTCCTTGTTGGAAAACATGGGGAGAAATGGGTAAGTTTAACAATGAGTGTAGGCTTCTGGGTTTGTTCCAGACACCTGTGTGATCAAATCGTGCTGGAGCTGCACCCTTTGGCATGCCGGGTCTGCGTGCTGGCTGATTCCCAGACCTGGGTGTGCAGGGGCTGCTAATGGGGGTTTCTGCTCAGCAGAGCCTGGGTGATCAAAGTCATGTGCTCTGATCCCAGCGCCCTGACACCTCCAGGCAGTTTTGCTGCCTGCAGCCGAATGTAGGCTATGTCATAAATGAATGTAGGCTATGTCGTAAAGGTTGGAAAAGACCACAAAGATCATCTAGTCCCGTTGTTGAGCAAGCCCCACCATGCCCACTAACCATGTTCCTCAGTGCCTCATCTCCATGGCTCTTGAAAACCTCCAGAATCAGTGACTTCAGCCACTGTGCCTCTGTGCCTGAACGTAAACCTGGAATTCAGCAGTGTTCCCGGGCTGCCAGAATGCAGTCTCTTACTTGCATCGATCCCCTGCCCACACATTTTGGATTGTAGAATACGTCTGGCTGGATGGGTGCTCAGGGACACGAGGCAGGCTGGTGGATTTGACTGTAGAGAATTAGTTCAGGATGGATCTGATTATTTTTCTGCATCCTAAACAAGAGGTGGGGATTATGCAAGCTTGGTGACACGTACAGCTCCCAGACCGTTCTGGTTTTGCTCTTGGCAGAAGAGCTACTGTGGTCAGGATACACTGGGCTGCTCTGAGTCTACCCTGCCAGGCTGGGACATCTTCAGTTACCCAAACCCGGGAACAAGCTGCGGTGCTTCACTGGCAGGGAGGGGACTCTGGCACGGCTCTGTGCCATCCCTCTGCTCCAGGCTGCAGGGCGAGGCCCAGCCTCACACCTGGCAGTGCACAGCAAGGCCCATAGCGGGGTCCTCACCCACCAGGCCCATCCCCAAGGCATGGAGGGACCCACCAAACAGAGCCGAGGCCGAGCAGCAGCGTGCTGTCCCCATGTTATCCAGCCCCGTGATGACCAACGAGGGCCTGGAGGTTTGAGTTTGGGGGTACGAAGTTTATCCTTCAGCTTATTATTATGCGCTGCTGGCAGGGTGTGGAAGCCCAGCGGGAATGTGGGGACAGCACCACTGGGGCTGCTCCTTCCCTCACCAACTAAACCTCACCTCAAAGGCACAGAAAGAGCGCTCAGAATGGGTGCCCCGCAGGCCCCGCCCACGGCTCCGCTCCCTGTCACCGCCCCCAAAGTGTCCGCCCACCCCCGCTACGGCCTTTCCTGGCTTCTCATTGGTCAGTGAAGCTGTCCGTCAAACGAACGAAGACGCTGAGTGGCTCCAGGCCTGGGCGCCGCGGAGAGTGTCGGGAAAGAGCCCGCCCCCGTGCTCGGGTGGCCTAGCGACCGGAGGATGCTCCTTAGGCACGGGGGCGTGAGCTCCGTCCCACAGTCGTCCGAGGGCTGCAGAGATTGGGTCTGATCTGCGCTTAGGAGCTGGGAGCTCTCACCCCACGCCCCCGGTTTGCGGCACCCCCGGGTCCCGGTCCTGTGCCCACAGCCGGGAGAGCCCTGGGCAACCTTCACGCCCTTTCGCTGAGGGCCTCGCCCTGTGTACGAGATGCCGTGCCGACCTCAAAGCACTCAGCTCGCGAGTGTTTAACGGGAGCTGGCAGCAGGGAGGCCAGCTGTGCTCCAGGTACCAGCACAGGACACGAAGGAAAGGAACAAGTTCCCGATAATGAGCACAGCAGGGGCCCCGAAGGTTTTAGACCCGCGCTGGTTGAATACTAATAGCATCGAGACAGAAATAATCCTATCAGTCTTGGATGAGACGATTGCTAAGTTGGAGCTGAGCTGCTTGATCCCACGTATTATCGGCACCCTGGACAGGTTTGCTGACCTGCTGGGACCTGAGATCACAACCGCGCTGCTGGAGTACCAGGAGCTTTCAAAACAAATGGAGCACCTGCTCGGCACTCCTGAAGAAGAGGACTCCACGAAAGCTGAGGCACAAAGGGGCTCTCTCTGTCTGCTCGAACAGCATCTGAAATGTTCTGTTAGGAACATCCTGAGACTCTTGACAGCCAACCCTTCGCTCTGTAAGGCTCTGCAATACGAAGTTGGGGCAAGAGAGCCAGCAGCTGAGGCGTTTATCAAAGCCTTTGGGGAGTTCAGGAACTTGATGCTGGAGCGACTCCTGACTAGTCCCATGAAAGAAGAAGAAACAGTTCGTCTCATGGAATACATCTCCCTCCAGATCAACAAAAACACGGAGATCATCACAGCTTTACAAGCAGACCTGGCAGCAGCAATCAGGACCCGAGATGAAGAGGTATGACAGTACAAGGATGTGTTTTTTGACAAAGTGTCACTGAAGCAAAACTGGAGTAAGCTGAAAAACGATCCCTTTCTTGCAGGTCCTAAAGAGGAGGTTCCAGAAATGATTTCTAAATCAGATCTAAATATAATTGGAAAATGTTTATTGAGTGCTTCCTTTTTAAACTTGGCATGTCTTGGGCCTGTTCTCACAGGCCAACTTCAGTGGCACAAGTTCCTGAGCTTCAAAAGGACAGGCATAAATGACTGCAGTAGTATTTTAGTGGGGCTACAGTGTCAGCTGCCAGGGAGAGGCTCCATACGCTGCTGATGAAATGATGAAAAGTCATTCCAGGGAGAGATTGTTTGGATTAAAATCCATTTTTAGTGCCAGCTCTGCCTTCGGTCTTGCTTAAAACGAACATTTCTGAGACTTCCAACTCTGTAATAGTAGCTACCTTGGAGCATTTATAATTAACGTGTGATGATATCATTTCTTTTTTTTCTTTTCAGCGAGGGCAGCTGAGGTATGGATCAACTAATGGGCATTTCCCAGGCTTTTTTTTGTGAGTCTGTGGGCTGTGACAGAATTCAAGCCCTGGACTTGTGACAAGCAATCCCTTGTTTTATGTGCGTGTTTGTCTTCTTTCTGCAGGAGGGGCCAGAAGGGGAAGGTTTTGTCTTGTGCTCACTGCACTGAATGGTTCTAATGGAGACAAGGGCCTGCTTTCCCCATTCCCTCCCCTCCTCGGGGACCTGTGAACTGAGACACGTGAGATTTTCATGTGCAGTTTGGCCGCCTGTCAGTGCATAGCGAGCAAATGTGTTTCACTGTTCCCAGCTGAGGATCTCTGTTGCAGGCAGACCACTGAGCTGTGTCCCCCAGACAGTCACTCTGAGCCTCACCTGAAGCCAGAGGGGTGATCCTGGCTCCTCTTGAGGCAGGGCAGGCTTCTTCAGCCTGCAGTGCCAGTGAGTCTCAGTAGGGCCTGCTCATTCTATGGCTTTATTCTCAGGTTCACAGGAGAACAGTCAGGGAAGGTTTCCAAAGCACCTTGCATCAATCTGACTGTGTTCCCTCATCCAGCTGTGGCAGGTCCCTGTTCTTAGATCACTTCCACATTTGCAGCTGTGTCTTTCTTTTCCTGACCCCTCACTGCACACCCTGATGGCATTTCCTTCTGGTTTTCTGAGTCTAGATTCAGAACAAGGACAATGTCATCAAAGATCTCAAAACCAGCATGCAAGCTCTAGATGAATGCAGCAAGAACAAAATCCAGCAGGTCAAGTGGGAAGGTGAAAAACGGCAAAAAGAAGTGCTGCAAGCTTCCCAGGCCAGGTGTGCCAGCCTACAGCAGGACATTCAGGAGCTAGAAGCACAGCTCAAAAAATTGGTGCTGGAGCATCGAGCATCAGAATCGGCTCTCAGAAAGGTAAATGGTAAAACCTGTTGTAGAGCTGCTAGGCATGGCTGCAAGTGGTTTTTTTATTCCTGCCAGGATGCACATGCTGTTTGTCAGAGTATACCTGTGCTGTACTCGTGCTCTGCTGATTTCAGCAGAACACAAGCCTGCAGTGCTGCTGGGGAAGTAGCCTGCTCACAGATCCTCCTCTTGTTCCCTGACCTAGCTCTGGAAAATCCCCCGTGTAGTGCTGTGACACTGAACGATGGAGAGGTTGTGCTCTCCTCAGAGTTCAGTGGCTGGACAGTTGACAAAGCACCAAATGCAAGTTAGAGCCACAGTTCAAAATCCAAGCCATCCAACTGTACCACCTTTAATGCAGTGGCTTTATCAGCCTTTTTTTTTCTTTTTCCAATGGAGCCAGGCTGCTGCAGTGATGGTTGTGAGGAGTTGCTCAGCTCATGCAGATAGATTTACTGACCACAGAGGTCTCCTTTCCCTTTCCTTAGCGTGTGCTCTAGCATCTCTAGCTCTGGGTGGCCTGAGATTGTCTTTGTCGTGACAATAGCTGGGAAGTGCCTCATCTGACCTATGATGGCTTGGAAACCCATGGGCCAGTGTCATACAGGAAAGTATGTGGCTTGTGATGGGCTCTAGCTGATCTTTCTCTCACAGAACACAGACACAACATCTAGGGGGAAAACTTGGTTATAGTACAAGCTCAGGACAGTGTTCTTACACATAGAAATACTTTTTAGTTTTCAGAGGCCCCATATTTGTAGGGCTTTCATGTTTAGCATTTCTCTATTACTACAGTTCTAAGGTGGTTGCCCCAGTTTGTTGATGACTTGCCTCATTCCATGAGGGCTTTTCATTTCCTACCACAGAACACGCCTTTCTGACGTGCTACAATCCTCAGTCCTCATCCAGCTTTGTACTACAGAACAAATAAGGTGCTTTTGGACTCAGGGAGCAGAGGTCTATTCCATGAGAATCCCCAAATCGGGAGCAAAGTATAGGTCAGCTGAAGCAAGCTTGCCACAAGGAGGAGGTGTTCTACTCAAATACAGTGATGCTAGGGCTCAAAGCTATGATACTGTTTTCTAAATCAGGATTTTGCACAGAATCACAGAACCATAGGGGTTGGGAGGGACCTCTAGAGGTCATTTAGTCCAACCCCACTGCTAAAGCAGGTTCCCTAGAGCAGGTTGCACAGGAAAACTTCCAGGTGGGTTCTGAGTATCTCCAGAGGGGGAGATTCTACCAACTCTGGGAAGCTTATTCCAGGGCTACGACGCCTTCAAAGTCAAAAGTTCTTTCTCACGTTCAGATGCAAGTTCCTGTGTTCCAGTTTGAGCCATTGTCCCTTGTCCTGTCACTGGGAACGACCAAAAAGAGCCTGTTTCCATTCTCTTGACACTACCCCTTAGATGTTTATAAGCATTGGTAAGACCCCTCTCGGCCTTCTCAGCCTAGAGAAGGCTCTCAGCCTTTCCACATAAGGGAGATACTCCACGCCTCTCATCATTTTTTGTGTCTTCTCTCTTGCTTCTCTCTAGAAGTTTTGTGTCTTCCTTGAAGTGGTGAGCCCAGAACTGGACATAGTGCTCCAGATGTGGCCTCCCCAGCACAGAGCAGAGGAGAGAACATCCCTTGACCTGCTGGCTACATGCTTTGGAACGTTTTCCGAGATAGTGTTGGCCTTCTTGGCCACCAGGGCACCCTTCTCTGCAGAGTTAGATTCCAGCAGCTCAGCCCCTAATCTGTACTGAAGTGTGCAGTCATTCCTCCCCAGCTGTAGGACTCTGTACTTCCCCGTGTTGAACCTCACTGGGTTCCTCTCTGCCCAGCTCTCAGCCTGTCCACGTCTGGCTGAAGGCAGCACACCCTTCTGGTGTGTCAGCCACTCCTCCCAGCTTTGTATCACCAAGCTTTAAGTGCCTGCACGTAACCTATCTTGTTTCGTTTCAGAGAAAGTGCAGAGTGGAGACAGAAATTCTGAACTGGGTCCAGATGTACGACGCAGACATGGCAGAAAAACAGGTATCCTCTCTAAAGCACCTTGCTCTCTCCCTTGAGCTGACATATTCAGGTGGATCCCTGTCAAATGGGCATTTGGCTCTCACACAGGAGGCTGTGGGTGTAAGGGGCAGTTCTTCTTCCAGAAGTATGGGCATTAGAATGTATCCTTGTCCTTCCTTTGCGTGGCAAAGTTCTCTGCTGCTTTAATTTTAGAGAAGTTTGCATCCAATGCTGAATCCTGCAGAATCTGTGGGAAGATGAAGTGCCACATTCTGTCAGATAAGCCATCCTGCTGTTAGAGAGCAGGGCTTTCACTTTTGCTTCGATCCTCAGTCCCGTCAGCCCTGTCTGGAGTCCAAACCATGCTTCTGTTTCCCCTGACCCTCTCGAGAGATGTCTGTCAAGTGATAAGAAACTTTTCAGCCTGCACGCCACTGTCTTGGCATCCACGTTAACCACAGCAGGCTGAGAAGCATGTCAGCTTTCCCTAACCTCACCTCTGAGGTGGCCCGAGTTACTTTCATGTACCTGGCCTTTCCATGGAGATGAATGAAAGCTACTGGATTATTGCCAAAGGAAAATGTAGTCTAGGAACTGTATGCTCATTCTTAGATGTGATCCTATGATCCTTCCCTTGTCAGGTGCTTAGTAATGTCCAATTATTTTGGTTTCCTAGCTGGCTGGAGCACTATGTCCCAGCAGATCTGGGGCAGAAATTGCTAAGTCACACATCCACGCTACTGGCTCCTGTAACCTTCCACACTGCATGGCTTGTTAAAGGAAAGGAATAAACTGCTGCTGAGCTGGGCAGTACAGTTAAACCGTTAAAAGCCTGTCCTTCCAGGATGTCACCATCTGGATTTTCAGTGAAACATTTCTTTGCTCAGAGCATATGCAGGAGGAGTTCTTACCTGTGGCTCTGTCAGGGTCCCAGCTGAGTATGGATGCTGTTTGCAATGCAGGGAGAATTAGAAAAGTGTTTTTTCAGAGAAGCGCGAAGACATTAGGACCTGGCTTATCTTGAAATCCCGTCCCTTTGGAAAGGTTCAGCTCAGCTGCAGTTCCAGGTCTGCCTGGATTGGGAGGGGTAAATGAATCCTTACCTACAGGTGTCCAGGGAGAAGCTGCTGGTTGCCCTCAATATTGCTGTAGCTGGTATTTCTCTATTGTCTTGCTAGGCTGAGTTTGAGAAGATTCACGCTGCTTACTCCGAGGAGAAGGCTGAGCTGTCACTGCTGATGGAGAAACATGCTGTGCTTCTCCAGGAGTATTCCCAGATTGAAGAGGAGCGCAGGATCTATGAGGAGAAGAAGCAGCAGGCTTTGGAGAAATTGGCTATCATGACCCTTGCTGCCACCCGCATCCAGGCCTTGTGGAGAGGCTACTTGATCCGGTCTGCCTTCAAGCCAAAAAAGAAGAAGAAAAAGAATGTCAAGGGCAAAGGCAAGGGCAAAGGCAAGGGCAAAAGCAAGGGCAAAGACAAGAAGGAAAAGAAATAATCACGAAGTCTATTTTCTCTCCTGTCAAAGTAGCTGGCACCTCTGAGGCAGAGCACTTCCAGATGAAAGCATTAGGGCTGAGATTAGCATTTGCATTAAGGCCCAAACTGTCCAGGGCTAGAGCTGTCTCTTAGTTTGAGTATAAGAAACAATTGGCATGAAGACACATTTCACCGTTTCAGGTTTAGCTTTGCCAGCTCTAAAAGATGGAGGAAGTCTCCTGGTGAAGGGACTGGGCCAGGAGTACCAAACACTGTTTTTCATCCAATTCTGTTGTTACTGAAGGTGGGAATAAAGTAATTCCTGGGGCCAGGATGAGGCTCTTTGTCTGGCTCGGTCTCACCTTGTGTGCATTTGGGAGAATGTTTCCACAGGAGGAAGTTGCAGGACCACCACTGATCACAAGATCACTGACGCAAAACATCCGGACATCATCCCTGGCAGTTTCTGCTTTCCAGCAGGTGGGATGTAGCACAGCACAGCTCATGCTCTGCTCCCAGTCCTACACATCACTCCCCAAGCCAAGCAGCAAACAGTGCCCTTTTTAATCCCTATTCCTGTTTTGGTGACATGCTTCTGGATTCTCCAAGTGCTCGCTGCCCTGCACTGTAGCCTTTCCCTTTCACAGATGCATGAGTCCAAGGTATTTAATTCCTCCTTTAATTTCTCATTTTCAGTAGCCACGTAGCAACTTCATACTACAGAGTTCTTCACTTCTCTGCCCCTTAGAGCTGAAACTGGTCATGGATGCAATCACACAGAGTACTGCGTCTTGTGTATTTCATTTTCTGGTGGAACTGGACCCTTCGGTGTTACCAGTACGCCACTTCCACTCTTCTTTGTATTTAAGAAGTCTGGGAGCTACGGGCATTTGGATCCAGACTCCAATTGACTCCTGTCATGGTTTTATGATTTTTGGTACTGGTATTCCACATCATAACATCATGTAGTGCATTTAGAGTTAAAGAGTTAATGTTCCAGCTCCGTGGATCATCGATAGTTCCAGGTATACCTATCTCAGAAGAGAAGAAGAACTCCATTCCCCAGAGGACTTTGCGATGCTTTGCGTTCTTACGTGTTTACGCTCAGAGGGAAAGATAAAAACTGTCTGCGGTCACGGGACACTCTCTTTCCTTGGAGATCCACTCAGCAGTGGGTGCTCGCTGCCGTCCGCCTTCAGCGTTAGCGTAAGGCCTTCGGTTTATCGGACGCTCTCTCTCACTCATTTTATTTGATTTATTAGCTTTAATTCCAATTATACTGTATTATATTGTGTTATTTTGCTTTCCGATATCTATTTAGTTAATTAGCTTTCCTCCTCAGATCGTTGCTGCTGTTTTGTTCCTAGGCCCATCTCCCTTTTCCCTTTTCCCTTTCCCCCTTCCCCTTTCCTGGGGTGTGGGTCCGTGGGTCCCCTGCACCAATCGTCGCGGAGCCGGGCCGAACCTGCCCGTAAACCGTTGACATTTTTGGCGCCCAACGTGGGGCAAAACCAGCTGCCTTAACTGGGCAGAGACATACTTCTAGAGTGAATCTCTGTCTCTCGTTAGCAGGCTTATCTGTACTGCAGGACCTTGAAGTCTGGGCGTACTGCCAGTTGTCCCGGGATATTTGTAAACTTTTTTTGGGTACTGCCAGCTAGTTTTAGTAAAGAAAAAAAAAAAAGAAAAAAAAATGCTCTCTCTTTTTAAACTGGTCTTAAAGGGACTGCATTTCATCGTTTTTTCCCTTGTAATGCTCAGAACGTACTGGGACTTAATTAAGTTTGCCAGTCTGATCCACGGAGCTTGGTCTCTATATGATAAACTAAAAACACTGATGGACATACCTTCCTGGCTTTTGTATACGATGTGGCATTCAGTTCCGGAGGGAGTAACTCCAGATGGAGTTGCTAACTCTATGGAACTTGTGATTTTTAAACAGACTCCTGGCCTCTCCTTTGTATTCATTATGCATTTTCTGAATGCTCATCCAATGCTCGTAATGACGGTGGTGTCCGTCTCCCTGAATGTACTCTTCATCATTTTACTCAGTATTTGTATTTATAATACTTTGAGAAAACCCTCCCTAGAGCCAGAGAATACTGCCTGGCAGGGAGTTTGGAGGGACTTAGGAGAGACTTTAGAGAAATGGGCATCACCGGTGTCATGGAACTTTTCTCCTGAACACCTGCAAGATCCTGAGAACTTAAGCAGATATTTGAGACGGGGATGTTGCGGCTCAAACAGATCTGAGGACGCCCAAATTATTTGGGGTCTGGCTTATGCTTGCCGTGCCTTATTCAATACTATCCCAGAGAGGCAGAGAGTTTTTGAAATAGAGCGAGAGCGTCTCCGAGCCGAAAGGGACAGTCTCCTGATCCAGAAAGAGGGTCTTTTAGCTGACAATCAGACTCCCCAGTCCAATCTAGACGCCCTCCAATCTGAGCGAGACGCCCTTCAGACAGAGAAAAACACCCTCCAACCTGAAAGAGACACCCTCCAGTTTGAGCGAGACACCCTCCTGTCTGAACGGTACTCCTTCAGAGCTGAGCGAGGTACCTACCAGCCACAACAGCCCCTGCCCCCAGCCAGGGGGGGGAAAGGGATAATAGAGTGTATGGGACTGTGTGGATTCGATGGCCTGGCACATCAGAACCACAAAAATATAAGGCCCTGGTGGACACTGGTGCACAGAGCACTCTAATGCCCTCGAGTCACCAAGGGACAGACTTAATCTATATTTCTGGGGTGACTGGGGGTTCAACTCCACTCCCTGACTTTGGCGATTCTTCACTGCAGTCTTTTCCTGGCATAGTGCAGTGACGCTGGCTGCAAATCCCCAGCAGCCACCAGTCCCTTGTTCCCTCTCTAAACTCTGTTATAAATGGCTATCCACAGCAAATGGATCCGAAAATGTGACCGGCAGGATCAGGTGAGACTCCTCACTACTGAGGCACAACCAGAGGATGTTTCCTCACTTGTTCGCAGCCACGAGAGATTCTGCAAGCCCGGGGTGGCAGGAGCTTGGGAGTGGTGGTGTCTGAGCTGCACGTGCAGGTGATCGGCGAGCACTGATGCGATTAGTTGGATAACAGCAGATTGGCGAGATCAGGGAAAAGAGATCCCCGAGGGAGGAGGCACGAAGGAGAGGGACGGGGCGGCGATGGTCCTCGTGGTGCTTTGCTGGGCGCACTGCGAATAGTTTCCCCCCCACCCCGAGATGAGGGGCGGCCGCCGTGTGGTCCAGCACTGCCAGCCCACGGCAGGGGTGGGCTCGGGGAGAGGGGATGGTGCCGTAAGACCTCTCCCAGCACAAAGCGCACCGTGATTCTGCAGCGCTGTCCCTCTTAACGCCCCAGTGCCCAGGGGGCGGCCGCGGCCACGACCCGCAAAATGGCGGCGAGAGCAAAATGGCGGGGGGCTGCGGGATACCGCGCCCCGAGCGGCCGCGGGGCTGGGCGCCCTTCCCGCCCCGCCGCCAGGGGGCGCTCTCGCCGCGCGTCGCCTCACGTGCCCGCCTCCTCTCTCTGCACCCACCCCACCCTCCTCCTCCTCCCCCTCCTCTCCCCCACGTGACGTGGGCGCGGCGCCGCCCCGCTCCGGTGCCGGCAGAGCGCAGCGCCTCGGGGCCGCGCCGCGGGGTCTATGGGGAAGGCGGCCGCGCTGTGCGGCGGCAGCAGCAGCAGCACCCGCGGGCTGGTCTCCCTGCTCAGCGCCGTCCCTTGCTTGGCCTGCCACGAGCTGCCGGGCTCCGGTCGCCGCGCCATGAGCGCGGACACGGCGGGAGCGGGGAGCCGGGGCGGCGGGGGGACGGCGGCGGCGGCGGGAGCGCCCGCGGCACCGGGCTCCGACACCTACAAGGGCTGGCTCTTCAAGTGGACCAACTACCTGAAGGGCTACCAGCGCCGCTGGTTCGTGCTCAGCAACGGGCTGCTCAGCTACTACAGGTACCGGCTGCGAGGGAGAGCGGCCGTGCTGCGTGCGGGGCTGGCTGCGGTTTGGGGTCTGGGGATGGGGTGGGAGCGGTCCCGGCGTGCCCGATGGTTGGGGTTCAGGACGGCTTTACAGCCCCGAGTCGCCCCCGGTGGTGTCTGCGGGGCCCTTCAGCGGAACGCATCTGTCCCTACGCGCCCCGGTGCCTCAATCCCTACCCGAGTTCGCGGCCCGCTTTGCCCTGCCCGCCGCTGGCAGGTGGAAAGCTGATGGAAACTGCCCCGCTCCTCGGGCACACTTGTCTCAGGGCTGTCAGAGGCCGTAAGTATAACGCGGTGCGTTGTGTGGCCGCCTGCGGCTTAACCCCGAGCTCAGAGCTGCTCCCCGCACGCAGGGACCGCGCTGCCTCCGCCGTGCTCCTCCCGCTGCCCCTCCTGGGCGCGCAGACGCGGCTGAGCTGTGCGTTTGGGGTCGGTCGCTGAAGCCCCGCTGTCCTGTAACCACGTCAGAGTGCTGTCTTTGTGTCGGTGCCAGGTCTGTCACGAGCAGACAAGTGGCTTTCTCCAGCAGTCGCTTGAGATCTGCGGGGCTAGGGTTATTTTAAGGCGGGCCTGCGTGTTTTAGGTTGAGATGACGGAAGGCACCCGGGGAAATGAGTTGAGCAGAGGGTGAAAGATGTGGCAGCGTTACGCAGCCGGTGCAGACCTGCGGCTGCCGATGGTTTGTGGTGTGTTGCATGACACCCGAAGCTTCTCCCCCTTTCCCCAGCGGAGCCCAGGGAGAGCTGAGTTAGTGCAGCTGTGGGTCAGGGATATGAAAACACAGCGCAGAGCTCGAGGGGAAGTTTTTCTTAGGTGGAAGGAATAGCTGTGATGCTTTTCAGAACCGGCTCTGTTGGAGGGCGGCAGTGCCCACCGTGCCGGTGTCAGCCAGGTTTGCTTGTGGCTGAGAGCAACTCTCACAGAATCCTGGGGTTTGTTTTTCTTTTATAAGTGCTGGTTTTAGCTGACTGATAGCAAGGGAGCACCAGATATCAGGCAGTGCATTTCATTCCTCTTTTAGGTCAGGAAATTGCTTAAAAAGCACAGGTTAAACTGTGCCCTTGCAGGTGCCTCACGGTGCTGTCCTCCGCGTGGCTTTAAGCACCTTTGCCGTTTGAATTTTGGGAGGCTGTTCTCCTGATGCACTGCTGTGATGATTTAAGTGTTGAGTTTTCAGGACTGGCTTGAGGAAGGTGGTAAGAACTTTGCCTGTGCACGACGAGTCAGCTCCATCAGCTCCATCGAAATGTTGTTCCCTGTTGCCTGAGTGGTTTCCTTCTGTGTATTGATTAAGCTGCAGACTGAAGCTTATTTCAGTTTCCTGCTGCTCGCTGTTGAGCTTAGCAAGGGGTGAGGGGCTGGGGAGCTGCACAGTAAAATCATTGGCTGGGAAGAGGTCTCTGGTCTTTGTAGTGACCTCTTTCCTTCAGAATACTGAGAGCAGGGATCCAAAGGTTGGGCTGCCCCTGCTCCTGCAGCACCTTGGGCTCTTCTCTCTCTATAGGGTGGCTGAGGTTGGACTCTGAGGAAGGTGGCTGTGTTTCACAGACCCGCGCTTGAACGGTTGAAATACAGCTGAGCAAGGGCAGGACTTCTTGCTGTGGGCACAGCAAGAGACAATGCTGTGTGAGCTTCATTCGCATCAGCCTGCTTCCTGAGACCCAATTACAGGACAGCACCTGGAGCACTGCTGGCCCTGTTCAGCCAGGAGACTCATCTGCAGGAAATCCAAGACTTTCTCATTACTTCCAAATGACTGGAAGGTTGAGCAGCTCCTTGGCTTTGTCTACATTTTAATTGCCCTTGACTGTCTCTGTTTGGTTGTGGGGTATTTTATTTTTTGTCCTAAGCTTTTTGACTGACTTGGAAGTCCGCAGCGCAGAGGTGATGTTGGTGTTGGGAAGCAGTGTTCAAGCATGGCACAGCTGCTTGTCTCATTAATGAGCAAAATTCTCTTTCCAAACTGTACTGGCAGGTTGCCACTTGCAGATTTATCATTATCTGTCCTTAGTGTGTGTGTATAGGAGAACCTAATCACCTTGAGCACGTTACAGGTTTTCAAGGAGAGTATCTTTAGGTAAGTATTAATTCATCTGATGTTGGCATTGGCTCTTGCGACCGAGGCTCTGGGTGTGGGCTGCCTTCCCCCAGCAGCTTGCTCTTATTTCAACTAGCTTGAGTTTCGTGCTTTCTCCTCTACAGGTTTGGTGCCTTAAAGCAGTGCCAAACAGAGAAGGAAAAAAATATTTCATGCTGTGTCTAATTTGCTCATAGCTGTGATGCAAAAGGCTCCTGGCCAGCTCGTGGCCTCAGCTCCCCTTTCAGTGCTGGGCAGCACTCCTGCAGGAATGAGCTGATGCCTGGAGCAGATGAGCTGTCCTGCCTGCCCTGCCGTGCCCTGCCATGGGGAGGAGATGGCAGCTTGCTTCCCTGGAAAAGCTGCTTCCCAGAACAGGCTTCTTTGCATAGCTCTGTTTATCCAGCAGTTAACTCTTGATTAGTGTTTAAAGGTCTTAAGTATAACCCAGAAGGTTCTTTTCTGACTCCAGCTGAGAGCTGGGGCGGTGAGCTCAGTGCTACCAGTATGAGAGAGTCACAGAAGAACTGGGAGCTTCCAGAGGATGGCTCTGCTCCCAACCCCAGCGTGGTACAGGGCTGCCCCAGTGAGGGAGTACCCCCAAGGTTTGAGACTGCAGTCTTTGCAGATCTCTCTGCCAGCATTGGACCGCCCTCTGGGTCAAAACATCTTCCTTACACTTAATCTTCATGTAATTAAATGAAGGGAAAGATACTTCCCTACAGCGTTTTCTAACACCCCATCTCTCTGCAAGCACAGAAGTAACTGGATGTCCTTGACCATTTTTCATCCTTGAGGTGATGGAAACATGCAGGTTTTCAAGGCAGCCCTGTGGCTGTGTGGTAACTCTGAGCTACTTGTATTTAGCCAGCATTTTTGTCACGCTTGTTCCCAGTCATCTTGTTTTCACAGGATGCTTGCTTTATCCATATGGTGCTCTGCTGTTAATCACTGTTCATTTTTTTGTTTTTGAGGGATCCCATCTTGGGTGCTTTATAAGCAGAGGCACGATGCAAGTGAAAGCAGTGCTCGAGCTGTCAGTCTGCAGACCAGGTTCCTCTGTTCTCGGGTTATTGCTGCATCCAGGGAGTCACTCAGCTCTTAAATCTGCCATCCTGGCCCACGTGCTTTGTTGGATGAAGTTGCAGCATAAGTAAGTGGTTTGCTGCAGTAAGCTCTGCATTTTGAGGTGGCTGGAGGAGCAGTGCCCTCTGTTTTTGAGGGGTGTAGACGCGACCTGCAGTGCTGCCTTGAGGTGGATTGCGTGGTGGACTTCAGACAGCATTGCTCGTGCTGCAGTTTCAGTTCCTGGAGGTGTGTGTAGGTACGGGGAATATTTATGGGCTCAGCTGTCTGGACAGTAATCACCATCTGACCATTTCTAGTGCAAATGCTGCAACTTTTGTTGTGCTCTTTGTCCTCATCTGTCCTCCGTGGAGGTGGTGGCAGCTTGCTCAGGGCTCCCTGGTTTGAAGCTGCTTTCCATTCCACCACTGGACCACTCTGCCCTCATCTGTGCACTGTTCCGTGTCAGGTCAGACTGCTGAACCTTTCTGTATCGCATCCTGCTTGCGTGTGCGTTGCACCGTAGCTAGGTAACTTTGGTAATTTTAGGTGCTTTGAGTGCACGGTGACATTGGAGCCCTCTGCTCCTTGCAGTGCCCTCAGACTCGGTGCTGCAGTCGCTCTGAAACTTGAGGAGTTGTGCCCTGGTGTCCTGGAAGCGCCTGCACCGGAGTGTGCTCAAAGATGGGGCTGACGGAGGTGTTAGATTCCCCATCAGCTCTTCATTATACCGTTCAATTATTTTAATCGTTTCTCCGACAGCTTGATACGTTTTAGACCAACCTTTGTTTGCTTTTGATCAAGAAGCTTGTTTAATAATTGATGGCTTCATTTTTCTTTGTCTGATGACTGCGGGCGGGCAGAGCGCGCTGCAGCCTGGGCCCATCGGGGGCTGGCTGTGCAGCTCCTGGGTCAGCATCTGCTGACTCACACGGCTGGGATAGGAAATCACAACTGAATAGATGTGTGTCCCCACCATGACTGTGGAGGAGGGCCTTCATTTCCCCATAACAGTCTTAATTCTCCATGTCTTTCTATTCGGGCACGCACAGCGGGTTGCAGCGGTTTCGGCACTGCATGGGAAGATAAATCTGGTGCTGTGGGAGTCGGTGCCTTGCCTTTCCTTCTTCATTGTGAAGCAGTGCAATGATGCCTGAAATCTGCTATTAATACCTAAAGGTTTCTGCAAAGCACTTTCTAAGGAGCAGAGCAGAAAATGTTATCCTTCACACCTACTGCTTGTGTATTGCTGCTGTGTGCGGAAGACCTCCTTCCTTGGGGTTTGGGGTTGGTGTGGGTGCCTCAGTGGTGTAGCTGCATTACTGATGAAGGGAAAAGGGCCCATTTCCTCACACGGTGCAGTGTGCTGGCATGAGCTGTGGGCAGCCACGTGCCTGGACACATTGGCACTGCTCGTCACCAGCTCCTGCCCTGTGTGTATTTGTTGACGAGCTCTCTTTTTTTCAGGTCTCCTGTGATTGTGGAGGGTGATGGCCCTTGTTGGAGGCGTGTAAAGCACGAAGGTCATGGCTCAGAGCAGCTTGCGGGGCTCCTGCCAGCAGGACAGAGTGCCTTTTGTCTCTGGGTAGATCGTGGATGAGAGTGAAGCGTGTGCTTCAGTAAGCATCCTTCTGCCTTGCAACGTGCAGCAGGTGAGCGGTGCCACCTGAGCCTGCAGCTCATTAGGAGTTGAACCAAAGGTTGCATCTTAACTTCACTGAGTCCCTTTTGGAGGCCCTCCTGACCTGACTGTGGTCAGGTGTAGGGTCTGCGTGCTTCAGAAGCCCTGTCCTTCATTGTTAGGGTGGATGCCTTCAGGCATTGCTGTTTCCACACTTTACTCTGACTGATGCTGGGAACTCTATTTGCCATTTACTGTTCCCACGTTACCACTCAGGTGTTACTCAGCAGACCTTGTAGAGCAGAATGTGCTACGGTTTATTTTGTGTGGTCAGCTGAAACTAATGTGTAGCTTCACCCGAACAGCTTTTCCTTTCCTTGTTGCTTATGTATCTGCGTTGCTG
Source organism: Cyrtonyx montezumae (assembly GCF_038088225.1). Lineage (NCBI taxonomy): Eukaryota > Metazoa > Chordata > Aves > Galliformes > Odontophoridae > Cyrtonyx > Cyrtonyx montezumae. Next base: position 2,182,615 of record NW_027071970.1, read on the forward strand.
AGAAACTGCTGCAGGCTCCCAGCTCAGCCTCTCCTGGGATGTAATTTCTGAAAGCAGTGGGAGGTAAGGCAGTTCTCAAACCAAAAGCCATTTCTCCTGAAGTTGTCTTTTATGCTGCTGGTAGGTTGCTGCATCGTTGGTGGGAATGGTACAAAAGGTGATAGGATCGTCTTAGTCTTGTGTAATTCAAATTGAACGTGCTCTGCACGCTCTCAGCTCCTATTGTTGGATGTATTCTCCTTTCTTTGTCTCCAGACAAGGCGTGGGGCTCCTGTTGAAGCTGTTTGGTGCTCACAGCAGCTGCATCCTGCTAAGGATCTATTGGTAGTGCTGTGTGGCTGGATGTGTGTTAAGTATTTGGCACGTAATGCGATTTTTTTTATAGATACCAGATTACACAATACTAGTCCCAGTATTTGCTGTGGACTGTCTTTATCAGTGATGCATTCACAGCAAGTGTATGGATGGCACAAACTGCAGAGGGGCTGCTGTGTTGGAAGGTGTGCCATCAGATGGGAAATCCAGGAGCTGGGTTTGCACTGGGGATAAGGGCCAGGCACTGGGGAGGTGCAGTGGTGCTCAGACTCTGGCTCTGTAGGGTGCTGAGCTACCCAATGTGGTTGCTTCTGCATACAGCAGGTTGCACCTGAGGCATCCCAAAGTGCCACTCAACCTCTGTTAACATATGATTCTGCCCTTGCTCTGCACTCTCTGTGGGTGAAGCCCAGATCACGACAGAGGTGTGGGATGGGAGTGCCCATAGGGTTGTACCCTGTAACATCTGGGCCTTGCTTGTGTGTGTTAAATTGGGAAATACGCAGGATCTGTGGTAAGTCTGCTTTGGTGGGGTATCAGTGGAGACCCTGGAGCTTTAAGTGTGGTTCAAGCAATATGAATGCGCTGTGTGCTCTGTGCCTGCTGTGAAGTGGATCTTTTAATAGTGCCGAGATTGGTTTTGCAGAAGCCAGCGTTGCTCATCAAGCTGCTCAAGCTTAGCAGCAGTGGTTCCTGCGCTGTTTGAAGCTCTTCTATTTTTTTTTTCCCTCAGTTGGTACCATTTTATTCTCTGAATTTACAGGTCAGAGCAGTGGAAGGGCTACTGTCTGATATTTGTGGGTTGACAAGCCAATGTGTCATTTAGGATGGGATTAAACCTCTTCTCTGGTGCGTGATGGGTTTCATTAAAGGGTGTTTAATTCTGCTGGAATGCCTGGGAGTCATAGGTCCATCTGAGCTCACATCCCCTTAGGAGCAGGGTTTGCTTCAGGAGCTGAAGGATAGTAACTCTGCCATGTTCTCAACTGTGCTTGTGTCTGTGTAACTGCTGGGACATCTACAGATGCCTTTACAGTGCAGTATTAAATATCTTGGGCTTCTCTGCTTTGGGAGCATCACAGGTTAATGTGTTACCTCATTGTAAGAGAGCAGAGAGAACGGGGCTGTGGCAATGTTCAGTGCATTAAGGGAGAGTTTACATAGCCTGAGGAGTGAAAACCTGGCAGAGATGCTTAAAATCGCTGTCTGGCTTCAGTGTGATTGAAATGAGCGAGGGCACGTCGTGCTGCTTAGTGCTAAGTGCACCTTTTATATCTTTAATAAAACCTCAAGAGGAATGATTCTGCTGTGCCAGATTTCTATAAAAAGAACCTGCTCCTGCGTGCAGTCACTGCGGTCCTGACAGCTTGGTTTTCTTTTTGCTTGATCTTCAGGTTATCTAGCTCCCTTACTCGGGGGGAAAAAGAGCGTTTTGCTGCTCTTTACACTTCTCAGTGTGCTGTTCTGGGGCTGCAGGAAGGTTTCCTACAGCAGCACTCCTTCTGTTGCATTTCTTTTGCCCTTGAGATCCATCTCTGCCAGCAGCATGAAGCTGCCTCCTTGTCACTGTGATGCCAGGTGCTCTTCCACCGCTCTCCTCCAGAACCTGGAGGGTTCCTGTTTTCACTTTTTTTCTGCATTGGTGCAGTGAGCAGGTCATTGCCCCTGTGCACAGTAGTGCTTTGCTCGCTTAGTCTGGTTGGAACTGTCCCATGTAGGAAGAATAAATATTCCACTCACAGAGCTCACCCCCTAAGAGCAGCTCAGTCAGAGCACCACGGAATCAGTGAGGATGGAAAATACCTTTAAGATCTGTAAGTCCAACCCCAGCACATTGACCACATCCCTCAGTGCCACATCTCTGCTGTTAACACCTCCAGGGATGGGGATGTACTCCTCCAGGTGGACACCCAGTGGGGAGCTGAGGGCAGGCAGCAGCTCTCAGTCTCTGCCAAAGCAGCTGCAAGAATTGCACGTGAAACCCCCTAAAGCATCTGGTTGCTCCAAGGGGTTTCTTGCAGCAGAGTATGCTAAAGTAATGCTGAATGTCTGGCTTGAGCACTGGGAAATTCACTTAGAGCTCTCATCACCCTCTTCTAGGTGAGAGCAGTTCCTTGTGAAGGAGATTGGCTTTGCCTTCCCTCTTGGCTGCACATTTAACAGCTTCTCCTTTCCTGCTAACCACGATCAATATCCATAGGATTTTTGCAGCAAATATACCTCCCATCAGCACTGATCCCATTGCAGAGTATGGCATGACTCAGGTTCCCAAGATGGATTTCTGAAGGCACGTGTGACCTGCATGTGCTCTGTGTGGCTGTGTATTCCTGCGTGGAGATGGAGGGGGAGCGTGGGTCTCACTCAGTGCTCTGTCACTGATAGTTAATGCCTTGCTCTAACTTTTGGACCTTTCCCCCCATGTTTCATCCTTGACTGACCCTGAGCAGAGGCCGTTGATGGAAGCTGATGGCAGTGGGACTTGAGGAAGAAATCTCAAGACACTGATGCTGAAAGATGGGTTTGGGGCATTCGGTGTCACAGGAGAAGCAAGGTCACCTGGGCATCTGCAGGGTCCAAAATCTGCCATGGTTTAAGTTCTTGCTTGCATTCTCTTTCTGTTTCATCGCTTCTATGGAGAAAAATAAATAAATCCTGTTCACTGAATTGCTAACCTCTGTGCTTCCCAGGAACGTGTCCCAAAGGATGCGGGGTGAGCCTGGAAATCTGACCATCCTGCAGAAATTATAGTGGAGATGATGGAAATAACTTCTGCATGTATGTATCTTGGTTCTTGAGCTCGTGTGCTCTGCTTGTGCTCAGCCAGCAGCTTGATGCCACTGCCCAAAGTGCTGGGAGTACAGCTGGCTGAGCCCAGGAGCTCTGTTGGGCAGGCTGTGTGGTTTGGTTCTCAGTGCAGAGATCTTGCTTTGCCTTTTAGCTGAACAGTGTGGGTTTTGCATCCAGTGCACCTCTCCTGATCAGGTATGTATCAAGAAGAAATATCACAGACAATTTCCTTGGTGTGATTTTTGAGTTGTTTCAAAGGTGGCAAGAAGATAAGTGCTGCCTTCAAAATGATCTTTGTTGTTGGGGGTTGCAGGTTGTAACTCACTGGCAGTGTCTCTGAAGGAAATTTGGTACTGAAAGCATTAACATTGACTGCATCTGGCATCGGGGCAGCTGCTCACAGCAGAAGCATTCTTGGGAAGGAGCTCTTCTGTCCATGTTAGGTCTGAGCAAGACTGGATGAGGCTTGTGCTCCATCATACCCCAAAACCTCTGTGATCTGAAAACCCAGGGGTGTCCTTAGCAGTCTGAATATCGTTACGAATGCACATCAGTGAGCTAAGAATAAAATGCCTGTCTTCTATTGGCTGTGCTGTGCCCTGTGCACTCTTATGCTCTCAGAGGTGGTGGTGAGTAAACGCAAACAGGAGATGGCTGTGGCTTTATCCTGATCATTTGACACCATTTCCAAGGGCCAAAAGGCCAGTGCAAACTTAAAAGGCTGAGGCAATAACAAGCACAATCACTGCCTGAGGCTCACGTCTGCTGGGTTGCATTTATGTCAGCGTTCTTGTGCAATAAGAGCATTTGTCAAATTAACCTTGTGTATGGTAATTTGTTCATTCTTGCTTAAAACAGAGCCACCAGACGTGTAATTCCTGCCATTTGCAGGGTGAGCTAACTCCTGCCACGTGATGGGATCTGGACCAGACCTCCCATAAATGTTTAACAGGGGCGATATATTTAGAGGCAGTTCCACCCACAAATCTTATTTTGTTGTTTGTTTTTGCCATTTTTTTGTGTGTTCTTCAGCATTTTTGCTTAGAAAGAAATGGTGAAATGGGATGATTTGGTGTTTGTAGAAGGAGTGGGGGTGGGGGGGGGGTGGGGGTGCCACTTCTGTTTAGGTGTTGTAGTTAATGGAACCCTTTCCTAAAGCAGAGTTGGGGATATACTGGGAAGAACCTGGTGGGAAGGAGAGCAGCAATACAGTGTACCTATTCCGTAGCCAAAGGTGATGCTGGAGCCCTTCCTTGGGTGGAGGAGGATTTAAAACAGTGTGGATGTAAACCTCGCTGTGCACATTGCCCCACACCTGTGACATTTAGGGGCCCGTGAGCTGCTCCGATTGAGTCACAGCAGCACAGAGCACCTTCCCCATACAGAGCAAGGGATGGCACCCTGCAGACCCGTGGTGACAGTGATACCCTTATCAGCTGTGTCCACCATTGCTGTCACCAGCAGTCTTGTGGAGATAGCAGGGCTTGGAGGGAGGAGCTGGAGCTCAGGGTAATCCAAATGGCACTGGGCTGCTCCTTTTTCTGAGTGGTTGCTCACTGAGGTTTTTTTCCCTTTTGTCCACAGCTGCAGTTTCGTGGCAGAATGTCTGTGCTGTGCCTATCAGAGAGCGATATGCACGTTACAGAAGGTAGTCCTGAAGAGTGCACAGGGGAATAGCTTGCTTCCAGAGTGTCTTTTTATTAGGGGCGGGAGCAGAGCGATCCCTCTCATGGAGAGAAGGGGCTTTGTGCTGGAAGGAGCTGGGAATTGTTTGCCTTTATCATAAAATCACAAGGTGGTTGGGTTGGAAGGGACCTTTCAGCCCCCCCAACCTGTGCCTGAGGATGGTTGCTCCCCATCCAACCTGGCTATGAGTGCTGCCAGGGATGGGGCACCCGCAGCTCTCCAGGCAGCCTGAGTCTTCATCTTGGCAGCACTCCCCATCCGTTAGACCTGCATTCATTCCGAGGTTTGTGCCTGGTGTTGAGGAGGCTGTGCTGACACAGGCACAACGTGCTGCTGAGGTTCTGCCTCCGGCCCCTGCTCAGCATCAGTGATGGATGCGGCGCCCGGTCCTGCACTGAGGCTGTGGCTGAGGATGTCACCGTGACAAATCACCTCCCCGGGCCCCCTCAGCCCCTCCTCCTGTTGGGAGGAAGGTGCTGCAAGGAGAGAGAGTCCATGTTTGTAAATGATGCAGTTCTTTCGGGTGTTTCCTTGTAGAGGATGTCAGCACAGTGGTGGGTGCTGCAAACAAACCCGAGCATCCAAATCCTGGAGCTCTCCCTGCACCCCTCTGTTTGGAGGAGAGGTTTCAGGCGGTGCAGATCCAACCTCGTCAGCACTGCAGCCTGCTGTTGTGACACAGAAAGGCTCTGGGACAACAGCCTGGATTTGTTTGGTTTTTTTTCCCCCGATTGTCACTAATCTGTCCCCACCCTCCTGCAGATTAATCAGCCTGTAAATCAAAGCCAACAGAGTCTTTTTGCAGGAGCCTCAGTCCAAAGTTTGCCATATGCTTGTTTGGGTTTTGTTTGCAAATGTGGTAGGTTTGGTGAAAAGAAAAAGAGGAAGGAAAAGAAAATCTCAGCTGCTTGTCGTGTGGAGCTTGCTGTTGGTACGAGATGTGCTGTGCATGCTCACGCTGTGCTGGCTGTGCACATCACCTGCCCTGTGAGCTGGGGAAGCAGCTCCTGCCCAAGAGCAGGATTTCTCTTGGGCCCTTTGCTCCAGAATTGAGTTGTCATAAAAATCCTTCCTTGTGCTGAGGGAGGGTGAGAACGCCAAGGGGTTTGGTGCCTATGGTGGTATCTCTAATGTCAGCTGTGTGAATGTGAGGTCGTGCTAGTGTGCTCTGTGCTTCCAGCTGCCGTCAGCATCCCTGGGATGTATGTGTGGGATTTTTGCTGTCCCTTCATTTCTCTTGCTTCCATTAAAAAATAATCTTTCGGCTAAAAATAATCTCCAGGTTAATAATGGAAGCAGTCTCTTCTGCATATGGCTTTTTATTTAGGTGATTGAACACCAGGGTGACTTCAGAAGCCAGTTTCAGCCTGAGCATTTGCTCTCTGCGTGGCTTTGTTCCTCTCTCTTCATACCCAGGCGGGACCTTGAGAAGGGGTGAGATTTATCTGTGCTCAGGTTTATGAATAAATGGTTTTTGAAAGCACTTGGGTCTGGTCCTTTTCCTCCTCTTGAGTTGCACAAAGCTACCAGCAGCTGGTCCTGTACCCTGCTTGCCTGCGTGCCCTTGGCCACTGCTTCCCCAGATACAGAGGTACGTGCTTCTCCTTTGGGACTTTCACATCCAGATTTACTTCCTTCTCTTGGGGTAAATGCACCAGACCTGCCAGCAGAAGGCTTGTCTGAGGCTCAGCTTGATAAGCCCTGATCCCATCCATGGCTGCTAACAGAACTATGCTCAGTGACATGCTCTTCATTTCCTTCTGCTTGGGAAGTTCTCTCCAAGCACGTGCCAAGTCTTGTGGCTCCCTATGGAGGAGTTGTCTTGTTTTCTGCTTTCAAAAGCCGATGGATGTTGGCAATATCCTGGAGCTGCTAATCTCAGTGTGACCTCAGCCATCTGCCAAAAAGGCTCCTGCAGGCTGAGGGGAGGAGGCCTCGTGGCTGCAGGGCTGTCCTGCAGCAGCCGTGCTGCAGTCACTGCATTTCTTTTGCAGCTTTCTGCCCTGGTGGGCGAAATAGTTGAGTCCAGCATGTATATGCATGCTGAAAAACCAGAGTCCGAGTGAGGAACCTGCCAAGAGAGGAGCTCCAGTTAACAAATGAAGGAGAAAGGGCAGTCTCCTCCCAGCTTTGGGGTCCCCCAAATGCTCTAAGGGGTGTGCAGTGTTTGGGATGCAAGGCTGGGCTTGTTGGTTGCTCAGGCTTACAGCAGACAAATGGTTTTGAGCTCACAGAGGAGGCATCTCCTGGAGGACAGGGTGAGCATATGGCTGAGGTCCTTGCTGTGGGTGTGCCTTAACTTGTGTTTGGATCTTTCTGCGATGATGCTTAATGATACAGAGCGGTGCTGGGAATGTGTGAGCAGGCAGTAGTGGCCCTTCCAGCTTTGGGAAGAAGCTTCAGCTCAGTGTGTAGCATCTCACTGTGGATAACCCAATTTAAAGCTGAATGTAACATAATGAGGTCCCTACGTGTGCTGTACCCACTGAGCTCAGCTGCACCAAAATACATTTGCAGCCTCAGCAGTTTTGGAGCTCGCCCTGACCCCATGGTCAGGCTGTGGCTGCTGGGACAGCGTGTGTGCTGCAACCTGCTGGAGCTGTGGAGAGGACAAGCTGAACTGTGTGGGGACGAGGTGGTGCTCAGCCCTGCTCAGAGGGGGGGAATCAGCAGAGCAGTGGAGCAGGGAGCCCCTTCCAGTTCGGACTTTATATTCACCCTGTCTGTAGCTTGGGAAGTGGCTGTAATGCAGCCTGCATGCACATGCAGCTTGGGTTGGAAGGGCACTCACTCCTTCCTAAACTAGGGAAGCTTGCATGATTCCAGGAAGATGAATTTTCAGAGGGTGGTGGTGATGGCCCCAGCACAGAGCAGCTCACCCCAAGCATCTGTCATCCTTGCTCACTGGAGCTGAGCAGTACCTGGGGGCAGAGCGTGACCCGGTGCTTGCACTGCTTGCTGCCTCCTATTAACATCCCACAGAGCTGCATGGTCACGGAGCACAGCAGCATCTTGCCAGCAGTTAAGCAAAACCTTTGGCTGTCATGTATAAAGCTGTGATGTCACCAAAGTGATGCTGCAGAGCTGGTAGGTGAAGAACTTCATCTGTTTTCTTTCTTTTTCTTTTTTTTTTTTTTTTGGCCTTTACTCTGTTGCTGAATCTGTATTCTGAGCTCGTCTTCTCCAGCAGTGAGATTCAGTCATTGCAAAGCGTGTCTTTCTCCTGCATAGCTCCGGAGCACTGGATGCAGTTCCTCCTAGAGCAAGAACAAGTCCTTTACATCAGCATTTGGTGTTCTTTTCTGTTCTGCCTCACCTGCCAGGTTGTGAGCTAGGAGATGCTACGCATCAGGTGTTCTACACAGAAGATCTCTCTGCATAGCCAAAAGCACTGAGTTGTCTCATTGAGCTCTGTGTATTTACATCTGTGGTCTTAAAGTAACCTTAACAGCTTCTGTGCTCACCGTATATCCTTGCACACCACGCACAGAACATTTGCATTCGGTCAGAGCTTTGTGAGGGAGCAGCAGAAAATCCCAGCAGCGTCCACCTCTGCTCGGGTTGAACCTCTGTTCAGCTCCTTGCAGCCTGCCTGTGTGGTTTTTTTTCCCCATATGTGCAGCTCTTGGATTATTGCAGAAAGTTGAGAATCAGAAAATCTGCCCCGGATCGCGTTATGCAATAGCTGAGCTGCTGGCAGTGAATAAGCAGATCCAGCTGAGCAGGAGCACTTCTGAAGGGCACCTCGTATTTTCTGCATGCAGACAGAGGAAATGGCTTGTTGGCTGGGAGCTGGGTCAGGTGCCTGCCTTGTGTGTGGGTGCTGAGTGATGGCAATTGATTTCCCACGCAGATTGGTGCTGAGAGGCGAGGTAGCTTGAAGAACAGAGCCAACCAAATTGGTTTTCTTGGATGGGAGAGCAGGGCTGCGTTATGGGACTTAATTTAGTGAAGTCACCTTGGAGACCTTTGTTTTCTGCATAAGAGAAAATCATTTTAGTTATTTTCTCGAAGTGAAAAGTAATCCCTCCTGGAAGAATGCCAGTACATGCTGCGTCACGAGGTGAATGACTCTGCCAGTGAATATCAGTGCTTGGCTCTGTTTTGAGCCAGATCACTCGTCCTGCAAACAAACATTGCCACGCTGCAGTGCTGAGTTTGAACTTCATGCTGAGGAGGTGCCGGGGGGCTTTCGTTCCTGCAAGGCTTCTGTCTGCACACAGAGCCTGGGCACGGTGCTGGGCTGAATCCATCCTGAAAAGCAGTGCCAAGGCTGAGATGTTTTCTTTTCAGCCCTGGGGATGCTGTTGCTGGTGATGCAGTGTGGCTCTTACTGATGCTGCCAGTTGGGATGCAGCTCCCTGCACCCCTGCCTTGCTGATGTGGTGTGGTTACAGCTGTGCAGAAGGTGGCAGAGAAGGAAGCTGCTGGAAATCTGCCTTGAACCATCTGGGAATAGGGGAGATGCTCCCAGCCCTGGTGGGGATGCCCTGTGCCCATCGTGCTGCTGGTGTGAGCAGGACTAAAGCTGTCAGTGACAAACTCTGGGGTCATTCCTGAGGAAGGATGGCCTGGGGGGAAACAAAAGGAGCCATTCCCATGTAAAGAAATTCTACGAATTCCTGTTATTCCTCCTGCAATTCAGTGAGCAACTGCCTAGTAATGTATCTACTAAAATATTAGAAGAATTTGTCTAATTACTAGATGACATCTACTCAGATCCAACAGCTCTTTCTGTCCAGGGAAGAAGACTCTGGGAATGATTCAGATGAGAGCCATCTGGAAGTACAGGAGGCTTTAGTCCTGCTGTTCTGTGCCCATCTCTTTCCCCATCGTGATCTTAGGGAGATTATAGAAAGTACTCTGGGACCTGGTGGGTGAAAATGGTGCACGTGCTTGGTGCTACGTCAGGGTCCAAGAAAATGCTCTGATTTGCTCCTGAGCACAGGGCCTGGCTGTCTGCTGCTGCTCAGCCTCGTGAAGGGCTTGGGGACAGGGTCGTGGTGTTTGCACCCCTGGCTGAGAGCAGGCAGCCCTGGGCAGGAGCTGGCAGCAGCTCGCCCTGCCCCATGGCTGGCATTGTTGGCACCGTGGGGTGGTGGGAAGCTGGTGGGATTCATGGGCTGAGTGCTTGCAGGGCTATTTTAGGCAGCTGTGTGGTAGTGGTTTTGGGACTACTTAGGCATTTATCTCTGTGCCCAAGTGCTTTTGACGCATCCAGTCAGCAGGGATGCTGTCAAGAGGTTCTCCTCATCTGTACACACACTTAGGATTGCCCTGACCTGGTTGCAGCACCTCACACTTGGCCTTCTTGAACTTCATTAGGCTCTTGTGGGCCCACTTCTCAGCCCCTTCCCATCCATCCTGCTGTGGGCAGGCATGGGCTGTGCCTGCTTTGAGGGGGTGGTGAATGAGAAGCCTGATCCCTGGGTAAGGATCTGGGTTTGTCCTAACCAGGAGCTCTGCCTCTTGTGTGTGATGGTAGCAGCATACCTGCTTCCCTTTGCTTTGCTGGGTAAATGAGTGCTGATTCTTCAGCCCCAGGAAAGCGTCCTGCTGTTGCTGCTCGGCTGAGTAAGCCCGCTGAAGTGTGCAGCAGTCCTTCCAGCTGTAAAGGTGTTCTACCAGCTATGGAAGGATCGTACTGTGCTCATTTGCTTTACAAATGAATATCTTTGCATGCAAGATCTTATCTAACTTGCACATAAGAGAATGACTGAAGGGATAGGATGGAAAGAAGCAGAGGAATTAGAGGTGGAGTGGTATGGGGAGAGAGAAGAGCTGCAGTGCTGATGAGAAATACCAGTGGTGCATGGCCGGGGGCACGCAGGAGCATGTTGGCCACTCCAGGTGGGTGCAGGGAGATCTAGTATAATTGAATTATAAAACCGTTAAGACCTTGATCTTAAGAACAAGTACAACCCCAGCTCACCCCCACCATACCTACTGACCTCCCTCAGTGCCACATCTCCATGTTCCTTGAACGCCTCCAGAGACAGTGGCCCCACCACCTCCCTGGGCAGCTTGTGCCAGCACATCACCACTCTTTTGGAGAAGAAATTTTTCCTAACATCTGACCTGAACCTCCCTGGCACAAATTGAGGCCATTACCTTTCATCCCTTACCCTTCCCTGTGCTTTGTTCCCTTGCAGGACGCAGGCGGAGATGGCCCACACGTGCCGTGGAACCATCAACCTGTCGACAGCTCACATCGACACTGAGGACTCATGCAACATTGTGCTGTCCAACGGGGGCAGGACGTACCACCTGAAGGCCAGCTCAGAAGTGGAGAGGCAACGCTGGGTCACAGCCCTGGAGCTGGCCAAGGCGAAAGCCATCCGCATGAGGAACAACCAGTCAGGTAGGGCACAGCTCAGCATGCAGGCACACAGCTGGCTCCTTTGGAAAACCTCCCTGTGAACCAGCTCTTCTGTGCTCACTACAAAACCCTAGCAGATATTATTTCTTATACAATTAAAAATAGTTGACCCTTTCCCATTGAAGCACAAAGAGTTTCAAGCAGTGCTGCTTGCAGCGCGCATCATCTCATCTGGTTATGCAGCCTGAAGCCAGTCTTGAAAGCCCTCATAGTGGCTGTGCACTGTAGAGAGCCAGTAAAAAGGAATTTACAGTGCTTCTTCTGGAAGGGAGGATGCGTGTGCCTCTCCTGGGGCCCTGGCTGCTCAGCATGGGTGGGGGATGATGAGGAGGCACCAAACCCTGCAGAGAGCAGCAGCCCTGGGAGCGCTGATTCGTAGTGAAATCCTAGAGCAGTGCCTCTCCCGTCCTCCCCTAGTTTAGGGTATTGCTGTAGATGAGTGATAACACAAATGCAATTGTCTGTGCACGTTGCCTTTCTCCCCTCTGCACACACTAAGCTCTGCTTTGGTATTTATTAGTGTATATTTGGGACAACTGCATTATGTAAAGCTGTCAAAATGCCACGCGTGCTCCTCCCGGGAGTGTCATTTTTACTGCTGTGTTGTGTAATGGATCTGATAAGCGCTTAACAAACAATATTTCAGGAATATCTGAACGTTCATAACTTGTCTGGGATTCACATTTGGTTTTCTTCCACAAACAAACGTGCCTTCACATCACAGATGACAAAAACTATGAATGCATTAAAAAGGCAATCAGCCACCCCCGCTGCCCTAAAATAAAACCACTCTGCTCTCATCTCGAATGCTGGAAGTCAGACCTCATGCAGGAGAGAAGTAGTAAGCACCTGCTGTTGCTGCATTCTGCTTGAAGTGAAAACATAGCTTTGTCAAACTGTTTGTCAAAGGAGGAGCGTGAAGCAGAGATAATGAAGTAGCCTGGTAAGGTACATGCTTGGGGTGGCTCTGGTTTGGTGTTGATGTAGGTCCAAGTTTGGGGCATTGGGATGTCTGCAAATGCTGCTCTGTGTAGGTAAGGTGGTCATGAGGCTTAGCTTTCAGAAATGCTGCCATGGATGGGTCAGTGCACCGTGGAAAACCTCTGCTCCCTGGTGGAAGCACTGCACCAAAACCACAGGGTGTGCTCGATGGGACTGCGATGTGCAGCTCTTCTGAGCCAAGGCTGTGTGTATGGGGAGGGCACTTCCTAATGCTGCCTGCTTATGAAAACACATACTCAACAGAAAATCAGTTTGCTTGCGTTTCTGGAAGGCAGCACATTCCTGTTTCCATCCCTGGATTGATGGGATGGCTGTTTTGGATGCTGGCTGTTTTATAGAGAGCAGCAAAATGCAGAGCGTAAACAGCTCAGCTTACAGGAGAGTGCCCCCAGCCCTGGGCTCATGAGGTCTGACTTCTGCATAATTAGCTGTCCCACAAGGTCATACAGAAGTTGATTAGTGCATGAGCCATTTCCTCGTTCCCCATAATGATTTAAGTACGCTGTGTTCTGTGGCACCAGTATCTACAGACTTAATTACATGGAGTGTTTTGGAGCCCTGTCCCGTGATTCTTCAGCTCTGGACTGTATGCAAATACTGATGGGAGTGTGGTGGAGGAGACGTGGGCATCTCTGGGGTCCAGCCATGGCTGCAGCAAACTCACCGTGTTGGCTGTGCACACATTGCTTATGCTTTAGGGAACTGAGATGGGTCTGAACAAGCATCTTGCACCCGGAGGAGGTCAGCATGTGCCTTGGTGTTCACCCTCATTTCTGGCTGTTGGGCTGTGGGTGCTGGTTGTGCAATGCAGAGCCATGGTCTGAGGAGTTATATGCAGTTATTTTGGCTTGGCTTTCCACAGAAGTAACAAATGCTGTCTTAAGGCTCTGGATGTACTGACTTTCTGATTTCACCTGACTCAGGCCATGGTCTCAGGGGAAGGAGCAGCATGGTGGCCGTGCTTGGTCGGAGCTGACCCAGCTCATGCTCTTCTGTCACCCCAGCCAGCAGTAGTGCTGAGGAGGTTGGCATGGGCAGTTGTAGTTTCAGAGGACTTTTCCCTGTAGGATCAGGGTGGGGTTGGTGGTCTTGCTGTTGTCACGCTGAGATCCTTCAGAGTCCTTTCCTTGCATTCAGAAAGGAGCAGTGTAGTAGCGTGATGTTAATTAATTAAAAATTGAAACTTAACCTCTTTTTGTGAAATGTGTGAAAGATGAGCCATGCTTGAGTCGCTTCTGGAGATAAAAGCTGACCTGAGCTTTAGCTGGGATTCTGCACTCCCTCTTGTTCCTGGAGGAGTGGGAGCTGTGGGTGCTGTGCTGGGCCAGGGCTGCAGCTCGGGCTGCTCCCGGGGCTGCTGTGCGCGCGGGGGCCTGGGCAGATGCTGGCTGCTGGGGATGGCTCTGGGGCAGATGAAAGCTGTCTGTTCCCCCACTGATTTTCTCGAAGTGAAAACATCCTAAAGCAGTTCTAATGGGATGATAGCTAGCTGGAGCTGTGCGTTGAGATGCTGTTTTTACAGAACTGTTGTTTCTATTTTTAAGGAATAGAGAACCCTATACCCAAGGCGAGCGTGAGATAGGAGACGTTGCTGCTTCCTCTACTGCATAATTGAGGGGGATCTGATTTCCCCTGTATCCAGGGCAGGGCTGAGACTATTTTGGTAAGGAGGAACAAGTTGGGACGTGAGCAGTGCTCACAGATGTGACACAGGAGCTCACTGCCCTTGTCCCTGTGCTGTGGATAGCACTGGGTGCTGGGGGGGCAGAGCTGAGCTGCTGCTGTGCATCTCTTCTCCATGGCAGCGTCCCACTTAATGCCATTGACATGAATGCATAATGTAACATAAGGGCAGAAGGGGCTGGCTTGGAGTGGCTCACCTGTAGCCTCTGTTCTTCCAATTTGAGATCTGTATTTCTAGTGGTATCTGTAGGATATGCTGGTACGGATGAGCCAGTGGAGTGTGCTTATATCTCGAAGGCCAACTTCATCCTGGGCTGCATCAACAGAAGGGTGGCAGTGGGACAGGGGGTGGGGGGGATTGTCCCTTCTGCCCTCGAGAGGCCCCATTTATGATTCTGCATGTAAATGTGGCACCTAAAGGGCACCTGGTTCAGCCACCCCGTGGGAGCAGCTGACGCTGTGCTGTATGAAAGCCTGCTCATCTGCCCTGAAAATGACAGCTTTCTGTAATCACCCTCCATCTGCATTAATGTAAGCCCCTGGATAATTCCAGCACTCTGTTTCCCACATTGCATCACCCCTTGGATTTTTGCCCGCTCACACCCAGGCTCTCAGCAGCCCAAAGCTTTTGGGGATGCTGTTGCTGCTTGTGCTCCTTCTTTAAGTTCCCTTGCAGGCTGACAGTTCTGTGATTCTGCTGGCCTAACCAGCTGTTTCCTTAGCAAACAGGGCATGATGGAAGCAGCCTTATGGAGGTTCATCTGCAGGTGGGGAAATGCTGGGGGCTAAGAGCTGCTGTCCTGCCCCTGGGCTTCTGCCTGTCTGCAGTGCCTCTGTGGTACTGAGCAGTTCCTTAGCTCTTCTTCTAATTGCAGAAGCGATCACTTTTGTTGCTGGATGTATTTTAGCTGTTTTGTTGTCCCCCCCCACCCCTTTCCAACCAAGGAGTTTGTTTGCTGCAGACGTTTTGTTTTGGGAATGTGAAGCTGCAACACATCTGCAGCCCCCCCAGCTGGCTGTGAATCACCCCTTTGTCGGGGCCCTCTGCAGCCAGTGCCCGTGCTGCTGCTCTGACCACAGCCATCAGGACAATGGCACTCCTTGTTGGCTGCGTGCTCCCAGCTCACTGTTGGCTCTTTGCACCAAACCTCTCCCTTTTCCCACCCTCCTAATGGTGTTTCTCTCTCCATCCTGTTCCTCTGCATGGTGCTGCTTTGGGGCTGCTGGCCCTCTGTTCATCCCTCCTCACTAGTTTAAGCTTGGGAGCATTTCTCTTTCAAAGTGAGATTTCTTTAAGGACCTCACAGTGGTGCTTTGCCCCCAGGGTTTCCCTTGTGTGTTCTCGAGGCCCTATGTGTTTCCCTTACCCTGCCCATAAAGGACTGATGCTGCCGACGGCGCCCGTCTGCTGCTGGAGGTCATCATGTGTGAGATGCATTGTCACTGTCTGAGCCGTGGGATTCAATATTGAGCTTCCTCCTCCGCTTTTATCCCCTGTGAAATCAAGGCTCCTTCAGGCTCATTTAGAGTCATAGAACCATTAAGGTTGGCAAAGACCACTAAGGTCATACCACCAGTACTGCCCACATCCCTCGGTGCCACGTTTCCATGTTCCTTAAACACCTCCAGGGACAGTGACCCCTCCAGCTCCCTGGGCAGCCTGTGCCAGTGTGTTACCACTCTTTCTGAGAAGAAAATCTTTCCTTATATCCAACCTGAAGTATTTACTCTTGTTATCAGTGCTTGATGTCAGGGTTGGGTGTGGGCTGCGCTCAGCAGACACGTAGCATGAAGCTTCCTGCTGGCTGTGGTTTGTAGCGATGCCAGGTTGCTGCTGGGGCTGTCAGCAGCAGGTCTGTGTGCTTCTTCTGTCCTCCATGCCCTCTTTGGATTCCCTGACTATTTGCCTTCACTGCTTAAATATGACCTTTGGGGAGTCAGCTGGACTTCGTTAGCTCCTAAGGTGTCTGTAAGAGGCTGTACAGCTACAGCTGTCAGCCTGCAGTGCTTCCCAAGGGCAGTGGTTTCTGCTTGCACTGGAGCTGAGTTTTAAGCAGCAGAAGTCTGCAACGGGAGGAACCTGGAGGAATTGTTTTTCATGTCTTTCACAAGCCAGGAAATTCCCCTTTTGGGGTACTTTGTTTTGAATTTGTTCTGTTGAGCTTGTTTCGTTACACTTCATTTGCACATCAGGAGAATTACTGAGCAGTGCAGTTACCTCCTTGATTGGGTACTGATCCTTTCCCTTTGTTTTGCTCGTGTGTCTATTATGTTGTAATGTATTATTGTATATATATAATCCATGAGAATTCCTGGTACCCAAGTGGCCCAGAATTTAGTTTGTGGGTAGGACCAGAGCTCAGGCAGTGCTGCAGGAGCTCAGCAGCTCTATGTAGGGCACCTCTGCTGCTGCATCCTTGTCCCTGCGGCTCTGTGCTGGAGTTGGAGGAGTTTCCTGTGCAGCTGCAGCAGCTGAAGGCAAAGGGAAGATGGGCAAAATGCTGCAAGGTACTGCAGGTTGGTAATTTTGTGATTAAAGGAGTGTCACCCTGCAGAAGTGACAAAGCAACGGATGTATTCACCTGGTGCTCACTTCTGGGCTGGGTGCTGCCGGGTGCTTTGTGGCTGTGCTTCTCTGCAGTAGCACTGCTTTGAGATGTACTTCTTGGAGTTTCTAACATGCAGCTGTGGGATTTGAGTCCCTTCTTTCTCTGCAAAGCTGGCAGGGATTTGCAAGGAGCATGGAACGGGGAAAGGACGGCTCTTTTTTGGGCTGAGCTTATGTGTGAGCAGTTGGTGAGTGTGCAGGAGGGGTGTTCTGTGCTGGTCCCTCTTTGCCCTGCTGGGGTGGTGCTGCCTGCAGTGCGTGGCTCAGTTCCTTTGCTCCTCGGCTCTGTGTCCATAAGCTCTCCCGCTCTCTAACGCTTGCTGGCTTCTTCGTTGTTCCCTTTTGCTTTTAACATTTGCCACGTGTTTTTAGAAGTGAATTCATCAAGGTCACTTGTCAAAACTGCAGAGCAAAATCAATGAAACGCGTGTACGTGTCTCACCAGTATCCGTGTTCCCTCACCTCTCCTGGGGCATGACAGGTGGCACGGGGCTGCTTCCCTGCCTGAGAAATGGCTCCTGCTCCTTCTCTGCCTCCGTGAAGAGCAGAGGCAGTAGTGTCTGTGTGTGCTGGTGCTGGGTTTTGTCTGTTGAAAGGGGACTTCACAGTGGTGGTTCAGTGCACTAAGGTTGGAGCAGCTCAGCACAGCCCCCAGCCAGGCTTGGAGCTTGGGGCTGGGGCTGCTGCAGACAGAGCAGGGACAGACATGCCCACATGCATTCTTGATTCCTCCTGCCTTAGTCTGATCTTGGCATGACCTCCAAATAGCTTCTGGCCTTGTCACCTGTGTTCTTTGTCCCTGCTGACTGGGGTGCTCTGACTTGGCTGATACTCTCCTACTCTTGAGCTCAGAAAACCTGGGGAGCCAAGAGCAAAGCACGTGGGTTTCTGCTGGTGTTCAGAGCTCTTCTTGCTAGAACTCCTCCCTGCAAGCAGCCCTGAGCCCAGTGCAGGTTGTATCCAAGATGAATTGGCTTTGCAAAGCTGTCCTCTCACTCCTCCCTGCTGTGTGCCCCGTCTCCTGGACGCAGGCTAGGCTGTCAGTGCGGCTGCTGCAGGCTGCAGTGTGTTTCCACTGGCTGCAAAGCTCTGCTGTGGTGTGGGTGGCAGCAGTGGGAGGGATGAGCTGTTTCATTGCTTTGCTATACCTGCTAATATTAGCTTGATCTGTCATTTTGCTCACTTATGGCAGAGCTGGGAAGCCATACTGATCACCAAAGTGCTGAGCTGCTGTGTAGCACTCAGCCCCGCTCTGGTTGGAGCCTGCTGCTCTTCCTCCACACCTGGGTGGCAGGTGTCCCTGCCCTGCAGCAGCTCATTCACACACCCATAGCCAGCTATGCTTGCATTTGGCATGTGCTGAGCGCAGTGCCTACTTACAGCTGGCAGAGGCAGTGTCTGACAGGAAGCAAAGCAAACACATGGTAATTCAGTGTGCTCGTGGTGAGGAGCATCACATCCTTGTCAGATCTCGCATCCTTCCCTTATTTTCCAAAGGGAATGCTGTGGCTGATGGCTGTCTGTCTGATCAGGAGCATGCCAGCTGCAGTGGGACATGTGCTCACATCCCCATTCATGTCCTTGCTGCCACCTGGTAAGGTCCCTGCTGCCATTTCCCAACACCTGGCAGCTGGGCAAGGCTCGAACCACCTGGAAGTCACCTGAACAACATGGTGGGGATGTGAGCATACCTGGCATGTGCCGAGGGGGAAACGTTTCCAGCTCAGTGTATTTCTGGGTTATTATCAGGCATTGAAGTTCCCCAAGTGTTTGTACTTTTTTTCTTCCTCCTTCCTGGCACAGAAAAACGCTGTTGGAGGAAAATCAATTGTTAGGTCTGAAAATAATAGCAATTCTCACTAATTAGAAATGAGTCACTGAAGAGTGAATGGCTGCACGAGGGCTCCTGCCTTGCTTTTGATCCACCCAAGCACATCAGCTTTCATTCCCCATCTGTGAAACAGAATTAGCTTGCAGCTTGAGGCTGAGGATGTGGATGCTGCGCCGGAGCCATGCAGCAGTGGTAGGTTGCCCTCTCCTGGTGTGTTGTCTCTGCAACCCCCCTGGCCCCGTGTCTTTCTTCCAGCCCCCAAACCAGCCTGTGGACTTGGTAGTAGTGGAACTGTTGAAGGGTGCAGAGGCTCACCCTGATGTGAGTGTCGCACACAGTCACACCCTCCTCATCCACATCCAGTGACTTCTACCTGGGCTGCAGTGGTGTGGTGTTGGCAGGGATGCTGGCAGTGGGGGGTGGTTGTCTGGGGGCTTTTGGCCCCAGTGTCTGCTTCCCTAGCTTCAGCCCACGGGTGTGTGTTTGAGGAGCAGTGCCAGCTCTGCTCTGTTTCTGCAGGGAGAGGGTCTCCCTCTGCTGGTGAAGCTGCTCACTAGGGAAGTGAGCATGCCTCCCCTCCCTGTGCTGCTCCCCCCCACTGCTGGGGGCTCAGCATTAGGTCTGCAGGCCCTGCAGAGCCTGCTGCTCGGGGCAGGCCTGCTGCTGGGATCTGGAGCTGGGGGGCCCAGTACAGTTTGGGTGTTGAAACCATTTCATTTAATGTAACCCTCCCCTCCTCACACACGCTTCCTAATGGCAGCTCCGTTTTTACTCTGTTTTTAGCATCCATGTTTAATGTTTTCTTTTTTTTTTTGTAGTGAATAATACTGGAAAAAAAGCATCTGTGGAACTGAACTGTAGCACTGAGCTTTTGCCTAAGCCTTGGCATCCTTCAGGTCTTCTGGATCCTAAATAGCCCAAATAGCTGTGTGTGCTGTTTTGGCACTGGAAGTTGAATGGGGAAGGTGGAATGCTGTGAGTGCTGTCAGAGCTGAGGAACTTGTGACTGCTGCCAAGCAGAGTTTTGCTGAGTGCTGCTGTCAGTAACTGAGAGCAGTCAGTTAGTGGTGCCGTTGGCTGTGGCTCACCCCCAGTTCTGCTCCTTGTGAGCTCTATGGCTTTGGGTTCTGCAGTGGGGCTGAGTGCCCTGGGAGGGCCAGGAGCCCATTGCCATGGGGCTGAGGGACGAGGCACGCAGAGGCAGCTCTGTTTGGGCAGGCTGCAGGCAGCTGTGATCTATGTTTCACCTTCTTCAGTTGCCTCTGTTTTCATTTTTGGTGACTCCAGCTTGGCAGGGCTCTGCCTGCAAACCCCTCTGCGAGCTTGAAATTCCCAAACAAAGTGACTAAAGCTGTGCATTCCTCACTGCATTGCCTGCCAGCGTGGACAGAAATGCCAAATGAAGTTCTGGGGCTCCATGTGAGGTTCTGTGTTACCGTCTTTGTTTCTTGCCCCGGTTTTCAGATGGGGCTGCGATTGGATCCAGTGCAGAGCTGTGCCTAGAGGAACCCAGTCTGGTCTGGTTGTTGGCACTGGTCATAAGGAACATGAGCAGTGCCACGGGGTGGCAGGGCCAGCTGGGCACAAGCACATCCCTGGGGCAGAGAAGGAGTGACACTGTCTTGTTGGGTTTGTATTTGGGTGGGTATCCAATGTGGATTTACAGCTCAAAGTTGGTGTTTTTTTTCATGTTTGGACTCCTGATCTGTGATTCTTTGTCTTAGGAAAGGAAGTTGTAGGAGCGTGTTGCCAGACTTGAAGATAAGAAGTTTCCTGAATTAGTTGAATAGAGGGAACTGGCATGGGCAAAGGGACTGGAGCTCCTCTGATAGAGCTTGCTCTGTTCTAGGGAGGCACCTGGGGGGTGAAAACAAATACCAGAAATGCATAAATGCAGATTTGTTTCCTGATGCTGAGAGTGCTAGCAGTGTGCTCAGCCTTTCAGAGCTGTGTCACGCCTGTGTTTTCTTGTTTGCATTACCATGCGTGGGTCAACTGAAAAGCAGAACAATTATTTGTACACAGATGACACATACAGAGGCGTTGCTGGTGGTTTCATTCCTCTCTCAGTGGGTGGCAGCAGTTGGATGTGCCATTGAAAGCTGGGGGTGAGTGCTGGATCTCCTGGATTTCTTTTTGAGCTGCATCCCCTGGATTGCTCTTTGATGTCAGGCTTAAGGTGAGCATAGAGGAAGGAATTTGTTGTGCCTTCCCAATGGGTGTGTCAAAAGTTTTATCTGCTCTAGGTCCCTGGTAACACACATGGGACAGTGTGTTGTGGAATCAGATCACCCAGTCCAACCCCAGCCCACCCCCCACCATGCACACTGCCCACATCCCTTTGTGCCACATCTCCAGGACTGGAAAAATCTCCAGGGATGGTGACCCCCCACTCTCTGGGCAGCTGTGCCAGTGCATCACCACTCTTCTGGTGAAGAAATTGTTCCTAATATCCAGCCTGAATGCCCACAGCAGCCCCTTGCTGTGGTCCTGCTGCCTCCTGCATGGGAGCTGGGGAGGTTCCCTGGCTCCGTCCTCCCAGCTCTGTCCTCTTGGTCCAGCTCACACCAGCACTGGGTGCAGAGGTGAGGACCTTGTTGCTTTCAGGTGTTTTTAAGAATAAGCAACGTTTGGAAAGCCTGGGGAGTTTTGCTGCACAGACTCAGCATCAGTCACTAGTCCTGGAATTAAGGATAGGGATAGAAGGAGTTTTGGAAATGGGTTAGCTGAAAGATGGGAGCAAAGGATAGGAGAAGACAAAATAATAATTTCTTTTCTCTTTTAGAATGACAAGAAAAGGAATCACAAAGGTGTGCCCAGTGTTTTCAGACACACCAAAGGTTTTCATGTAGGAAAAAGGTAACCAGTTCTCTAGGGAGTCTGCAGAGGGCAGAGGCAGCCCTGTTGGTGTGCAGCACAAAGTCCTTGGGCTGGGGAATGGCCCTGCCTGGGCAGAGTGCATGTCCCATGGCAGGGCTTGGGGCTGTGGTGCTGCAAGGACCCTTCCAACCCAACCGTTCTGTGATCCTTAAGAACCCTCCCAACCCAAACTGTACTCTGATTCAGTCTGATTCAGTGACTTGGAGGTGCATTTTGCTGAGCCACGGGCCATGCTCGATAACAGAATGAGTTCAGTTTGCGGCTAAATCAGTATTGTGTCAGGAAACTTCAGACTGGTTCTCCAAGCACTGAGGTGATCTGCTCTGCAACTGTGACTTCTGTGCTTGCAGGAGGCTGGTGGCAGCTGACAGAAGGGATCAGGGCTGGGTGTAAAGCTTCAGTGAGGCTGGGCTTATGGGGAGAGCATCTTCTCTATGCGTCTGTGACCCTCTGCAACAGCAGTGTAACTGAGCTGTGCTGGGGTTACTGCTGGAGCCGGGGCTGCACGTGCTAAATCCCATCCGGGCTTTCCCCCCTCTGTACATCACTTGTGTTTTTCCACTTGAGAACTGTTGGTACTTGCCTGGAGCAGAGGTATATCTGCATTGCACAAGCAGACCAAGCTAAACATTTTTGTGTATGTGTGCTGCTAGCGTTATTTTTTAATCCTCCTTAAGCATGCAGTGCACGTTGAGAGCTCATTTGAACAGAATTTGCCCTATTTCCACCCAGATCTGAGCATCTCTTTTGGTATGTGTCTATAGGAGATGGAATACAACCCGTGCTCTCTTGCTGTCCAGACCTTGACATTAGCAGGAGCTGGAGGAGAGTGCTCAGGACGCAGTGACCGCGCTCTAGTCCCCGTGCCAACGTGAACGCTCACATTGATGTGTGATGTGTGCTGCTTTTTGCCTCCAGACCCCTTGTTCCCTTGGGACTGATAAAATCTGAAGGGAAACCCCCTCCTCCCGTGCTGGGGGGGGTGAGCCAACAGCCATCAGAGTGTGTGTGTGTGTGTGTGTGTGTGTGTGCGTGTGTGTGCACATTGCTGAGGTTCTGCTCCGGAGCTGTTGGCTGCGGTGAAACGGAGCTGTGTGAGTGAAGTTTCTTACCAAAAAATGAAAGAATTCTGATGTATGTTTTAAGCGAGCATCCTAAAAATAACCTCCAGCAGCATTTAAAGGGACAAGCTTCCAAACAGCATCCTCTTCGCCCTTTGGTTTTAGCCCCCCTTTGGCTTTAGCATCCCTTTGGGTCTCAGGCTGCACCCCTTCCTGCCCATTGCTCACCATTTTGGAGGTGCTTGTGCCAAATCCTGCCCTTTTGTTGCCTCGGGCTGCATGTTTTCCCCATTGGGCGGGGGAGCACACCTCTTCCTGGCACAGATAGAGTTAAGGGCTGCTGCATGCTGGAGCAAGCAGTGGTGCATGCCGGTACCATGGGCTGTGGGGCTGCCGAGCCCGGTGCTGGTGCCGTAGTGCCCTGCTATCAGCATGGTGTGAGACGCGGTGCCGCCTGCTCTGTAAGGACGTTTGCTGAATAAGGACATTGTCTTTTCCTTTGTATTTTTTTTTTCCTCCATCCTAAAGCCAACATCCTAAAGCCAACGGCCATGCAGTGCTCAGCCTCCGCCAGCACAGCCCTGCGGTGGGCATGAAGGGCAGGGGCTGCTGGGAGGCAGGATCTGTCCGCTCCTTCTGCAACTCTGCCTGCCTCAATAAGTTCCCCAAGGGTCAGTGCCCGGCCCCGTGTGTGGTGGGGAGGGATGGAGGGATGTGCATGGGGACGGGGGGTTGCACGAGCGCTGGGTTGGGGTTGGCATCGCACCTGGCAGCGGCTGCTGGGATCACGTGCTGTGCCCTGGCTTTGTTCTGCCTTGCAGCTTTATCAGGCGTTGGAACAACAGAACACTGCACTCAGTGCTCCAAGTGTGTGTTGTGTTCTTGTGTGTGCTGGGAGGGGTAAGCTGTCAGGTAACGTGTGCTGCGGTTTTAGTTTCCAAGAATTGATCTGTTCGTTGTGGTGGATTAACTCCTGCACTAGACACTCCGGTCGAATCTGGTGTTTGGTTTCAGTATATCAAGTAGTTTTTTGCTCTAGGAAAAAAATACGGTCTCATTAAGACATTGTGAGAAGCGCAGGGTGCCTGGCTGTCCTCTGGGAAGCATTTCCCTGCTGTGCTTGCTGTCCCTTACTGCTGCTGGGGTTATTCCAGGTATTTCCCACTGGGAGCTCTGTGAGGGCATTGGGTCCTCCAAAGCTCTTCTGGGATCTGTGTTGGGATGCATCCCACTGCCACCCGTGTGCTGGAGGGGCTCACGTCTGCTCAGTGCTTTCTTGGTGTGCTGCAGTTGGTTTAAGGGTGGAAGAGGCACTGCTCCTACAGAAATCATTAGGAGCTGCATCCTTGTTGTCTTTGGTGTGGGAATCATTGTCCAACTCTAGGTGAGATGGTGCTATGGCAGATAGGAACCCTCTGCTTCCTCCCAAAATAGGAGCTGGGGTCATGGATTTGACTGCAGGGAATCACAGGGACTTTCCATTCCTGCTGCCAGAGGTCAGGTGAGGTGTCAGCGTGTCCTTACACCCAAAGGTGGATAAACTTGCTGCTTCCCCATGGCAAGAACCAGGGCAACTTTATTTTTATTAACAGATGGTGAGAAATCATCACTGCACAGGAATCAGCCACCCCTTGGGCTGCACGGAGATGGCCACACTGCTCCCACGCAGCAGCTCACCAGAAGTTATGTTATCTAAATGTAATTTCCTTCCCCAAAGGGAAAAAAAAAGAAGATACAAATAGGTCAAATAAAAATTCTAGCAGTTGTGGATTTACTGCATGCTTTGGGCAGATGATGAAAAATTGCTTTTTTTTTTTTTGTTAATCAAATCCAGATTGCTCCCTGCCCCTTTGGTTTTTACAGCTGCATGCCGTGAGGTCACAGTGGCACACGTGTTTTATGCAGGTTGGCTTCAGCAAGGAGTGTGAGATGTGAGCTGGACCCCAAAGCTGGGAAAACACCAGCTTTAAAATCAACTCAAGTGTGCAGCAAGGGAGTCCCTGGCAAGCATGCTTGTTCCCCAAGTGAAAGTATGGCTCAAGGATGCCCTGCTTTTCACTTAATTATGTCATGATAGCTGTTTTCTACCAAAAAAAAGGCATTAAATCCGTTTATCTCACCAAAAAGGCACCATGTGAGGTACATGTAGCATGCTGATGGCTGTAATGAGAGATGAGCCTTCTGGCTGGCACGTAGTTTGCTCTAGGATCCCAGTGCTCTTTATGGCACGATCCCGCTTCCAGTTGGCAGCAGGAGTGTCCCTGCCAGGTCCTTTTGCAGTATTGGGTGACCCTGCTCCGTGGTAGCAGCAGAGGACACCTGTTGTTAGTAATGGATGAGAATGTGGATAGTTATCTCGTGGTGGAAGTGGGTTCTGGGAGCTGCCTGCACGCTGCTGGCAGGGCTCACAGTGCACACATGTGGCTGCACAGCAGTTCTTATTTGTTTTATGGGGTTTTTGTGCTGCCCTTAATGGTGTTGCTTCCTCTGCCCGTTGATGCCAACCTGAAGGGTTACACTCCAGCAGTGTAGAGCAGTTCTTAGCGGCTGCAGAAGGAGCTGTTTTGCACATCCCTGGAGCATTCCTTCCCTCCAGGTGGATCAGACAGAAGAGCCATGACATGACCCCTTTCCAGCCCTCTGCATAGGACCAACCTGCAGAGCAGGTAACTGAGGGCTCTCAGGTGCCAGCAGAGATGGGCCCGTGGTTCCAGAGCTGCTTGGTGCCTGGGAGGAGGTGCTCAGCAGCACTGCTGGCGATGTACTCTTATTAGGTTAGGCTTAAATGCAAAGGAGAATGATTACTGAGGAAGTGACCATCTCGACAGGCTGATGGTGTTAATTAGAGAGCAGAAGTGCATTCATAGAATTGGAAGATGAACTCTGAGCTCCAGCCACTTGGATCTGCAAATAGAAGCTCTCTGTGCACTCAAATTGATTTATTTTTTGCTTTTTTACTGATGAGGCTGAGCCCACGGCCAGCACAGCATTTCTGGAGGAGGAGATGCTGCAGCGGGGTCACTGCCCAGCTGCAAGTGTGCCCGGCCAAACTTGGGCAGGATGGATGGTGGAGGAGCAATCCAGGGAATGCTTTTCCATTAAGTCATTGGTAGTGGCTGCTGTTTGGAGTGCAGCATGTGGGCAAAATCAGGGAGCTGCTACCCGTCCTGTGCTCCTGTGCAGATTTCCATCATTGCTGTGCTTGTAGCCTAGGGGAGATTAATACTGAGTTTGTCTCATCCAGCAGAGCACCAGCCCGGCTGTCAGAGGGAGGGATGCATGTTGGTTTGGTGAGCTGTGTGGGCTCCCTGTAGAAGTGAACAAACCCTGAGGAGCGTCCATGTGCTGACTGAGGCTCCCTGACTGCCCTGGACCAAGTGTGGCCTTGGAATGCTGCATTTCCCCTTTCCCTAGAAAGGAAGTGGTGGTGGGACACAGTCACCAAAGGCAGCAATGGGCAGAGCAGCCTCAGTGCCCACCCTGACTTCGGGTTTGCAAACCTTCAAGAAACAGGTCCTGGGGCTGGTGCAGAAAGAAGGGGTGTTAGGAGACAGAAGGATGGGAAATGGGGTCTGTCACCACTTGGCCACGGTCCCCTTGCACTGATTTTGCAGCGTGTCATCTGGGGGACCATGCTGTCTTCTGTGCATTATTGCTTTCTGACAGGAGCAGGGATTTGGGAAAGCTCTGAGAAGTGTTTTCTCTGTCCAAGCTGTCGAGTACAGGGAGAATGGGTTGGGTGGTTTTATTCTGCTTTGGATGTTTTCCCCTTTTTGAAGGGAGGGAGCAAAGCTGCATTTCTCTGCAGATCTCTCATCGCTGCACGGACTCTGCTCTGCCTGCTCACATCCCGCTGCCTCCATGGGTTTCTGTAAGCACTGAAATTCTCCTGGACAGGTCTGGAATTTCCAGAAGCTTTGTGAAACCTCAGACTGTGAACTTCCTCTGTGTGGAGCACTCCTGCTGCTTTTCAGCAGCTCTGGGGCTCCTGGTAACCCCAGGGATGCTGCAGCTCTGCCACCATCGGTCCCATGGTTGGAGCTGCATTATGAGCTGGTAGAGAGAGCCCTAAAGAGCAGTATTTCCCTCTTTGAGGACCAGTTACTCCAGCCTGTGCGTGCCCTGGAAAAATGGCTTTGCAAGCTTTCAGAGCATGACCTTGCTGCTGCAGGAATGGACGAGGAGGTGGCAGGGAGCCCACTTGTGGCAGAAGTGCTCCTACCCAGCAGTGCTTTAACTTTGAATGTCTGACCAAGCCCTGGCTCTGATGGGCCAATTTGTACCCCAGTGGACTGATTAGATATCTTTCCATTTGTAGGAAACGAGTTGGTAGGGTTTTGTGTCCATTAATGATGGAGTTGTTAGGGTTGTTTGCCCATTAATGACTTCTCATTGGCCCCCTGAGGAGTTCAGTGCCCTGCTGCTTGCCTGCTCCAGTGTGTTGGGGAAAGCCTGCAGCCCAGAAAGCAGAGGGGGGAAGGAAGGAAGGAAGCATTGTCACAGCATCCTCTAACATGCAGCATTTCAGCCTCTTGACAGTATTTGGCAGAAACACAAAGTGGGGAAAATGTGCCCACAAAGTGGGGATCAGTGCCTGCAGCCTTACTGCTGCCTGTGATGTGAGAGGTGTTGAGTGGTGCTGATAAAGCACAGCTTTTAATTAGTGAAAATACAGTCACGTAAAAATGCATACTTTGTTGTGCAGGCATTCATCCGACCTCATGTGGGGGGAGATTAGCAGTAATTAGGGAAGCCCTGGGAGCAGTGGTTAGATCAGTTTGTAAGCACAAGCATCCAGCAGCTGGCTCCCCACACAGCACCCATGCTGCGTGTCCTCATCCCATGCAGGTTTGCTGTGTGCTCTCCCTGGTGGGTGAAATTCTGTCTGTTTTGGGGATTCACCCTTGCTTTCTGTTGCTCGTTCTCTGCAAAGGAACTAATGAAGCTTTGTCTTCCAGTTCAAACCCTTAAGCAGTCTGTGCTGGCTCCGATTCTGGCTGATGAGGTTAGTGTGTGGGGTGTGCTCTCAGGGCTTCACCTTGTCTGCTTGCAGGGTGTTTGTAACCGTGTGGGATGAAGCAGCAGGGTGTAGGTCAGGTTTCTTGGGGCTGCCTGTGAGCTGCTTTCATGGGGCTCTTGGTTACATGTGGGGCAGCGGAGCGAGGAGGCCAGGAGATTTCCAGGCTGTTTGCATCCCTGTCTCCACTGACACTTTGTGACCTGCGTGGAATTGGAAGGAGCTGAGAAACTTGCACCCGCCCCGATCCTCTTACACAGGGGTAAGCTGAGCCCAGGCAGATTTATGTGTTCATAAGGGCACGAATTAGCCTTGCGTTCTTGGGAATGCTTTCTCCAATATCTTGGCTCATGCAGCTGGGTGAGCTGAGCTTACAAGTCTGCAGGGCAGCGTGGGGCACGCATTACCCACTGGGCAGAAGCAGAGATTTCAGGCCAGGCCTTTGCAGTGCCACTGGCAGCCTGCAGCCCCCAGGATGGCTGCGTGTAGCTGCCCTGCACACCATCCTGCTGCGGGTATGGCAGGGATGTCATTGTCACAGCCCTGTGATCTCCTGCTGCTTCCCTGCCACTGCAGCTCCCACCCTGTAGCTCCGTCCCATGTCACTTTGTTCTTATTACAGAGGCTTTGCAGGGAGGGAGCGAGCTGACAGCATCAGAGTGTCCTCTGTGCTTCCCCAGCCTCCTCCTACGAGCCTGTGGCAGGCTGTGTCTTCCCTGCTGACAGGAGGCTTCCAGAGAAAGACTTCATTGCTTTAAAGAAGGAAAAAAAAAATTCCAAGCCAAGTTCATCCTTGGTTGCACCAAGCGTGGCATTACCCAGAAGAGGACAGCAGCTCTGAGCCTGGCTGTGCCACCATCGTGTCCCCAGCTTCGCTGCTGGGGCAGGGAGCAGAGCCCAGCCCAGCTGTCACTTCCCACACCCAGTGCTGCTGAAACCAGAGTGTGACCTGAGTCTGGGAGGTATTTAAGCATCGTTAAAAATGGATGCTTGGTGCACTTAGGAGATATCCAAGACCTGAAGTGGTTTTCCATAGCTGGGTGCTAGTCCAGCTGTCGATCCATCCCCATCATTCCTACTGATCCGTGTCCCTAAAGGAAGTCCTTTTGTGCCAAGGGACGGAGTGATGAGGCAGGAGCTGGCTGCAGGTGAGCCCTGTGTGCTCAAGTCACTGGTGTGTGCCACTTGTCGTGGCTTGTTGCAGCCTGAGGATGCTGTTTGTTGTGCACAGCCCAGTGCCATTCTCTGCCCACTCCTCTTGCATTGAGGCTCCCATTCCCTGCTCCCGGTGCCATCTGGTTGTGAATGCCCATACAACAGGTAACAAAGTTTGTAGGTTTTTTTTCCCCCACGTCCTTTGTTCATCTGTTAGCCAGGAGCAAATGACGTTTAATTATTTACGACACTTGCGTTTATGTGGCTAAATATTCATCAGCAGGCTCGGGGTAGCTCTGAAGCCTTGGGCTGTGCACGTTGGGTTCTGAGCTCACCCATATATAGAGAAAACACGGTGCAGTGAAGCACAGGGGCTTCCTTATCCCAGTGCCTTCTGCTCCGTGGGCCCAGTGGAAAATGGAAGTGTACGGAGTCTGTGTGCATTGGGGATCTACTCCTTCTAAAGAGTCTGAGTCTCCGGCTGATAACCACACTGTGAAGTTTGGATTTTGGATTTTTCTTTTGTTTTAAGGCCTGCCTCAGCTAGGGGTTTGTTGATCTTCTTTCCACTCACTGATTCAAGAATACCCCGAAGGAATGATCTCAGTGTTACCCTCCGATGTCCATGGTGGAGGTTGTGCTGCATGCCAGCAGTGGGTTGAGGATTCGTTTCGCATTGTTGCCACTGTGTCTTCTTGGGTGAATCTGCAGGAAGGAAGCCCTTGGTTGACCCTTGATCCTCACTGGGTGGCAACCAGCAAGGGACAGGCGTGGAGCCTGCAGGCTGGATGAGGCTCTGGGCAGCCTGATCTGGTGGGTGGCAGTCTGCCCACAGCAGGTGATGGGGACCACTGGGTGGGCTTTAGGGTCCCTTCCAAGCTAAGCCATGCTACGATTCTATGATTGTAAGAAGGGATTTCTGCTGTACTTTGAGTTACTGGGGGAGATGGATGGGATGCGATGTCAGGCTGGAGATCTTGGCTCAGGAGCAGCCTGGGCAGCTTTGCAGGTGTGGATAGAAGCACACTGCCCCTGGCACCCGCAGTTAGCAGTGCTTGCCAAGGACAAGCAGGTGTCAGTGTGGCCCAGAGCTGGCCCTGCTGCCCAGGTCAGTCCACTGCGTGTTGCTGTTCGGAGCTGTAGGATGATGAAGTTCCTATTTCTATCAGAACATTGATGTCTTTTTTCCTGGTGGTGTGATGTGCAGTGTGTGTGGCCAACTATCTGGTAATGAACGGTTATTTCCCTATAATCATACCTTCACAACTGGAATTTTGTTTTCATTTTTATTCAGAGCTGGCTCTTGGCTTCTTCTCTTGCCCATTGTGGGTATGGAGAACAGATCATTGCCTTCCACTTCATAAAAATGATTAGTAGACCACGTCTCTGGTCCACGTTGTTTCGTTTTTGGTGAACTCTGTCCTTTCGTTCACCTCTCCCTGCAGGATTTGTTCCCCAGCCCTGCTATCATTCCTATTGATGGCTTTTTATGGAACACATCTGCCTTAGGATTGCAGTATCCCAAACCAGGCTCTTGGGCTGTGATCAGAAGGCACATCACGTGTCTCGGAGAGGACTGTTCTGTTCATATAACCCCAAATTTCTTTGCTTTTTTTAGCTCCCTTTTCAAAGTTGCATTGTAATTCACACCAGACTGGTAGCTCCTTCTCTGCCAAGCAGATGGTTGTCCACCCTTGGCTTGGTTGGCATCTCTACCCCAGTTGGTATCTCCGCTTGGGGTAGGGTGCTATCCTGCACTTGCTGCATCCTTCAGACTCCCTCTTGCCACTGTCTTCATACTCTGGGGTTAAACCCTGCCTTGCACCGTGCTTTCAGCCTGTCTTTGTTGCCTGCCTTACCAGTGGGTTGCGGTTGTTTAGGTGATGGGGTCATCAGAAAATGCCATATACACCTGAAAGAGAGAGTGACTGCAATTCAGACGCAGTGCTGAGGGTTATTGACTGCTGACCTCGTCTTGTGACTGCAGCAATAAGATGGCTGGATTGCAGTCATCATAATAAAAATATTTTATGCTTTCTCAGTGCTTTTCTTTCAGCAAAGCAGAAGTCCTTTAATGGGCTGTGATGCCCACTCCCATTCAGGGTGGTGCTCAGCACCCACACGATGGGCAACATGGGGGTGACTGCTCATTGCATTTGGAAGTGGATCCTTGCAGTTCTGGGAGCATCAGTCTTGGGGAGCACAGCAAGGGATGGGTGCCAAAGAGACCTGCACATATTGGTTGCCTTGTCTGGCCTCCTTGATTTCATCAGCTGCTGTTGGCTTGGAAGAAATGGCCTCTGTAGCATCATTCTTTCAAAAGAGGTGTCTTGTCAGGATCAATCCTGCTACCTTTGTTGTGGAGTCGCAGCTCCCTCAGATTCCCATACCAGGGTGTGTTTGCCTCGTGAGCTGTGAGCTGAGTAAGAGGCAAAACCATCACAACTGCTCTTTATCCCTTTGGTCTCTCATTCTTACGTTTCTCAGCTGTGTCCCTGTGGTGCTCACTGACCTGAAAAACCAAGAAAGCAGTGTAACATATCACAGCATCGCTTTGCTTAGGTTTGGCTCCAGCCAGTTACACTGGATTTTATGAAGCCACAGTTACAGTAGCCAAGATATGGAGTCAGAACCAAAGAAGATGCTTTCCTGCTTTATTTCAACGTGGTGAGGTGTAAGGGTGCTGTGTTGGCCAAGCTGGAGGTCTGTGCTCCAACCCTGGGTCAGCTTATGCCACATCTGTGAAATCCTTAGCTTTGAATTTCTGCAAAACCTGAGCATTTGGCTTCTCACCACGATCCTGGTGGATTTCAGGTGGATCTGCTGGGACATTCTGGGAGCTCTGGGTCTCTTCAGGCTGCACAGCCCCGAGCTGGGTGCTGGTTCTGCCCCTAGGGCTGGGTCCTTGGCTTGCCCCCACTGACTGCAATGGAGATGTCACAGCTGGTGAATATCTGCTATTTTGAGGCCTGAACAGCTTTCCATTTGCATTAGCAGTGGAAGAAATACCCTTGCCAGGTTGGTGATAATTGCAAAGCGATCACCCAAATTTGGAACAATTTATGACTGATTATTTGCTGCGTTATTTTGATGATTAATTGCTAGCATAATTCTTTACAACCAAAAAATACCTCCTGGGCCTGCTGGTGCAGATGCTGTAGGAATTCATCCCTCTCCTGGCAGCCAGTGAAGCTATTAAATATAGATACCCGTTTCCATTTAATATTCATAGCTATTAAAAGCGACAAAAGCAGATGAGGCTTTTGGAGCCATCGTGGAAATTGCTCTGGTTGAGGAATGGTTGGTGACCCATGTCCACGTGCTGCAGCTGGTCCTGGTGGCACAGGCTCGGCTTCCTAAATCAGGGCTGTGTTGGTGGCTGCAGAACAGCAGAGGGACCAACTGGAAGCTGCTGGAAGTGGTTTTCCTGGATGTTTTGCCCGTGGTCTCCCTGGCAGAGGTTGGGTTTGGTGCTTTGCTTGTCCCACAGACCTTCCCCATGTTCCCTGGAAGAGGCTCCAAACCAAATCAGCGTGGGATTTTTCTTGCATTTCCATACAGAGCCCCTAGGGCACGTATATGGAAAGGCACGCTGACATTTGTTAGATCCAAGCCTGCTGAGATGAAGCTCTGCTTTCTCTCTAGGAAGCCTTGTTATCCATGATGATGGTGGTGTCCTGGGAGCATCGAGCTCAGGTTAGTTGGATGCAGAGACACCAAGAGTGGAATCATTGAGTTGGCTGCTTCTGCAACCCTCTGACTGTGGAGCAGGTAGTTTTCCAGGTGCACTTGAGGGATCTGGGGGCTTCCCAGCTATGGAGAGAGAGATGAGCAAACTCATTCTCAGGCATGGCGTGGGCTGTGCTGACTTCCCATGGGGAAGCTGTTGTGGCACAGAGCTTCCAGTTCTGGTGATGCTCTGGGTGTCCGTGTCCCCAGGTGACAGGTTTTGTTGTGCTACAGTAGAGTGTCTCTCTGGGATCACTGCAGGCTGCCTGTCTCAGGAACTGGTCCTTCTCAATCCCATGCCTGTGTCCCTGCCTTGGCTTGTGCCCAGCAGCAGAAAGCCAGATTGAGTTTATTGAATGGCACCTTGAGAGGAAAGTGGGTCAGGGCTGCAGGAGAGGTTGGGAGGGAGAGAAGTTAGAGGGAGTGCAGAAAGAAGGGGTCTTTCTGGAGGTGAGGATGCTGGGATGGAAAGGTTTCTGTTTGTGGGGCAAAGGTGGGTTGGGGGTGTTGGAGCAGAGCTGGACCTCAAGAGGAAGGTAGGATGTGGCACAGGAGCAGTCAGGGCATTAACCTTACGTTGGAGACAGCGCTGCTGGGCTCGGGATGCATTTTGGGAATTTCAGGATAAAAACTCATCAGTCCTATAGCCTTCTCCATCCCGAACTGCTCTCCTGGCTCCGTGCACCCACAGAAGTACCAACATGCACCCGAGCAGCAGCACGTGGGGTTGCTGTTGTGGCACAGCCCCCAGCCGGTCACCTGCCACCTCTGGTGTCACCGATGTCCTCGCGGGCTGCGTGCATGCCACCTCCTCCAGCATGGGGGGAAAAGCTGCACGCAGGGTACAGCTGAGGGAAGTTCAAGAGGCAGAAAATGAGGCTGTC
Source organism: Cyrtonyx montezumae (assembly GCF_038088225.1). Lineage (NCBI taxonomy): Eukaryota > Metazoa > Chordata > Aves > Galliformes > Odontophoridae > Cyrtonyx > Cyrtonyx montezumae. The sequence goes on from NW_027071970.1 coordinate 2,215,632, forward strand.
ATGGGAGCGTGCGGCTCGCTGAGCTCCTCGTGAACTGCTGCCCCGGGCTCCCAGGGCTGGTGTGTGCTGAGGGTCTGCGAAGCAGCCTGAGGAGGCTTACGGCTGCTGGCTGCTGATCCATTTTACATAGATTAAATAGCATCACGGCTCCAAAAATAATCCTCCGGGCTTGCGGCGAGGCCCACTGTTCCTATAGCAACTGGTTCATACCAGTGCCCTACAAATAAAAATCAAAACAGATTTCCTTTAAGTTTGTTTGCAAGTCAAAACAAAGTGGGAGATAGAGAGTGAAAGGCTCTGAGCTGAACAAACAGGGCCCTCAGCCACTCCTCACACACCTTGTGCTCAGAGCCTTCCCCATCCCACACCCACCTCTGGACATAAAACAATCAGAAGGGTCTGTACAGCTGCCTGGGGCCACGGTCCCACAGACAGGGGGAGAAGTGAGGGCTGAGGAGTTTTCAGTCCCTTTTTTGCCCACCATAGCGTGGATGTGTCCCAGTGGTCATGGTGGAGGCCTGGGAGCCAGTGCTGGGAAGGTTGGGAGCTGCTTCTGTTGCTTTGCACAGATGTTTCTCCTTCAACTCACTCTGATTTGATTGTAACCACAGCTTCGGGTTTCCTTCTTTCTGTGCTTGGATTTCATTTCATTACAGCCAATTTTTGCTGCTCTGTGAGTACAGTAAAACACCTTCTGAGTGTTTATATAGTTCTGAGAAACAGGAGAGGAGGATGTGGGGTTAAACGCTGCCTGGGGCAGGCAGAGGGATGCTTCCTGCTGCTCGCTGCTTCTAGAGCACTATTTTTTGCAGCTGTAAATGAGGGAAGATTGTCTTTGAGAAGCATTGCTCGTGTCTACACACAGAAGAATGCCAAATTTGATTCTTGCCCTGCAATCGCACAGAGGGAGTGGTGGCTTTGGTGACACGGTGGTAGCTGCCTGCACATTGTCCGTGATGGAAAGCAAGCTGGGGCTGCTGGCTTGTGCCTGCGGTGGGTTTATAGGGCACTGTTTGGCTATTGAAGGCTGACTGCAACCACCTGGGGTCACTGAATGGAGAGAGAGGAGTTGCCAGGGTGCCTTGTGTGCCCCAGGGTGACCAATACTGCAGCAGTGCTGGGAGCACTTGAAACAGAATGAGAACCTTAGGGTGGCTCTGGTTACTTCTCCTGTCTGCAGGAATGCACAGCGTTATGCTGCTCCGTTTTGGGTTGGATTTCTGTTTTTCATCACCCAGGCGTTCTGGAGCTGTGGCTGTAACGGTTCCTGTTGTAGCTGAGATGCTGACTGTGGTTTTCTGCCCTGCAAGGTGGGGAAGGTTTGGGGTAGATGCTGTTCCTAGGAACATCCTTTCCTTGGTATGGTGTGGATGTGGTAGAGCCCTGGCGAGGTTCAATTGCGGGGCTGGGTGCCCAAAGCCCAACCCCTATGGCTGGGAACAGTGTCCCAAATCTCCCTGACCTCTGGCAGCTCGAGGCTGTGCCCACTGCCCCAGGGAGCCTGTTCCATGCCCTCCACCCCTTGGTGCAGAACCTTTCCCTAATGCTCGCCCTGTGTCACCCCATCACCACATTGGCAGTGGGAGGAGCCCTCCTGACACCTCTGGATGTTGTCCCAAATTGTTACTCGTGCTGTGCTCTGTGTCCCCACGCAGGGGGCTGCCAGTGAGACGGGTGAGCAGGGGGCTGAGCTCCATGCCCCTTCCCTCTGCCCTGGCACATCCCAGCCTGCAGCCTGTGCTGGAGGAGGCAGGAGGTCCCCCTGCCCGCTGGTACAGTCCGGGGGTAACCATGGAAACTGTTTTTTTTTTTTCCTTTCTCCATCCCTCCCTTTGCAGATGACTCGGGTGACGAGGAGCCCGCCTCGCAGTCAGACAAGAGCGAGCTGCACAGCACGCTGAAAACCCTCTCGAGTAAGCTGGAGGACCTGAGCACTTGCAATGACCTGATCGCCAAGCACGGGGCGGCCCTGCAGCGCTCGCTTAGCGAGCTGGAGAACCTGAAACTGCCGGCCGAGAGCGGAGAGAAGATCAAGGCTGTGAATGAGCGAGCCACGCTCTTCCGCATCACCTCCAATGCTATGATCAACGTAAGTGCTGCCGCGTTGGCACAGGAGGCAGAGGGAGAGGCATCTCCTCTTCCTTTTCTTCTGCTGCCCTTCCCCTCTCACACGGCCCCGTGTCCTCCTCGTGCCCCGCTTCAGAGCTGCGGTGGGCATGGTCACAGCTCTTGGGGTGGCTGGGACGGGGGTCTGCTGAGTCCTCACAGCACGCTTGCTGGGTGAGCTGCTCCAAATCTGGTTGGGAGGCGTGGTGCATCAGGAGGTTGGGGTGCAGAGGGCTTTTGGACCACTCCTGGAGATGACTTTCAGGCCAGCCCTGCAATTTAGAGCCTGCTGTGGGTTCAGACCCCCATCCCCTGGTTGCTTGCACCTTCACTGATGTTGGTGAAGCCACCCTCATTTTGCACAAAGGTTTAAACCCCTCAGTGGGCTTTGCTGGAGCCCCTCACTGCTCCCTGCTCTGTGCTTCCCAACGGGCTTTTGTACATCTCCTTCTGGGGTGTGGAGCTGCCTTCCCCCGTGAAACAGCTCTTCCCAGGATGAAATAAAATATTCAAAGAGGCGGGGGGGGGGGGAAATAAAAATTAATTGATACCCAGTGCTCGTAGAATAATGCAATGAGGGCAAAGGTTGGGGAATTGTGAAGGGAGCTTAGCTGTCCCAGCCCTGAGCAAAACGGAGGTCATGTGCCACCTTAGTGTGCTTGGAGGAGTGCCCTTCCCAGCGTCTGCATGCTGGTCCCAGAGGGTGTTTGCTGGGGAGAGGCTTCCACATGGCAGTGCTTTGTGTTTCAGGATGCCCCTGCAGCTGTGTGGAGTTTGGCGAAGTTGTGGGAGCTGGGTTGGCACGGTGTGCCTGGGTTTGCTGTGCATCAGCAGAAGCTGGGAGAGGAGTTTAGGGAAGGGTTGAGCAGGGCAATACCCGCTGTGTCTGTGCTGAGGAGGCAGCAGTGTTGATAAAGTCTTGAGTCATGGCTTGGCCATCTGGAGAGCATGAAACAGTGAGGAAAGATGGGAGGAACTCCGAGTGGTGGGCCCACAACAGAGTATGAGGTGCTCTGGATACCAGAGGTTTTTGAGCAGCATATTTCTCTACCTCAGCTTGTGGCTAAGCTACCTGGGCAGCTGGTGTGCTTTGGGGCTGCCCAGGGAGGGGTGAGAGGGTCCTGTAGCGACCCCAGGAGATGTCTGCACCTGGATTTCCCTTGTTAGCATGGAGTGATGCCCTCTGTGACCTGCTGAAGCCCTCTCTCGGGGTGGCTGCATGAGTGCAGAGCTATCAAAACCTGTAAGGAGATGTTGGACGTGGCACCCAGCTGTTTCCTGGCAGCAGAGGGGAGCACTCGGTCTCACGTATGTCCTGCCGTCGCCCAGTATGGTTCTGATGGGCCAGAGCCCTGTGGGGTCCCTTCCCAGTTTGGGACCCATGACAGGTGGTGCTGCTTCACAGTCCTGTTTCCATCCAGCCGCGTACGATGGGATTATGTAAATGTCCCCATGCAGGCAAGTAGAAATAAGGAAATACATATGGAAATCCAGCAGCTGCCTGTTAAGGTGACCTCTGTGCTGCAAACGTGCTGTGCGTGCCACTGGGGGCTCCCCGCAGCCCCCCTTCTGCCAGTGGGATCTTCCTCCTCTTCTTCCTCACCCTGCTTATCCCTGCACGAGGGATGCTCTTCAAGAAGCGCAGACACAAAAGGATTGGATAAACAGCAGGGCAGCCCCAAAATGTGCTCCCAGCCCTCTGCCGACCACTCCTGTCCTGATTTTGAAGTCTTGTGTAATAACGCACCGGGAGAGCCACGTGGCACAGCCGAGCCCGACGGCACTGGGACTTGAGGAGCATCCGAGAGGAGACGCAGCCAAGCGATCTGCCACGGGGGAGGAGTGGGAGGTGTGTAAAAATAAGAAGAAACTCATTAAGGGGATAATAAGGGTGCAGACCGAGAGCGGCGTGGGCTCTGTGGAAGGCTCCTGTATTGGAGCTGGGCAGCAGGCAGCAGCCCCACAGACACGGTGAGGGAGCTTGCTGGGGCAGCAGGAAGAGCTTGGGGTGCTGTGGGCGTTGCTGGGAATAGGGTTTTCATGGGATTGGATTGTGCTACAACGAAGCGGAGGTGGCTGAGCCATGCTTGGAGCGTAACTGTCTCTCTCTGTTTTTCCTTTTCTTGTGTGTGTGTGTGGTTTCTCTCTTTGAGGTTGGTGTGAGCATAGGGAGCGGCAGGGTCAGCTGCGTGTGGCTGTGGGGTGGGTTCTGCCCTGAGCTATGGGAGCAGCTTGGCCCCAGGAGGAAGACAGAAGGCAGAGGGAGGCTCTGCAAGCAGGGTGAGGGTGTGCTGTGGGGCTGGAGATGCTGAGATTTCATGAGGGTGTGTTTGGGGATGAGGTTTGCATGGTCACCGGGACCCAAAGGACCACCACTGTCCCTACAAGAGGGTCAGGTCAGATTGCCTTCCCCATGGAGGTTTCTCTTACCCACGTCAACAGAGTTGCCCAGAGCACTGTTGTCCCTCCTGGTGCCTGGAGACATTGTCTGAGCACATCCCACAGCCCGCTGGGAGAGTGGTGGACGCAGCCATCTCTGCAGCATGCTGAAGGATGTGGTTCCCCAGTGCTAGGAATGGGCTGCTCAAGTCCTACCCGAATTTGCATCCCGTGTCCCTGTGGGGCAGTGCTGTGATTAATCTGTGCTCCTAAAATGGTCTCACCATTAAAGCAGACTGTGCTGCACGTATTCCCGGTGGCATCACGCTCACTGTTGTGAATGGCTGCAGGGACAGCTTAACCCCTGCCTGTGTCTGTGTTGGATTAGGGGTCCCCCAAACACACTGCAGACACAGCAGGTGGATGGATCCCACCTCCTCTCTGCCCCTTACCAGCGTGCATGGCACTCCCAGTTCAGCCCCGTGCATCTATGGGGCTGGAGGAGCCCTGCATTCATTGCACATACTGATGTTGCTTCCGGAGCCCATCCTTGCATGGCCTGTGTTAGTTATCTGTGCTGCACCATGTGCTCTGATCAGTGCATAGGAAACCGTGTCACTGACCCAGAAAGCCCACAGCTTTGGGATTTAATCTCCAACCCAGCACTAATCCCCAGCAGGCAAGGAGGCTGTGGCCAGGGGTCCTGGGGTGATATGCACTGCTGATGGGGGGAGCACCGTGGGGGCTGCTCATGTGGGGACCCCGTGGCTGGATAGAACAGCTCCCAGGTGGGAGCATCCTTAATTGCTGTTATAATTTCAGTTTCTGGGTGTGCTAGAAGCCAGCACCCAGACCCCGTTGCTTTCCCTACAGTGTTTCACCAAAAGCAGGGGCTGGAGTAGCAGCGTGCTGGCTCAGCAGCCTGGCTCTGCCATTGACTATAACAGCATGAAAGGCAGTGCAAGACTGAAACTGGAGTTCTGCTCCTGGGTCCCTTGGCAGAGCTGGGACAGTGCTAGGGATCAGAGTGCTGCTCTGCGGCTCCAAAGGAGCAGGAGCTGCCGTAAGTCCCAGCATCACCTCTGGGCCCAGCTCCTCCTCCCACTGAGTGCTACAGTCCCGTGGTGATGGGCTGCAAGGAATTACAGGAGCCTTGTTAACACGGCCACACTGGGGGATTTGCCACTGTCCCCATGCTAATCCCCTGTAAGAGCTGGATTACATAGTACCAGCTGCTGGGAGCGGGGCTGGGGTCGCTGTGGGGGGCTTCACCCTATCAAGGGGCATCCAGGTAAAGCTTCTGTGAGTGTAGGGCAGACTCCCTGCAGCCAGCCCTTGCTTTAACAGCCCCAAGACCCCGCAGCGAGGCACAAGGTTTGGGCACAGCAATAGGGGCCGGGTGCTGGCAGGGCCCTGCTGTGTGCTGCCCTGTGGGGATCCCCTGGGCTGAGCAGTGGGTTCTCCATGCTGTGTACTGAGACGTGGGCTGGAGCAGCTCTGATCCATGTCGCCACATTGAGGCATTAATGAGCTTCCCTGTGCCCGTGCACCATTATTTGCTGGTGGTGCTCTGAGCTGAGCCCTGCTCTTCACAGCTCCCTTCTCGCAGCCCTGTGCCGGGGAGCAGTGGCGTGCCCGTGCCCCCTTCTTTTGGGATGCTGCTGAGCAGCCTGGGTCACCCTGAGGGCTCTGCAGGGATTTGCTGCCATTTCAGCCATCTGTGCAGCTCCGGATGTTTCCCTGCGCTGCTGCTCTGTGTGCCCTGGCTGTGGGCACCGTGCTCGACATCGCATCTCCTTGCTGCCCAGCTGGTGATTTGGGGCAGAGACCAGCTCCATCCTGCACTCCTTGTGTTTTCCTTTTTGCTTTCTGCTTCCGTTGGGGAGGAAAAGAAAAAACAAACCCTCTCCTGGTTCAAATTCCACGTGCATCTTGCTGCTCTGAGTGCAGACCGCTACATTTTATGTTGCTCTGTGTGACTGAAGCACTGACGTGGTGTTAATGTGTTCAGAGCTAAAAGGAGGATCAGAAATGGCCCTTCCCTTGGGATATTTTCTGCTAAGCAGCAGCACAGCTGTGTCCCTGCCTTTTGATGAGTCCAGGAAGGAAGGGAACACTTATCTACGCAGCACCAGGTGCATGCAGAGCAGCAGGATGCTCTTTCCCACGATGAATGAAAGAAAAGCCCTTGCTGCATAATGCACCTTCAACAAGGAGATGATGGGGTGCATCTGGCAGTTCCTTTCTCCCACACTGGGTGATGGAGCAGTCCTGTGGGGCTGTTCCTGCAGGACCCTGTGCTGCTTTAAGCACAGTCCCTTGGCATCTTTTGTCAGGCTGTAGGGTTGGTGCTGGGGTTTGCTCTGTTCAGTGGGGCTTCTTGAGAGGGGCACAGCCCGATGTGGTTGTTCACCCAGGTGCTTCCGTGCTGATTCACTTCATCTCTGTGCTCTGCATGGCTCATACTGACAGCTCGCTGCCCTCGAGGTGTGTGACACCGTCACCTCGTCAGGATGAGGGTGACATCAGGTCATGGCTGTCAGCCACATCAGGAGCCCGTGGGATGTTAATGACGTTCTCATTAGTCTGCTGCAAGCTGTGCAGTCTGGTGCTGTGATGAGTGTGAATGCTGCTGGGTCCGTCCATCCCAGGAGGGGCTCGGTGATGCCCTGCGTCTCCCTGTGCTGAGATGTGCTGGAGCCTTGGGGCTGCTGTGCCACAAAGCCACCTTGTGTCACCACATTCTCATGGCATTTGCAGCCCCGCTGCGCAGCGCTTGGTCAGAGTGTGGTGCATCATCTTGGAGAGAAGAGCTGTGCAGCCCTCTGCCACCTGCCTACAGCTGGGCACCCCAGGACCTTGTGCCCATACTGCAGGGCTCGCTGCCATCTGTACTCACTGGTGACATGGCAGAAAGGCTGGGCCCAGTGAACACCTCTGGGCTGCTCAGAGGTGACTCAGCAGCCTCTCTGCCTGCCCCCCACCCCTCTTCCCATTTCCTTCTGTATTTCCCAGCCCTGGCTGGGATGTAGTGATGCCAAGAAGTGCTCTGCTTCCTGGGCTGTGAGGTTGGGCACTGGGGACAGGTCCTCTCTGATCTGGAGGACAACATCCCACCATATGAGGCATGATGTGGTTGGCTCTGTTATCCGTAGGATGGCTTTGCCCTGGTGCCCCTGCCTTGCTGGGGGATGGCTTCTGGCTGGGTTTCATCCTGCAAGCCCTTCCCACGTTCACTGGGGCCTCTCACTTGCTGACCTCCCCAGGGATGGTCTCCAGGACAGCCATTCTCCCTGCACCGTGTGGATTTACAGCTCTGTCTTGCTTGCAATCCAGCTCAGGTTAAATTTAGCTGCCGCCCCATAAGGATTTCTTAAGCTGGATTTCACTGAGTTGCTCCTGCAAAGGCACTACGGCTGTGGTTGTCTGCACCTTTGGAGTGAAATGAATGGGTGGTGACCCACACCACCATTGGCCTGAGGGGACATCAGTAACAGGGGCCACCCCTTCATCTCTGGCCACATCCTCACACAGTGACAGCTCCACAGAGCTCTGTCACTGCTGGGGATGAGGTGACAGCCACCGAGCGGTGCAGGAAGCAGCAATGCCTGGGCAGTGACACGGATGCTGCAGCACTGCCACCGTCCCTTGGAGGTAGGCTGGGAATGGGATGTGTCCCACAGTGGGGAGCTACAGCACTGCTCTGCGTGCTGTTTTAGGATGGCTGGAGCACGGATGGGGTCTTGGGCACTGCTGGTGTGAATGGGGCAGGTCCTTGGGACAGTGTGGCACTGCTGTGATGGTATCTCACACCTTTGGTGCTCTGCGAGGAAGGACAGGCTGAGCTGCAGCCCCAGCTTTTCTCCTGTGGGAGATGAACCATCGGGGCTGGGCCTGTCCGTGCCGGTCACGTGTTGGGTGAGGACAGATCCTCCTGGCTGTGGTGCTGCTTCCTGGTGGCTCTGCTTCTGAGAACTTCTGTGCTCACTGAGGCACTTTTTCCCAGTGCCATTTGCAAAGCACACGGCAGCTGTGGCTCCGCAGCAGCACCAGCCCAGGATGGATGCTGTTGAGGGATGATGCTGTTCCAGAGCACGGACCTTTGTGTCCCCGTGCCAGGCAACAGCATGCCACCATGGTGTGCACTTGGGACTGAAAGAAGGAGACACGTGGAGGGGGAAGGTGCAGCTCTTTGGGTTTTTGCAGCTTTAACTGCATCAAAGAAGCCATGCCACGTCCTTTGGTGGAAAGCAGCAGTGAGTGGGGCTTTAATTATTGCTTCTGACAACTGGGGAGGGCTGCGGCCCCAGAGACCATCAGAACACAGTGCTCTGTGGGTGCTCCTTTGTCCTGAGGAGAGATCAGCACAGGACTGTTGCTGTCTGGTGCTATGCAGAGAGCTGCCCTGGCACAGCACCAGCATGGCCCCATGTCATCAGAGAAAGTGGGGACAGCCCAACTGCTGGGAAAGGGCCAGGAGGAGCCAAGGTGCTTTTTTTTAGGTCATCCACGCCATGGATAGGTCCTGGGATTTCTCCTGCAGCCACTGGGGATGTGCTCAGGAGGGCCCATCTCCCATTCCTGTCATTTCCCATCCCCACCTTAAAATCAGTGTATGGCTGCAGCGAGGTGCTGCCAGGCAGCTCTCAGAGCCAGGGCAGCTGGCACTGCCCACGCTGGTACCAGCCAACAGCACTAAGTAGGCATCTGGGGTCAGGACGGGGACCTACAGAGCAGGTAATGAGCTTTGCCGGGTGGGGAAGGTCGTGCTGCTATCTGATTACTTACTCTTCTGCTTCCATCCTCTTATTGCAATGCATCAGCGTAATAGGAGAGGCGAGCCTGCCAGCTCGGCGTGGCTTAGTTTGAATGGGTGCTGGGAGAAAGGCTCACAAAGGGAAAAAGGGGACCCGCGTAGGGAAACATTGCAGCTCAGGTGAGTGTCATAACAATGCTTCCCAAAGTCAGAGGTGGGAACAAAAAACAGGAAAGCTGCTGCTCGTGCTGCTTGCCTGCAGCGTTGCGCTGCGTCGTTTGTGGTGGTGGCAAGCAAAAAAACTTCTTCCCCTGGATGAGACTCAAATCCTGTCCAAAGGTTTGACAGAACCTGATGAGTCAGAGCTTCTCTCGGATAAACCCTTTTAGAGTCCATCCACGTTACAGAAGCTGAAGCCCTGATGTTGTACGGCCAGGAAATAACTCAGCATTCAGGTGCCATCTCCCTGCCTCTCATTGCGAGAAGTTCAATGTGTACTTAGCCGTGGAGATTTAGGGGAAGGAAGAGGAGGAGCAGCCCTGCCCCTGTGCTTAACCTGGGGCTGTTGACTGGGGAAGCAGCCGAGCTGAGGAGGCTCACTGCCCCAGTGTGGTGTAAAAATAACCTACAAATAGAGCTTGGAAGGGTCAGACACAGGACACGCAGCTCCTGGCAGCATCCCTGCGCCGAGCGGACGTCCTGTGCTGAAATGTCCCATTGCACACCGGGGATGCACGCAGCATCCCGTGGGCTCTCGTGCTGAGTGCGTCTGTCCACGTCCCTGTGTGGCTGCTGGGTCCCATTCCCTGGAGAAGGATGCGTGGTGGGGACAGGAGGACTGGGGCTTTCACCTGCTGTCCTGCCTGGCTTCTCCACATCTGTACGAGCTCAGCCGGTGTTCCCCAGCCGCGAGGATGCTCATCCTGGGTTAGGGATACGGGGCTCCCGCAGAGCTGTGGGCTCGCATTTCTCCCAGCCGATGTCTCCAGCTGATTTCTCCCTTGGTCCCCTGCAGGCTTGCCGTGATTTCCTGGACTTAGCAGAAACTCACAGCCGAAAATGGCAGCGGGCGCTGCAGTATGAGCGGGAGCAGCGGATCCGGCTGGAGGAGACCATCGAGCAGCTAGCAAAGCAGCACAACAGCTTGGAGCGAGCCTGCCGCGGGGCCCCGGGCAGCGCGGGCAGCACCGGCACTGCCAAGGGTGAGCCCAAGGGATGGGGATGGGGAGGAGGCACTGGCAGCAGTCTCTGTGCCCACGCTGTTTGCTTTCAGAGAGTCCCAGATTGTCCTGCTGCTCCTTGCTTGGAGGCTGGGATCCCACAAGATGTTGGGATATGGGGGCAGGAGAGTGCTGTACCCTCAGACCGTGGCTTGCTTGTGCTGTTTCAAACCTTCTCCCTGCCAGCAGGGCACATCTCGGGCCACGGTGCTTGCAGGGTCCCCAAATGCTGCTGAGTTCATGGCTGCAGTGTGGCACATGTCCCAGCTGGGACTCGTTTGCTGCTTGCAAGAGTCATTTATCGGACAATAAAATCAAATGGCTTTGGATAGTGGTGCCAAATCTCCTTCCCTGCAGGAGGCATTCGTTACAGCCTGGTGGCTGAAAGCTGCACGTAGAGCTGTGTTTTAAAAGGATGTATGGGCTTAAGGGGGAAGTGAGCTGCCAGAGGGCAGGCACAGCAGTGGCCCGAGCCCCTCGCAGCAGGCATCCTTGCTCCTTCAGAGGGACACAGGGACAAGGAGGTGGCTGTGCCCTGCCTGCAGGTGGCTCAGCAGTGTGGGGTGCAGCTGGGATGGGGTTGGAGCTGGGGCATCTCTCCTGGTGCTGCACACAGCTCTGCAGGACACACAGATGTTCACGCCTGGAGCAGTACTATCACATGGAGGGGGGGACATTGCCCACTTGGAACATTACAGCGTGGGAATGGGTATTTTAGGGATGGTCAGCGCTGTGCCTCCAGGCTGCTGGAATAGAGGTTGCATGGCAGAGTACTGAAGCTGGTTCCTGTGGTGTGGCTGTGCCCAGGGAGCAGTTTCACATCTCAAAATCCCCCTTACGTTTGGTGTCTGTGGGGTGCACATTGCTCAGGCTTCTGGCTTCCAGGAGATGGGAGGGGACAGAGCAGGAGGGCAATGCTCGGGGACAGTGGTGGCAGAGAGTCTCAGTGGGTTCAGAAGGGGATGGGCAGCAGCTGAGCATCTCAACCCCTTTGTGCCACCAGGGAGCGTGCAGTCTGCCAAGGGAGAGGCCAGTGATGAAGATGAAGAGACAGAGTATTTTGATGCCATGGAGGATGCACCAGCTTTTATCACTGTAACCGCCGACCCCAAGCACCACAGGTACGAGCTGCAGCTCTAGGACTAGGTGAAACTCATGGGAAGAGCAGGGGAAAGACTTCCTGCTGGTGGCTCTGTGGCATCGCCCTGGCTCCTCTGTGCCCTTCCCACCTTCACCAGGTGGCACTTTGTCCCTGCAGGCGTTCAGGGAGTAACCTGAGCGGGGCCAGCGAGGGCCACCCTGAGGACTGGAACCTGGAGGACAGCGTGAGTTGGGTAGAGCGGGTGGGATGTCCAGTGAGATGAAATGGCTCTGGGACTCCACTTGGGTCCCTGGCTGTGCTGGGTGAGTGCTGCTTAGACCCGTGCTCCTCCTCTTGCTTTTGCAGGTGTTTGAAAGCTCAAATCAAAGCAGCTACAATGAGTCCTGCAAAGATCTCCTGCCGAAGAAAAGGAGACGGAGCCGCATCCCTGACAAACCCAACTACAGCCTTAACCTCTGGAGCATCATGAAGAACTGCATTGGCAAAGAGCTCTCCAAGATCCCCATGCCTGTAAGTGAGCTCCAGGGAGGTGCTGCCATGCTGAAGGTGCTGACCTCAGGGTTTAGTTCAGTGCAAAGCATTTGGGTCATGGCTCCTGTAGGTCCTGTAGGTGCTGCAGCAGCCTCTGAGCAGGGCAGAGAGCATGTCACCACGTGGGGTCTGGCTGCCATTAATGCGAGTTGTCTAGTGCCCTGGAGAGCCAGCACAGGCAGAAAGCTCAAGCAGCCAGGCAAGAGGATGCTTAGCACGGAGCTGTGCTGCTAATTGCTTTGTGATAAATGACTCTGATGTTGTGGCTGTTGCATTAGGGGCTGTCTGCCTCAGTCTGGCTCTTTGTCTGGGGCTGATTTCTGCTCCTGTGTTGGCTGTGGAGGGCTATAGAATGCTTGTGGGCTGCCCAGGCTGAGCTGGAGCTGGGGGGCATTGCCTGAGCATCTGCAAACCCAGGGGCAAAGGGGGAACCAGGGCACTTGGAATCCCTGCAGATGCACGTGTTTCACTCAAGGGCAAGAAGAAGGGACCTCACTGTTTGGAAAAGCAGAGGAGAAATCCCTGTTGTCGTTAGTCTGGAAACGTGTAACTTCTCATTCTGTGTGAGCACAGGGGCATCCTACAGCTGGTTTGTACCCGGAGTGGGCTGTGCTGGTTGCTACCCACCCAGACCTAATGCTGCCTGTAGCAAAACTTCCTAAAAACTTCAGAAGGAAGTGTTTTCCAGAGCACAGCAACCCTGTCCAGGTCTTGACTGGCCCAGAAAGTGGTTTGGGTGCCACTGTAAGCAATTCATTTCCCCAAAACCTGCCATGTCCTGGCAAGCATGGGGGAATAGGTTTTATTTCTTAGGATGGTACCTGACACATTTGAAGTAAGGAGTGAGTTTGTCCCTTCCTTGTGCTGTTTCTAGCTGAGAGCTGCAGCCTAGCACTGTCAGTTAGCATTGCTGCACCAACATCAAGATCAGATGAGGACATGATGGGTACAGAAAGCAGCTCAGGATGTGAAATAGTGTCAGCTGTGGTGCTGGGAGAGGGGAAAGCTCTCCCTATCAATCAAACCCACTAGAGCAGTCACAGCCTGGCAGCAGTGCATGGCTGAATGTCCCAGGGGACACGATGCATGGAAAATCTCTCCGTGTAAGCACTGCCTGCCTTCATTGGAATGAATGAAATCCTCAGCACTGGAATGGAACAGCACAGCTGTGGGGATTTTGCATTTTTTGGGAAGAGATAATCTTCATCCCTCTGCTGTGGGGTTTTGCTGTGTGAGAGTGCCAGTGTGGGATGCAGTGCTGCTTTGTTGTTGAGCTGCCTGCATCTCTCCTGAGGTTCTGCCAAGCTGGCATGGATGTGCCTTACTACTCTTGCTACGTAACTGCCTTTCTTGGGTGCTGTAAGATCCCTCTTGCTTACAGACCAAATCCCAGAGTGGAACAGTCTGGAGTTTGTTTTCTTCAATTTAAAGCATGCAGCTTGGCTTCTGGAAATGTTCTCCCATCCTTCAGCCATCTGTTCATTCCAAAGTAGGGCTCTCTCAGTCACTGGGCTGCAGCATGGAGGTGAAGGGGGTGCTCATTGGTGTGGGATGTTCCCAGCAGGGAGCTGGGCTCACTGCTCAGGGTCATTCCGGGGACTGGGGCATGTTTGACCTCCCACAGTGTGGGGTTAGCTCCTGGCCCAGCTGTTCCCAGCTCAGCCCAGCTGGGCACTCCAAAGCCGTCAGGCACTGGTGATACAGTTCAGGGAGCACATTACAGTGCGAGTCTCTTGTTTTATTTAACATTTACTTGATGCTGCAGAGGCAGTGCTTGCTCAGAGCTCCCTGCCACATCCAGCCCCGTGCCACAGCCCCCACAGAGGATGCTGCAGTGCACTGGGACACAGTGCAGGAGTGCTCAGCTGCTCTCCATCCCGCTTTGCCGACTCCTTTCCCTGCAGGTGAACTTCAACGAGCCGCTCTCCATGCTGCAGCGGCTGACGGAGGACCTGGAGTACCACGAGCTGCTGGACAAAGCAGTCAAATGTGAGAGCTCCACAGAGCAGATGTGTTTTGTGGCTGCCTTTTCGGTGTCTTCCTACTCGACCACGGTGCACCGCACGGCGAAGCCGTTCAACCCACTGCTGGGGGAGACCTACGAGCTCGACCGGCTGGAGGAGCTGGGCTTCCGTTCCCTGTGTGAGCAGGTGAGCTGTGCAGAGGGGCTCCACGTGCCTGTCCTGCTGCTTGTGTCTCACCAAAGCAGCCCTTTCTTGCAGGAGATGCAGCATCTCCCCGTTTCAGTGCACTTAGTGGGTGGACGGAGCTTCAAGGTCTCGTTTTTTGTTATGCTGCAGAGGTTTAATTTCCAGGCTCGGTGGCAACCTGAGGACCTGCAGCATCCCCATGTGCTAATCACAGAGTACATCTGATGCTCATCTATCAACCAGCAGGTCTTAATTAAAAACCTGGGGAGCTTAATGGGTTGAGACCTTGGAAGAAAATTGACTCTTTACAGCATAGCATGCTCAGCTGGTCCTTCCTGTCCTCCTGGGGATGGATGGGGCTGTTTATCACCATTGAGGGCAGGACATCATTTTAGGGGGGTTCTGGGCTCCCTAGGAGGTGACTGTGCTGTCCCAGGAATGGAGTGACAGTCATGTTTCCCAGCACTCAGGAACAAACCCAGAGGATTCTGTCACTATAGAGAGACCAATGCGGGTTCCAGACCTGCAGCACCATTTAGCACTGAGACCTGTGGGGTGAGGGCTGTGTGTTAGCTGTTCTGTGGGGCTGTGCTTGCAAACTGTGTTTTCCATGTGCCTGGTCCCCTTTGGCAGTACTCTGGGAGATGCTGCATCTTGTTCAGAGGGAGGCAGGAACCTTTTTGACCAGGGTGGCAGCTTAGATGGCTCCTCAGGGCACAACGTACACAAAGGGTTTTGCTGTTAGCCCAGATGTGGAGCAGGTGGTAGGTCACATCGTGCCCCTCTGTGCCAATGAGAGCTCTCATGTGGGAGACTAAAGTAAAGTTGCTTTGGTAGGTGATCTCCAGGGTTGGTATGCCTGCTGACCCTTCTTGCTGGTATTTCTGACCCTTCCATGTGCATGTTCCAGCTCCCTTGCGTGCATGAGTGCATGAGTTTTGGGTGCTGATGAATAGTGGGGGCTGGAGCGATTCATCCAAAATTTGGTTTGCCACGACTCAGGGCAAAACAGCTCAGTTGCAGCACTATGGAGCATTTGATCCACGAGCAGAACCTGTAAGTCTGCCTAAATCCTGGACCCATCTCAAAGGGCGGACTGGGGGCAGGTTGGCAGCAGCCCAGTGTTTTTGGTGTAGTCAGTGCATGCTGACCTGGGTTGTGCTAGCACCATGGGGTGGATAGATGGACAGACAGACGGATGCTGTTCCTGTTGCTCTGAACATCCCTTGGCCCACTGACATGCTGAGCGAGGCTCTGGTAATCCAGTGCCTGAAATCCAGTTACCCAAATAGGATTTTCTCCTGTCGGTGACAGTGGGATTTAATGGAGAGGTTTTGGCTCTGCTCACGGCTGTAATCCAGTTGCTCAGGGCACTCAGGCTGTAATTACCCTGGTGTGAAGTGTCTGAACACACCAGCTTACAAATTCCTTCCAAGGGACAGCACTCGAGTGGTGTCCCCAGAGCCACCAGGCGGGCTGTGCTGCAGCCACATCTGCTTTTTCTGTCTGTGTCCATAGGAAGGCACTGAGCCTCTGAGCATCCTTTCTCTTTGGGTCCTGTGATGATGACTGAGCTCTGGACAGGGCCAACCTGATGGGCTGATGGGTTTTCTCCCTCCTAGGTGAGCCACCACCCCCCAGCAGCTGCCCACCACGTCGTCTCCAAGCGAGGCTGGACGCTATGGCAGGAGATCACCATCGCCAGCAAGTTCAGGGGCAAATACCTCTCCATCATGCCTCTGGGTAGGTGACCTGGCCAAGGGAATGGTGGCTCACTTGTGCCATCCCCTATGACACCAGGAACCGAGCAGCACATTCCCATGGGCTTTCAGAATGGAAGCTTTTAGAGGACGGAAGGAGGGCACAGTGCTTGGGCCCCCGTCCTGTCCCCATCCTGAGCTCAAAACTCTCTACAGGTGCCATCCACCTCGAGTTTCACTCCAGTGGGAATCACTATGTCTGGAGGAAGGTCACCTCCACCGTTCACAACATCATCGTGGGCAAACTCTGGATTGACCAGGTCAGTGCCTGTGGGCTCTCTGGGGAGCAGGGTGATGTGGGGCTAGGTCTGGCGTGGGGTGTTTTACTTGGGCCCATCATGCCATGGGGCTGGAGGGGCTGGAGTGGGGAGCAGATGTAGTTCTGCACTGAGGTTGGTGTGCAGCTGCACTGACAATGACTAACGGCTCATTTGTCTCCTTGCGAAATCTCTCACTTGCTGTGGTTCTGTGTCTTTTATCTAGTCTGGTGAAATAGAGATTGTTAACCATAAGTCAAAAGATAAATGCCAGCTGAAATTTACCCCCTACAGCTACTTCTCCAGGGATGTCCCTCGAAAGGTACGTAGCCAAAAATCTCCCTGCTCCTTCCTCTGGCCTGGCTCTGCCCTCCCCACTGGGTTCTGTCCTCCCAGATGGGCTCATGGGGTCCTGGCACTGGGGTGGGATGCAGCCAGCATGGGGCTGCAGAGCTGCACCAGCACCTTCGTGTGCCACAGGTGCCAGGGAGGGGCTGGGGACAGAGCTGGCCTGTGTATGGCACTTGGGGGGGGATGAGAGTGGGGTGCAGAGGGGCTGTGTCAGGATGAGACCTTGCTGGGTTCTGTCCTCATGTCTGAGGACACAGTGCACCGCTTGAGTCGCTGTGTTTTACTCGTGGTGGGCTCTGGGTGCTTTCAGATGCCACTGGAGCCATCTCCTGCACTGCTGTCTCTCCTGCCAGGTGACAGGGGTGGTGAGCGATGCAGATGGCAAAGCCCACTATGTCATGTCGGGCACGTGGGATGAGAAGATGGAGTGCTCCAAGATCGTGCAGAGCAGCCATGGCAGCGCCGGCTCCGAGGGCAAACAGAAAACTGTCTACCAGACACTGTCCCCAAAGGTCTTGTGGAAGAAGTACCCCCTCCCGTGAGTCCTGTGGTGTTGCTCACTGTGTGTCTGGCATGTTCCTTGGGTTGGAGTTCTGCCTTCCTAGCTGCTGGCCGTGGCAGGGAATGATGTTGTCCCCACGCTGGCTTCGCTTTTAGCTTTTCCACACCAAACCAGTCCATCTGTGCTTCCTCCAAAGCCCGTGCAGGCATCACTGGTGTCTCCTCGTGGCCACCTGGAGCCACCATTTCCACTTACAGGGTGGGATGCAGAGCTTCTTAAGTGCAGTTCCGGGGATAAGAAGAACAGAGGAGGACTGGAGTGAGACACGAGCACGTGTGAAGGGACGGGGAGCCCTGTTTGGGACGGGCACCTCTGGTTCCTCATTGTGTCTGTCTGTGTGCAGGGAGAACGCCGAGAACATGTACTTCTTCTCCAGCCTGGCCCTCACCCTGAACGAGCCCGAGGAGCGCGTGGCCCCCACGGACAGCCGGCTGCGCCCCGACCAGCGGCTCATGGAGAGCGGCCGCTGGGACGAGGCCAACGTGGAGAAGCAGAGGCTGGAGGAGAAGCAGCGGGCCGTGCGCCGCAGGAGGGAGGCTGAGGCTGTGGAAGCCCTGGAGGAAGGTGGGATGTTGTTGGGGGGGGGGAATTGGAGGGCTGTGGGGAAGCCGTGTGGGGCTGGGGAGGAAGGCTCCTCGTCGTAGAATCACTGAGTCCTGGAATCATGGATTCGTTGAGGTTGAAGTAGAGCTCCGGGATTAAGTCCAAGCACTGACCCATCGTCACCATGGGATCGTGGAACCATTCATGTTGGGGAAGACCTCTGAGATCACCAACTGTCAGGCCATCATTACCATGCCCACTAAGCAGCATCCCTAAGTGCTACGTCGTTTGGAGGGCCGTGGTGGAGATGGGTTGGTGGTTGGGCTTGGTGATCTCAGCCTTTTCCAACCTTAACGGTTCTGGGATTCCACCCCCACATTTCTCAGACACCTCTGGGAGCAGTGACTCCACCACCTCCCTGGGCAGCCCATGCTGATCCTGACCCCTTTCTCCAAGAAGGAATTTTTCCTAATACCCAGCCTCCTTTGCTTCTCCTCCCCATGCAGGCAAGGACTACGAGGGCTACATCCCACTGTGGTTTGAGAGGAAGGTGGATCCCATGACCGGGGAGCTGATCTGCACCTACAAAGGTGGCTACTGGGAGGCCAAGGACAAGCAGGACTGGAGCCTGTGCCCCGATATCTTCTGAGCTGCAGAGGGACAGACAGACAGAGGGGCAGCGAGGACACGTGGGCAGCGTGCTGCCAGTGGTTGGCAGTGCAGATAACACACGTGTGGTGTCAGTACAGGCAGAAATTTGACAAAGAGAATCTAAACAGGGATTCCAAACCTATTTTTTTATGCACTAATAAATAGCATTTTTTTTTTTTTTAAACGGTGGCTTTTTCAGCTACTGATTAGGAAAGAGGACGTGTGGCTCTGGGTCGTTTTTAGCCTATTAGGGTATTTATTGCTGTCAGGAGCTGCTGCCTGCACCTTCCAGCGCCTCGGCTGTAGCGGCTGAGACGTCGACTTCCAAAGATGCTCGCGTCGTGGGGATGCTGTGCTTTTGTGTGAGCTCTTTCTTTTGCCATCTTTTCCCCAAAAAGTTCTGCTCCTGGTTCAGATTCCCTCAGAAGCAAACACAAACAGCAGTGAATCCTGCCCAGAAAGCAGCGTGGGGATGCGGCCGTCGCTGGAGGCTGCCCGTGGTTCCCTGTGATGTCTCAGCTGGCGACCTGGTTTTTTCCATGGCTGTGGTGCTGCTGCTCCAGGCACGGAGAGGGAGGACCCAGGAGGTGACATCCCACCACAACAAGGGGAACCAGAAACCTGCACACCCGTGTTTGCCTCCTCCTGTTTCATTTACCCCCGGGTCTTTATCGCACCGTGCTGGGCGCTCCCTCCCACGGCCCACCCATAGCCAGACTGCCACGTCCCCATCAGAAGATAATTAGCAATAACGAACTTCGAGGCAATGGGAACTGCAAAACCCATGGAACACTTATGCAATCAGGTTCCTCCACCGTCAGTCTCCTCCTGGTTGGCTTCTCTTCCAGCACCCCCAGACCTGCTGCCTGCAGCACACCCCTGTGTACAGTATATATAGACCTCGTATGGCATAGCAGTAGTGAGTGGCTGCTGGAGTGGTGGCACCCACTCATCTCAGCATACCCCTGAATCTTATTTATTTGCTTCTAATTTATATATATATACATATATATATAAATATATAGAAAATTATTTTGCTTAAATTTCTATGGTACAACAAATAGATGAAAAATGATGAAGACAGAAGCTTCTGTCTGAGTTTTTGTAGCACGAGGGTGAGTGCTTCGCTGGGCCCGTCCCCAGGCAGGGTGTGTAGGGGGGATGGTGACTCATTCCCAAAGTGGAGAAGCAACGTTTTGCCCCGAAGCTCTGGAAGCTGCAGTGTTAGCTGGTTGGATGCAGCTGGCTCGAGCAGTGCCACAGCCCCAGGGCACACACATCTGCGTTGGAGACGCTCCCATCTTGAGAATGCCTTATTTTCCTCTTTTCTTTTGCGAGAGAGCTGGGAAAGATGAGCAGCCCCCACACCCCTGACTGCCCCATAGCTTCAGCTCGGTGTCCCCAGGACGCATCCTGCAGGTGGGACACAGTGAGCTCCTGTCCTCTGTTCTCCCTCTAGAGTCACCATAGTGGGCACTGCACAGCGTAGCAGAGCCTGGGGAGCGTGAGGAGCCCCCCAGCAACAGAAATCCCCCATTCTTTTTTAGGCTAATTTTAAAACTTGTGGTATCTTCCAGAGGTCACCTAGTGGCAACGCTTAATCTGAGCACTGTCTCCTGGTATTTCTATTCCCCTCTTCCCCACCCCCCCCCCCCCAACCAAAAGATTTTAATGTCATTCTACTGTAAATGCTGTTGAATGTATTTCTTTTTGAGCAATATATTGTGAGTGACCCCTCTTCTCCTACACGGTAATAAAACTTGGATTCGGGAGTTTTAAAAGGTGCTGTGTTCTCACTCCCTGGGTCTGCAGGTTGGGGGGGGGGGGGGGTCCTGAGGTGACTGAGCTCTGGGCACGAGGTGACCCCACTATCCAAGGAGGGAGGGTTGTCTGCTGGGAGGCCCAGGGAAGGTTCAGGGGGAGGTGGTTTGGTGGAGGCAGCCCAAAGGGGGGAGATGGCCAAGGGAAAATGGCCAAGGGGGTGGTGAGTGAGGGATGGTGGCCACTGGGAGATTGTTCATGGCAGGAGGGGGGCTAGGTAAGCAGGGACAGGGGAGGTGGCCATGGGAAAGATGCTGAGGACCAAAGAAGGGGTTTGTCCTGGTGGGTAGGAGGAGGGCAGGGTGGGAGAGGTCATAGAATCATAGGATGGCTTGTATCCTTAAAGATCAACGAGCTCCAGCCTTAATGGCTGGGAGAGATGGCACTGCAAAAGTTGTCCCACGCAGGGGATGGTCAGCCAGGGAAGGAGGTGAAGGCTGGGAGGGACTGGAGGGGTGGCCCAGTGGAGGAGGAACAGGAGCAGAGCACCAGGGCACAGCTCCTGGGGAGGAGGAGGAGGCCCTGGGGCGGGTTGGGGCTGGCTGGGACACCACAACGTTGCCAGGTGACAGACAACAGCATGCCGGAGCAGCTCCTGGGTGCAGCGAGCGCGCCGACCTCTTGTCTTTTCCCAGGGAGGTGTCCCCTGCCATCAGGCAGCTTGGGGCCATCATCCTGCTCGGGGCGTTCACTCTGAAGCGTAATGAGGACCTCGAGACTTGTGGAGCAGACCCCTGCAGCCCGGGGTGCTCCCTCCCCGTCCCCCCTGCAGCAGCACGGTGCTGGGACACGTGGCAGAGCTTCTCCCAACACCATCGGTGTTCGTGGGACAGTTGGTGAGTGGGGATGGGGAGCTTTTCTTGGTGCACGCAGCATTCTGCAGCTGTCCCCATTTCAATAGAAGAACAGCACAACGCAGAGAGCAAAATGGTGAGCAGGAGGGAGCAGAGCTTGTGGAGGGATGCAAAGGGCATTTTGGGCATCAGCTGGTCGTTCCTTGTTGCAGCAGCATCCTGCCCTGTGCCTTTACATGCTGTGCTGTGTGACAAAGTCCTCGAGCCAAAGCCCACGCAGTGACTCCTGCTCTATTTGCATTTTGGCAGTGGCTCCAGCTGCAGATCCCGGCTTTGGAGGCTCCAGACTTGCTGCTCCCCACGCAGGGATGCCGGGATGCAGAGCGTGGAGCTGCTGGGGGCTGCAGAGGGGCAGTGGGAGCAGCTCCAGCTCTGTCTGCACTGAGGACGTGGCTGCCAGGTGTTGGGAGGGCACAGTGGGGACCTCTGAGGAGGAGGATGGCAGTGAGCAGGATGGGGCCCTGCTCCCGTGGTGGTCCCCCTGGAAGGACATGTCCCCAAGGTTGATGAGGAGGGGGAGTCTGGAGTCACTGGGAGCCAGGATATCCAGGCTGAGCCAGAGTGGGGCTGAGACCCCCTGCCCACCCCCCTCTGAGCACCCGGTGCAGGGCAGGGTGGATACATCCCGCTGGGGACCAACCTCTGGGGCAAAGCCTTCAGTCACCACTCTGCATGGTGGGGATGGGGACACTGGGCATCCCTGGAAACCCTCAGGCAGCTCAGCCATCAGGAGCAGGGCCAGGGCCATGGGACATCCCAGATGGCAGGAGCTACCAGCACACCGGGGGTGGCATGGAGGGGATGTCACCCTCCCTGAGGACAAGGAAGGAGATGATGATGGGAAGAAGAGAGCTCACTGTGAGTGTGCTGCTGGACTCGGGATGCTGGGGCTGGAGGGAGGAATGGGGCTGAGCAGGGGACAAGGAGGGGTGGCAGGGGCTTGGTGGGGCTGGGGACCCTTCTGGGGCTGGGTAATGTGTGTGTGGGGGGGTCATGTAGCAGGGAGGGCAGGCAGCCCAGGGCCAGTCCCACTTGGTGGGTTTGTGGTGTCCCCAATCCCCTCCGTGTTCCCGCAGGCACCAAGGCAGCAGTGGGACCCACTGGGAGATGCAGCCTCCGGACAGAGAGGCAGCACGAGGTATCCTGCCCAGGGCATGTGACCGAGCCCCAGTGGCAACGCTGGAAGAAGAAGGCTGTCCTGTCTCACAGGGTGCGTGTGATGGGCACAGCAGCGTGGCTGTCCCCATGGGGAGAGTCCCTGTGTCTCACACAGGACCTCGTCCAGACCCTACGGTGGCCATGGAAAGGCTGTCAGCATGGGGGGCATTTATGAAAGAAATGAATTGCGAATGAAATCCTGAAGAGAAACCCTCCAGGGGTGGGGGGGACTGTTCAAAACCAGTTTGTAAAAGTCATTGCCTTCATCGAGTTAATTAGCTGCATAAGTGCTGGCTGAATGCGGCAACACTGCCCAGGGGTTGATGGATGGATTGGTGCCATCCACCCGTGTCCATCCTGTTCCCTCCAGCTGGCAGCACTGCACCGGGCCCTGCAGAGCAGCACAGAGGGGACACGGGAGCCAGGAGCTGGAGCTTGGGGCACGCCGAGCAATGGGGATGGGGCCAGGTGTGTGGTCGTGGCCTCGGGGACCAACCTTGCTGCAGGGTCCTATGGGCAACAGGTAGCTTCTGGGGTGTCCCGCTGGGTGATGCTCTTCCTTCTGTAGGGCACACACATGGGATCGTGTGGACGTGAAGAAAGTGGTGAGCACTTTGAGATGGGACAGATTGGGAGCAGCAGGGCAGGGGCTGGGCTGGCCATGCCATGGGAGGGGAGGGAGGAGCAGGAGGGAGGTGGAAGGGGGATTCCTGTCTCAGCAGGGGCAGAAGGGCTGCGCTGGATGCCCGGGGAAGGCATGGAGGAAAACGCTGGATCTCAGAGAAGAGAAACGGGAGCTGCAGGAGGTTGGTGCCCACCAGGGATGTGGGCTGGGAGGGAGTGAAGCATCCCTTGGCAGTGGATGGCTCTCACCCAGCCACAGAGCGCCCCATCCTAAAGCCAAATCGAGGTGATCTGTGGGAAGGTTTTAATTGTAGAATCAAAGAATCACAGTATGGTTGGGTCAGAAAGGACCTTACAATCCCCCCCAGCCCTGACCACAGCCCTGGGCTGGTTGACCCCCAGCAGATCAGGTTGCCCAGGACCCCATGCAGCCTGGCCTTGGGCAGCTCCAGAGATGGGGCACCCACAGCTCTCTGGGCCTTGAGCATCAGAGAGCTGAAATATGCAGAATTTGTGAGGAAAAGGATGTGCATGGGCCTGGCTGGGGGTCCACGGTTCTCTGCAGTGCCCCAGGTGCAGGTGGGGTGCTGGACAGTGACACAGCCTACGCTCGAGTCACGCAGATGGCCTTGGGATGAGCCTTGCTGAGCCTGGCCTGGGATGTGACACCTTCCCTGCAGAGGATCCACGGGCTGCAGCTCCAGACACGCTCCGTGCTGCGGCAGAGGCAGGAAGCTCTGGGGCAGCTGAGGGCAGTGCTGCAGAAGGAGAGGATGGCTGCACTCCGGCAGCTGCAGGAGAACCTGAAGAAGGTCAAGGAAGGGGCTGGGCCATGGGGTGATGGTGGCTTGGTGCTTGGGACCTCATGGGCGACCTTGTATACGTGAACTGCAGGTGAATGGAGCCATCCGTGTCTATCAGGAGCACTGTCACCTGCAGGAGCCAGCAGCCCCAGGAGCCCTGAAGGAGCCACTGACCCCAGCAAGAGCCCCGCAGGAGACAGCAACATGTTCGCGGGACCTGGCCCAGCCACCCCATCCTGGCCCTTCCAAACCTGGGTTGAGCCATGCCACAGGTGTACAGAGATGTGGCGAGTGCCCGTGCCACTGCTCTGTCTCCTCCCTGTCCCCAAGCACTGTTCCTGACCTTCAGCAGCACCACCGTGGGGTCCTGAGGGTCCTGCACCACATCCAGCGCTGCCTGCGAGAGTTGCAGGTGGAGGAGCTCGGTGTGCTGGGCACCATGACATGCGAGGAGGTATGGGGACAGCCTGGGACAAGGGACTCTGCCACTGCCTCACCCAAGGGACAAATCCAAGCATGAGGTGCTCTGCCACTGAGCGCTCCAAGGGATGCTCAGCCTGGTGGGAGCAGCCCTACAGCAGGGCTCAGGACACTTCCCAGAGATCTTGGGTAGATCCTATCAACACCATACGGGGTTGGGGACATTGGGCTCAACTGTGGAGGGCTGAGGGTGGGAGGAGACCTGCTGGTGGGAAGGGACCTACTATGGGAAGGCCGGAGTGTTCCTGAGGAGTCCGATTCTGAGTTTTCTTGGATGAAGAACAGGGTCCTTACACACCCCTCCCACTCTGCAGCATCCCTCCAGCATCCCATCTCCCATCCTGGGGTACAGCTACGGGACGCAGCTCAAAGGCAAACTGGAAATCGTGCTTTCCATTCTGGTTTCATGGGTTGTGGCTTTCTCCTTGAGGTTCCTGATGCCACCTCTTGCCATAACCCCAAGCCCCAACGGGAACAAGCTCACTGCTGTGACCAGGACTTGGGGTGGGACATGGAGGCAGCACCCCTGGCTGCTCTACCTCCCCATGCATACCCAAAGTCACAAGATGTGCTGCTGGACGGCTCCCTCAGATCTTCCCATCTGGTAGCTTTCCTTATGTCCTGGTTAGGCTCCTTCCCAGGGCTGGGAAGCGTGGCACAGCATTTTGGGTGCGATGGGCGAGGTCCTGTGCCTTCACCAGGATGCTGTCCAAGGTCCTGCCGGGAGAACCTGGTTTCCCAGCCGTTATCTTTGCTGCTTTTTTCTCACACTCACTTGGGAGCTTCGAGTGGAGAGGTCCATGTTGAAGGGTGGTTGCTCAGTGGGGGGGTGGGAATGAAGCTTTTGGGTTGGGGTGTGATTTGGAGGAGTAGATGGAAACCTCGTGCCTCCCCAGGTCTTCTTGTTGGCTGGGCCACACACATCAGGAGTGCTTTGGGATGGCTGCGGGCAGAAACACTTCAGGAAAAGAAGTAGTTTAAAAATGAGGAATTGTTCTGTTTAGGAGCTTTCAAATCATTTTAAAGAGGAGAAACCTATTTCACACATCTCATTGGAGAAAATACTGTTTTTAATTTGCAGGAGAGTGCCCAAGGAGAGTTTCTCTGCGTGCGAGGGGGGAAATGAGAATTTCGTGCAGTACTGATGGCTGTGCTTCCTTGCAGGAGCAGAGAGGGAGTGAAAATGAAAATCTTAGTCTGCTTTCTTCCCAATCAAAATAAAAGTGTTCCTCATTACATTTTTTCTGGACTGGGGAGATTTTACTTATGATGTGCAGTCCTATTTATAAGCTCTCTTTAGGTACTGGAAGGCCACAGGAAGGTCTTTCCAGAGCCTTCTCTTCACCTAAAATGTGATATTTCTGCCTTACCTCATGCTCAGAAGTTTTGGGATGGCAGTGCATCCTTGAAACCCAGTGCAATATGTGTCCCTATGGAAGGCAATGCCAGACCCTCTACACAGAAGTTGTTTAACATACGTAAAACTGGATGAAATACTAATAACCAACGCTTTGCAACTGTAATCATGAACTAGGATACAGATATAAAAGAAAAAAAATGATATTTTTAATAAATAATTCAGGAAGTTCTGTAGGAGCAACATGAAATTCATAGAAACAGCCCTTTGGTATAAACCACTATTCAAACACTGATGGATAAGAGATGCTCATCTCCCCGAGGAAAATGAGAATTTCTGTCTGAGAAGGGAAAGCTATTTGTACTGTGATAATGGTGACCACGATTATATGGCAAGGGTGCCTGGAACTGAATTGGTAATGATAAAGGACTGAGGGTGGTCTGGGGAGACTCTTATATCAAGAAAACAGGGAAGTGGTTATCTATATCTTGTGTAAGTATAATCAGAAAATTAACAGAATAGAGTGGAAGGAAATGGAACAGAATGGAGTGGAATGGAAAGGAGGAGAGGAGAAGAGAGGAAAGGAGAGGAGAGGAGAGGAGAGGAGAGGAGAGGAGAGGAGAGGAGAGGAGAGGAGAGGAGAGGAGAGGAGAGGAGAGGAGAGGAGAGGAGAGGAGAGGAGAGGAGAGGAGAGGAGAGGAGAGGAGAGGAGAGGAGAGGAGAGGAGAGGAGAGGAGAGGAGAGGAGAGGAGAGGAGAGGAGAGGAGAGGAGAGGAGAGGAGAGGAGAGGAGAGGAGAGGAGAGGAGAGGAGAGGAGAGGAGAGGAGAGGAGAGGAGAGGAGAGGAGAGGAGAGGAGAGGAGAGGAGAGGAGGAGAATAATCCAGTACATTAACTGGATAAAATGAATTGAGGCCAGATTGATCCTCAAAAATAGCTGTTTTTCTGCTATGGACAGTGCTGCCTACCCATGACAGTACTGCTCAGCTGGAAGATTACTTGCCTTCTGCTTGAGCGATTGTGTATGTTTTTATGGAGAGCACTCACCCATGAGAGATATTTACTTATGGAAAGTGTCTCCTAATGCCTGGGGATTGCAGACTCTTGTGCTTCCTGGCTGATATATTTGCTTTGTGCTGATTAAGTTCCCCCTTTAAGGAACACAGGGTAATCAGTGGCCTCCTCATCTCATGAGAACAATTTTCATCTTTCCTCATGCAGGCAGAGAAGTGGTGAACACTCACATCAGGTTAATGATGTCCCAGCAAGGCGAGAGAAGTCTGGATAATTGGTGGCATTTGTTGCAAGGGAGGTGTCATCTCCTTCCTTCTGCAGGAATGGCTGATGAGGGTAATTAGCAAGAATTATTGTATAGACGTTGGAAACTGTTCATCAGTTAGCACCTACATCTGCTAGCCAGAGCTTCTCCCAAACATCTGCTGAACAGGGAGCAGGCATATAGGGCTGCTTGATTCTGTGTGTTACACATATTGTCCTCCTTGACTGTATCCCTCCTGCTTCTTAAGTCGTGCTGTTCAATCAGAGACGTTTGGGGCCGTTGTAGAGGCTCCCATCATTTGTATGAATTAATTGAAGGTGTATTTACTTCGTGCTGACACAAGCTGGTGCTCATGCTGCTTTCAGGGGTGGCAGTTAATTTCAGTCCCATCTGATGGCAGCAGAAGTGCCAGGTAAGCAGACAATTTCTGCTGCTGATGAGAAATACCTGTATCCCCTAGCTGGTGTTGACTAAGTGGAAATGCACTTGCGTTGTGTTAATTAACTAATTCCCACTATTTCTGGGCAGTACTGGTTAATCAGAAGTATTTCAGTGAATATCATTAGTCAGTCCAGCCAGTCAATGGGGAGTGTGGAGCATGGAGGTTTTATGGAAGCACATTTAACATTTGCTGATTAATTTCTGTGGTTCTGTGATGACACTAGCTCGCTTGAGACATTTTTCTCCTGGTTAGTTATTAGTGTCATACAGTAATGCAATGTGCAGTGGTGCTGAGCTGACAGTATTTGCTGCCTATGATCTAATTCCAATAGTTCCTGCAGGATGCCACTGATTCAGAAGTGTTTTTGCCAATTCCACCTCTCGCCATTTCTTGGACACTGGGGATGTTCAGGGTGAACTAACTCCCCTAAAACAAGTAGCAAAGAGATTGCTCCCAGTGGGACACTCAGGTTTGGTAGCTAGGGGTCCCACTTGTCTCAGGGAGAACACTCACCAGCCCCAGGACATCCCCTGGGCAGCGGTGTGGTCTCTGTTCCCCTTTCCTCCCACCCCTACAGCTGCCATATGTCCATCCATTTCCACCCTCCATGGTGGTAATCAGGTACAAACATTGTTTACAATGCATAATTCAGACGTTTGCATGAAATGGGGGATATGGCTGTTAAGCGCGATCAGGCTTGACAGATGCTGATTAATTTCTAGGTAATCAGATTCATTAGTTGCATTTCTACCCAATAGTTCCTGCCATTATTTATGGCTGGGGTACTGACTGTCAGTTGGTGCTGTATTTGTCTCAAACTGCTCCATTCCCGTGCCCTGCAGAAGACATCTGCTCCTCAGAGGCATTTGTGCACATGGTGCCTTTCCCCATAATGGCAGTTGAGGAGGAGAGGATTTGCCATGGGCTGATTAATTCCCAGCATCCTTAGGAAGTCCAGAATAGGCCTCTTTTAAATCTACCCAGTTCCCAGCATCTGAAAGGACGTGGTTGTTACTGGAAGCCCACTTCGTTGTTTGCTGGTTGGCTGCAATGAGGTAGAGCATTCTGGAAGGACGAGCAATTTTCTGCAGGGTGCATTATGCCAAGGTGGCTGTGTGAAGTGAAGTGCATGTGATTTATGGTCATAAACACCATCATCTCTACAAGGGGTCGGGATATCTATTTTCACTCTAGATAAGGACCTCTCCTTATTCCTAGCAATTTTGAGCAATGAGCCACACTTACCTTTCATGGCAATTTCTCAAATTGCTAATTAATTTCATGAAGACATTTTTCCCTTGGGTCATGTTCCCTAGCCTAGTGCATCATGGATAAGAATGGCTGAGCAAAAACATGGGGGGATTTTAGAAAGGATTTTCCACTGGTTAACCTGTGGGTTAACCTATGATGTTTTCCTATTACTTCCCACTAATGGAGCATTAATCTTGGGGTGACCATCCTTCCCCATCCATTGGTAACACTGAGTGACTATCCAACCAACTTCCATCCTTCCTAGTCTGCTGTGGGAAGGTTGGATGTTAGGAACAATTTCTTCTCAGAAATAGCAGTGATGCGCTGGCACGGGCTGCCCAGGGAGGTGGTGGAGCCACCATTCCTGGAAACGTTCAAGGAACATGGAGATGTGGCACTGAGGGACATGGTCAGTGGCAAGGAGGGAATAGGTTGGGCTTGGGGATCTTAGTGATCTTTTCCAACCCTAATGATTCTGTGGTTCTAAATGAAGCCCGATCAGATTAATGATGAGTGAAACGTCATTAATTTCACTGTTGCAAATACCAAGTCGTTTTTTTTGGTAATAATCCCCCAAAACATTTTGAGAAAAACCTCCCTCCCTCCCCCAACCCCTCCATCCTCGTGAGAGACACTTGGATTCAAGTGAGCAGCATGAAGCGTGATTTCCTTGCCTAGCCTCAAACCTATGACGAGATGTCCCATGCAGGCACCACCCAAAATACTCAAAGGTCTTCTGCATGACTACTTGGATCATGTTTACGTGTTGTTGCATGTACTGGTGGCCTTCAGCAAGCACCTGTTTAGAAATGAGCCTCACGGATAAGGCATAGACTTGTGTGTCACTACTGCCATTGATGCGTGTTCAGTGTGGGGCTGTTTGTGGCTGTCCCTTACATCCGAAATGTTGACTCATCCATTGAGAAAAGAGAACTGAGGAGGAAGGAAAAGAAAAACCCTCCAGCCACCCAAGGGGAACAAAAGAAAGATGTTTGGGTGACAGGAGAAACTGGATAGGAAATTAAAGAATAGAAATAAAATGAGAGAAATCCATTGCCGTGTTGGTCCACCAGAGGGATTATGTATAAAAAAAAATAAAAACAATGAAAAAGGATGGAGAAGAAATGAGAAAAAATGAGAAACAATGTTTGCCAGCATTTTATCCAGCAGGGAAAACATGGTAAGAAATGAGATAAGGGCTGGTGATGCCTTGCTGCTCTTAAAGAAGGCGACACACAAAGAGCAGGGAACAAACTGTATTCTGGGACAAAATGGGGAGAAGTCCACTGACATTGCCCCAAAGAAAATGTGAACCAAAATAAGGGAAAATGGGGAGAGAGTAGGAAATGAAACAACAGGGGAGACCACATGATTCACTGAGAAAAAGAACAACAAAATATGGTAAGATTAGGAAGAAAATAAAGAAAATCATTCAGAGACATTATGGAAATAAGAAAAAATGCATTTAATGCTGATCTTCTTTGGTAAAAACAAGAAGATGTAAAAAAATAAAGGGAAAATAAGTTTATTTTATTTCATTTTATTTTTATTAGGTATAAATAATATCAGAGAATCCAATGGAAATAAAAAAGAAAGATGGCGAATGGAAGTGCATATTGACTACTGCTGATGAAAAGAAGGAACTGCCAGTAAATGGAGAAGAAATGAAGCAAGAAGGGAGGTGATATCGGACCTTCCTGGAGAGGAAGGAGAGCTAGAATTGCAGATGAAAACTTTTTGGTTTAGGAAGGTGGAGACATTCAGTCCTACCCTGCTCCCCATGCACAAAGGAGATGGGTACTTTCCACTGACCACTATTTTTGCTACTAACTCTCTGGCTTGTCCTAACCTCTCTTGAAATTGGTTTGTGTTTAACAGTTTCACAGTCAAACATATCACAGTCAAACATAGGGCTCCTGGCCATAGCATCTCTCTTCAGGGATCAGGAGAATGAGAATAATGGTCGCCATCACATGAAGAGCCTTATCTCTTGGTATTCCAATGCATTTTTTCTCATTCTTTCAGGAACTTCAATAAAAATGCTGAAATGATTTTCAGGAGTTGTTTTTATGATGGGCAAAAGCCAGTAATAACCTGACACTGGATGGATTTCATGCTCGCTGTGCAAGGACTACTTTATTCTGCTCAGCATTGCACTTCACGCTTTACTTTCCATTTTACAGAGTGCAAAGAGCCCCTGAACCTACAGACAAGAGCCTCTCTCAGCTCTCAGGATTTATGCAGCTGTTTCTGCTAAGGAGATCTTGCACAACTTGCATAGTAAAATCCTGCTCTTGTTGAGCCCACGGGCATTTCTTCAACCCAAACTGCTTCCTGGTGTCTCCAGAGTATGGGAAGAGTATGAGTGAGGCTGCTCCGGGCAGTCACGGGAGATCCTCAGAATGGCATCGTGGGGCCTTTTGCTGCCCATGGCCACGCACACAGCATCCTTCTCACTTCACATCAGTGGCTACGAGTGAGCTTGGAAACCAACCCGTGCACCTGGTCTTTTTGCTGTTAATGGAGATAGATCATTTGCGATGGCCATTTTGAGTAGGTCTTTCCTTACCCTCAAAATCAGCTTATTTGGAAGCTTTCCCTTTTACGTTGTCCCCATTAGAGACAAATCCCACCCTCGGGTGACTGTTAAGAGGCAAATAAACCCGAGCATCCTCTGCAGATAGGCGGTCACCCACTAGATGGCAAGTTTGCTCCATACAACTCCACGCTCAGCGCTGCTCAACTGCACAGAGCGCGAAAAACTGCAGACACGTTCAAAAAGAAAGGCAGCAGGTCCTATTTACTGAGAGACTTAGAGATCTTTCAGCTGCAAAAGCAGCGGGATACAGAGCGACATCAAGTCTACAAGCCAAATGTAGGAGCAGCTGGGCTTCGTGTTAGAGGGATGTGTTGGTGGCAGGTTAGCAGGGAGGGATGGACTGCTTCCTTCTGGGACACAACCAACCGTACCGTTCTGTATGAAACCATGGCTGAGTGCATCTTGAGTGTGGCAGTGCTTCCTTCCCCTGGAAGACTGCTGTTCCCAAGTACTGCCTTTCGGTTTTTCATTATCACCTGATAGAGGAGAGCATGCTGACCTCTGTCGAAGCATGAAGACCTGACATAGAGACATAGGAACAACCAAGGTTTGAATCCTGCAGGACATTCCACATGTGCCATCTGTAGGATCTGAACCTTGGATCTAT
Source organism: Cyrtonyx montezumae (assembly GCF_038088225.1). Taxonomy (NCBI): domain Eukaryota; kingdom Metazoa; phylum Chordata; class Aves; order Galliformes; family Odontophoridae; genus Cyrtonyx; species Cyrtonyx montezumae. Next base: position 2,247,273 of record NW_027071970.1, read on the forward strand.
CACCCAAATCTCAACCCATTGACTTGGGCTTGTACGTAGCTCCACAAAGGGGGAACAAAACACAGCTTCCCTTCTTCACTACTATTTCCATTAGCTCTGCTGGTTATGAATCATAATCATCACTGACATTCATGGAGTGCTGCAAGACTGCTGTTTTGTGCTCTGCATGGAGAAACTGAAGGAGAAGCAAGAGGCTTCTTGGTCCTCTGGAGCATGGGGAAGAAAGCACTAAAAAGGCAGAGGCACATTTTGTATGTGGTGATAAGGTGACCAGAATGTTAATGTGGTGGGAAATTGTTCTCATTTGTAGGAACTGCCTGTAATAGAGAAGCAAATCCACTTTTTGCTAGATACAAATTCCACTGAACAGTTCAAAGCCTAACTGAAATATTTGCAGAGGCTGTAATTGAATTAGAGCTGATGGAGAAAGGCTGTGGCTCTGAACTCCATGGAGCTGGAGGGAGCTGCAGCCTTTGGCCAGGTGGAGGAGATTTAGGGAGCACAGCTGAGGCCCTTAAAGGAGGAGATAAAGATGGAGAACATGGAATTGACTGGCAGAGAGAAAGTGATTTGCTGTTATAGGACTGGAGGGTAGGAGCCTGCAAATCCAATAGTGCTGGTCTAACCAAGTGGGAATTCAATAGGCAGAATCCAGAGGTTACAGCAACTGTCACCCCAGCCCTAAAGGAGGGGATGCATCCTGTCTTTGATGGTGGCAAGGTGGGTGCTGATGATCTTGATGAGAACTTTTTGCCCTGAGTCTGTCTTGTGATGTCAGTGGGGTAGTTTTGGGTATGGAGTGAGGGAGAAAGCAGTAGTGCAGCTGATTTGGAAGCTGCTTGGTGTCTTGGTGTTTGCTGAGGTCTTCCCAAGGTCATCTACTTGGTGCAAAGCAGTTTCTTCAGGCGGGTGATGGGAGCATTGTATTTTGGGGAACTGGACAAGATACAGGAAAAGGCAAGGAAGAGGTGGAAGGCTTTGTATGTGCAAATTGGCTCTCCCCAGTGCAAGGAGCCAATCGTGTCCTTGTTTCCATCATATACACTGAAGTCACCACACAGCTATAGGGACCACACAGCTTTGCTCTGGTTCATAGGTTCATAAGGTTGAAAGGACCTACAAGATCATCTAGTCCAACCATCCTCCTATCACCATCCCTACCCAACTACTAAATCCAATCCCTTAGCACCTCATCTAAACGCTTCTTGAACAGCGCTAGGGATGGTGCCTCACCCACCTCCCTAGGCAGGCCATTCCAGTGCCTGACCACTCTTTCAGAAAGAAAATGTTTCCTCAGGTCTAATCTAAATCTTCCCTGGCGCAACTTGTGGCCATTCCCTCTCGTCCTGTCATTATTTATCGGGGAGAAGAGGCCCACCCCCTCTTCACCACAACCCCCCTTCAGGAAGTGGCAGAGTGCAATAAGGTCTCCTCTGAGCCTCCTCTTCTCCAGACTAAACAATCCCAGCTCCCTCAGCTGCTCCTCATAAGACTTGTGCTCCAGACCCCTCACCAGTTTGGTTGTAGAGCACCTGTGATCCCCAGTGGTTGTAGAGCACCTGGCTGAGGCATCCAAAGCAGTCATCTGCCCACTGTATCCAGGCTGTATGGTGCTTATCTTTCAAGAGTCTTTACTACTTGTCTGCTCGCCTTGGCATCTTCCATGTGTTGTACCCATCCAAAGGATTTGCAGTCTTCCCCTTTGGGTGATGGTTTGTGCCCAGGTGAGGAGGGCAGGCTGTAGTAGAGGCCAGCAGTGAAAAGAGTGGCTGGCAGCAATTCAACTTGAGGTTCCAGATCCTTACTCAGGAGAAGAGCTCACCCAAGAGGACCAGGGGGTTACTGGGAGCAGCACTCTACTACGGGGTGGTCAATGAACAATCACCATTGGCTGTACACTACTTATTTTGTCCTTGAAAATATGAAGTTTGCTGACCTCGGGGTGAGAGGCAGCTTCTCAAAGCATTGCCCATGCTGACACGAAAGTCACTCATTCTGCCAGTGCTCACTCAGACGTCGCATGCCAATGATATTTTCTTTCTCAAATGCACTCTAGGACCAGCTAATAACCTAGGTGTGAAAGCACCTAGCAAAGAGGATAAGAGCATAGCAGAGAAGCTGAGCAAGTGTTCTTCATCTGTGTGGAGGAGCTTACTGGAGTCCCCAGCCTGGAACATTTCTTTACAGAGGATGAGTCAGAAAAATGTGTCTCAAAATGATGCTTCAGTAGATGAAGTTATAAAGCTCCTCGACAAAATAAACGGTGCCAGATCAGCTGTACCAAGTGGTTTTCAGTCAAGAGCTCTAAAAGAATTCAAGGATGAAATAGCTCAACTATTAACTGCATTAAGTCTACTGTGAAATTTCTTACTTAAAAAATATTCTCTCTCTATAGGGGGCAAGAACGCAGTGAGACCTTGACGTTTTGTTTTTTTTTTAATGTGTTTGAGCAGATCCAGGAGCTGAGTAGGTTCATACTGAATGCTCAAATGAAATAAAACTGTAGAATGGTTGGGGATTAGGGAGTGTGTTAGTGAGATATGATTTATGGGAGAAGTCAACAAGACTTTTGTGAAGGGAAGGACTACCTGAAGGCTCAGCAAGGGATCATATATCAAAATGCTGAGAAATCCATGGTGTGGTCTGCTCGAGTTTCTAAAAGAGTTTAACAAATTCTTTGTTCCGAGGATCTCAGATAAACTTTACAGGAGCTCAGAGCTCCTGTAATGAGAAGGAAAGTGCTTCCATAGATAAGATTGGGGCCAAGGAGTCAGAGGGAAAGAGACACAGCTCAGCCCTTGTGGTGAAGGGCCTCTGAAGGATTAACCTTGACAATGATTGTGAACTCAGGCTCCAGCTGGACCCACAACTGAAATATGAATCAAGATGAAAACAGAGCACTATAGTCCCACACAGTGACTCCAGCTGGTTTGAGATTCGCTTGCAGGTGAAACTGGGTGTTTTACAAGTTGGGGGCTGTGTTCTGTTCATTCCCAATATTAAATTTTCTTATTTTTTGACCACAGCAGAGAACTGAATGAGTTCCAGCTCTTATTCTTGAGTGGTGTTTTTTCAGAGCCCATTACAGTGTATCTGAAATTAGGATTTGTTCTTCCTGTGTGCATCACTTTGCATTTATTTGTGTCGAATTCTTCCATTTTGTCACCCTCTCTGTGAATATTATGTGCTTTTTCTTGTTTGATGTCCTTTCATTCTCTGCAGGGAGAGAAATGAGAAACTTGGCCCTACACATCCTCTCGGGGTTCTCATGAGTTTGTTGACCTCTTTCATACATCTATTAAGACAATCCCTTCTCTATGCTGAGGGGTCCTGTCCTCCAGTTTTCCTCATACAAAAACTATTCCAGGCTTTCCATCACCTTCTTGTCCTCCCCTTGTACCCAAGTACGTGTCTGAGATGAGGTGATTGAAGCTGGAGTATGACTGAACTAAGGATTTATACAGCAGCGGAGCTGCGTTTTCCATTGATCAGATAATTTACCATTCTCTAGGAGCTCTTCATTGAGGCTGCACACCATGTGTTACTGACACAGATGGCCCATTTGACAGTTTAGATACTGTCTTACAAATGGCCTTCCTCCACCTCTGCTTAGCTCTGGAGTCCTCTTGTCATAATGACTCACTGGAGTGCTCCTTTCCCAGAGCTGCTTGCTGATTGCCTCCCTGTGATTTACAGGTCAACCTCAGCTGTTCCTACCTGACACCCAAAGAGCTATGCACCATTTCCCTCTCCTTACACTTATAATTTCATAGCATTAGGGCTTACATTCCTCTTCCAAAACCACTTTGCAAGATTGTCTGCTCTGCTGCTTTGCTCCTGCTTGGGAAGCAGGCTGATTTCGTTAGTAATATGGCCAACTTCTACAGAGCAACCATGAGGTACTAAATCATGGTCATGGTTGCACTAGAGAAGACCGATACGCATGTGTTCTGACTCAGGCTGTCTTTCACTGGGCACAGTGATGCTGTAAGTTGAACTGCTTTATTTGGTGGCTAATGGGTTAGCTCCTTCATAACATTTTGGTGGCCATTTGCTGTAGGATATGGGTTCTCAGCGGAGGTCAGAGGAGATTACCACTAAGCTCATTGCTCTGATCAGAAGCAGGCTATGTGTGCAGACTCAAAGGAGGGGCACTGGTGATGCAATTACAAATACAGCTCAAATAGGTATTATTGTGAGACATGAAAGTAGCTCTGTTAGGATGGAGCGCTCTCTTTCTCAAGAAAGTGGATGCCTGACCTCTGTTGCCATCCACAAGGTGTTTCATACTGTTTTTCCATTGAGATATTAACAGCTCCTTTGAAATCATTGAACTGAACTGTTCTATACCAAGTGACAAATTACCTGTGAAAGATCTCACTGAAAGATTCTTCCTGAGTCAAAGAATTGATTTCCAGATATCTCAGCACTTCTTCCATCTTCTCAAAGACAGCAGTTCTCCAGGACTCCTTGTTCTCTGAGATTCTCAAGAGTACTGATAACAAAGGAGTACATCACAGCTACTCACATGGGCAGCAGTGTAAGGGAAGCATGCATCCTCCCTGCCATCGTTTTGTTCACCTCACATGCTCAGAACCAGGCCTGTTCACAGCTGGCATTCTTTCTGCCATGGTGCATCTCACCACAGTGGTCCATGCATTGAGAGCTTGTCCACACCAGTAGAAAAAGAGAGCACCCTTCAAGTCATCTGTGCAACCAGCTCCCTGTCCATGTTTGAAGTGTATTTGAAATGACATAACTAACCCTGAAACAAAAGGTGTCTGCTGTTCAAAGAGATGTCTGAAGCTCTCGTCTAGATGATTATTGATGGCATGCACAGTGAACAGAGTGCTGAAGGAGCCAAGTGAAACAGAAGCAAAACCTCTTTTTTTCTTTTTTATTTATTTAATACGTGTACGTATGAAGTCTCCTTCTTGTGTGACCCAGGAATACTTTCAGATGAAGCCCTCTGGCTCTGAACTGCCTTCAGGACTGCTTGATTTATGGTGCCTTGTGCAAGCTTCTGACAGACAGAGCTCCAGCTGGCCGCGTGCGCCCTCTCTTTGAGATGTGATCAAAAAAATGTACACTTGAACCAGTGCAGCCATCCGTTTCAACACTAATGACTGCAATAGGTGAAGCCTGAAGGGTGACTTTGGACTGCTGTTTTTCTCCTTGCAAATCAGGCATGCAAACTACCTGGTGCTGACTCTGCTCCGTGCTATAACTTTGCCCTGACACCAAGGGTTGGGTTTGGACTGTGATGTATTTGCAGCAGTGCTCATTCAAACTCATTCTCAGGCTGCCTCAGTTCACAGTATGGTTAACTTGTAGGAGGTATTCAGAGCAACCTCCTGCCTCAGGGTGTCTAGAAGCCTGCCCTAGCTTCCTTAGCCTCTCCTTGGTCTCTGCTTAAGCAGAGACCCCAGTTAAGGTTTACAAGGTCGTGGAGAGCTCCTCTCCCATTTCAGAGCGTTTGCTGAACTGCCTTTTTGCTGTGATCTCATCACTGATTGCCAAGGTAGATGTCATTCACCCACCAGGTGAGCAAGGGTAGTACTGCTGTGTGTATCTCACATTCAAATAGCAGTTGAGAATAATGTTTTAAAAGCAAACAAATGTGATTTCCCCTTCAATTTATTTATATTTCTATATATATTAGAAATGGGAAAAGTTTGCTGAAAAAAAATGGAAATAATGGGAAAAAAACAAACCAACCCTGGGTATTCAGACACAAACATACCCAGTAAAATAAAATATTTCTCAGCTTTTACACTAAAGTCATCTCCCAGTCCTCTGCCCCTTAGGTTTGCCTCTGAACCTGGCTCTGAGTTGTTCCCCAGCTCTTCGCCATCAGTTCCCAGTGCTCTGCTCTGTGAGACGTGCTCCGTCTTTGTGAGCCACACAGTGGGGCTGTTATCCCACCTGATGCAGGGATGGCTGAGGCTGGCTGGGCTCCTCCCGCAGCTGCAGCTTGTGGCAAGTGCGTCTCTCTCATTCACAGCTTTTTGATCTCTTCGAGGTGGCTGCAGAGTCTGGTTGCATCCCTGCTCACCTCTTTGCATTGTAGTCAGTGGCTGAGGTTCTGCTCGGTGTCCCCATCTGTGGTGGAGCAGTGTATGATGTGGGCTGGGGGCTGGTTTTAGGGTCTGGTTCCACTGAAGAGTATCTTCAAACTGCCTTGGGATAGCACCTGGTGCTCTGACTTGGGTTTGGAGGAGCCCAGCTCCCTGTGGCCATACCTGATTTCATGGGGTGGTGATGGTCCTTCTGTGCAACTCATCAGCAAACCTTGGTAGCCCATTCATGCTGCTCTCTTCTTTCCAGGCTTTGCAAGGCATCAGAGAATTGTTAAGGTTGGAAAAGACCTCTAAGATCCCCAAGTCCAACCCCAACCCACCCTGACTGTGACCACGGACTGTGTCACTCAGTGCCACTTCTGCACGTGCACACAGTGCCCTGGGCAGCCTGTCTCGATGCCATACTACTCTTTCAGAGATAATTTTCCCAATATTTGAGCTGGACTTGGTGATCTTTGTGGGTACCTTCCAGCTCAGGTTATTCTTTGATTCATGCCACCTGCCGTGGGGCTTCCTCAGAGTGCAAGAAATCTAAACCTGGGCAATTGCTTTGCTCAAGGTATCAGCCAGTGTGCCCTGCTCACACGTCTGTCCTGCTTTCCTTGTAAACCGATGCTCCTGAGCACCCATCAAGGGTTAATTCGCCCTTTGGTGCAAGTGGGAAGTTTGCAAGTACAGTTCCCATGCCATATGCTGAGGATTTAGCTCTATAATCATCTTGGCTTTAGCAGCAAAGCTGGGAAGAGAAGCTTTTTTGTATTTATTATACATAAGAAGATCTCAGTGGTTAAGAATATACAAGGCTGAAAATGGGAAAGGAGAAAAAAAAAACCACAACTTTGATAAGCTTTAAAGATTTAAGAGATGGAATCTGCATCTGTGTTACCAAAAATAACTTTGAGAAACCTGGCTGCTGGGGTGGGTGAGGCACGTGAGTGGTGGCACCCCTGATGCCACGTTCGCCCGGTGGTGCCATGAGTCGAACAGCTCATAGAATTGTAGTGTCATTCAAGTAGGAAAAGACCACTGGGTTCATCGAACCCAACTGTCGACCCATCTCCACCATGCCCACTGACCGTGTCAGAATCTACTGATGCACTACAGGACGGTTTGGCTGGCACAATGCCACTGCCCTCTTCCCCATCTCCTCCTGACACGTGGCACACACACATGGTACCCCAGGAGCTGCTCCAGGCTGGAGGACAGCTGCTGAGCTCTGTCTTTCCAGGGATTTTAATGCTCTGTTAGCCTGAAGAACTATTTAGAAGGCCGCTGCTTGAGAAATCAAGGCATTCTGACACATACTTATTCAAACACGTGTCATTGGAACGTAAGGGCTAACTGCTGCGAATGAGAATGAACTCCAGCATGCTGTGGCCATCGATCATGGAGGGTTTTTTATGGCTGTGCTTAAAGAATGAACCCCCTTCCCATGGGAGGTTGCAGCACAAGCACGGGGTGGTCCCCTCAGATCCCTGGGTGGTGAGATCAGCATCTGTTCCCGTGGTCAGCCCAGAGTTGTGTTGGAAGGAGTGCAGGTCTTTCTACCATGGACAGTGCCTCTTCCCCAGCAGGCAAATTCTGGGTCTTCTGAACTCTCTTTTCAACCCCTTCTCTGGATGCCAATCCACACCACCTATCGCTTCCCATGGGTGGTGGAAGAGAGGTGCCCAGCAAACTGCACAATGATGGCAGCAGAAGGGAAGATGGAATGCATAGTGCCTACACTGGGGAGGATGGAGGTGTGCTTTACAACCTCCAGGTCGTGCTGTTTTCTCACGGTGATTTCCTCTCCTGGCTCTTGGCATGCCCATGTGGTCTCTTCTTGATCAGATTGGGGTCACTATCAATACCAATATCATTGGTATGATACGCATAAACTGAACGAAGGCTCCATGGTGTCAAGGTGTATTGGAAATACCTCTGAAACTGTGGTAGTGGTTTTTTAAGCATAAATATTTTACCCTGTGGCATTTTGGTCTCTCTGCTTTGGGGTAGAGAGAGTAAAAATATTTGCCACAAAATATTCCCCTATGGACAGTTTCTGCAAGCATATTTCCAGAATAAAAAAAAAAAAGAAGGAAAAAAATTCTCATATTTCCATTGTAGTCTTTGCTGTGAAAGTCTTCTAACATGGCCTGACTCCAGCAGCATGTCTCATTTTTCTTTTCTACCCTCTCCTTTGCCAGAAGATTTGTCTTTTAAAAATTCGTTGAGCCCTTAGATGTGGCCTCATGCCAAGGTTGTTGCAAGTCGCTTGGTCCTCTGGTTGCTTTAATAAATCAGAGAGGATTAAAGTTCAAGGGCAAGGGTTGGGCACTCTCTGAAAATCAATTCCCTCTTGACTTGGCCACCCAAAAAGCAGGGGAATGTGAAATTAAAAAGAATCAACCCAACCCCCTGGGTAAAGTCCTCCTACTGGTGAAAGAGAGAGAAGTAAGTGTTAGAAAGTTATTCTGCCCTTTAGCCTCTTAAAGTTTTGGAGCACTTTTTTTTGCCCATGCCATCAAGTCATGATTTCAAGGCTAAAATTTCACAACACCAACCCATTGTAGATCTGTTCCTCCCATTTTTCTGCCGTTCTGACATTGTTCTAAGACAGTGGGTCTGGGTCTGTGCTCTGACTGTAGTCTAGGGCATACACCATGGGTATCAAATGCCCCAGACGACATATTTTTCCAAGTGAATATTTCACAGATTCTATTTCTTCTTAATAAGCTGATGTATTTTTACAGCTTTCAGTTGAGCCATTTATTTTCCTAAGTGCTCTACGGAGGGATACCTGCCTTACATTTTGTACACCTCCAGGCACCTACGTGAAGCACTTCTCTGATGGCATCTCTGGAGGATCTGGCTGGACCATACATCCTGCAGCCATCCAAACCCGTGTAATCACATGGTCTCGCTCACTGATCCCCCTCTGCAGCCTCTGTTGATGTGTAGGGAGTGGTAGAAGATGTGCCATGGGCATGTCGTTCCCGGAGGTAGGTTATATTTCAGGTGTATTGAGTTTTCTGTGCGTTGGTTAGAATACGTGAGCCTTTAATGCACATTGTATGCCAACACCTAATTAAGCATTCAGGAACAGGGCTTTCCTGTTCAATTTTTCAACTCTGTGTCTTTAGTTACAACATAGGAAGGTTTAAAGTACTGATGAGTGATCACCCCCTTCCTTCTCACTGCTTTCCCACTGTCAACAACTGACAAAGCTCTACGGTGAGTTTTCATGTTTTTGATACTTAAGTGGACAAATCAGCTGTGCTTTCTCTACTTAACTGGGTCAAAACCTGTTTCTCCTCCTCTGCTTCGGGCTGGTGGTCAGCCCAATGGATGGCCCTGCCTGGTGCCCCAAATGGGGACGAGGCATTTTGGGGTGGAATTAGGACACATGGTGGGCAGGTCTGAACCTGGTATTACCTCTAGTTTTAACTAGTTTGTGTCTGAGTCTACTCCCACATATTTTAGTGGGAGATAATAGCTAACAATTGCTGCTTTCACCACCTTATCCCAGGGTTTAGCTTTTGAAATGAATATGCCACTCCTCCTCTTCCTGTACTTGCAATAGCCCAGGCTGAGTCGCAACCAGGAGAAACTGAGCTGATTCTGTTGTCTTTCTCAGCGTCCCTGATTAGACACATTTGGTCAAAGCTGACTGTGCCTCCCTTCTGTGTGCTGAAATCCACTCCCAATAACTCACAAACACATCTCATCAAAGTTGCCAAGGAAATCTGCTGCTGGGAAACACCAAAACGCAAACAAAGCCTGTGCGTTTCATCATTCGCAGCATGTAAATGCAGGTGATTTACTCTGCATAGCATCTGGCTTATAACATTAAAATGCAGAGTGTTAAAATTCCCCCCCAGGCCCACCCAAGAGGGAAGGCAGGGTGAGGGACTTGCTAGGCACTCTGGGCTTTCTGCCCTGTCAGCTGTCATGGTAACCCCACTGATAATGCTGCCACGTCAGCACGGCAAAGGAATAAGTGTCAGGTTCAGCAAGAACTCTGTCTGCCCTTGGACTGCACTTTCCTTCCTCATTCTTCAGCCAAAGGAACAAAAGCACATATGCCTTCCAGGAGGACCTCCCCAGCATCTTCAGCCTGTCCATGGCCCAGAGAGAAGATGGGAAAAGTCCTTCCAAGTGGCCTGGGAAGAACAAATTCCTCCCGAGTCCTGCTATTTCCTGCTTTAAGCTGCTGCCAGGGTAGATTCAGGTTGAATATTAGGAAAAATTTATTCTTCAAAAGAGTGGTCAGGCACTGGAATGGGCTGCTCTGGGATATGATCGAGTCACCATCCCTGGAGGAGTTCAAGAAATGTTTAGATGTTGTCCTGAGGTTTTATTGGGGAAATATTGGTGGTAGGTGGATGGTTGGACTAGATGATTTTGGAGGTCTTCTCCAGACTTAATGGTTCTGAGATTCTGTGATGGGACAGTAACTGTTTCCTATGGCCAGATGGCCAGACATGCTGATGGTGCTGGGTTGGGTCCTGGGGAGAAGGAAGGGAAAATACATTTTGCCTGCCAGAGCCTGGAGGATTTCCTTCTCTCACACACATCATGCTTTCAGGGCCACAGATTTGCCTCAGACAGCACTGCAGTGGAAGCAGCAGAATCTGTGGTGGAATTAGGTAAAGTTTCTATTGAGATATGCTGGACATCTGCACTATGTTTTAAAGCAAATCTTCTGAACCAAAACCACGAGTTCTCTCCATCTCACAATTTTTATCACCTCCTTTATATTCTGCATAAGTTCTATATTGTAGTCAAGCTTGAATTCTCCGTGTTATCTCCCTTGCATTGCTCTCAATTCATCATTTTGCTGTGCAGGATGAATGCGAAGTGACGTTCTTTTCACATGTAACTGTGAGGGCTCAGTTTCACTGGGGATGGCTTCTCTACTGTTTTGAGTATCTCATTCATTTTGGACAGAAATAATCTTCATAGTCACGTTGGGTGTGCCTTGCCAAGTCGTGTTTTTTGTCTTTCTGGTTGGCTTGACATACGCTCCTTTGATAACCTTTAAGTTCACTCACTGGAGTAGTTTTCTGGGGATATAATATCCCCAAAAGCTCATAAACTTCTGCAGAGTTGTTATGAGTTCCTGGGAGGGAGCTGTGACAGCCTTCATCCTCATCAAAGACCCAGTGCCAAGCATGCGTTAAATCATCACATGGATTCTGCAGATGACACAGATTGGTGCACGGGGACAAGTCAGTGTTTGCAGAATGACCCGAGCTCCGTGGCAATGAGGCCTGCAGTCAGCATGTGTTTTAATCTTGCTAAATGCAAGGTGCTATTTCTAGAAAGGATACAGCTTCTACCTGTGAAGCGAACAAAAACTGAGATGGATGTAAGGGTGTTGGTGAGAACCAAATGAGTGAGCCATTGTGGCCCATAAAGATGGTAAAGATGCTGGTAACGAGCAGTTACAGTAAGACACGGGCAAAAATAATGATGGTTTCATACAGAATGTTTCACAGCTAATTTAATATATTGGCAACAACATATTAAACCAATCAGTCAATAAAATAAAGGGAAATAAATTGATGATGAGTGTTCAGACATCTCGGATATGTTCATCCTTTCTTTCTTTTACTAGCACTCTCTCTTACCACATCTGGGAATGGTGATACAACGCCTCTAAATGAGTTTTCTTTTTCTTTTCTTTTTTTTTTTCAGTTGAAGACCTTTCCTTTCCCCAGAGAAGTGACCAAAATTGGGTTCTCCCATCACACTCACATTTTGGACCTGCTTCACCTCTGTGCAGCACAGTGGGATTGCTGCCTTGATCATAGTGTCATGAAGTTATAGAATCATAGAATGATTTTAGATGGAAGGGACCTTTAAAGCCCATCTGGTCCAACTCCCCTGCAATGCAGGGACAGCCACAGATCATCAGGTGCTCAGAGCCCATCCAGCCTGACCTTGGGTGTCTGCAGGGACATTAATGCCACCCAGTTCCCTTCTGGGACACTGCAGGGAAGCAGTACCATGGCTTTATTTAAGTTATGATTTCCAGTGCCTATGCCCTATTGTACATGGGACAGTTTTTCTTGAGCATCCCCTCTCTACTAGTGTCCAGGGGATGCTGCCAAGAGCACACACCACTTCTGTAGGCTGCTCTGGGGCTTGGCAGCTGTGTGTGCATGCTGGTAAGGGTCAGGGTGGGAGGGGAAAAAGCTCTTGGGCTTTTTCCATTGTGCTGGTGTGTGAACTGCAGTAAATTGAAATCATGGGTAGAATGGCATATTTTCTCTTCAATTTTGAAACAACCATCACTGTCTCCTGCCTGGCTGCTTCCTGCTTTCCTCTCCATCCCTCCCTGTCTGCTCCTCCCTCCCCTGTTCCTTCCCAATGCTAGTATAATATTCATTTCCCAGAGATCCCTATCTATGCTGAGTGGGGGGAAAAAAATGCTTTGCATTTGTACATCAAAAGAAGGCCACGTCTGCTATCAGGAAAATTAATAAGAATTAAGACCCTTTCAAAAACTGTGCAGCCCATTGAAAAAGAAGAAAAAATAAGAAAAAAAAAGAACCAATTAAAAATATTCTGAGATTGGAAAAGCCCTCGTGTACTCAGGTCTGTGCTGAATGGACCCTGTGGTGACGGCAGAAACTCTTTCCCTTCTTCAGGCAGGCAGGAAAATCCCCAGCCACTGCTTTCTGAGGGAGGAACAGACATCAATTAGTGAGTGGGATCATCCTTCCCATCGTCTGATGGGGCATCATCCGAGAAGAGAATAATGCAGAGAGAAGTGCAGGAACAGCATATGACAAATGAGGAAAGCAGTTTGCTTATAGGGTGCCACAGCAGAAGGATAATATTTTGTGATACAGCTTCAAACAGAAGAAAAAAATCTGTCAGTCTCTGAGAACAAAGAGAATATTCTGGAAGCTGCCATGCTCTATTTATTGTTCTTATTTATCTGTTTCAAAGCATATATTTACCTGTTTAATTTTAGAGGAATGGAGTCGGGTGCCAAAGCTGCACTTTGTGACCTGCTCCTGCACAAGGCAGCAATGTCTGGCAGCAGAGGGATGGATGGGGATGACCTCATGATGCAGACAATCTCATGCTGGGATGGCACTGAGCTGTGTGCCCATCGATGTGTCATTCAGCTCTCTTTGTCACCCCCTGCTGTGCTGCATCAGCCTGATGCTCCAGATGTGGGGTGTGTACGCCCTGCAGGGTGGAAGGGGTGGCTGCTAAACCATGGTGGATTCTTGGGAAGGTGGACACAAGTCTTTTTCTGCCTGCTGCCTATTAACAGTGTAAGGACTAAAAGTCCAGCAGTGCCAATATACAGCTCTTATGGAATTAGAGGTTCATAGACCGGGTTGGATTGGAAAGGACCTCAAAGATCATCTAGTTCCAAGTCCCTGCTGACGGTGGGGTTGCTATCCACTAAGTCAGGCCCCAGCTCAGGTCAGCTGTACCACTCAGCTTGGTGTCATCTGCAAACCTGCCGAGGGTGCACTCGATCCCGCTGTCAGTGTCACTGATGAAGGTGTTTAAGAGTATTGTTCCCAAGACAGACCGCTTGGAGACACCACTCGTGACTGGCCTCCACCTGCACTGTATTACAACTGAGCACCACTCTCTGGCTGTGACCATCCAAACAATTCCTTATCCACTGAGTAGCCCAGCCTTTGGACCCGTATCTCTCCATTTTAGAGATGAGGATGGGGTATGGGACCATGTCAAAGGCCTTGCACAAGTCCAGGTAAGTGACATCAGTTACCCTTCTTTTGTCCACCAGTGCCATCACTCCATCACAGAAAGCCACTAGACTGATCAGGCATGATCTGCCCTTAGAGAAGTTGTGCTGACTGTCTTGGATCACCTCCTCATCTTACATGTGGCACCATACAGCTTCCAGGAGGATGCACTCCGTGGTCTTCCAATGCACAGAGGCATGGCTCGCTGGCCTGTAGTTCCTTGGGATCCCTAGAAACCATCCCCAAATCCTCACAAGAGAAAATCATCACCACTTGCTCTGCTCCTGATGTACCCCTGTTCACACTGCACAGGGCACCTAAGGAAGGGAGAAAGGTGTGTGATGCCAAAGCAGCCTCCTGCCACCTGCTCACCCTGCCCACCTGCCTCAGCCCCCCAGAGGAACATCGCCATGGGTTCATTCCCATCACACAGTGGATGCAAAAAATCCCACATTTCTCTATGAGAGTATCACCTTCATGTTGAATGAAATTTCTGTCTCATTTTAAACCTCAGTGACTGGCAGTAGGCTCAGTGCTGGATGGGCTGTGAGAGCAGTGCTCCCATCCTCTCGTAGAAATGCACATAGATCAGAAAGAGCAGAGCGCTCTTAATAACGTGTCCACATCCCACCTATCTCTTTACACTCACAGTTGTTCCAGGAAGATAGCACTCCACAGAAGCTATAAAAGACACATCACCTCTCAGTGACACTCTGGGACAATGCAGGATGAAATTCAATTAAATGCAAAATCCAGAAGAAGTCTGATGGAGTTTCAGGTGCGTTTCAATTCATCACTTTTCAATATTTCTTGAAATTCCCCAGAACCAAATATCCAGAGATCATTTCAAAAGCTACAACAAAGAATGTGCCTGGGTAGTTCTCATCAGGGACCCTGGCTTGCTTTGTGATAGAAAACTCACCATGAGCCTCAAATCTGGGACCAGAGGAAATGTTTTGCTGAATAATTACAACTGCTGATATCTTCATCGTGTGTTGTGACTTTGCTGGAGCTGATATTGCATCTGAACCGAAGTGCAGGCATGGATCCATTCTCCTGGTATTGCTGACTCTTAAATGTGTGTGCTTGGCACTGAAGGAGCACAAGGATGGGTGTGAGACATCTTTTTCTTCCCAATAAATCATTCAGCTTTACTAATGGAGATGCTCGCCGTTTCAGTTCTCCAGTTGCTCACTGCTAACTTATTTAAAACTCATCCTCTGTTGATTAATGCCTGGTAATATCAGAAAGGCAACCTGCTGCTGAGATGTGTACATTAAATCTGCTGATTTGCTTTAATTAGAAGAAGAACTATTATTGGGTATCTGAAAACACGTTAATCTCTTCTTTCCCTGCTACCAGCATTTCTGAGCCACAGAGCTGGGCAGACCCAGGAGAAGGGGCAGAATGGCATTTGGGGGATGGCATAGCTTACTTACACTTTACTTTTCCAAAATGTCTGCACACTGAGAATTTGATTTTCATGTTCTAATGGCACACAGTGAGCCAGCTTTATTTGTCAAAAGCCCATAGAGGCATTTTGGGAGAGATAAAGCCCCCAAACTTCCCAGTAGGTGCAACTCATTGCCTTGCTATGTGCTCCAGCTTCACAGCCTCATGATGAGTGATGCTGAGATCAGTACCTTGGCCCATTTTGGTAGTGCAACTCTTCTCCTTGGCACATCTCAATAGAAATTTGTGGCCATGAAAGGGCAGAACTGGGAATGGTTTGAGTCGCAAGGGAGCTTAGGGATATCTGGTTCCAACCCCTAGCTCTGCAGTTAACACCAAGGACATACATCCCTGTACAACTGGAGTCCTTTGGCACTTGAACATTGCATGAAGCCACATCACAGGGAAAGGGCAGAGCAGATCAGGTGGGGATGCCATTGAGCTCATTTCAGCCTCTGAGCAAAGCAGAACCACAGCCTTCCTTGTCCAGGGCACAGTGGTGACTCCTCACTGGAGATATCTGCATTTCAGTCCTGCTCAGGAGCACTGTGCATCAATGGGAAGACTGATCCATCATTGCTGGGACAGGTTAATCTGATTTATCAAGTCTCGGCTAGCAGGCTGAAGAGTAATTTTGTCTTGCTGAAAACGTGGAGCAGTCATGTGCTTGAACAAACAGACAAGATTTCACTTCATCACCTGCGAATTGTTCAGCATTTGAACAGTTCCACTCAGTTTCATATCCACAAGACAGGGTGTACTGCCATCCTGCCGTTGGTAAGAAGCAGATAGCAGCACTGGCATACCTGAAGGACCAAAAGCATCTGCCCAGTGCTCTGCACAGCTTCTCAGCACAAGGAAGAGCTGTGGGTTTGGGGTCAGAAAGCTGATCTGCAGCAGCCATAATTTAGTGTGCAAGTCCAGATGGGTTTGGGCTCACTGGATGGTTCTGGGCAGCTCCATATAGCACTATGTATTTTTAGACCCTGTTTTTCCCTCCAGCACAGTGGTATGATCAGCTTGACTCCAGCAGAGCTATTTTAGATGGTGGGCAAAAGAGAGAGGAAACTCTGACAAAGGTTCAAAGGGCCCTTTGTTCTCCTCCTGACCCACCGCAGCTTCTCAGCCCGGCTTCAGGGCCACACTCCAATACCTTCCTCAGCATCCACGTCTGTTTTAAAGAAAACCACCCAGATGCCATCATATTTCGCTGTCATTTCTCTAGCAGTTTTGCTTCTTTAGCTCCTGAGAACTTAAGTCAAAACTGTTCTGTGATATACAGCTTGCTGGTCTGAGAGCAGGGGCTCAAGCGGAGCAGAATGGGTGTAAGAGAATAGGAAGAATTGCAGGAAGTGTTGGAAAAAAAGTGTACGTGTAGAAATCAGTAATGAATTAATCCAGACCATGTGGTTCATATTCTCCTGTGCTATGTCTAGTTTTAAGGTTATTTTTTGCTGTTTTCTGAAATATAGGAATAATATTGTATGCTTCAAAAATTCTTTGTTCTGTTGTATGTGTTTACATCAAGGGAAAGACAGTGGATGTCCTCAAAGACAATCTGGTCATGCTGAACCCCAAATGTGCTGTTAGAGCACATTGGTAGTACAGCCTGCAAGTTATTTTCTGGTGCTCTGGGAGTGTTTTTAACACAATAGCTTTCACCAGAATACCCTGGGTTCCAAAATGAAGTGCTGGTGCACATCCTTGTGACTGAGTGACATGGGTTAATGGGCATGGTGGTGATGGGATGACGGTTGGACATGATGATCTTAGTGGTTTTTCCGCCCTTAATGATTCTGTATGGAAGCATGCAATAAATGCCTCTGCTACCTGTGCAAAAATAGTGCTTCAGCATGTGGAAGTGTACAGGGGTCAGTCCAGGTGGATGTGCTGAACTCCACGATGTCCATCCAAGATGTTTTGCCTCTATCATCTCTGTCAGCCAGACCTGCTCAGAACCTGAGCTTTTCCAGAGGCATTGTTCAGGTAGCAGAGAAGTGCTGAGCTGGTGCAGGGTTTTAATTCAATAATCACAGCTAAGGAGAACCCTGGCACTGTGTGCTATCACAGCAGCATGCTGGTGCTTCCAAGGACGTGGCCAGCTCCTGCAGCAAAGTGATGTAAATGCTCAGACTTACACTAGTGACAGCCAGATATGTTTATCTTAGCATGACAATGGAGGTGATTGTGTTGCCTAACCAGGGGGAGAATACAGCTTTAAATTCTAATCTGAAGAAAATTGATATTACAGCCTTTATATACATATTTATTCTCCAAATTCTGATGCAGGTATTGCATCTTCCAGGCATGTGTTTCTGTAACTAACTCTCACTGATGACACAGAGTCACACAGAGATGGTATCCATCATGCTGGTGCCATCAAAGCTGTATTGTTAGGTGCAGGAATTACAACACCCAGCTCATCCTAGTCTGTGTTCAGTGTTCACCCTGCTGTAAGCTTCAGGTTGAGAGGCCTCCCCAGCCCATCTTGTTCATGATTTTCTGTTTCTTTTGCTCAGGACCATGTGATACAAGCTACACCTATTGCTCTACCTGCAGTGCACATCTCCTGCTGTCCATCAGCATTGCCACAGTTTTGTTTTCTATCCCAGCAGTCGTTAAAGGTGGTGTTTAACAGTGACAGCCAAAAGCAGTTATTTTAAAATCAGTGCATCTGGATAATTGCATCAAAGGCTTTAACAAGGTTGGGCCAGGGCATTCTCCGAAATGCTAATGGATATTTCCAGTAAACACAAAGAAAGGGAGAAGCTCCAGAGAGCTGGGGGAAAGCCTGAATGAATGATGCAGGCAGCTCCAGCTGTAAGAAAAACCACAAGCAGCAGGGGAGCTGAGTAGTGTGGAGTTACAGGGCGACTAGTAATAATTGATAATTGGCTCTGCTTTGTAGAATTTGGTTGTGATTAATGTATTTTTTTTTTCTTTTTGATGAGACAAAAAACACCATGGTGATAGAACTTTTTTTCTGGATTATACTTTATTTGATACTGCATAATGCTGTCCTGCAGGAGAAACACCAGTGAGGCCCACTGGAATTACTGGGATCACAAATAGAGAGGGGTTTCTATCCTTCTGTAGAGTGAACTGCTGCAGATAGCACTAAATCCATAGCCTTGGTGGGTTGTAGAGCTTTCCAGGAGCCTAAGCATCTCTGCAGGGCAGAAGAGTTGTGGTGAAACATTCTCCCTGCATGGGTCCATGGAGGGGTGATGTTGGTTGGGAGACCCCAAAGGACTGTACAGAGATCCCTGGAGGGATCCATCCACAGGCAGGAACAGTAATAGAGGGGTGTGCCCCCCCTGGTTTTTCTTTCTATGGGATTTCTTTTACTACAGGTGCTATGTGCTGGCTGTGACACAGCAGGTGAGGACTGAAGGCAATTACTCGTAAGTTCAATTTTGAAGAAGAAATCAGAGAAAACCTAGAGGAGGTCAAAGTGTGAAATCCTAATTTGCAAATGTTAAATGGAGTGATTGATGGGTACACTGAAAAGCTTTATCTTACAAGTGTTATCTTGTGGCCTGAAGAGAAAAGAGAATACATCTTTTTATGAGTGACTTGCATGAGACAACTGATGAGAGAAATTATGCTGAAATGTTTCTTAGCTATTTATATGAGTCTGTTCATGGGATTTTCCCAGAGAAGTGGTAGATGAGTTGTCCCTGTAGGCACCCAAGGTTGGGCTGGAGGGGCTCTGAGCACCTGATGGAGTTGTGGGTGTCCCTGTGCATTGCAGAGGGGTTGAACCAGATGGCCTTGAAGAGTCCCCTTCAACTCAAGTGATTCTATGATAGCTATGTGGTCTCGAGACAGATGTGGGATCAGTCAGGAAATATATCCAGGAGCAGAGGGGGACCTTCCAGGACACTGGTGCCTTGAGGTTGGTGGCAGCCCACAGTGGTCACATACAGGATGAAATGTTGTGCATTTGGGACCGTCACTGGGAAGTTCACAGCTCCCTGTACAGCCTTTTCACATTCTCTGTTACAGATCTGTACTCCACCATGAGCTGACAACTCAGCTGTAAGCCATGATGGAGCTTTCCCCTTCTCTGGGGAAGCGTTGCTTGTGCTGGTTGCAGAGGGTCCTAAAAGCCTCAACTTGTGAGAAGTGGGTGCTACAACATTAGCCTCACTTTTTCCTAACAGCTTCAAGTAGATGCAAGCAATTTAAATCATATAAAGCTTGCCACAACCACTGAAAAGGGTGTTTTTCTTTGATAGTTTGCTTGGACCTTACTAAAATACGTGAATAATCTTAACAGACTCCTTACAGAGCAAATAAGGAGAACAGAGGCTCAGGTTCAAGGGAAATGGGTAAGCTCAAAGATAGAGAGAAAAGGAAATTATTGCAGTCACAGGACAAGCACACCTTCCTTACTGCAGCAATGTAACTTGGTGGTGGGTGTATGAGGGAGAGGTGGTAGAAAGGTCAGAGCCTTTAGTTTGGATACACCTCATGGATGGACCTGCTGGAGGGTCTCTGGTTTAGAAATGCCTTCTGTGAGCCCAGACATGCTGCAACCACGAAACCTACTGAGTACATTGCTCTTCAGAACACCCAAGTTAAGCAACAGACTGGCACCTTCAGTGCATGATACATAAAAACCAGCTTCAGTCCAACTACCCCTGGCCTTCTCTTTCTTCATAATATCAGCAAAATCGTACCCTGAATTTTGAACTTGGCAATCCCTGTTTGACTTTTCCTGCTTGATTTTCCTTCATCCTGGTTTGAACTGTGTCTAATTTTAAGGAAATTGGCACATACCACGTGTTCTAAGAGCCCCAAAGCCAGAGATCTTGGAGAGCACACCACTGTCCAGCTCCCTGCTGTAGTCCTGGGGGACCACGTTTGGGTGGGTGGTGCAGGTCCCTCTGAGAGCTGCCATGCAAGTGAATGGGGCTCTCTATGGCCCCTCCAGCCAAGAACTTGCTCAGCAGTGCTATCTCCCCTGGACTGCTCCTTCAGTCTTTCCTGGGTCACAAGGAGGGATGTATTGGAATGGTCTTTGCCAATAGCTTTAAAAATTATGACAGTTAATGTATTGCATTTTCAGACTCCAACATAACTTTCTCCAGAGTAATTACTTTCGATTTCCTCACAATAAATACACTGCTGTGTTTTTTTCCTTTCCAATAATTGAGTGTATTTATTGTTAACTAAGATTAACTGTCTTTTGGAGCCCAAAATGAATGGGGTTGCCTTGGGAGATCGATATGAATACTCACAATCATTGTCTGTTCATGAAGCCTGTGCTAGTCTTGACAACATGACCTCAGATGAGCTCTCCTCTCCTCTCCTCTCCTCTCCTCTCCTCTCCTCTCCTCTCCTCTCCTCTCCTCTCCTCTCCTCTCCTCTCCTCTCCTCTCCTCTCCTCTCCTCTCCTCTCCTCTCCTCTCCTCTCCTCTCCTCTCCTCTCCTCTCCTCTCCTCTCCTCTCCTCTCCTCTCCTCTCCTCTCCTCTCCTCTCCTCTCCTCTCCTCTCCTCTCCTCTCCTCTCCTCTCCTCTCCTCTCCTCTCCTCTCCTCTCCTCTCCTCTCCTCTCCTCTCCTCTCCTCTCCTCTCCTCTCCTCTCCTCTCCTCTCCTCTCCCCTTCTTGAAGTAATGCTGCAACAAGGAGGTAAAAGTCCCAGGGAAAACCAACACAGATCTAAAGCATGAACTTGAACAAAATCAGTGGGAAATCAGTTGTGCTGTGAGTGCTGCTGGATTCTCTGTTACAGAAATAACACCAAGTGGCAAAAACAAGTCTTCTGTAGAGTCTTCTTTTCCCTTTAGTGACTTTCATATACCGATAAAATAGGAATGGCCAATGAAGGTAGCACTATTCCCTAAGATATCACATTGCAAGAAAAATGACTCGTCTGTGGCACAAAGAGTGCTTCATTTTTATTTCAAGGTGGGTAAACACAATCAGGCAGCTGGGGTCCTGTATGGCCCTCTGCAGTGCTCAGTGCTTGACTTTTCAGCAGCACTTGTTGCGTGGGGCCATCGAGGTAAAGAAAAAGCCCTTCCATACTATAACTGACTCCAGTGAGGATGTGACACGGACATGCAAATGCTGTCCCTGAGAACACGCCTGCAATTTATTAGAAAGCAAACTGTGGCTCCTCGGGCTTTCCTCTAACAGCATTTTGAAAGCTCTGTAACCTACCATTCACAGGGCTTGCTTTGTCACTGTGTCCATGCAGGTATTTTGAGGGATGTTATTAAATATGAAGTTTAAAGTGACCTTATGAGGAGCCCTTTAATTTTAGACATGCTTATCTCCTCAGTTTTGAGCTAATTGCTTTAAAAAATTGCCTGATTTCTAGGTCTTCAGCAGAAGTACACTTATAGAGATACAGTCTAATTTTCACCAGATGTCTTAGGTGCAGTGGTATATATCAGCATAGGAAGAGGGAGTGAGTTGCAGTGAAAAGCTGTTTCACCCTCAGTAAGCACTTCACTGTTCCTGGTGTGTGACCAAGCAAGGTGGTGGTAGAGGAAGGACTGGAACCTGGAAAGCAATTTTGTGGTGAGAATCTGATTGAGTATCTACAGAAGGATGGCTCTAGGAGGCAGCCTGGGGACAGTTCCCTTCAAAATCCTGTCTGGTTTAGGGCTCCTCTGTTTAATAAAACAGGTGCACCAACTGCAATATACATGAGGACAAAGTCACCCTATGGCCTGCCCCAAGGCATATCAGCCTTGAGGAACTGGGAGGGTGCCCCAACCCAAGTGCAAAGCCTTGCACTTGGCCTTGTTAAACTTTATTAGGTCCCCTCTTTTCAAGCCTGTCCATGTCCTACTGCATTTCATCCCTTCCTTCTGTTGTGTCAACTGCACCACTCAGCTCAGTGTCATCTACAAACTTGCTGAGTGTGCACTAGGTCTCACTGTCTATGTCATTGATAAAGACACTGAAGAGTGCTGGTCCCAAAGTGACCCCCTGAGAGACACTACATGTGACCAGCCTCCACCTGGACATAGAAGCCACTGACCACAGCATAGATCCACTGTTCTCAAATGCAACATCCTGAGAGTACCTTTCTAATGACTGAGTAGCAGGGTATTTGATCCCATGTACTGCACATATCTTGGCTTTCCAAGTGCACTTCCCTCTGTTGTCTACAGCATCAAGGTCAGGAGAGGTGTGGAGCGATGAGCAACTACACAGAGTCAGTCCCATGATTTCCACCAACTTTGTCTTTTATATCACTTTCCTGACTCCCCGGAGGGAAGGCTTAATGATACTGTTCCACCTATTAGCAGGCATTTAATAAGTATTAGTAATAACTGGACAGTATAAATTTTAGTAATTATTATTATAACTCTGAGCACAGCCATTAATCAATTCATTATTATGGAGGTAAAAATTACTTTAAGATTTATAACTAAATTTAATGCTTTCTAATTAATTTAATTTGGTGAGGTGAGGAATTTAAATAAAAACACACGCACTGCCGGCGTTTCTCCCCTGCAAGGGAAACTGGTATCTCCAACTGGGGATGGGAGAGAGTGTCCTTGGTGGGAAAGGCCTTGGTTGGACCCTGGGATGGAGGCTTGTCCTGAACCTCCCCATGTTCTGAGCAGGAAGTGGAATGGGACCCATGGCCTGAAGTCCATGTTGAGCATTGTCTAAGGAGTTTCCATCAATCAGTGAATTTTTCATGTAAAGTTGTGCTAAAGCCTCAGAAACACTGCTCTGAATGGGATGAGTATTTAAGTTTGGAATGGGGAAGATCTCTGCTCTGATGCCTGTTCTGCCATGGGAAGTTCGTGCCCAGTGACCGAGGGGAGACTATCAAATCTGGATTGTGTGGATTGGGGTGTTCCTTTGGGACAGCTGGGGTGCTACTTTGCATGAAGGAAAATGTGATTCAGGAATTGGGAAAACACACTTGGTTTGAAGGCTTAGCCACTCAGTGGCAGCAGCTGGGTGTAAGCAGCAGGTAGCCTCTCATCAGGACAGAAGTCACTCACAGTACTCAGATTTTTTAATGTTTGGACAGGACCTGAGGCTCAGTACACCAGGGTGTGTTACCAGACACTGGCCAAAGCAGCCCTACAAATGATGGAATGGGGATCACAGGGATTTCCAAAAGGATATCTTACCAAAGGCATGTGTGCGTGATGGGTTGACTCTGGTCAGCAGCTAAGTTTCCATTGCTGTCCAACCCTCTCCTGTGGAGTTTCTCTTGCTCAGGTAGAATTATTTTTCATACAGCATCTATACTCTTCCTCCTGAGCACTTAATCTTCATGGATTACTTCAAAGAGTCTCTTCTCTATTGCTTCACTGATGGAGTTTTTCTGAGAAGGCCCCCAGGTTGGGAACCATTTCAATTAATTTCCATTCTCTCCTTTATGCAAAACCCTCCTAGTCCCCTCAGGAAGCATTGCTATTTCCACTGACATGTAATGTAATGTGTGTCAGTATTTTATTTTCAAATTGACATTTGCCTGGGATTTCAAAATGAGTTAAAATCTGATGCAAGTTTCATTGTGTTGGGGGTATGTTTTTGCACTAGATTTGTAAGTTATAAGAGGTACTTCTCCTCTCTACAAAAGGCAGAACCCCTTGGAAAAGGGCTCCCAGTTTGCTATTTTGAGAAGGGATCCCAACAAGTTTTTCATTTTCCTGTACAGGCTGAATTTATTTAATGGAATAACACAGGAACATAAAAGGTCTGCATTCAAACCACACAGAAATCTGCATTTCTGAGATTATGAATTTCAGTGAGTGGGGGGATGTTCTGGAGTTAATTTTTGTCATTTCTTCTAAGTGGCACCATTTTTCCATCTGCTGATTGTTGGGGACCTGATGACAATAGGCATGGTACAAGAGAAGGACGTCCTTTTTTTTGCGTGGCCCTAAAGGTTCTTCTGACCTTCACATCTCTCCAGTTAAGGCCACTACTGGAAGAACTCATGCAAATAAGGTTCAGGGGTGTCCTTATGGATTTCTCACTGTAATTCAGAAAATACTCCTAAGTCCCAAGCAGCAATGACCTCTGAGGGTCAAGCATACAACCAAGACTCCTCACAGGACTCCTCAAGAATGGAGCCGGAGAAGAGATGGGATGTTCCAGTGTGCTAACAGCAGTGCAGAGGCAATTTCTCTTGGGACTCCTAAGACAGCTGGAAGAAGCTCTCTTTGCTGCCTGGTGAGCAGGTGTAGAAGAACACCACAAACACCTCTAAGTGAGCCCCAGGACATCCAATACATGACTGTTACACTGCTATGAGGAACAGAGAGGTCAATTCTCTACTCTTTAAGTTTTTTGTTACCCTTCTGTAAATTACTTGTCTCACAGGACACATGAGCAGAGGATGAGGCTTAGACTCTTGCAAAGATTTACCTTCGTGTTAAATTTGTACCCCAATATAATGTGCTTACCTATAGATTATCGTCCTGGGAAGCTCAAGGTTGTTGCCCTGTATCTATCAGGAGGGCATCTTCTGGCATAGATATGTGGGGAAAGCATACACCTTTCATAGTGTGGCAGGGAGAATACTTCCAGTCTGCACAGGTGTGCGTTTACTACGCTGTCCATCACTTCATGGTCCGCTGGTGCCTTTCCTCTTCCCTCTAGTATCTCATGATTGCTTCCAGTGACATTTTTCCTGCTGCAATGCCTCTGCAGGAAGCTGCTGCTCTGCTCAGCTCTCTCAGCCTGTCCCACTTGAGCTGTAGTCTAACATCTTAGATCTTCTTTTGTCTTTGTAATTTTGGGTCACGTAACCCTTCTGGGACTCTCAAGATATTTAAATAGCCTCTGTGCTGAGGAGAGCAGCCATTATTTCCTTGTTTTTTGAACTAACTTCCTCATTTAGTGTTTGCATGGAATAGTTCTGGGGCTGAGTTTCAAAGAAAAGATCTTTGCATATTTTGCTATTCACTCCAGTTGTGCTTACCCTGTTCCACGGCAATTGCACAGAGACTAACTTTTAATTAGCTTCAAAGCTGTGTGATGTCTTTGGGAACAGCCAATACAGCTATTGGGCTTCCTTCGTTTGTGGAAAAGACATGAAAAATATGCAGAATTAACTGTATGGTTCTCCATAAGGGAGGGAAAGCAACAGTCCAATTTTATGTAGCAGCAAGTTTTCTGCAACTTTGTTTTTGTGAGAAAAAGGAAGAAGAAAGGAAACAAAGAGAAAAGACTAGGAGAAAAGAAGCATTTATTACACTATAATGAGGTAAAACTAAGCTCACATACCAATAGGGGAGCTGACAATAATATATGGCTTTAATTAGCAATCAGGATTTGAGAAACAGCTTATTATGCTAATAGTTTCAAAGCTTCCCAGTAAAAAAGTGCCTATGGAGAGATTTGCTAATGACAAGGAAATCTCCATTTTGTAATATAATCATGTAATTCTCTAGACAATAATTACACATTTCCTTGCATGTTTGTTGTGAAACTCTGGACTTCAGATTTTGTGCTGTGTGCTCCCAGTGGGCTAAAAATATATATGTGATAGCCCAAAACTTGGTTTCAAAAGGCAGAGAAATGAGTTATATCAGTAGAATTCTGCTTCCTCAGAGGAAATCTGCCACACCATGGATTTGAATGGAAAAAGCACTGGTTTGGTTCTGAGCTCAGTGAACGGGAAGGGAAGAAGGACCTGACAGCTGAAGTCAGTGGGGATCAGATCGAATAGGTTCATCTGAAGTGCTGAGGTCTGGCAGGATCTGGTGGGGAGGATGCACCAATGCCCTAGGATTGAGGCCCAATGAAAGGGATCTGGTGACAATGATAGCCAAAGTCAAGTGTGCTCCCACAGGAACACAGCAGAAGAAGTCATAAACTGATGGATTTGCAATGCTGGACCTGACAGCCTCCAAATATGCATTCTCTCTGTGTGCAGCTTTGCCCTAGAATCAATCAAAATGAGGAGCTGACCTCTTGGCAACACGATGGACACTGCAGTGGAAGGACTGCTGCCCTGGTTTTGGCTGCAATAGAGTTAATTTTGTTCCCAGTAGTCGGTGTGGTCTGTGTTTTAGACTTAAGATGAGAATGATATAGGTAACACCGTGATGTCTGAGTTGTTGCTGAGCACTGCTGCACTGAGCCAAGGAATTTTCAGGTGCATAGGACCACAGTGCATTTGAACAGGGACATTCTGCAAGATTAGGTCTTTCTGGTGCTTTTTGTGTGTGCTAATTTGTGCTCTCTGAGTTATCTCATATCTCTGCAGCTGACCTGAGCTGGCACACAGAAGCTCTGGGATTTTGGCCCTTCCACTCCAGTTTACTGAGTCCAGTTTGTTGTTCTGGTCCAGACACTTGGCCTCGTGCTGAGCTCTCTGTAAAATGAAGATATCTATGTACATACTATTTTTTATCATGAAAAGTCCCCCAGAATTTTAGTACTCGTATTCATGGCTCCCACTCAGGCTTAGCCTCAGATGGACTTTGGGCAATTCTCCTCATCTCATGTTTATTCATTTGCACAGAGTAGCCAAAAACTGCAATCATCTGGATACATGCATTTGGGGCCGTGCTGTCTGCTCTCACCTTCCCCTCCCAACGAGGGAAAAATGCTTTCCAAGCTTCCAATTGGACAAAGAAACCTCTCAGGAACAGCAGAAAAATTCCTTGAATTAGCTGTTTTGAATGCAGGCAGAAAAACCTATGAAACAGGGAGGCAAACTGCTATCAAGCCTTCCCCAGAGCAGAAAAAGAGGAGACTGAAAGCAGAATTCCTAATTCTCAGGGTTAGTATGTGAAACAAAATAAAATGTAGGCTATAAAACTCCCAACCCCCCAACCAAAGCTCCCCCAACCCAATGGTACAGTGAGAATGACAGAATACCCACACCCTTACTTCTGAACTAGGGGAACCAGAATCTGGCACATCCAAATGCTTTCATGAGAATAAAAAAAAACGATTTCAGGCCTGAACCAAAGCAGTTCCCCACCTAAATCCAGGAGGGGTTGGTGTTGTTGCCTGACTTTCTTCTTTACCAATTGCTACACGTTTGTGCATCTGTTTTGTTTGTTTGTTTCTTTTCTTTTTGTTTGTGGAAGCTGATTTTTGCCCTCCTTGCTTAGTTCAGGTCTTCAGTAAGGATGATTTAACCTTCCCCCCTTCGTAGCTAAAATGGAGCAAGTCCCCAGAAAGTGGACTGAATGATGTGGCAACGCTACCTGGGAGACCACAGAGTGCACTGTTTCAGCATATCAAAGCAAGCATCTCAAACCAAAGATGCCTTCTCTATGACCAAAGTCCACTGTAGATGAAGAGGACAAGTATGGGGGGAATATAAAGATGAAAACAACGCTCTTTCAGGAGTACAACATGGAAGTATGAAGTAAAAGCCATAAGTTCAAGCAAAAGAACATTTCAGACAGAATATTAGAGATTAAGATTCTTTACAGTTTTCTTGTCTGCATATTTCTCACCATTAAGTATCTGCAGGGTATTTAGTGAATGTAGGATGGAGTAAGAAAACGTTAAGTAGTGAATGCGTTTCAATTTGAAGCAGACTCTCACAAGTGGTTTACAGACAGAGCTTAGCTGGTAGGTGAGAGCTGGGATGAAAAGAACCCTCCTGAGCATCTCTGCTCACAGAAATACAGCCTTGCTGATAGAGGAAACCTGGTGTGCCCTGGAGGAGTCCTGGGAATACTCCAAGATGACATGCTGCAGCAAACGTTCGGGCTTGCCCATGTGGTCCCATCAGCAATCTACAGATTTCTTCAGTGTCACTGTGAAAGTCACGGTCCTGAAATATTGCTGCTGAAAACTACTCTGGCAGTTACTTGCAATGGAATCATACCTTGTTCTTGAGATGAAAGAAGAACCTCCCCTTGGTATCTCATGGGCCATGTGTACATACCCCAAATCCTGATCAAAGGGGTTACGCCACTGCGAGCTTTGAAACTTTGGCTCACTTCTCATTAACGAAATCCCTTCATCAATGAAGCGCATAAAGGAGACTGACAAGGAGCCCTTTAAAAGGCAGCTGAGGAATGGGCTGAGTCATTTGTGTAAGTGGGAAAGAGGACGGGTGCTCTGAGGCTGCTTAGGAGCCAGGCAGATGGTAAAGATAAAGTCTTAATGAGAGATGAGTCAGTTTGCTTGGCTTACAGCCAGCACTAGAACGGTATGGAACAGAATGGAATAGAGTAGAGTAGAGTAGAGTAGAATAGAATAGAATAGAGTAGAATAGAATAGAATAGAATAGAATAGAATAGAATAGAATAGAATAGAATAGAATAGAATAGAATAGAATAGAAGCAGAAATATATTTAAGTCAACAAATTTATCTCTTTCCTTTTTCCCGTATAAGCACCGTTCAGACCATGTACATTTGATAATGCCTAAACAATCAACATGTATTCTAATACAGGGAGCATCACATGATTTGGGAGTGTAAGTTAGAATTACACAGGTTAATGATATGTTTTAGGAGCTTTTCGCTTTTCTGTGATTAAAAAAATACAAAATAAGATCCAATTAGCGAAGTGAGTGCTTTCATTCTGCATTCAGTGGGGAAGGAGCTGACCCAAGCAAAGGTTTCCCTGTGCCCTGGGCTGGAGAAGAGCTCCCTCCCCATTCCTGCACTCACACATCTCTTCTTTTCCATAGCACCCTTCTGTCAGCACCCAGGAGATGGCATCAGCACATAACAACTTTCTTTGATCTTTTCATTTTAGAGGCCTTTTTATATTTTTTTCTCCATACTAGGAGTAGTATTTCAATTCATTCAAGTCATTTCAATTAAGTGCTTCATTTTAACATTCCAGGTTATTATACAGAATGTTTAGGTATGCCTAGTGTTCTTTTAATCTTTATGTTAAGAAACTCATTTCACTCCTGGATGTTACAAAAATTTAGGGAAAACAGAAATACTCTGTGGTTTCTTTAAATAGTGCAGGTCTCATAGATATATTCTTCTTTATACCTAATATTTTTCAGCTGGCAATCTTGAAGACATACAACAAAGCAAGAGACACAGCAATTAAAGAACATGACAGATGACCCACATGTAGGAAAATAAATATCTGAGTCCGAAGATTGATAAATACACACTTTTGTTGCTTGAAGTTAACGAGCAGTTTTCTTTAGAACTATTCATTTGGTGGTTTATTTTGCCTAGGATGAGTAATCTCTTTCATCCCCATCTTTGGCCCTTGGCTCTGCTCTGAGGTGCAGTACAACCTGCTCAGCAAAAATGGATGTCATTCTGTTTGTCAGCCTCTGACATCTCCCCCTCATCAGGCAGAAATGACAGCTGGCTGTGAGGAGCTTCACGGGGATCCTCAGTGACTAAGGCAGGGGATGGCAGGTGAAATGCAACGTCAATAATTGCAAAGTGAGACACAATAATTCACAAAGGTGTGTGCTGAGCTGGCTATTATCACTCAGGAAAGAGATCTTGGAGCAGCTCTGGGGAGTCCTCTGCAAATGCAGAGTGTTCATTGGCATCTCAAGAGTCTTGGGTGTCATTAAGATGAAGTGACAATGAGGACACCAACCATATTGTGCAGCTCTATAACCCACTGCAAGCCTCCACATGTGCATATGTGACCCTATGCCGGACAGGCAGGCATGGGTCTGAAATGAACCAGAGAAAGGCAACAAGAATGGATGTGGAATGGCTTCCATGTTAGATAAAGCAGACTGTACCTATTCAGAATGGGAAAGAGGTACAAGAGCATCTATTAAGAATAGATGCATGAATGGTATGGGAAGAGAAACTGCAGTGACTGTTCAATTTCTCTCACAATTTGAGAATTTGCAGTGAGGGAACAGCTGACCCAAACTGGCGAAAGGGATTTCACATATCATGTGGCACCGTGCTGAACAGGAATGCTGGGGAAGTCAGTTGGGGAGCTGCTGGTTGGGGTCTGCTGGGCACCCTGCATCTCGATCCTCCCCATTGGGATGGGGGTGAGAGATGGAAAAAGGTAAAACTTGTGGGCTGAGATCCAGACAGCTTAATAGGGCAGAAAATGAAGGGGTAATAATGATAATTATTAACAATAAAACTACATACAAAGCCAGTGATGCACAATGCAGTTGTTCACCTCTGCCAACCAATGGTGGGATCTTCACTTTCTGGATGAGACCCACCACATTCCAGCTGCCAGAGCTCCTTGCACCCTGCCGTGCATCATCCTCAGCCCACACACATCTCCTGATCCACTGGAGACACTGTGGAAGATCACAGAATCACAGAATTGTAGAAGTTGGATGGCACCTCCGGAGATCATCTAGATGATCATCTAAATGCTGAGATACTGCAGTTCTCCTGCTCTCATGGGCTGCCCATCCTCCAGGGTTGCTTTGGTGCTTGTTCCTGTGGGGTGTTGCAGTGCAAAGTTTTCACTTCTCATTTTATAACTGTTGTCTTTTAGGCTGCAGAGAATATAACGCTGTTTACAGTAAAATATATTGTAATTGATTATACAATTTAAGAATCAAAATCGTACCGCATTGTGCCAAAATTAAATGCTCTCATTGGCTGGTTGTAATTTTCCCCTCTAGAATTATCCATGAAGAATATATAAATGTTTGGTTTCTCATTCCTATTGGGACTATATTTCAAAATCTCTGAAAATCTTTGCGGTAAAAAACAATTCCTCTCTTCTAACTCCATTCTGCTTAGCAGAGCTGTGTTAAACCCACACAGAACAGAGCTTTGTCCTTGGGAGGGAGAAGGATCAGATATTGCCTGAAGCTCACCAGGGATTTAATTCTAGTTATTAATTTTATACAGAAGCCATCCAGATACTACAAAGAAAGGGCAGGAGCGTGAACTCCTCAATTAGATCATCAGCAGAAATATATTAGCAGTAACATATGTTGCAGAGAGGGAAGTGGGTCTGATTTGTCTGTCGCTTGATTCTACCTGGTATTTCTTTTACTCTTTGACACAAGGGAAAGGAAAGACAAATAACAGCAATGCCGATCACCCATGCCTTGCTGCGTGCTGTGCCATTAGCAAGATGTTATCGTGGTGCTAAAAGAATGATTTTTCTTCTTTTTTCTCAGATAATTTTGTTTCCTGGTGACAGTCAGGTTTGTAGCCTGCACTGTAGATGTATTCCTGTGGGGGTCCCTCACTGCTGGGGTCTGAGAAGGCGAGTACAAGAAATAGACATCTTGAATTAAAAGCAAGCAAGGAAAATGGCCTGTTGAGACCTTGCTAGGAAAGCATTCTTCCTTTGTATTGCTTGAGGAGATTAATTTCTGGAGAGGTTTGGCAGCATTAGGGGCACATGGAGGTGCTCTAGGAGTTGGCCTTGATCCTTGTGTGTCCCTTCCAACTGGGGATATTCTGTGATTTTTTTGGGGGTATTCAAGATACAGTGTTTGGAGGAAGATTTTCCCATGGGGGAATGTTCACTTGAAGCAGCAATCAGGCCTTGAAAAACTGCTTTGTAACAAGATCTATGTGCACAGCACTTCGTGCTCCAATCCTGTGCTGTTCCACGTGGGCTCCACCTGCACTCCTGATCTCCTCGCGTTGGTACCCACTGGATGGCACAAGTGGTAGCAAGACAATGGTAAGCTTACACAAATTACTCTTGGTCTTCTGTATAATTAAACTACACGCAGAATCTTACAGGAGTATTGTGGAACAAATTAAACAATGATTGCTCCTCCGATTCACACCTAACGATTCATTAGTTATTATTGGAACAAATGCAGTGAACGCTGGGCTACGCTCCTGAAGAATTCTGACAGCTGTGTTTGTTTGGCTTTTTTTTTGCATGCTGTTCAACAGAGAGAACTGCAAGTAGGTGTCATGGTGATGTGCCCATGGGTGCCCCAGATTTTGTACCTGCACAAAGTGGTTGAAAAATGACAACATTCTTGGGTAGGGTTTTTTTTTTTTTTTTTGGCATCATATGAAAAAGGTACAGACTTTGTGGGAAAACATACATTTGATTCTGTGGATTTTAAAAGTAAGAAGATGGATGCATAATGAATTATTCAGATCCAGAGGGACTGGCATAAATGTGTATATTGGACATGAGAGCTTTTTGGCAGGCCTGTGTTCACAGAGACGACAGGTTTGCTGTGTGCTTGTGAGGATGTGAGTGATCTGCATGCCTCCAGACTGGGGCTGCATCCAGAACTGCTTTGCTCCTTTTGTTGGTCCATTTCTTGCTCTGATAGCTTCTGCATGTCACTGACATAGCAGCTCATCAATGTGCTGAAAGACCTGCTGTCCAAGCCTTGAGCAGGTCTATCTTTTTGCTGCAGATTGTCTTCAGAGTTGTATAGGGCTGGGCAACACACTCTGGCCCTTGGGTATCCAGACTGTGCCTCCATCTTGGCTCCATTTGCCCCATGCTGCCCATCCCCTTCTCTCCTTGTGGTTAAAGCTGTTGCTAACAGCTTTAAACACAAGTATTTCTAACAACCTATGCCAACGGTGGGCTCTTCCTATAATTAAATATTTAAAAGCAGCCCAACACCAGCACTTGAAGTCCAGATCCATGCACCATGGTACAGCTTGCAGTAGACACTTCCTGTAGGCACAATTAATGATGTAGCTGCAGGAATTGAAAAATTTGCATGTGGGTGTATATATGGTCTTTTTCTGCCTCGGGGCTCTACATTTGGCAAGGAAATAGTTGCTGCTGCATGGAGGCAATTCCTTAAACATAAAGAATTAGAACATGTAATCAACAATCCCTTGCCAGGGTGATGCCCTTGCATGAACAAAAAACAATCCAGAGCATGTTTCCTCCTTCTTGCAACTTTTAATCTCCCATGTAAGCCACTCGGAACGTTTCTATGGTTACCTCCTAGAATATCAGTTTGCCAACATCGGGTCATTTCCATCACAGTATTACAATTCAAGCTGGTCTTTTAGCTGTGCTGAACTTTAGTACTGATTTTAGACTCCCAAAGAGTTGGAGATGTAAAGCCAGATGTGACTTCACCACCATTTCTGTAGTGCTTGCCACAGCTGTGATAGCAGTATAGAATGGAGAATCAGCAAGGGAAAGGCAAAATATCAAGGGTTTCATGTCCAGAAATTATGAAGTCACATGGGAGTTCAGAAATACACTCCTGAAATGGCAACAGCAAAACAGACACATGATCGTTTCATTAGCTTTTCTCATGTTTCAGGCTCTGGAAATCTCTGGACTTGCTGTCAGGAAGGTGAGCACAAATATGACTTTTTCAGCATTGAATGCATTAATGGCATTCAGAAAAGTAGGTAAGACTGATGATTCATACCCAGGAACTGTATGTGTTCATACACAAGAAGTATGCCACTTGAAAATGTGATAATGGATCAGATATATCCTTTCTCATAATAAGGAGAAGTGGGAATTCTAATGCTGCCTGGGCCACTGTAATTCTGCATTCAGCAGCTAATCATAACAATACCTTCTCTAAGCCCAAACTCTCCTGACCTGGGTTTGAATGCATGGGGAGTGCAGAAATACAACCCTCTAAGTGCAGTTTCTGTTAGCAAGTTGAATTAGAGCTATGCTGTGAGAATGAGAAAGAATGTGAAACCTTCTTGTCAGCTCTAAGCAGAACAATCACTTATTTTTCTTTTCAAACCAGGGAGGTCATGTTGCTGATAGTCACAAAAATAAGCTTTTTCGAGTCAGCAGCTTTGCCTGATCTGTTGGAAATGTCACTACTTGCTGGTAAATATTCCAACATCCAGAAGTCTTTGTTTCTAAACCCAATTATGGTGGCTGTCTGACAACAATGCACTTACTTATCACAGCATCCAAAACACCTGACCACTTAAAAGCAGCCATGTGAATAGTTAAGGGCATCATAAATCTTCCAGGGCCCAAATAACAAAGCAAATTATTCTTACTAAGCTCGATTTTTTATGATAGTACAAGGACTCTAATTCTGACCCAAATGGAAAGCTATTGTTCCACTGGTAAATTCAAAATGCAAAAAAATAACACAAATCTATTTTTCAGTAAGGGCATAAGAATTATGTATCTGTAGTTTTATGACATACCTTGCATAGCAGTGACACTGTTCCCGGTCTCAATGCAAAACGAAGTCAGAAGCAAATCTGAGGCACAGACAGTTTTCTGAATATGGTTAGAGGAAACTCTTTAAGCTGTGGCAGCTAACTCAGGAACTCGGAGGCTTGTAAAATACCTTCAGTAAAAAGCAAATATAGATTTAATGAGTGCCTAGAGGTCTCTCTGGGTGTAAAGCCAACTAATCGTGCTGCTGGAGGCGTGAATTCTTGCTTTACCCAGGGATTTACCAGTGACCTAGGCCTGCTATAGGAAACCCAAATGATTAGCAAGAGGGAGCTGTAGGGAAGACCCCAGATGGTTTGCTTGGAAACATAACCTGTACTTAGCAAACATTGCAGTGCTACGTCTAAAACATAGGATCTTTGGCTGCTTTCAAAAGGGAGAAAAGCCAACACATCAGCACGTTGGTCAGGTGCTCAGATGAAGGGTCAGTGAGTTGAGAAGCTTTGGATGCTTTGGTCTGGAAAGAGGGACCGTGACCTTCTTAAGACCCATTGATAGGACAAGGGGAAATGACTTCAGATTAAAAAAGGGGAGATTTAGACTAGATATAAGGAAAAAGCTTCTTACAGTGAGGGTAGCAAGGTGCTGGTTGCCCAGAGTGGTGATAGATGTCCTGTCCTTAGAGACACCCAAGGGCAGGGAGATGGGGCTCTGGGCACTGATGGAGCTGTGGATGTCCGTGTTCATTGCAAGGCAGTAGAACCAGATGACCTTTAAGGACCTCTTGCAGCACAAACCTTTCTCTGACTCTATGGAACTGTACTGTGTCCTCCTATTTCACTCAGGGATAGGTCTCTTTTTCTGGAAGATGATCCAAATGGACTCTTCTTGCCCTAGAGCTGCTGCAGTGCTCATTTGCTTTTACTTCTGTGGGTTAGCAGGACTAGATGCAGCATGGTTTGTCTTTACAATTCTCTCATGTTTCCCAGGAGATGGGGACTTGCAGGAGTGGGAGATGTTTATGTTCAAGGAAAGGAAAAAGAAGCAATGTCCTCTCTTCTTGCTGGTGGAGGCAAGCTATGCATGGGGCTGTAAAACCAAAATGGCAAGCAGAAGGAGACCAAATATCCATCATCTCAACATGATATTGTATGTGAATCACACTGAACTCTATCATTCATGTTAGATATCAGGAAAAGGTTCTGTATCAGAGGGTGGTTGAGCTCTGGCACAGCTCCCCAGGGCAGTGGGCATGACACAGGGTTTGGGTGGTGTTGTGTGGAGCCAGTGGTTGGGCTCAATGATCCTCATGGGTCCCTTCCAGCTTGGGATCATCTGTGATTCCCACAAGAACATGACTTCATTCTAATGTCAACCATTGCCAACCAGCCTTAAAAACCAGATGTCTTCCAGCTGTATTTGTGCAGCCATGAGCCCCTGTCACATGGACCAGCTTCGCAAACACATTACTTAATGAATCCTGAGATTAAGGTAATTCTCTGCTTTTGATGCAGCATTGTGAAAGTGAGACAGTGAGAAACCATCAGATGGTGCAGAGCAGGAAGGAAGTCATGGACATGACACTGGTCAGTGCAGGCAGAGAACAGAGGGAGACTGCTGAGTTGTGCCTTTTCCATGGAGGAGAGCACACAGCCAAAGTTTCACCTTGAGCATGTGTACCCAGCAGTGAATGGGGCACTTGGTTTCCACTAGATTTTCCTTCTCATTAGTGCTCAATTCTTTGTTTTGTGTTGCTAACACACATCTTAAATGTAAAACTAAGAGGAAAAAGAAAGAAGAAAAGTCTTCTGCAGATCTATTTAATGAGACAGAAGCACAAATGGTATTACAAGATAATTCTTTAATATGTGAGAATTAAATCTGATGGAGAATTTATGCAATTGAATCACTTATTTATTTAGATGTTCAAAGCACCTATCTGTAACAGTGAGTAAATTAAAAACACACAAGCAGGGATAATCCCAAAGGATAAAGCCAGCACTAATCTCTCTGTCTCTTGCTGGAGATGGGCTGTCAGAAAGATTTTTCAATTCTCAAGTATTCTGGCTCATTTCGATCCCAATTTTATATGAGGAAAGCATTCCATACCCTTGCTAAGTCCCTCTCATCAAAGCCCAGTCAGTCTGTAGTAAAATTCAGCCCCAGGAACCACAAGATGAGGTTTGG
The DNA here is from genome assembly GCF_038088225.1 of Cyrtonyx montezumae. Taxonomy (NCBI): domain Eukaryota; kingdom Metazoa; phylum Chordata; class Aves; order Galliformes; family Odontophoridae; genus Cyrtonyx; species Cyrtonyx montezumae. Next base: position 2,283,660 of record NW_027071970.1, read on the forward strand.
TTTCTTCCTTGGCCATGGCGTGCCATGGTCTCTGGTGTGAGAAGCCAGTACATGCAAGGACTTCACTGTTTTAATAGATGCTTGAAGGCTGAGGGAAGGGCTTCTTGTAAAAATAAAGCAAACTAAGCATGATTATTTCTACTTTCGTTGTTATTCTTGCACTTTATTGCCTGGACTAGGTAAGAAAGCAGCCAAGAGAATGAGAAAGACCCAATGAAGAGGTTTTAAATGCCTGTAGGCAAATTGAAAATTGCCCCTCCAATTGCTAATCTTATCCTTATTGCACTAATGATGGCAAATGTTATTGTTCATGGCCAATACTGGTGTGTTTATTAAAAAAACAAAACAAAACACAAATAAATCCCCAATTTGCTTCAGGTAAAAAAAATAAAAATAAAAATAAAAGATAATCAAATCTTTTATTCATTCTGAAATGAAATGTTTCCCTGGTGTCACAGTGCCTGTAATTAAGGAGCTGAAATCCCCATTGAGACAAAGCTGGGGCTTTCCTTCTGTCTTTATCTGGCAAGGTATAGTGGGAAAATAACAGTTCTTACACTAACTGCTTCCCAAAGCATCGTCCTTGTGCAAGTTGTCACACCAGAGATGGGCTCTCTTGCTCCAGATCGGTTCCCCAGCAGTACCCAAGAGGCTGCTGTGCTGGAGCATGGTGCAAAGGGCACAGCAAGAGCCTTCCTGCTCCAAGGAGCTGCAGGGATATCCCTGTCACAGTCAGATCCTGCCTGAAGGCACTGGAGCTGTGCTCTCTCAAAGGCTGCATAAAGACCTGAACCAACCAGCCTCACTATAAACAGCTCTTTTAATTCAATTACTTAGCAAAATTGATTTAATTAAGAGCACAGCCTAGATGGGATTATTGCAGGGCTGTAGAGTGCTGCGAATAGATTACAGTGACATAGAGAAGGCTCGCTGTGCTCACAGGAGGAAGAGGTAGGGCTCATGTCACAAGCTCTTGGTACCATCACAGGGCATGAACAGACTCACCGTGTGTCTGCAGCAACATTGGTGGAGAAAACTGAAGCACTGCAGCTTGGCCACCTGATTTTAGAGGAGTCAGCATTGGAGGTGATCCAGTCTTCCCTCCTGGATGGAGATAACATCCTTCATGCTCCTCATGGTCAGATGGTGCTGGGCTGGGGCACAATTCCTTTCTCTACCCCCTACCTTGGTGCCCAGCACTTGGAGCAATGTCTTGCCAGGTCTGGGGCTGGTCTCTGCTGCCACATGTTGTCTCATGAGTACCAGTTCTCATCACTGGACAAAGCACGGTGACAGTTTCCACCTGGTTTGGGGCCTGAGAGGATCCTGAAAATAGTTCCTGCTGTAGAAACAAGGCCTTCACATGGGACCTTCCTCATTCTCTCTTCCAGATGCCTAGGCTAACAGGTCAGATCCCTGCAGCCTAGAGCTCTCCTGGCCATCAGGACCTCTTCCTGCATGCAAACGCAGTTTGGCCCACCACCCTCTCCCCTAGTACATTTCCCCAAGAAAAATGAGTTCAGAGCTCAGGGGATCATACTCAGTGAACACCTCCAGCTATCTCCTGCACTCCCCTGGATGGAGCCATTATAAAACTCAACTCCTGATCATTCATCCAGACAACACAGGGCTGTTGTACACTCTCACTAGCTCTGTTACTCTCAGCTCCTCCTTCTGGCTCTGATAAACCCCTCCTTGCAACATCCTCTGTTTCCCATTAATCATGGTTTGCTAGAAATGTACATATTTATTGCTTTTTATCTTGTTTAATCTATTGGGTCTTGCAGTCCCTATTCATTTTTGCTGCTTCCCTCCTAACTCCCACCCATTCATCTTCTCTGTTACTGCATCTGCTTGAGTACAATTTGATTATCTCCTGCCAGCGCTCATGCCAGCCCCATGCTCTGTGGTGGGACTTCACTCTGCAGAACAGTTGTTCTCCCAAAGTCATCACTGCCCGAGTTACAGCGGGGATGGGAAGAGAGAAAGGTGTTCTCGCTTCTCTGCTTAGTGGGGAATGGGGTTAATATTTAATAATCATCTGTCTTTGGAAGCCTAAAAGGTAACCAGGCATTTCATTCCACAGCCCCATGCATCTAACAGAATAGCTCCCTGTGCTGTGCAGAGCTTGATATCTCTGACAGTAAACTCCAGCCAGGAGATGAGCTCTGGGAGGGACCTCCCTGCTGTGGGTTTGCCCAAGGCCAGCTAGGGCTCATTTCCTCCAAGCTGCTCTGCCTTCATGCTCATTCATGAAAGACAGAGCAATTGGGAGCAGGGACTTGGCTCTTCGGGGTTAAAAAAAGGAGTAATGAGGCACCTGGGTCTCAGAAAAAACTGTGGGCTTCTTTCTAAGCCACAGATGGCCATCCACAGTGAGATGGATCAGAAATGCATTTGCTTTGAAGTTATGCCACTCTGATGCCATTGGTTCAGCTGTGGTGCCTTTTGCATCTCACTCTGTGGCACAGAGCAAGGAAGTCACTGTGGCAGCTGAGCACTCCTACGTGACCATAGCACACGGTCAGCATAACTTGGCTATGAACATTTGCCTTTCTACAGGGTTTGTTCAGGGTCTTTGGCTACTTTCTGAACTCCAGCTGGGTCACAGTGTAATATTCAGTCATACAATTAGGTACCTTATTAGATGAAAGCCTCATGCAATGCAGACTGATATCATGTAATAGCTCTAGGGGAAAAGAAATGCCACCAAGAACACTTGCTTCGAGGAAGTGCAGCTGCTCACTGCCCCATGGGTGGGATGGGAGAAAAGCTGCTGGCAGCATTGCTGGCTTTGATGCACACCCATAACAGTGGGGTGGTGGATGTACAACAGACATTTGCTGTTTACTGCTAGGGCCACGAGTCGGATTGCTGCAGAACTGGAGAGGCACTGGGAGACAATGGAGGAAGTGAGCATCATGCATCCTCCTGAATGGGCCTTAGATATTCACAAACCTCTTATCTCACGGAGCAAAGAAGTACAGCCACTTCTGGTGTGACTTCTGGCTGATGGCCAGCAGCTTCCAGCGAGCACGTCTTGCTGGTAGTCATAGATGAAGAAAAATCATGTGTTCAGTTGGAGTCGAGGAGAGGGAGGGCCATATAAATGCTCTGTCAGAAATTGGATGGGCATGAAGCTCCAAAATGAGATCTCTAATTATGGGAACCCTCTTAGAGACATCAGTGTGATGGATGGCAGACTCCGTACTGCACATGACTGTAAATCCTACCATAATCTTCTCCTTCCATGCCCAGAGGAAACATCACTCTAACAAATCCTGACTCCTGGCTGTCTTTAGCTCTGAGTTTCCAGGACCCCCTGCTCTGCTTCAGCCTCTCAGAACTGTTTCCATTGCTGTTAATGTTGTACACCCTCTACTGCATGCCCAGGTGCTCCCTTCCTTTGGCCATATGTTGCTTTTGGGGATGGTATGCTGCATCACATAGCAGATCCTCTCCCTTCTCTCGATTAGAAAGCAGCTCACTGAGTAAGAGCATGAGAGACTGATGGGTTTTCTTTCATATTTGTGGCTGTGCAAACATCACCATTCTGCTTCTCCTACAGGACAGACCCAATTTGGCAGGAAAAAATACAGTAGGGCAATGATTTGCTTGTATTTGAATGCTTTGTGCTCACACCAGGTCCTGGATATAGGGTCACTGCCAAGGAGCTGGATCAGGAGAAGCACCAGAGGAATCACTGTGATAGAGCTGAATCATTGGGAGTGGGTACAGGGGCTGGAGACATTGGGCCAGGAGAATTTATTAGCGTATTCAGAATCTGTCTGAGCCAACAAGAGGAGTTGACAACCCTTGTTTATGTTGTCAGGACTATTAACCTACGGAGTAATCCTCATCCCGTATGACCTATGTCTGGATGCAGCCAGTTATCTTTGTTTTCACCGAGCCCGCTCTGTGCTCAGATTCCCCACCCCCATAGAGGCTGACCCCATGGAGCGGGCAGGACAGGAGTCTCTGGGGTTGATCCTCAGCCTAGAATCATAGAATAGTATCATTAATGTTGGGAAAGATATTTAAGATCTCCAAGTCCAATCCTGACCTATCCCCACCATGACCACTGTCCATGTCCCTCAGTACCACATCTCTGTTCTGGAACACCTCCAGGGACATTAACCCCATGGGCAGCCTGTGCCAGTGCATCATTGCTCTTTTGGAGAATAAATCTGTCCTAGTATCCAACCTGAACCTCCCCTGGAGCAACTAAAGACCAACACCTCTTTTCCTATTGCTGTTACATGGGGGCAGAAGCAGACCCCCACCTCACTACAATCTCCATTCAGGAAGACAGAGAGAGCAGTAAGATTCACCTTGAGCCTGCTCTTCTCCAGCCTGAGCCATCCCATTTCCCTCAGCCCCACCTTGTAGAACATGGGACAGACTCCCCAGGCTTTCAGTGCCTTTCACTCTGCTGGGCCATGGGATGGTCTCAGCTGCTGGACCACAGCAGGTGACAGGGAGACCTCCCAGCTCAGGTGGGAGCTGACATTTCCCAGAGGACTCCAAGAACTGAGTGGGAGCTGTGTGCATCCTGCAAAGGAGAGTGATGCTCCATATTCCTGCATCGCTGTGTGCTGGTAGGACATGGGAAAGGATGATTAATGAGTATAATAAAAATGTTAATCTTTAGAAATGAAACCTTCCTAATTAAGAAATGCCTTCTGAGATTTTTGCTTCTCCTTTCCAAAGCTGCTGCGTGTTCATGGAGCATCTCCATCTACTCCAGTGTGATTAACAGAAAGGCCAACGGTGCCAATCATGCACCATTCATCCACATTCGACAAAGGGGATTATTCCCAGCTCCATTTCCTTGGCAGAATGGGATGAGGGTGCTCCTGCACCACTGGCTCCTTTCTTCTGGTAACACTATTAACTATGCTGGAGAAAAGCAGGATTTAAGCTAACGAAAGGATTAGAATAATCTCTGTGCAACCCAGTGCTCTATGGCTGCTCAGATCTGTAACACAGCTGTCCATGAGTCTGTGCCAGGCATCAGTCTCCTGGCTGCACAGAAGACAATTGCAATTTCAGCCCACTGGCTGTCCTCTGTCTTCAGGAGTCACCAGATGAAAACCACAAATGGACCTATTTCATCTTGTCCTAAAAGCCTTATTTTCAAACCCTCAGATTGCTCCAGAAAATCCTTCCCGAATTCTTTGGCTTGATGCTTACTGATAAATGGCTCTGGATCTGGGCAATGTGTCATACTCACTGTCACATAGGACTGGAAGTTGATAAATTGAAGGGAGAGGGAGGGGTAGAAGGGATATTTATGGCAATGTAGGGAAAAGGCTCTGTTGGATCTGAGCAGAAGGGAAGAATCTGCTTGCTGTTGCTGTTTCTTCTTGAGCCCTGCACCTCCCTAACGTCTCTGAGGTCAGAACTGTAGGTGTAGGAGCATTGCTCAGACCATCTCATTGTTTTAAAATGCATTTCTTTCAGTGTCTTTCTTCTTTTTTCTTTCTTTCTTTCTCTCAAATACGTGCATATATATTTCTCAACAAAATCCTCCAAATTCCAAAATTAAAAAACAGAATTTCAGAATAACATCACAAATCTATCTAATGACATAACTGACTAGCTGACATTGTACACAAGATCTATCTCTGAGGGACAGAATCCAGGGAAGAATGTTGGGAGCCAAGAAGGGAAATCTGTGATCTCAGTGAAAAACGATTCCTCTTGTCTCTTACAATATGGTCTTAATAAAATAAAAACATAGCAAAGCAAACCAACCAACAAAAAGCCCTGCTGTGGAAAAGTGGACAAGTTTAATGAGAAGTGAGAAGTGGTATTAGATACAGGGATTGGAGCGCAGCACGTCTTGGAGGTGCCTTTCTGAATAGCTTTTATTCCCAGCAGGAATTATTGCCAAATTTTCTGGAAGGATGTATTTTCTGATCCATGATTATTTTGCATTTGTAAAGTTGGTCTTAAGCTCCATTTCCTATCAGAAGAAATCACTTCTGACAAACAAAGAGGCAGCCCATTAATTAGTTGTCTCTAATTCTCCTAAGATTGTTGTTGTAATTAATGCTTAACTTTCTGAAGTATGCTTAAACTGGAATTGTTCCATGTTTAATAGCTAAAATGTCCCATTAGATAAAGTTAATGCAACTGTCATGGAATGGCAAATAGAGGCCGTGAGGCCTTCCTTTAAGGGACGCATAAATAATCTTAATAGAAAACATGCAGGCTGAAATGCAGGCAGAATAATGTCAATATCATTAGAAATAGCCTTTCACAGGCTTTAGTGGACAGCAGCCGTTGGGTTTAATGGCTAATTACAAAGACTCGTATTTACGCACTCCACTGCGCAGCATCATGGCCACTGAGCTCACTGCTTCACCGGGTCAGACATCCCTGAATGAAACACAGCCCACCCCAGTTCTGAATGGGACAGGGGGTTGCTCAGGGTCTGGTGGAAGAGATTTCTTCAGCCAGCAGGACTACGCCATTGCTGTTTGGTTTACTACCCTAAGCCCCCAACTCTGAGACCTTCCAGGCCTCATGACTTAATTTTCTTGGACTGCTATGGTATCTTCTACCCAGCTATGGACTGGGCATTAGGCTGCAACATCCGAGTGTCCCCTGTTAATATCCCAGGGATCTGGCTCAGGCTGAGTATTTGCTGTTAGGTTGTTCAGGAATTCGAAGGCAGAGACCCAAATCTTCCTGCAGCTGGATTCTCTTCACCAGGAAGATCACAGAATCACAGAATTGTAGGGGTTGGAAGGGACCTCCAGAGATCATTGAGTCCAACTGCCATGCAAAGCAGGCTCACAAAAGCAAGCTGCACAAGTAGGAGTCCAGTTCGAAGCATAAGAGTGTGAAAAATAAAGATTTTTCAAGGAAGAAAAATGAAATAATTGTGGTTTTCTTTCCCTGAAATTGTTCCTTTTCAAACGGTGATCTAGAGAAGGCCAATGCCTTGCTTAGGAGTATATCTCAGGCACATCAGTCATAGTATTCACTCATTCTTGAGACAGTTTGGATTTTAGTCCAGCTGTTTTTCTTTCTTCTCTGATTGCAAGACTGTTTTTCTCTTGTTCAAAACAGATTTGGGAATTACAATGAGGTGGAAGCAAAGTGATTGCACCATGTGCTTTTGGCATGATGTCCCAGGGGATTTAGAAGCCTGCCCACAGAGAGGGACAACCTGACCTCTTGTTCCTCCTCCAGGTGGTCCCCACTGTCTCAGACCACCGTGGTCCTTCGAACATTGCATCCACCAGAGAAATGCTGACTGTTTTGAACTTCTTATGTAAAGATTTTCCAACTTTCAGTTACTTTTGCGGTGGTTTTCTGATCTCCTTCCAATGGGTCAACAGCCTTTGCAAGCCTGGGACCTAGGAGTAGATTTATGAGCCACTGACAGTGTCATTACTCTAATGCCAGAGAAAATACTTAATGTTCCTTCCCTTTGATCTCCAGTTTACTCCTTGCTGAACTGTGTGCTGGCAGCTCACAGTGCTTCAGTTTCCACCATCCCTCCAATGACCTCGGGTCACTATGCTCCAACACAGAGTTCAACACATGGGCCATCTTGGTTCTGGCTGCATCGTTCTCGCTTCGCTTTTAGCACATTTAAAATGTCAGTAAACAAGTAGTCAGGTTTTATAATGAGTTCACTCATCAGTCCTCATTCAGTATCTCACCAAATGCCTGGGTGCTGGCTGCCATTGTCAACAGTACTTAATTCTAAATTCTGTCTGGTGTTACGCTGAGAATTATTGTGGTGGAACATATTAGAAACACCTCCAGTAAATGGCAGATTTCCGTGTGAATTATTGATAAAAGTATTCCCCAGAGCTGTAGGGACATCATTAATTCTGCTTGGTGATAGCCTTCAGATGAAAATGTTGGGCAGTGCTGTCAAATACCGTAACGCAGGCTGAAGCATAGGAGTGTGAGTCAGCTCACCACATTTTTCTTCCTTCAATATAGATATCTGTGGGTGAAATGCTCTCTTGGGATTTTCTTATGGCTAAAGTAGTGGAACTGGTGCTTTGTAGGGGCAGGATGTGCAGTCCTCTGGATGTTCCTGTTTCTTCCATGGGTTACATGCAAAACCACAGTGACATGCTGAAATTCCTTCTAATTTTTTGATCTGGATGTTAGCCCAGCTTCCAATATTTAGAGTGATGCTCTGCTGCTCTCCTGCCCCGGCAGTGGGCTCTGTGGGGTCTCAGTGGGAGTTGCTGTGTCTCAAAAAAGGCCTTTTCTTGAATGACATTCCACATTTCTTCTGCAACATGAGAGTTGCTGACGTCATACCATGAAGGTGTTGAGAGATTTCTTGAAGTGATAATGAGGATCCTTTTTGTGTATCATCTGCCTTTTTACTATTTAATCACAATAAACATAGAGAAGCCTTCCCCTAAGCTTCCTCCCAGGTGTATTTTTTTTAATATATTTTTCAAAATACCTCCCCCAGTTTTATTAAGCATAAGAAGATGAGCTGTAAAACCCCGGAATTAGGCCCAGAGCTTTTATGCTGTAAATGTAAAGACTGGCGGGCAGCCCTCGGGATTCACTTGGACATAATCCTTGTGTTGGGGGTTTCCTCTTTCAGAAAGCTTGGAGGCATGCAGCATTTGATGGGTCTCACTGGACAGCTTCCAGTGGAGAAAGGGGCACTCGGCTGAACATGAATCAGTGATACTCGTGGCACTTAGAATAGCAGGAATGCATGCAGAGAATATGCATGAGTTCAGTTCCTCAGCACGGTGCGGAGGGCTGTTAAAGGTTACAGCAGGCAGAAATATCCCAGGATGCATATTTAACATCCCTTCATTATTTTGAAAGCTATGTTCATGTAGGAGCTGGAAGTTTCGTAAGATGTATTTAAATTTTTGATATTCGATTTATTTTAAATCTCTTGTCTGGCGCCTGTAATCTGATTTAGCAAGATACATAAACCAATTTGGAATAGTGAGTGTGACCTCCTTCTCATCCTGCCTGCACCCTGTGCTGCAGAGCAGGCTGAGCATGGGTGTTTTATTTGCATGTGTGCAAAGATGATAAATCAGCAGCAGAGGGAATGGTTTTGCCAGGTCCCTATTCTCAGTGCTGCACTGTTTCTGGTAATAGAGATTCCTCTGTCTATTGAAATTCAATCCAGAAAGTGTGTTTGTTTTTCCATGTTTCTGTTGAATAATTGTTCTGCTGTAAACCCCAGGAGGGGGATTGGTGGGTGAGCAGAAAAGAGCCCCCTGGGGAACTCATCAATGTGCTCTGTGGGACTCTGGGACAGAAGAGGTGTGAGGATAGGGCTTAGACTGTACCTGATCATCCCATGGTGGTGGGGACAGCATGAATGTTTAACCTTGGTGGCAGTGTCCAGCAGTGGTGCCACAGCTCTGCGTGGAGTGCATCCCACCTGATGCCTTAGGGCTCAATGTTTTGGGATTTTGGGGTCCATTGAGCTCAGTGTAGTGGGATTTTGGGGTCCAGACCTCACCCCAGCATTCTGCTGGGACAGCAGAAATGTGTACTTCTTTATTTCCAGGATCAGCAAGCATTTGCATTATAGCTAATGCTATTCTGCAGAATTGTTATTTCAAGCTTGTCTCTCCAAATGAGAATAATTATTTCAAGTATCTTCTTTGGGGTTTAATAATCAGTTTTAAACTAATACATACCCAATAAACTGTAACAACATAATTACTTAAAGTTTGTTGTGGCTCCCTGTGAGATCATTGCCAGGAATCCCTAATTTGCTTTTGATCATTTTGGATCTGCTTTGCTGCTTCCAGCACAACGACCTGATGAGGAGCACCTTGGAAAGGAAGATGAGATGACTGATGGGAAATACTGGTGATAGACAAAGTCCAGCAGGGCACTGTCCTAGACTCCTGCCCTACCCAACCTGATTGAGCAAGGAGGTTGGACCAAACAGCACAACCATAGAATCATATAACCATCACAGTTGGAAACAACCTCTAAGATGAAGCAAGACCAAGCCCAACCCATCCCCACTGTGCCCATCTGATCACATCCCACAGTGCCACATCTCCACAGCTCTGGAACACCTCCAGGGACAGTGACCCCTGGGCAGATTGTGTTTCCTAATAACCAACCTGAATAGAACCATAAAAATCATTAAGGAGAATCATAGAATCACTAAGGAAATAGTCTGTATAAGTCCCTTCCAGCCTGACATATGCTGTAATTCTGTGCAATGAGCCTTCCTCTTTTTATTTTCTTGAAAGTGTTCCTTTACTTGGTACTGAAAAATAAGGAGAGATAACAACCTGACAGGAGATGAGTTTTCTTCCTTATTCTGGCACGCTGATGGTACTAATTAATTATTAAGGCAACAGTATGCTGTGTTGGTTGCTTCTTAGCGAGCAGGGAAATAGTTTCCACCTCCAGTATGCCATAACTGTCGGTATCTGTTGCATTAATCAAATTGTTGCCCATGTCATACAATAGCAATAGGTTTCCCAACCTCTCATTATAATGTATCGTTATAGTACAAGTTGCTTATCAGTATTTTCACCTCTTTCTTTCCTCCCTGGTTCAGGTCTTCACATATTCATACGCACATAGGCCAGGGTAGGAGCATCTCTCTTACAGCCCCTGCCAGAATCATCATCTGCAAATTCTGCAAAACTGAAAAAAAATCAACCACTGAGCTGAACAGGGCACTGGTACCACGCAAAAGTCTCCTCAGTGGGGCAGGCAAATATATCCGCAAATGCCAGAGGGGTCTTTGCCACCAAACATGAGCTATAGCAGTTGCCAGCAAGTCCAAATGCCATAACATCAGCTGGGCCATCACAAAAATAATATTAGCAGAAGCTCTTTAGGGCACCATCAGGCAAACCATCACCTGAGATCAGTCATGGCCCAGCTCTCCCTAGTTCTTTCTATAGCAGCTGCGGGGAAAGAGCAGTGCACCCAGCTCTGGGCATAAGGCTGCTGTGGGCAGTGCCCTACAGATGTCACAGATGGCACTTGCTGTGTGGATCAAAGCTGACGTACTGCTGGAATCAACATGCTTTTGTTTCTCTTTTTTTTGTTTCTAAAAGTCAGACTGGGAAAGTTGGAACTCTTGGTGCTGCCACGTGAGGGCTAGAGCAGCAGGGAATCATAGCTGTGGTTCTCAAAGTAGTGAGTGCTCTCTAGGAAGTGCTCCGCAGCCGCAGAAGGACTTACACATCAGGTCTCTTGTCTAACATCTGAAAGGCATATGGTGGTAGCAAATACATGGGGTGGCTCCATTTCTAAAGAAACAATTGCCAGCAAAGAACTGGTTCACCCAGTGATGGAGGGCTGGCCCTGCTCTTGGATGCTAATGATGATGGAGGATGGTGTCTTTCTGGAACACTAATACAGTCTATGGACTGGAAAACCACCAGCACATGTTCTGATCTGTCCTTGTTTGGTCCAAAGGTTTCCTCAGTAGCAATGTGAAGTAACAGCCCTCCACGCTTGTTGCCAATCCTGCACATGCATCAGCTGCCTGGTAAGTCCTCCTAGACACTGGGACGGGTCAAATACACGTGGAATTTAACCCTGAGCTCTGCTTGTTTGTTTTATGGCTTTGAAGGTATCAGAGGCCACATTTCCTAATCCTTGATAATCAGAACGGCAAGAGCCAGCTGAAAATGGCCCAGCTGAAATTGTGAAATGGTTGTGGGTTTTTTCTGGTGTTTTCTTTGGTTTGCTTTGCTTTGTTTCTAAAAGAAATTCTTTGTTATCGTGATGATATGGCAAGAATTGGTAGCAACTTGTGAGCAAACCTTCCCAGAACTGAGCTCATCTGCACATTCGGAGGGAATTCAAACTCCTAGAAGCACAACCTAATCTAATTTCTCATTTCTGCTAATTATTTGCAGGAAGACAACAGAGAGGACAGGTGACATCCAAAAAACTTTGGCAGACTGAGGTGAGAACTGAAGCAAGCAACAGTGGGGATGGGTGTGCAGAAAGCCTTGGGAAGCAGGTGGCAAAGGGAATGCAAAAGCAGTGGGTGAGGGCTTTGGAGGAATAAGGTTTGAAGGAAACATAACACCACCATTTACTGAGAAATACTTTCTCAATTAAGTTATTTAGCTTTTCATTAGCTTAATTTCATTTGCTTTTTCTTCATTTTTATGTTGTTCTGAGTAATAAAAGTGTTTGATTTAATAAAGTTCTCAAGTTCTAAAACCCCAAGACCTCCAAAGCTCTGATTTAGTTTCTTTAATTAACCCCCTCATCCTCCACCCACAAAACCTTTTGATAGGAGAAGGTGTTTTTTCAGCCACCCATGGTCTCAGATGTAGGCACCAGAAGGTTGGAATGAGTTTGGGGAGGCAGAAGGAGATTGCTGAGGGTGAAAAGATGTGGACATCAACACCTCTAGGTGTTGGGGGGCTCCGAGATGGCCACTCTTGGTGGGTTCCTGTTGGAGATGAGATGTAGGGCTCGGGCTTTGTATGGGCAGCCCTGGTATTGAGTCAGTGGGCATGGTTGGAGTGGGCTGACAGTTGGACTTGGTGATCTTAGCTGTCTTTTCCAGCCTTAATGGTTCTGTGCTGTGGCATATAGCACTGTGTGTGGAGGCCTAAACCTCTTTCAGAAGTGGAGTAATACATGTGGCTTGCTTCGCATGCATTTCTTATGTGGTAATATTCTTCATCTAACGTTTAAATTCAAATGTATAGTGCACAGGGCTCAGGAAAAGTCAGCCAGATATTAATTAACCCACAAACATCCATGAGACAAATCACACTTGCAGACTTCACATTAATTTCAGATCTACTGAGATAATTCTAATGAACTGCATGAGGTCTACAGCCCTGTATCTGGCATGGCAGAAAGGACATTAATATTCTCTTTGTAAAAGACAGCAGGAGCTGGAGGCTCAGAAGGAATACACTGTGCAGGATGTCAACATGGAGACATTGAGCTCAACTTCACCACGACAGGCAGCCCTCAGCACTGTTGTAACAAAGAGGAAAGATAGTACTGTCAATGTTCCAGCATTTTCATTCCTCTTCATTTATCTGCTCTTCTCTAGGCTTGCATCCAATTAAAAAGATACATATATCTATTAATGCTGCTTTTGTTTTCTTTGCCATATCCTCTTGGCACTTCAAATTGTATGTAGCATCTTGGAAATTGCTGGACTTGACGGAAGAAAGTGGAGATTCCCTGCCCCATGACAGCAAACTGTGGGTGGATCCCAATGGCAGTTAGAAGGGCCTGGTCCTTCTCAGGCTCTGCTGCTCAAGGGCAGAAATACAAGGAGGATGCTGGGAACTTCAGTGTGACATAGAAGTAACCTCATCAACACATGTGGAGCACTTCCATCTCTTTTTGGGAATTGGACTGGTGGTGATCACTGAGAGGAACAGAGAGAAGCTGTGTGGCACTGATTGACATGGTGAGCTGGCACGTGGTGACGGGTGGATGGTTGGACTAGGTCAGCTTGGTGGTCTATTCCAACTGTAATGATTCTATGATCCTATGAACTTTTCATATATTTCTGACTGTACGGACACGGGTTTGTGTTCAGCACTAACTCCTGCCCACTGCGTTCCCACCTGCTCCTTCCTGGCTGCTTCCTCTCAACAACATCAAGTGATCTTTTGGGAAAGACCTCTCCTGTTGGTGAGAAAGCCTGTGAATTCAAAGCAGCACAAGATCTCCTGCCAATTACCTGCTATCCTTTGTATTATTTAAATTATTCCTAAAATTATAATGTCCTTGGGGAAGAAGAGGAACTGTGTTCCACTGAGTAACATCTTATTAATCAGATTCTATACGACACTGAATGAATGACTGAAGTCAAGTCCATCAGTTAGAAGGGATTGTGAATGTCAGATTAGCTCAGATTAGCTCAGTAATTATTGAAAGACTCAGTAATACAGTTCTTGAAAGGAGACATGGAAAATGACTTTCCTTCCTTTTAATCAGAGGCTTGTGCTCTGAGGAGACTTTTAGAAAGTGATTCCTCAAGAAGGCCTGGCCTCCCATGATACCATGGTGTGTGGGATGTATGCAACCCTGTATAGGGTGGGGGGATTACAGGGACAAATCATTCTTGGGACATGGGCATGGTGGAGACGAGATGATTGGACTTGATGATCTTAGAAGTCTTTCCCAACCTTAATGAGTCCATGATTTTATTCTAGAGCTCACTTCCCCCTCAAGCATTCACCTCCCTACTATTCACCCCAACATAAACATCTGAAGGCTGCTGCCTCCCTTTCTGTCCCTATGAACAGGCAGGTGCCATGGTGCTGTCCCCTATAGTGAGGAGGTGTCATTTCCAGGTGCCTGAGATGGGCATGGGGAGCTCAGGCTGCAAAACCATAGCCTGAACAGACATGTGTGGAGATGATCCCTCTGCAATCATTAGAAAAAGGCAATCCCAGTGCCTACAGCATCAGCAACAAACATCGGGCCCCTTCTCCTCCTGCAGGAGAATGCGAACGATCAGAAAAGCGGGTGTGAACGGGTCTTTATTCTTCTAATTAATTCTCAGCGAGCCCTATTGAAATTGTGCCTCAGTGTGTTTATCGTTAAGACAATTATTTTAGGCTGACCTACTTTCCTCTGTCTCTTCAATAACGTGGGCCACATCGTTAGTTCTGTACGCAGGCAGCAGAGAAGGGAAGCTAATTGGTAGCAAGCTCTTTAAGAACTAAAGCAGCCTAATCGTTTGCCTCCTCACGTTCTTCCATTACAGCTGAGGAACTGCAGAAGATGTTCGCTGATTAGTCTGCTGAATTATGAATTAGGCTTCTGGTCCCAGTGCAGCTGTTTTCTCCATGTCATTCCTAGCACTTTATTTCCCCATCTGCTTATAAAACCAGGAGCTTGATCCTGCAATAAACACTTCAAATGCTTTTTTTTCGAGGCTAATTAATTGTGTTGCATTTCTCGAACACATATAGGTACCCTGGCATGCATCAAACTAACAATGCTAATTTCTCTGTGCCCAGACAACCCCTCCTACAGATGAGCTGGAAAGAGGACTACATCAAAAGAGTTTTATATTTGTGTTCCTCACCAGTTTGATAGCTTCAGTGCATGATGCAGAAAGGGTGTCAGCGGAGCAGTTGCATTTACAAACCGAGTTTACTGCTCCCAAAGCTACCTGGAGTGATCTGTTCTTGCAGGAGCCAAAACAGCAAAGTGACATTAGCAACTGGCTCACACCTTGTGTTCTTCTGCCCTAATCTCCAGTTGCTGCCTTGGCAGCTGGTCCCCATGAGCAGGGAAGAGCAATGCTTGGCAGCTGGTGCAGTGCTAATGGGGTGTGCTGGGGTCTGACTCCATGATGAGTGAGGCTGCATAAAAGTAACAGCTAAACAAGAGACTAGTTCAAATTAATGAGCCCTTTAAAGTATACAAGACACTAATTACACAACAAATTGTATTTTATTGCCCGTAGTGATCTCACCCTGCATTAGCTTCATGTGTGTAGTTGGAGTGCTATGGAGGGACACTGGATGTTGCACCCTGAGCAAGCTGGACCAATCCATGCTGCTTCGATTTGGATGCCAACAGCATCTTGCATGCACAAGAAAATTAGCTGGGTTCCCAAACTCACCTATAGCTCACAGGAATCCTCAGAGACTTATGGCTTATTGCACTGAATTTTGCATCACTAAGGAAGGTGCCAAATTTGAGGTTGAGCTGGCATTTCAGGGCCAGCTTTTTCTCAGACAGCTTTTGTCAGAAGTGGATAAGATGAAGAGAAATGTGTTTGGAGAATGATTTGAAAGAAGAAGACAGGTCAGGAAGCATCATCCCCAGGTTTATACATCTTGCTGGAGGTGTCTTCTGCATGAGTAGCCCAAGATCTTCCTACAGTCACTAGAGAGAGGTCAAGAGGGCCCTTGATCTAAGCCATACTATAAGATCCCTTTGGGATGGATTGATTAATGTCCTAAACATAGAATTACAGAATCATTAAGGTTGCAAAAAAACCCCAAAACACTAAGATCTTCAATTTCAGCCATCAACCCATGCCCACCATGTTCACTAACCAGGCCCTTAGTGTCACATATGCCCTTTCCTTGAAAACCTCTAGGGAATGACAGTTCTCAGGTGTCAATGAGGGAACTGGGTTGACTAACTCAGATCAGAGGTGTCAAAAACCATGTGAAATCAGCTCTGCTTCTTCTACTTGACTCCCTTCACACAAGGCTGTTTAATTTTTCTTTAGCCTGTCCCCTTAACCTTTCCACCTCCCTTTCTATTTGCTTTTCTTTTGGAAATGACCACTCAGATATAAAAAGCCCAAACTCATTTTTTTTTCACCACTAGGACAGCTGAGTATTGGATGTGGAGGATGTACAGTCTTCACTATTGCAGTTTTTGGGGCCAGATTGGATAAGCAACTTCATCTCATCTCATAGCCTGTGAGCAAGAGGTCAGACTAGAAGCCTCTTGAAGTCCCTTTGATGACCCAAGGGCTGAAGCCACAACCCAAATGTCACTGACATTTGAAAGAGTGCATTTGAGATAGTTTTCTAACTAATGAATGCCCTGTCCTGATCTACTAGCCTTTCAGAGGAAGACCTTCAGTGTCCAGTGTCTCCAACAGTGGCTGTGCCCTCCAACCACAACCCTAGTGCAAAGTAGAACACCTCAACTGTCTGAGCAACTTCTCTCCAGCCCCACCTCCGGCTGCCAGATGCCCTGGAGCCTCTGCTATAACCTATAAGAAGTAATAATGAGGTGATTATCCTTCTTTGATATCCACACTGCTCATGATGGTACTTGTCACCTTCTTGGTCTACCAGTTGGCCAGACGTAGTGACCTTTGGTTCACACAATATTATGTAACTGTACTTTTCTTTCTTATTATTGTTGCTGAATTCTGGCAGTTGTTTTGCTTGTTGTCGTTTGTTTGGTTTTTTTTTTTTAGCATTTAATCATTCAGGACTTGTCTCCTCTGAGGTCAGGAGCTTTCTTTTAATGTATGTTTTTTAATGATCTGGATGTAACTCAATCAATCAACAAAGCTCAAGGATGAAGGCAAAGTCTTGGCTGGCATCAGTCTTAGCTACATTTCTGCTCTTTAGCTAAGGCAGCAAAACCTCAGATTTATGGTTTTAGATTTGTAAATACTTCTTCTAAACCCAATAAATGAAACTAGCCCCTCGTGTATCCTCAGTACTCAAGACTGAGTAAGTCCAATCAGCCTGTGAAGAGCTGTTCCCTGCAGAATAATTTCAGTGTTTGGACCAGTCCATTGTGAAAATCATTTATGGCTGTACCTTAGCATTGATGGTTTCTTGTTCAGAGCAAGAAGCTCCAAAGGTGACTTGGTTTCTTGCCAGAACTTCTTTGTTGATAAACTCCCATTCTCTCTTTTATCATCCTTTTTCCTCAGTGATTTTCAGGGGAAGACAAGGAATAAATGCAGTTTATAAAGAAGATGAATACTTACTTTGCTCCTTTTTGTGCTTGCCTGTTCACTGTCTTCTCAAACTGGCTTATCTTGTCGATTTTTTTTTTGTATTCTGAATGAATATCCAGAGCAGTGCATGAATGACAACAACCCTGGATGTTAGCAATGGGTCATGGCATTAACAATAAATGATAGCATCTGCGTGGAATTCATAAACTTGTCCTCTTTCCTGCTGGACTTTGTTGATGCAAACCTTGCAAATACCTTAGTCCAGATAAAGTCCAAGCTTCAGAGGGAAGATATTTCTTGTTGGGCTTTGTAGTATGGAGGGAAGCCGCTGCTCCCTGTCACAGATGTCCACAGAATCCATAGATAAGAGGTGATGGGTAACCAAGTGGTGGCACCACATCCCATGCAATTTCTTCTACAGGTGAGAATTGCTTTGTCAACAACTGTGAATAGTATCTCTTGTCTGAGAGCTTGAACTTGAGAGCAGGCAGGGAAAACATCAGTTTACTACTGCAATGGATTCTGATTTCTCATGTGGATGTAGAAATTTAAATTCCAGGCTGCAGACAAGCATCAGCACAAGTTTGCCTTTGGAGTTACCAATGGAGATTTCTGTGGAGCTTTGCCAGGGATCAGCCTCCTCTTAAGCCATGAATATTAACAGTTAAGATGGAAATAGTGGAGGGCAGCACCATATAAAACTCTACACAAGGACTGAGCTGGAATGATCATGCATGCAGTTACATGTTGTATTTGTGTTCAAGAGGAACGGCGTGGCAGGATCACACCCATGGGACAGCTCTCTGAAGGTAGAGATGAGCAGTCCTCTCTCATGGCTGAAGGTGGGATCCTTCCATGGGAATCATTCATCTGAATCCTGAATACAGAGCACAAAAACCTTGCAGTCCTATGTGGCTGCCATGGTCAAAGGAAGACACAAAGGATTGCATTTGGACATCATCAGATCTGCGAGGTGCCCCTGTGACCTGGGGTCCATGCCCAGCCTGGAAGCCATGACAGCAGGGCTGCACACTGAATGCTGGAGCAAAACTTCCAGGACTGCACAGGAGTTGAAACTGGATCTAAAAGAACAGCACAATTTCAAATGTTGGTTTCTAGATCTAACTAACTGCTAATTTAAGTGTCTCCGTCAGATTTGCTGGTGAAAGTTATTCATACTGGGAGTTTGTGATGAAGGCGTGGATGTGAATACAAATATTGTGATACTTCACCTGAAATCTGGATATCTCATCTGTGTACTCTGTTTTAGGGCATCACAATTTAGAGCTGAGCACCCACATTTGCATGGCAGCTCTGCCCTTCTGCTATTGAACATTCGTTCTGCAGCAGGAAGGGTACATGGTTTGGTTTGAAAATGGAGTGGCTTTGAGCCAAACGAGACACTGTGACGTGTGCCAAGCTTGGACGGCTTGGTGGAATTAGTAAGGTGAGAATGGCAAAAATAGCCTGCAATATTTTGACATCGGAAACTTTCTGAGAGCTGCCAAACCTCTCATCTCTTCTGTTGAGTCAGTCACAAATTGCATTTATGTTGCTCCCTGCAGTGCTTGCTGTCTAAATCTGCAATAGAACTTGGAGAAGTGCTCACTGGTCACTGAGCGGAGCACGGATCAGCCAGACCCATCAGACCAAATGTCTTTCTGTCTCCTCTGGAAAGGAACAATCTCAGCTGGACAGTGCCTACAGATATCACAGCTTGTTGGTGTCAGACAGTGTCAGAAGTTTCTTGACCAAAATGCTGAGAAATGGTCGGAGTGTTTAAGAGGAGAGCCGCACATTCAAGCTCTTAGAGGTGTGTGAATTGGAGTGCACAATACTCTGCTGGTCTGCTGAGGTCAAGGATGTCATGTCCAAGTGACATGCAAGGACAAGTATTTGCTAGCTCTCTGAATCACTTCCCCAGTGCTGAAGATTTATAGGCAGATGTGACATTATGAGAAGGTTACACATTCTGCTGGGGTTTATGAGGTGCACCACATAGACCCTAAATGACACCACCTCATCCTTTTCTTCACTGTTTTAGCTGATCCTTGTGATTTCTGTCTCAGGATACTGCCCATTGAAAGTGAATTTGGGACCCTGTGATTTCAGAACCTTTGTGCAGACATCTGTCTTTGCTGCTGGACTGGACACTGACAGTGCTGCTCTTCCCTGGGGCTTTGCCTCACTTTACCTTCCTTGGATTGAATGCCTTTTTTTTGTGTGGTGTGTCTTCACTGGGCCATTGGCAGGCTTCCTCATAATTAGATTATGTGGTAGACAGAATTCCTGCAGAGTCAGGGCCAGACTCAGCCATTGCCTGTGGGTCTACTCCCATTCTCCACCTTTTGAAGAGTAAGAAAAGGTGACCTGAAGCAGTGGTCCCAATGCAGGAGAGAATATGTTGTTGGGATCCCTTAAGTGGCTGCCAAAAGGCATTACTCATTTACTTACCTAAGGACTGAAAATATCATTCTCAGCTTTTGTCTTGAGTGGACTTGGTGCCAGTGGTTGACATTTGACAGCCAAAGCCTGAGGTGATATGTATGTGGTGGTGAAGATGATGACCTATGGCTGCATCAGCAGGAAAGAGAATGAACACTGTAAGAGAAGTGGCCCATTCACTGATACCAGAGCCCAGATATGATGGCAATTAGACTCACAGCATGGCCTATTTGTATGCAGAGAGTGAAACTGCACCTCTGCTTGTGGGGTAGGTGAGGCTGCTCTAGCGGTTGTGCTTTCTGCAGACAGAGCAAGGCTGGTGAGCATCAAAAATAGCTTCTCTGGAAGAGTGTTCAGGTGCTGGAGTGGGCTACCCAGAGGGTAGCTGAGTCACTGTCCCTGGAGGTATTCAAGAAACATTTAGATGTATTAGTAAAGGACATGTTTTAGTGGGGCTACATTGTTGGGCTGGATGGTCTTGGAGGTCTTCTCCAACCTTAGTAATTCTGTGACTCTCCTCCTGAGAGCAGCAGGTTCTTGTGCGTACGTGTTTGTGAGGAAGAGCAGGGTGTAAGCTATCTAGTGTGTCTTCTGTCTTTAGAAAATAGCATATTTGAATTACAACTGGCTAATGTTCAAATAAATCGTGACCAGGAGTTACATGGGTCTCACTGCTCTAGAAACATGAAATAGACATTTCCCACTGTTAAAGACACATTTATTATTATTACTATTATTATTACTATTATTATTACTAGGATTCTATAGCAACTCATGAGTGTTTCAGTTTTACTTCTCTTTTCATAGAATCACAGACTCACAGTATCATTAAAGCTGGAGAAGACCCCTAAGATCACCAAATCAAACCCCACCACGCCCACTGACCATGTCCCTCAGTGCTGCATCTCCGACACCTCCAGGGATGGTGATTCTAGCACCTCTCTGGGCCATTTTTTGTCCCTTGTTAGCCCTTCCACCTCTAGAGAGAGCCACAGGGACATTCACTGTGCAGCTTCCACTTCACCAAGGTTGTATTCTCATATCCACAATGGCTGGGATATTTTGTTGAAGATATATTTAAAGGTAAAACAATTACCGAACCCATCAGCGGTAAGAGGTTTCCTCACCACGTTCTCATCCCATAATACACAGCTCAGAGTAAGAAAGGTCACGAATACCCATTGCTCATCACACTAAGTCTAACAAATAATTGGCTAGGAGTAATGGGATGAAAATGTGAGGAAGGGATAGTTGACTGCCAGGGGAGTTTTCCCTAGAGAACAATTTTACAGGAGAGGAAGTTCTGGGACAGAGATGATTGAAACTTCGTATGTTCAGAGATGATCTGGGAAAATAATGGAGTTATCATGTCAGTGACCCAGCCTAAAAATCCGCCTGAGTTTGCTGGGGAATGATTTTTTGTTGTTTTTGCACATACTATGTAGAAAAATAAATCATTTAGGGTCAGTCTGGAATGTTTTCATTAGACAGATAAATATTGTGCTTTATTTTGGGGCTGTTTGCCTGGTTTATGTGCATCTTTCTCACTTGATGCTGGCCACTTTTACATAGAAAAGACGCAATTTAATTTAAAAGGAAAGAAAAAGCAACAACAGCAACAACACAAAATTAAAGTGTTCCTGCATTTCCATAGCACAGCATTTTCATTTGGAAAGTGTCTAAATGGAACTGTGGTATATTTTCAATTTCCTCTATTACTGTATGCACAGAGCACTAGTTGAATTTGGTCAGAAACGAAATGTAGTCTCATTCACTGTGAATCTCAGTTTATTAATTGCATCTCTCTTTTCTCATCTTCTTTTTCTTTTTTTTTTTTCTGTCTTGCTGTACCTGAGATGCTTAAAACCAGAGCGCAGACACTAACAGAAAGCCCCAGACTGCCAAAGAAGAAGAAAGGAAGACAAGAAGAAAGAAAATGAGAAGGGATATTCCTTATCTTCCGCTCACTGCAGGAACTGCTGAGCCCATGCTGTAAACGGGAGCAGCACGACACGAGTCGGCTGCGGGCAGCAGGTGCAATTAGGAATGTTTTACAGCCCAATGGCTCGAACAGGGCGACCTCAGTGGGAATCATTTATTTATTTATTTACAGCACAACTTGGATGACCCAGTGCCAATCAAACGGGAGCCAAATTAATCCCAGCCCACTGTTAACGACCTAAAAACTCCGAGTTGCTCCGATGCGGATAATGACTGCTAATGGCAGACTTGCACCTCTGGAAGTGGTTTGTCCCACCTGTGCTGGCTGCCTCCCAATGTAAACTTCTTGGCTTTGACTGCATAACGTTAAAGCCCTCGGTCTCCTGCAACCACAGCAACAGATACATGCTAATTTCTCTTCCTGAAAGATATATTTTTCATATATTTCATTTTCAACGTTTGCTGCGTGGGCTCTTTCCCAAACAAAGCAGCCCGCCACTGAGCCTGGGTTTATT
The DNA here is from genome assembly GCF_038088225.1 of Cyrtonyx montezumae. Lineage (NCBI taxonomy): Eukaryota > Metazoa > Chordata > Aves > Galliformes > Odontophoridae > Cyrtonyx > Cyrtonyx montezumae. Next base: position 2,305,953 of record NW_027071970.1, read on the forward strand.
GCCTCCACAATCCAAATTGCAGCTATTATCGCTATCTACAACCTGCAATTATCCTCAGCTTGTGTATTTCATTTCTTTATCAAAACATACTTTGCACTGATGAGAGGTGATAGACTGGCAGCTCGAGAAGCCACGTCTTCTCTCCCAACAGCAGCTGCAAAGCCAGAGAGCAGAGCACAGCCCCTCACTCCACTCTCTGCAGCAGCTGCGTGATTGCTGCAGCATTCAGGGACACAGAACGTCTCATCACGGTGAGGGGAGTTCTCTTGCATCTCAGTTCCTCCCAGGATCAGCTCTCCTTGCTTTTCTCTGCCTTATTCTGGTGCAGAATGAAGGGGGCCCATCATTTCCTGAATTTTTCAGGGCCCTGATGTGTTATCCATCCCTTGTGCTACTGCAGCAGTTTTTGTTTCCTCTGCCATGATGAGGATTGATTTACCCATCCCTCAAGATCTGCAGATTGCCAGGCGGGAAGATTCTGCCAAGCTGAGGCTGCCGTGCAGCTGCATTTCCTAGGAGACACTTTCTATTTTATGCAGCAGTCCCACCTGGGCTAAAACTTAATAACAACAACTCAGGTCACTGGGCAAGTCTGTAAATTAAAATGGTAGTGTGAACACATAGATGCCTTCATGAGGCTCAGTGACTTCTCAGCTAAGTGAGCTTTGAGGAGCCAGCCTGAAATGTTTGGCTCTAATCTGCATTTCAGAGTAACTGTGTTGTAAAATGTCCATTCTGTTGAAACTCATCAAATACACAGTCTCAAGAAGGTAAGCTACCTTGTCCCCGTCAATTACCACTTCAGTGGAGGCTGAGGATGACCCTGCTGTGCTGCCTGCCTTCTTCATTCCAGTGGGTAAAACACAAGGGGGACATAGAATTGTAGAAACAGAATTGATGAATTATCTGAGTTGGAAGGGACCCTTAAAGGCCATCTGGTCCATCTGCAATGAGTGGGGACACCTGCAGGTGATCAGGTGCTCAGAGCCCCATCCCCTGACCTTGGGTGTCCATAGGGATGGAGCACCACCACCTCTCTGAGCATCCTGTGCCAGCCCTTCCCACAGCCTTCCCTTCTCCAGGCTGTACAGCCCCAACTCTCAGCCTGTCCTCGTGGTGAGGTGCTCCATCTCTTGGAGCGTTTTTGTGGCCCTCCTCTGGCTGTGCTCCAAAGTTCTGTGTCTCTCTTGCACTATGTGCTCCCCATCCAGACTCAGACTCACTGCGAAACATGGGGCTGAGACACAGATCCATTCTCCACTGACACTGAATTTAAGTGTCTGATGGGTGCTGGGATGCTATAATTTTGGTTTCCAAGCTGCAGGTGTGGCAGATGTTCCCATTTTTGCTCAAAATGGAATTAATTTTTTTTCTTTTCATCGCTGAAGTGAAATTGTTCCGTTTTTCTTTCTTTTTTTTTTCCTTTTTTTTTCTTTTGGCAAGAAAACTTAAAAAAAATCTGCTTGAATTTGGATCAAATTGATTTCTTTTTCCTACTTTTTAACTTGTTAGTTGAACTGAAAAATCAATTACTCACCCAGCCTTGCTTCCTACACATGTCCAGGAGCAGCAACTGTTTTTTCTGTTCGATAGGTGCTCAGTAATTTGATCAAATGAACGCTGGGGAAGAACAGGTCACATCATTGCCTTTTCTAACCCATCCCATCTTGCCTGAAACCTCCCCAGTGCTGCAGGAGAGACCCCAGAGTGCTTCCTTTCCTTCGTGCAGTGCCCACTATGTGAAGCACAGAGCCAGTTTAGTTGGCAATACACAGCAAGAGCTTGGTTTTGATCCTAATGGCTGCTGGTGGTTTTCTAAAGTATGCTTCAACATCAACATAAGTTTCGTTGGGCACAATAACCAGTTCCCCTTGAGAAGCACTCCGATAGTTCCTGCCTCGTAATCTTGTATAGTAACAGTCTCCAAAGGAAAAATACTGTCACTAAATGTGAAGTGCTAATGACTGCGATGCTGTGTCATAATAAGAAACAGAAGAGAAAAACAACTTTGTCAGTGGAATGTTTCCAAACAAAAAGCTCCGCTGGAAAGAAATGAGCTGTTTGAGCAGTGCAGCAGCTGAAGATGACGGGTGGGAAGTTGTTTTCTGACAGGTTTGTGGACAGGGCAGAATGGCAACCTTGAGCATCTGGAGCGTGCATGCTTTTTCTCCTGCCTCTCCCTCACGGACATCGCATAGTTCCTTTCAGGCTTCCCTAACCATGCTATCTCCTGTGTAACCTCAGTGGTGGAAATATGCACCCAGTTCTGTCACAGCTGTCAGGTATTGAATGTTTGTCTGTCTGGGAGGTTGATTTCTGCTCTTTGTGAGATCCTCGCTGCACGACGGTGTGTTTTGGTACAGCACTGCTGGAGGACATTGGACACCCAGTGCAGATTTGGGTGTCATTGCTCCCTCAATGCTTTTGCTGGACAAAGGATCTTGTAAGGGGCTGAGAGCAAATCTATCATGTGGTAATGGCAGGAGGAACTGGCAGCTGGGTCTAGGGAAAGCTTGCAGCAACCTAGCTGCATCCCTTACCTCCTGCCTCCTCCCTTGACCTCCTCCAGCCCTGGCCCTGCTTGATGCTTGCTGGGCTTTAACCAAAATGAAAAGTCTGGCTCATAAGGCAGCCAGAAAGAAAACTGTCAGCAAAATAATAAAAATATCAGGAGGTGAGAACAGACATGTGCCAGCAAAGTAGGCACTGCCGTATGCCCTACAGCCAGGGTAAGTGTCTGTGGGCTCTTGTATGGGATTAAAACTGTCCATCTTCACAACTGATGCTTGGAGTTTCTGTCTTGATGGGTCCCCAGGGGGTGAAGGAGGGTTCCTTCTTCCATTTTCATCTAACAGCTGCCGGAGGTGGTAAATCCTGACTGTGCTGCTGCAGCCTGGCAGGGCAAAGAGGTGCCATGGGGCTGAGCATGGCCAAATGCTGCTAGCTAGGGTGGGGACAGTGGTGTGCTGGGGACAGAAAAGGCAAGCTCTCATTTCTTATTGCATCCCTTTGATGTTTTAATTAATGATGCCTCCCCCAAACTGGATTTAAAACAATTGCCAGGAGGAGTAAATCTGCTCAGGTTCAGGAGGTGCTCAGGGGCAGCTCTGCAGCATCCACTGGGGCTGCAGGTTCTCCTGCACATCTGCTGATGGGAGCTCAAGACCACACAATGACTTGGAATGGCATCAGGTGTCCAGAGAGTTTGGGAAGCCTCCATTTGTGGAGGAGATCAAAACCTGACTGGACATGGCCAGGGTGGCCAACTGGAGCAAGGAGCTGGATGAGGTGATTTCCAGGGACGCCTCCAATTTCTGCAATTCTTATTTTCTCTAAAAAATGAGGCACCATTGACTGGGAAAGAGGAAATAATGCTCTATCTTAAGTAACGTTTAGAAAAACACTCTTTTCCTCAGTCATTCATTTATTTTTATTTCCACTAGATGTTACTGCTGCTCTCATAAATAATTCAAATTTTGTAAAGTCTGTTGTATTATTTAAAGCGGTACGTATTAATCACCTTTAGTGCATTCTAGGGCATCAGTAGTACTTTTAATGAATTGTAAAACACTCTTTACATGTACAAATAGGATTAACTGTAATGTGCAGGCTAGCCCTAACACATTCAGTATTTCATAGATCTTTGCAGTCTATTTGTATTTAGTTATTCAAGGAAAATATTCTTTTCCATTGATATCTGAACAGCATATGTTCCTGATGTAAGAACTTGGAAGGATCTGAAGCTTGAAATTCAGCCTTTTCCACACATCAGACTCTTGGATTGTTTGTGTACACATACTGTACTGAATTTTTCTGTCCACAACAGTTCTCATTTAAACAAGCAAACGAACTTAAAACTTCTGAAAAAGCCCTGGAGAGGAGAGGAGAGGAGAGGAGAGGAGAGGAGAGGAGAGGAGAGGAGAGGAGAGGAGAGGAGAGGAGAGGAGAGGAGAGGAGAGGAGAGGAGAGGAGAGGAGAGGAGAGGAGAGGAGAGGAGAGGAGAGCAGAGAAGAGAAGAGAAGAGAAGAGAAGAGAAGAGAAGAGAAGAGAAGAGAAGAGAAGAGAAGAGAAGAGAAGAGAAGAGAAGAGAAGAGAAGAGAAGAGAAGAGAAGAGAAGAGAAGAGAAGAGAAGAGAAGAGAAGAGAGAAGAGAAGAGAAGAGAAGAGAAGAGAAGAGAAAAAGGAGTCCTCCTCCTCACCCCAAGATGGAAATATGCAATAGGTTGAAACTCCTGTGCTTGCCTTCCCTACCACTCTGCCAGTGCCCATGTTTTTAATAGGAGCCTTACTTGTGGCCAAATAATCTGTCACCATTTCTTTGTCTTTAACTCACAGTTTGATATCTGTAATACTTCATAAACAGAGCACAGGATGAGACTATTTTAATTAGTTGTGTCGTAAAAAGAAAAGCTTTTAGTGTCTCGGGAAATGAGTAAATATACATGTATGTATTGCTTTATTATAAAGAGGTTCTCTGCATCACCAGGTTTATTGCTGTTTAATAACTTTAAAAAATGCAATATGGAAAGCCTTTCCTCAATGCACAGAAGTAACCTCTAATAACTGTAAAGCAGATAGATCCTTTTGGTTGCACAGTAGAGAGAAAAAAATATTGTGGGGATAAGCCTCAATATTTCTGTGTGCTTAGGATTGCCAGGAATGAAGGATACCCGTAGTACTGAAAGACTTTTCAAAAACTAAGAGTGATTGAAACTGTTTATTGATGATTTTCAAGTTCAAATGATGACATATCTATGCTATACTGCTATTTTTTTGCCCTGTGTATGCTGGTATTTAGCAGAGGTCACATATCCATTCTCATTTCCTGTTAATTTGTTGTGAATATTATCTACCAAAACTAACATCAGCATAGATCTAATAATGAAGATAACTACTCAAAATATCAAAATGGTTGTTTTTTTCCTTGTATTCTGAAATAAACACTGTAGGATCTTTCATATCTCATATTTCATACTGATAATGCTGCGATGCACTCTTGTTTCTGCAGCCGTTATCTGGTCTTCTTCAATACTTTTGTCTTCCTTAGGCAAAGATTTCAGGAAGTTTGCTCTTGCAAGTTCCATGATTATGCATAAAATAATTATATATATAATTATTTACAACTGTATCTGTATAATCCTAATGCTGTCACTTCAGCATTTGCACTTTCATTTACATAGTGGCTTGTCTCTAATCACCCACCCCAAGCAATTGAGAACCTACTTCCATATGAATTCCAGTAACACTCATGGAAATCGTGGCTGTATTTAGTGATGCTTGGGGAGGGATCTCAATGGGGAAAACAGAAGTCCTCTCTCTTTCTATGTTCGTGCTTTGCCTTGCTGCAGTCACCATCCACATGAGATGTGGAAATATAACCATGACTTGGATACAGCTCTTAGTCACTCTGTTTGCCCTCCAGCCAGTGTTTAACTATGAAGTGTTTATGGATTAAAAAATACCTACATTAAGAAAAGACTGACTATATAACATTATCCCAGCTGTAGGTTAAAACTGTCTAAGCACGCATCCCAAATGTCATTTTATCTCAATGGAAAATGGAATAATTTTTGGAGAATGCCCTATAAAGTAATGTAGAAGCCATTTGGTTTTTTAAGGTGCAATGTAGATGAGATTTCTTAGTATTTGGGACGGAGTATGCTGAACTCAATCCCGAAGAGCCCTGTCCAAGAGATGATCTTGTTCAGCATTCCTACGCCCTGTCCCGCTCATTAGAATCACTAAGTCTTTTCAGTAAAATGTCAGAGTGTCCAGAAAGGCTGAACATTTGCTGCTTTGTCTCAGTGGATGTGTCCAGGAGACTTTTTATACACCTTTCCTCTGCCTGATTGACAAGTGCAGAAGCAAAGGCCGGCAATAATAGCACGTCTGACAGGCAAAACCCAGAACACAGCACTGTATCTATGATTTGCAGCATGAGTCAAGGGGAATGTGGTCTTTGGCAACACAAAAAAATCTTTTCTCCTCAACTTTATGATTAGTTTTGTTAAAAGACGAGGCCTTCCTGGCTGAAGTCCCACTGAGACCATGGTTTAATGAACAGTGGTTCTGACTTGTTGGAATGGCATTCCTCTGGCTCATGTAATAAATGAAATAAGGGTCCTCCCCTCCAGGAGAGAATGAGCAATCACCTCCTCAAAACAAGTGAAAACTAGCAAAAATTAATTAGCTATTAAAACGAGGGACACAAGTGGTCAGCATGATTCTGGCTGCCATGTGGGGTGGTTCCACAAGAATTACTAGAATCTGCACCTATTCCCAACAAACACACCTTTGTGTCATGCACAGTGTGAAAACACCTGGTTGGGAGAGGGGGAAGCAGCTTTCTGCTCTCAGGATAAAAGGTGAAATACGATTCTGATTCCTCATTTTGTCTTCTCCAGGGCATTCATTGCTCTGAATCCTGGAGGATGTCTGTACAGCTGTCTCCTATTTGAACTGCACTGTGCCAGTCTCCCACTGTTTGACAATTTTCTAATAAACTCAGGTATTTTATTTTGGACTTTTCTGCAATAATTCTACCTGTGAAGTTGGAAAGACATCGAGTCCCTGGAGAGTGCCTAGAGATGTGAAGGGTCTAAGGCACAAGTCTTATGGGGAGCAGCTAAGGAGCTGGGATGCCTCAGTCTGGAGAACAAGAGTTTGGGGGAGACCTCATTGCTCTCTACAACTCCTAAAAGAAGATGGTAGTGAGGTGGGGATTGGTCTGCTCCCAGGTAACCTTGATAAAATGAGAGGTAATGACCTCAAGTTATGCTAGAGGAGGTTTGAATTAGATTAGGAAATATTTCTTCTCCAGGAGAGTGGACAGGCTGCCCAGAGTGGTGTGGTCACCAACCCTGGAGGTGTTCAATGTGGAGATGTGGCACTGAGGGACATGGTCAGTGGGTAGTATTGGTGAAAGGTGGGACACGATGACCTTAGAGGTCTTTTCCAACCTTATGACTATGTGATTTTGGCAGTAGTCCAGATGGTTCAGAAACCCTGGACAGCACAGAAAAGATATGGGAGGAAAAGCGGATGTGTTTGGGTTCACAGAGGATCTGTGATTTAACTCTACATGTAATAAAAGTAGCAGCTTCTCAGAAAGATCCAACATATTTTGCTAATAGCCTCTATCCCTGTCTCACTGGGGTGAATTCCCCAAATACATCAATCCCTGTTTATGCAGGGCTATGTTCCAAACAACAAATTGAACTCTTCTCTGACCACCATGGCCACCAGAGCTGCTGGCCTTTTCAGCTCTCAGAGAGATTAGGTTGAGAGGAGAAATACACCCCATAGCTTGTTTCTTGAGTAGAATTGCATTTTTTGCTGAATGCAATACATTACAGGACTGAAAAGCTCCTGCAAGGGAATGTCTCTCTGAATGTGTTACCTTAGAAGGAGTTAAGGATAGAAGAATGGGCTCTGTTGCCTTTGCTGATCCCAAATGGCCATGAAGATGCTCAGATACATGGTAGAGGATTGTAAAGGACCATACCAGGGTTTCAGGCACCTACCAATGGGGCAGAGGCTGTTTGTGGGATGGAGGTGGTATTTTCAGGGGACGTTCAGATTGGATATCTGGAAAAATTTCTTCTCTGAAAGAGCAGCGATGCACTGGTGAAGGCTGCAAAGGCAAGATCCATATGGATCCATGGAGTCACCATATGTGATGTGGCACTGAGGGATGTAATCAGTGGGCATGAGGGGGGTGGGTCAAATGTTGGACTTGTTGATCTTAGTGGTCTTTTCCAACCCTAATGACTTACTCATCACCATTACCTTGGGTAAAAAGGACTGGTTTTCTACCCTCTGTGTTCAGACAATGCAAAATTTTCTTTTAGTTTAGTCACTGAAGAAAATCCCCAGGTAGATAGAATCAGAGACAAGGTGACTTATGCTCAAGGGTCTGTGTTCAGACAAGAAGAAAGTAAATGGCCAACATTCCCTGGAGACAGTCAGCGTCCATGTCTTCTTCCATCACTTTCTGGTGTAAAATAAGGCAGCGGTCAATGAGGACGCCCAGGTACATGGCAGGATAGTCACCAGGGGATTTTCTCCTCATAATTTTGGACACCTCTGTCTGATCTATCTGGGGTCCCATTGTATTATCTAAAGAGAAAGAGGCACCATGGGTTGTTGCTGGTTCAACCTAATTTGAACTTTAGAATGAGACAAATGGTGATGTGGGCTCTGCTGCCTATGCTGATGGAAGCTCCAGCAACTGTCGAGGGACAGATATGAAGGCAGACCAAACCCTAGTAACAGCAGGATGTAGGGGCATTATGCACTGACAAATAGCTAGATGCACTGTTAGACTTTCACCATTTTCTCAGAGTTATTACTTCATATTTTCAGCAGACAGCATAGGTTACACCTGCTTCACATTGGAATGTGTTGTTTACAGCCATAATGGATTAAATTTTACCTCCAAATCTGCTGGATGAGAGCTACATCTTGGCAATGCCTGGGAAATATTACAGAGCCATCAGCTGCATTGTGACCATGGCTGAAATGCAGCCACCCTTGGAGTACTGCATGACAACTATTTGACACCGTACAAAGCAAATTAAGAAATAATTATTCCTTAATAATGTCTTTAGCTCAGGCTTCAGGGGAATTTAGGTGAACTCAGTGTAATTACCTTCACTGGAATTTGACCAGAACTTCAGGGCAAGAAAGCTAATTTGTACAGAAAGCAAGACATTATCTCTGTGTTTCACCCCAAATTAAATAGCTGAGGTGACATCTCTGTTATTGCTGGGAGAAACGGGAGAGGACTTCTCTCCTAACACTGAAACAGCTCCAGACTGCAGGTGCCAAGGGGCAGTTATGCCACGGACATGGGCATCTGGTGACAATCACTGCTTGGGAATCCGAGTACTCAACAGCACCAGGTCTGCAGGGGTTGCTGGAAACAGCAAGGAAGGTGTTTGGGATGCTCTATTGCACACAGCTGGGGCAGGAGGGGCAGCTCTGTGTTACTGCTGAAAGCCGTCAGTGTCAAAAGTGAGAGCAACTTGTGTTGATCAAGTCCACATTACAGCTTCTAATGATTACAGTGGGGCTACGGGATAGCTACATGGCCCAAAGCCTTTAGGAGAAACTGATCCTCTGGTTTTTTTTTTTGCCTAACTCTCCTACTTCCACTTCTCTGTCATGCAGCACTGCCCTCCTAATGCATGCAGAAGAGCTTCCTTTTGTTCAGCTAAGTGAGCGAATGGCTCAGCTGCTAATTGACTTCTGTAATGAAGTGCTATCAGCGGTGCCAGGTTTGTGTTTGCTGGACACTTGAGCTCTACTTTGCTGTCTACCAAACCAAGGATTTCCACTGCTGAACTACATGCAGTGTGAAGAAATGTCACCCTTTCCTTATCTCATGCTTTGTATTGACAGGTTTCACATGAGCCTACTGGATTAGCGTTAGTGAGTGAGCAATTATTCTCCAAACACCTTCTCTAAGATATTTGGGATTTTATAAAAACATGTATCTCTTGCAGTCTCCTCTATTTCTTTCTTCAAGTTGCTGAGCTCTGCAGGCAGAATCCCTCTCACCACATTGCTCATCCCACCGTGCTTCTCCCTATCTTCTCCAGATCCTCTGGGTCTCCTCTTTCAAATAGGAGAGACTGGAATTGAATGCAGTATTAGGATAGAGGTGTATTAGCCCCCTGAGCTATCCCTCAGTGAGATCTCTGTAGAAGATGATCTCCTTGGGGACCTGTGGGCTCCTTCAGCATTTAGTCGTGGTTTGGCTTCCCCTGAGAACGACTGCATTCCCCAGTACACTGTCTTTAGCCATTTCCCTGCAAATGTCTGAGGATTCTTCTAGATGTTTGAAGCCTGCAAAACCTGCACAGTTCTCAATCCCATGGTGGCTGCAAGCCAGAGGTTGCCCGCAACAACCATTTTGTCCTTGGGTTTCCTTAGGACTCTGGTGTGAATGCTGATTCTGGGGAGGGCTCCTGCCATTTCATTATCTCCTTCTGTAGCCTTCCTACTTGCATTCCTGCTCAAGCTATGACCTGTGGTGAACAGATCCAGCTGAGGGTTGTGCTAGGGGACATTCAGGTTGGATGGTAGGAAATACATCTCCAAAAGAGTGGTCAGGCACTGCCCAGGGTGGGAGGGAAGTCACTGCCCCTGGAGGAGTTCAAGAAACATTTAGATGCTGTATGTGGCTTAGTGGGAAACATTGATGATAGGGGAATGGTTGGACTGGATGATCTTAGAGATCTCTTCCAACACTGGTGATTCTATGATTCTATGATTTATTCTGAGACTACACCTTTGGCTCCTCCTTGCCCTTTGCAGTTGACAAGCAGAGCGTGTCCTATTGCAGGTATCCACACACAGGTCTCCAGCAGGAAAGCTTCCTGCTCTGCGCAGCATCAGATCCGTTAAACAGAGGTTCAGGGGCTGCAAATTGCTCTGAGTCAGGTTCAGGGCTGGGAATCTGTCAGCACAGCACAGCCAGGGTGCAAAGAGCACATGAAACCTTTATGCTGCCGTGTCTCATGGTTTTCTAGCACCAGACACAAAGACTTTGGGCTGGAGAAAAGCTCAGCATCCATTTCTTGCCCTTGTCTCAGTCCTGCTAGAAAGAGAGATGCCAGGCTGACAAATTACCATCATATTAATTTAATATTAGGTGGAGATTCATATAAGCCCTGACCGCCTCGGTGGAGTCCGTGTGTATCTCTGATGAATGGAGAGTTTCTGCACCGAAAGAGTTGTCATCAAATGATATGCTTTGAGAATGCAAATGAGCAGTAATGAGGCAGGCAGCAGGATGGATGTGATCAGGGAGGCTGGGGACTGCCACAATACAGGGGGCTTTGGAGCTGGGGTATGGAGGGTTTGTAATATCTTCTTGAGTATAAAATAGGTCGTGACAGGAGAGCTCTGGGTCAGCAAGCTCCCCTTGGTGTGTGCTTTCCCCATTCCCCACCCCAGGTTTTCCTGTCCCTTTGTACTTGGGTGTCCCTTCTGCAGCCTCTGCTGCCTGGTCTCAATGTCAGGAGAGTCAGGTTGAACAAAGGATCTGCAATGTCAGAGCTAAGGAAAGCAATATGTTCCACTTGTGTTAGCTTGTTTGCTGTCTTCCTTAATTAATTATCTTTACTAACTCAGAGACCTCCTGGGAGATGCCACGAGTAATTGGGCTGTGTCATTTGCTTTCTAGGAACTGCTTACTAATGCTAAAAAATAAAATAATCCAAACCCAAACTTTTACAGCCATGAGTGTGAGCAGAAGTCTCCCTGCTGGAAAAAGCTCAATTGTAACAGCTTCTGTGTTCAAACCCATGCAGCAGACTCACTGTGGGCTCTTGCCACAGCAGCCAAGCAGAGGAGCATCTTGATAAGGAGGCACTGTCCTGTCTAACACCACTGAGGCACTGAGTGCTCCTTCCACTAAGTGAAACACCACTACGTGTCCCTTCCAATTGAAATTATTCTATGATTCTACAACCCATGACCAGTCTATAAGGCCTTTGAAACTCATGTTCCTCGCTGCTGTGAAGCTTTTATAGAGGACTGTTCTCTGCTGCCTGCAGGAGCACATCTGTCTGGGTCCTCCACAGCCTGGCCTGGCTGCACAGTGAGACACAGAGCCCAGAAAGGTGAACCTGCTAGGAAGAAAACACCTTAAATAGAAAGGTGAAAAGAGAACTATTATGATGACAGCAAAGAAAAATGAACAAAACAGTTAGAAATTCATACTAATAACACATGCTCCCAGAAAAGTTAGCAATTGGAGTTGCTGACTCTTCAATTTACGCTTTCTGCATTAAGGGTAAAATGTGGTAATCCAATCAAAATGCCACTTTGGAAATGTCAGAAGGAGCTCCAACAAACATGCTGCGAGGCTCTATGAGCTGCCCTGGGGAGAGCACAGCGTAGAATGCAGCTGGGAAGAGGGGAGAGGAGCAGCTCTGTGCTCTGTGCAGGAGCTGAATGCCCCAATCCCCCAGCCCCCTCCTGTACCACCCCCTGGTATAGGCCAGTTCCAGTCCCTCAAATGCACAAGTTCTATCAAGAGAATGAATAAACCAGTCTGAATAAACCAGTGCTTCCAGTGATGAATAGAGATGGCTGAAGCAATGCTGTACGGGCCTGAAAAATGCCTGGTTATTTTAACAGCAAGTGAATTAATGGAGATACGAGGAGTTCAGCTGATAAGCACTCAGGTAGTAATCAGTAGGAATGATGACAGTCATCCTTCAAAGGACAATGAAGAGACACAAAAGACACCTGAGGTACTGCGTGGTGAAAGATATGAAGGACAGAAAACACCTGCACATAGCTCCTAGAAGTGTGCGGGATGAACGGTGCTGACAGTACCTACAATGTTCAGTGTGTGGATAACATCATCAGCCGACTCAAAGGAGCATAACAAACCATGATGGATGGCAACTGCCATTACGAATGCATAATTCAGTATATGAGGGACTGATTCAGTATCTCATTACTCAGCACTGGTGATAGTCTGTCTGCAGTGCTGTCTCCAGTTCAGAGCTCCCCAGTTCCAGAGAGCTACTGGGAGACTGGAAGGGACCTAACGAGGTGGCCCAGGGCTCAGAGTGCTTCTCCTACAAGGGGACACTTTGGAGCTGGATGGTTTCATCTAATGAGGAGGAGATGCAGAGGTGAGCTGATTGCAGTGCACAACCACTGGAAGGAGAGTTGCATGGATGATGGAGGCAGACTCTTCTCCATGAACATACAGCAAGGGACAACAGTCCTCTACGCAGACAGAACAGAGGGATTGCTCTTTATTTCTTGGTCCTTTGAAAAGGTGTGATGTCCTGTTGTGTCAAATCATAAAATCATTATGGTTGGAAAAGACCACTGGGATCATTTATTCCAACCATCATGAATGGATTCCCCATGTCAAACATGCAGATACCTTCAGATATATTCACAGACCTCTTCGACAAGAATTTCTATGTCTCCAGTGCTTAGTGAACATACATCCATCAGCCTCTATCACACGCAGAGGTTAATTTTTATTACAATCTGCAAAGCTAGGTTTGAATATATAAGAATGATTAGGCATCTTCATTGGCTATGAACAGCTTGAAAGAAGGACCAAAAGTTTTGTCTTCAGGAGGGGTGATGGGGAAAGGAACCAGAAATTGTAAGAGAAGAGCAGGAGCACAGCAAGGTGGAATGCTGACATGGTGTCACCCTGCAGCCTGCTGGCGTACAGCTGGATGGATCATGGGGGGCTGCTGGGCTTCCTGAGCTCCTCTGAGCACCAACTGCTCCACAAATCCCTTCCTGTGTGGAGCTGGGATGCTTCTCCCTCTGCCCCATCCCACAGGGTGGGGATTGTCCACAGCCAGGAGCCTGCTGGAATCCAGGTACTGTGCATTGCAGCTCTTTTCAAACCACAGGTTTGAATATTTGGGGGTGGCTGAGCCATAGGTAATTCCCAGCCTGGCAGTATACACTGCCGTGAGTCCTCCTTCTCCTGGAGCCCATTGCCATTGGAGGGGCTGTGGCTCCATGCAGCAGGGCTGTGATGGTTCCCTTCAGCCTGCTAGGGCATTGTTTTGTACTCCAGCAGCTCGTTCTGCAGTTTGTGAGTACTCCTTGCTGGTTGTGAGTAATTTATGTATTTATTATGCCCCCTGGCAGTGCTGTTTTACTAAAGCTGTCCCCTTTTTTATGTTGCTCCTTTATCCCTCTGGGAACAGGACTTATATATCTTTAAAGAAAACAGAGTTATTTCATATTTTTTAAATGGGATTTTAAGTGGAGTAATGCAGATGAAGGGGAGAACACAAACACAATAATGCTTTGTATCTTAAATAAAAAATACCTTCCTCAGGAAGGCATGCAGTGGTGATTTTTCTCTTGGGCTTTCTGCAGAAAGTGCTGGCTGTTAAAGGACTTTTCTATATGTCTCTAACCAATTCAGAGCACATTTTTCCTGCATAGTTCTGCTCTGTGCTAAAGAGGAAGGCTTTCATCAAGTGCCTTTTTGTGTATCCAGATGGTTTCTCTAGGTACTAAACAGGGTTTAAGAAGATGTTGGAGTCTTTTCAGATATGAAAGAAGGGAGAGGGGAGCACAGATGCTCCCAGACACAGATCCTCGTAAATTTCAGGAGGAAATGAGATCCATGTTATGCCAGGGGAGGGCATTGCTGCCCTTGGGGCTCTCAGCCACCTTGCCTCTCCTGCTCAGCTGCCTTGGGATCAAAGATTTCAGAGCTTCACACAGTGACACGAGGTGCCTATTGTGGGAATTTTGCTATTGTTGCTACTTATAATGCTTCTGTAATGAACAGAATGCAGGCATCTTTGCAGGTCTACAAACACAGTGCCATTTTGCAAAGGGCAGCGAAGGCAGCTCTCACAACGTGACCATCTGAGGGTCCCTCAGCCCAAAGGTGCCCAGAGTTCTCTGAGCCTGGGAGCAAGGAAGGTGGTATAACAGGACAGGGCTGGGCTGTGTGCTCCATGGCAGGACTGGAGGAAGGATTCCTGCTCCCCACGGCTACAGCCAGCACTTCAGGAGAGCATGGACCTTGGCACAGCTGTGCACAGGGAAGGGGAACCACAACACGGTTTGTGGTGCATGGGATGTGAGACTTTGACAGTAGCACAGAGCATCCTCCTGATTGAGCTGCTGCCCTCAGTACTGGCATTTTCCAGCAGAATGGAGCCAGAGGGACCGGTGGAGTCTGCTGCAGCCATGGCAATGCAGTTGTAGGCAGCTGGCAGATTCAAGCCCATCTTCTGAATGTGCTCCCATGTCATGAGCTGGACGCAAGGAGCTCTGCTCTGCTCCACCACCAGCAGGCAGCATTTTATTGCTTATTCATAACTGAAGCCTTTTGCACATTGCAGAGCACTTATCACTGACACTGGTGAAATCTGGGGACCGGATCTAAAGGAAGGAGGTGCTCAGTCTCAGCACAAATCCCACAGCATGACAAGTGATACAACAATGCTGGTGGGAGGTGCAGCATTAGAGAAGCACCCAATTTTCCTCCCTGGAGAGCAGATCCTGGTTCAGCAGCCTGTGAACTTCAACAGCTTTTGCTCAGCTCTCTCCCCATAATTTATCACTCTGCTAAGCAGGACTGAATGAGAGCTACAGCAACACTTAGCTCTCAGCAGCGCCTTCAATCTGAGAGCTCACAGCTTTTTGTAGCGTGCAATTAACCTTCCAGCTACGGAAGTAAATTACAACACGGGGCAAAGAACAAATCAGAAGCTTGCCTCAAAAAGCGAGGTCTGGTTTCCAGCCTCTTGCTGATGCTCAGTCTGAATGCACCTTCTTAGGTGCACAGGGATTTGTTCGCTTTGCCTCTTCTTCACTGCTTTCAGCCATACTGGACCAGCTTGGTGCCCATTGCAGACATCACATTCACTCTCTCTCTCCCTCTACTCATGGGTAAGCACCTCTGAGCACTACACTGCATTGTTCTGACCCAGAGCTGACATCTTTGCAGCGGAAACAAGACAAGTGTGCAGCACAGCAGTGAGTCAGACCCGTGCTATGCCCAACACCCAAGCACAGAGCTGTGCTCACAGACCAAGGACTGACCTTCGTGTTCAGTGAAGTTTGCGTTAAACTCAACAAGCCAGCTAAAAACAAATAAATAAATAAAGCTGAATTATTTGTTTGGGTGTGAGTTTTCAAACAGAAATAGTAGGACTCTTTGCTAAGAATCAGGGGCGTGCTGGTTGAAGCGTTGGGATCTGGGCACAGGCCTAAGGCAGTCACAAAGCTGGTGCTGGACCCCAGGTGGAGCCTCTGATCTGTTAGCATGCAAGGTGCCAAAAAGAGACATTTCTGAACAAGAACTGGAAGGAAAAAATACCCAAAGCTTAAGCTTTCGCATCGAAACATTTTGTGAAAGAGATCTCATATCTTCCCAAAGGGAAATCCTCCATCCTCTGCCTTCATGGGAATTTTTCCCTAACATCTCCCCTAATTTTACCCTCTGCTGCAATTCCACACTTCTCTTTCTATTTCTAAATAAAAATGCCAACATTTTTTTGCATCTCTGCAGTCCTGTTTAGCTCAATTCCAGCTGGCATTGTGTCTCCCCTCAGTCATCTCTTTACTTTCAGTGATCGAGGCTCTTCCAGATGTTTTTCTAGACTGATGTCCTCTGAACCCATCCACCTCCTTGGAGGTGCAGTCACATCCAGGCTCAGGATGCAGAGCATCCCCCTCGTGCAGGAGGGCACATCCGTATCCCACCTTAGATAGGGTCCCACTTCTTCCCACCACAACACGATGCTCTGGGCTCCTCTTTGCTGAGTCCCTGAGATGCTTTCCCCCGGTGCTGACTGCACCCCAGTCCATCTCCAGGCAGCTGATTTTCCCTCTTCCTTCAGACAACCATCACTGCTCAACTGAGCCCAAGACCTTTTTTGCTACCATGGAAGGATATTAAATTGATTTTATGTGACTTGTTCTTGGCAAATCAAGACTGCAGTAATTCCCTGCCTCGTTATCTCCCAGGTGCTCACAAGTGGGTTCACTGTTAATACCTTCTCTCTCCTTTCCAGGATTTCAGGCAGCTGCTGGTCGATAGATCCCCATTTCATCCTTCCCTTTTTAAAGATGGGTTTTGCATTTATTTCTCTGGGCCTCCAAAACTTTATCCATTCTCCACACACTCTCAAAGATAAAAGCCAACTGCTCTAACATTGATTCAGCATCCTTTAAGCACCATAGAGAAAACGCTGGCAGGCCCAGGCAATTTGAAACCCTCTAATGTGCCTAAGTGCTCTCTCACCCATTATTCCTGCGTTTCAGAGTAAATTCTTGCCCCTTTGTCACTGAAGCTGTTTGCCTTAGCCACATCATTGTCACCAGCTTTTAGTGCAGGCTGAAACAACAGCAGGACAAATCTCTTTGTCTAGGGCACCATCACTCAAACCTTCCTCAGCCCCCTGCAATGTCAGTGGGTCAGGGAAGATCCTCTTTGTCTAACTCCCAGTTTTTATTTAATTACAGAAAGTACCATCATTAGTCTTTATGTCTCCTATAGTTGTACTTGCCTTTGCGCTGATGTTGCTTTGATTCCACCCCGATCTAATCTGCTCTTCTCTTTGACATGGTCCCCCACAACACCCTTCTCTCCAATTTAGAAAGGTGTGGATTTGATGGGTGGACAGTTGGATGGATGAAGAAATGGTTGTGAGACTGAATCCAGGGAGTGGTGGTCAATGGCTCCACGTCCAATTGGAGATCGGTGATGAGTGGTATCCTCCAGAGATCGGTGCTGGGCCCAGAGCTCTTTCGTATCTTCATCAGTGACACTGATAGCAGGATCACATGCACTCTCACCAGTTTGCAGATGACACAAAGCTGTGGGGTGCAACTGACACACTCAAGGGATGGGATGCCATCGAGAGAGCCAGACAGTGGGCAGTGGGCCCAGGTGAACTTCATGAGGTTCAACAAAGCCAAGGGTGAAGTCTGCACCTGGATTGTGGCAACCCCCACCATCAGTACAAGCTGAAGGATGTAAGGATGGAGCACAGCCCTGCTGAAAAGGACACTGGGTTCTAGTGGATGGCAGCTGGACATGAGCCAGCACTGTGCCCTCCCAGCCTGAAAAGCCAGCCATATCCTGGGTGCATCTGAAGCAGCGCGGCCAGCAGGGTGAGGGAAGGGATCCTGCACCTCTGCTCTGTGCTCATCTGGAGTGCTGTGTCCAGATGGGGAGTGCTCAGTGCAGGAGAGACTCGGATCTGATGGAGCATGGCCAGAGGAGGGCCATAAAAATGCTCCCATGGATGGAACACCTTCTCACGAGGACAGGCTGAGAGCTGGGGCTGTGCGGCATGGAGAAGGGAAGGCTGCATGGAGACCTGGTTGTCTCTTCACCTGCCTCTCACCTCCAAGCTGGGAGTTTCACAGAACCCAGATTCAGCCCTCCATTCCCATGGTCATGAGTTCCCAGGACCTGGCTCTGCTCCAGGCTCCTATGCTCTGCACCATTCCCATTAACCACCAACCTCAGTTACATCTGAGCCCTCTGTGCTGTGCTGTTGGGTGCTGGTTGTCACAGAGGTGGCTGTCATTGGAGCTCATCCCCTCGTGCTCTGATGGCAGAGTTGGGTTCTTGTCACACCAGAGCTGCTCTCACTGTCTGCAGCACTCCCAGGAAAGGGGACAGAAGTGGCACTTGTTACAGTTTTAAAAGTCATTGACTCGTTTTGCTCTTGGCAGGGCAGGAGATGGAATAATAGGAACTGGGAGGAATCAATCCCAGACTATAAAAATGGCACTTTGATAGGTCCATTACATCAATTAATTCTAAGATGATCATTCAGTTTTAGGACCATGTGTTGGGCTGCCATTTCAGCCTGTATTTCTGGGTTCTCATATGTCACCCTGTGAGACACACGTGCCCTAGAGATGTCACAGCCTGGGAGGGCTCTCCCTCTGGGTTTCACACAGAGCTCCAGGTGCCTGGAGGGGTGGGCAGCATGGCCCTGGCACAGGCTAATCATATAATGAAGGAACACATATTGTACATCCCACAGTTATTCAAAGCCTAGATCCCCTTGCGTCCCATCCCCTCTTAATGACTTGATGATGATGATGTGGTCATTAAAGATGGTTACTGGCTCAGTGTTCCTGCACATGAATTACGGGAGTAAAACATTAAATGGAGAGGTTCCGAGCCCTTGCAGAGCCATCAGTGTTTCATGATTGCTAATTAATCCAGGGTATAATTAACTGTGGACAGTGTGGCTGCTGCTTTCAGAGCTGCTATGGGTACGGCTGGTGCAACACCAGGACCGTTCTGTGAGGGTCCCATCCACTCCGTGTTCTCTGGGCAGTAACTCACACTGCCATACCGTGCAGCATAGTGGAAAGCAGCTGGGCTCTGTGCCTGGGCAGCTCCCCTGCCTGAAACCCTGCTGAGAAGGTCCCATGGTTGCAGTGAGAAACCTTGGTTCTGGGCCACTCAGCTCTGGGCCATGGGGGACTCCTCCCTTGGCAATCCAAACAGCTCCTTTTTGTGGTATTACAGTGCACCTCCAAACTGGGGAGGGCCTCACTGGTCATCAGGATCAGCCTGAATTTGTTTGCATAGGACAGCATGCAGGTGCCTGATCCCTCTGTGCTCCATATCTCCCTTCGCAGTGGCTTTGGGGGGATATTCACACTGATGCAATGTGGAACCACTGACTCACTGCTTCTGTGAGGCACAAAGGCAGAAGGACTGCAGTGATCTGGCTGTGGCCCCATGCTGAACAGTATCACCCAGCTCTGCTTGCTACAGGACAGGAGGGGCAGACACCTCTTGCAAATCCCGTCTCCCTCAGGGTTTCCTAATCTCAGCTATACATCTTTGTATTTCCTTATCTCTAATATTTATGTGTGACCTTTGCCACTCAGACATGTTTGCATGAGCTATGGAGGATAAAAATGATGAAAGATCCTGAGACCTCCTGGGTGTACAGTGCTGCAGTTGACTACCAAAGTTCTATTGATTTTTCCAGGATCCCCTCAGGTCAGCCGGGGCCTCATCAGTTTCAGAGAGATCTAATGGCCCCTTTCTTCTGCTCCAGGGTTAAGGACTTATCCTGCTGATGGTCTACCTTGCTGGGATGGATTCCTGGTGTCTTTGCTGGGCTTTAAGTCCCCATTTCCCTGAAACCCCTTCACTCCCTTGCTCAGCACTGAGAGCACAGTGTCACTCTCAATGTCACACACACCATACAGAGGGCAGCTTCTCTCTTGTTTATCTCATCCCACTTTGGCTGTCAGATCCACCACCGAGCATGCAGAGCACCTCTGCTCTGTGCTGGCACTGCCATCATGCGCAGGGAGCAAGATGTGAGCGCCGTTTCAGTGCTGCTGCACAACAAAATAGAAGCAGACCACAGTGCCTTTTGTTCAGCACTCAACACTATAATGTATGGCATGAAGGCTGGGAGAAGCATTTGGGAAAACATGGCAGTACAAATAAATAAATAAATAAAATAAAGCACAATTTGTCAGTGAACGCTCCCAGTGACCTGCACAGTGACATCCATTAGGGAGAGGCAGTTCTCCAGTGCTCCTGTTGGACTGCTCAGACTGCACACAGCTGCAGAGCAGCTCAGGATGCTCTGCCTGTGACTCCTCCAGAGTGCCTGCACCACGGTGTAGAACTACAATGAATCAGAAAACAGCAAAACACAGATTAAGGCTCTGAATACCAGGTGCATCAGGATCCACTCACTCCCATTTTGTTTATCTCCACATCTCCCTTCTGGGAGAATCACAGAATCATTAAAGATGGAAAAACCATCTCAGATCCCCAACCCCAATCCACTCCCACCGTGCCCACTGCCCACATCCCTCAGTGCCACATCCCCACGGTTTTGGAGCACCTCCAGTGACCCCACCACCCCCTGGGCAGCTGTGCCAGCACCTCACTGCCCTTTCTGAGATGAAATTGTTCCTAATAGAAAGGAAAGAGTGGAAAAGAAGAGCAGGACAGAGGCATCCCTCTGATCCAGAACTGAATCAGCTTCATACGTAGGGGTCCCTCGGAAACTTGAGTGATCCTTTCTGGCTCAAAAGTGACCATTGCAGTGCAGCATTATGTTTGGCTTTGGAAGTTTGTCCTTGCTGCTGGTGGGACCCTCACCCAACCCTTAGAAAGGATTCTCCAGAAGTCGTGGGGATGGCCACCTCTGAGCCTGAACCTGACCTCCTCCTCCTTCACAGCAGGGCAAAAAGAAAGCTCTTGTACATACCTGCTGTATCTCCAGTTGTTCTGTAAGAGGAAGCTCCTCTTCCTCCTTGACTTTGCTACAGAGAAAAGGTAAAGCTGAAAAAAGGGTTTTGTCCACTGAGCTGCTGATGTGCACAGTGAGTGAGTGAGTAGAAAAACTGTGTGCGCTCCCAATTTCCTTGTGCAGCTCTCCTGCCCATGATGTTTTGCTGGGCTGTTTCCCCTGTGTTCAGTTATTAGCCTTTCCTTCACGTTTGCTTTTGGTTCCAATATAATTGGTTCTCCATCTCCTTCCCTTTAGCAGGATTGAAGATCCTTCCCTCTTCTCTTCACTTGCATGGATCATCTGCTCTGCCTGTGGTGGGGTCTGCACATTTTGTTGTCCATTCATCTTTGATGTTCTCTCTGCTGTGTCTCCATCCTCATTTTGTGGTCCCATAAAGATGCCCAATGCCTTGCCCAGTGCCCAGCAATTTCCAGACAGTGCCTCAGTGTGGTCCTCTCCTTCCTCAGGGTCTACAACAATGGACATCAGAAGATGAGCGATGTGGGCTGTGGCTGTAAGCACTCTTCACACGACTCCCACGTTGTTTTGTTGGTAGAAAGCACTTTATTTATGGCCAACACATTCCTCCATGTCCATATGGTGTAGATGTACATGTGCAGCTTAGAACAAATCTTTGTATCCCAGCCTGCCTCAGATACAAGCTAGGGACCAAGACCCTTCAAGGCAGTGGTTCCAGAGAAGTCAAATAAATCAGAGAAATCATTTTAAAAGAACTTCTCTGGAATTATTAATCACTGAGTGCAGAAAATGAATTCCAAAAATGTAATACATATATTTAATGAAAACTAGGTATATGATTTTAAAACTTAATGGAAAAAAGAAGGAATGACTTTTAACAGTGATGTTCCTGCAGCTCTCCCTTATTCCCATTTCCCTGAGCAGTGAGGGCAGGGAACAGCCCCCAGCAGTATGGGGCTGCCCATGTTCACCCGTGGGGTCAGGGGACACGGCTGCACAGCAGGGCTGACGCTTCCCTCCTCCATGTGCTCCCCAAACTCTCCAAGGGCAAAACGAGCAGTCTGTAGGCATCCATGCCTAAGAGCTCTGGGGTCTTTTGCAGGCAGGAAATAATTTTCAGAGGGCAGAAAGCTCAGCGTGCTTCGTATGGCCCTTCTGGAAGGGTACAGTGTGTTTCTGAAGCAAATCTTTTGCATCTATTTGGTTGTGCACCGGTTAAGTCCGCAGGAATACAGCCGTATCACTTCTGCTGCATAAAAGTAATTTATGAATTTATCCACTTCTTAACTTTCCATGTGCTGTCACATTTTTATTTTATATACAAATAAAAATATATTGGTGAGGAATGAAGTGCAATAGCTCCAGAATGGATGAAAACAATTTCACCAGCAGAGAATGAAGTGCAGGGGCTCAGCTGCATGTGGGGATCCTCGGTCTCCCGTTAGGCAGCAGGGGAATGAATCCTTCACTCTAACTAAATAAATAAAGAGACCAACTGCCTTGGAAAGAATAACATGTTGTATGTCAAAATATATTTGAATGGGCCCATGCCAGCATCAAGCCATAAAACATAGAGGATGGGGGCTTAACAGCTCCTGTGTTCAGGAGCTCTTCTATTTCTCTGTTCTGCAGAAACGTTGCTTAAATAGGTAAGCCACGAAAATGAACTTTAAAAAGCTGCATGTGTGGCTCTGTGCCTCGTAGGAGAGGAGTGGGAGCTCCAAAAGGTTGCAGGAGGCTGTGAAGGCAACGCTGCCTGTAGACAAGGCGCTGAAACACAGGCAGGGCTGGTGGGTGGTAGGGGACAGGGTGACAAATCCCACCGGCTGAGCGGGGATGTGGGGCTTCTGTGAACATATTAAAGAAGCTCCTATGAGCATATATGAGCGTGCTCTTGGGTCACTGGCTAAGCTTCAACATCCTGTGCTGATCTGCACATCATCCCAGAAATCTGAGTGCACCCCTGGAGGGAATGGCCTCACATCATGCCAGGGGAGGTTCAGGATGGGTATCAGGATCCCACAGACTTCTCCAAAAGAGTGGTGATGCACTGGCACAGGCTGCTTAGGGAGGTGGAGGGGGTCACCGTGACTCTATGGCTCTGTACTGCAGCATTGTGCATTACTTTCTGTGCTATAGCACTGCCCAGGCATGAAACACGTCCTTGCTCAGGCAGGTGGCATTTTGTTGAGCTAGAATGGAGAGCCCTTGAAGGGATTGGAGAATACCCACAAGTTTAAAGGAATAAAGGAGCAATTCCACACGGGGACACCATGCTGGCAGCTAAGAGGCTGTAGGCATTCCTCTTGTGCTCTGGAGCATTTGCCTCAATCATAAAGCAGACAGAGATGGGCAGAAGATGAGAAGGAGAGTACAGATTGCAGCCCATTGGGTCATTAAAGGGATTCAGAGCTCCTCCAGTCGTCAAGGCAGAGATGCTGGCTGCAACATGAAAGGGAGTGGCAATTGGATAATCTGCAGCAGATGCTTGTAGTTCTACAATCTCATTCACTTCAGAAGAAACCCTTGCAGGCTGGATGGGGGCCAGCTCCTGCTACTGAAGGAGCATCTGGAGGCAGTCCCAGCAGGATGCAGGCTGAGACTTTCCCTGTTTGCTTATTGCTGCAGTGAAACAAACCGGTGCTAACAGGGAAGTGAGGCAGGTGGCTGCTGGAGCTTGGGAAAACAAAATGCCTGAGATGTGAGCAGGGATTCCTGCAGGAAATCAGCACCACTGAAAGGCTTCCTGCAGGTTTCCCTCCTGCATTACGTGCTGCAGAAGGACCTTGTGCTTGACTGTAAAGTTTGCAAAATAAAGAAAAGGAAAACACCTTTTGGATTGAGTGAGAGCTGCAGTTTTTCTTGCTGCAGTTTGGTGGTGCAACACTTATTTGTGGTGTTTAATATTAAATAAATGTCCATATTTGCTGCTGATCAGTGCCCATCTAAATGGATCCAGACTGGCTCTGCCTCTGGGGGATGGAGCCTGCACACTCAATCTCAATACTCCTCCATAAATTAAAGTGCAGTGCTTAGCCCTAGGGAGGGCCATTGCCTGTGTCTTTTTTGATGTGGTGGAGTTACCATCCCTGGAGGGATTCAAGGAACATGGAGATATGGCACTGAGGGATGTGGTCGGTGGGCATGATGGAGGTGGGTTGGGGTTGGACCTGGGGGATCTGAGATACCATTTGCAACCTTAATGATTCCATGATTCTTTGAATTTCCAGGCCTCTGGAACCCACTTCTTCTCCTTGTTCTCTTGGATATGGGCATCAGCAGCTGTGAGGCTGCTCAGATCGTCCCGAAATGCTCTGGGCTGAATTCTGCCAGGTTCAGATGACATAAGAATCGCAGACTTTCACTGCTTGCTTCTTTCCCCTCGTCAGCCCCATTCCCATGGCTTTGCCACTCTAGTTACCCAATTAAGCAGCCTGGCTTTTTGCAAAGGCAGATGAAAAATATTAATGCTTGACTCAGGAGCCTTCCCTGCCCACCCAGTTTTTTCCTGGTCCTCTTACAGCTTACTTGCTTACAGAATGGCATCTCTTGTTTGCTTCTCCTTGCCTTTCCTTTCCTCCCCTGCCCTTTCCTTTTACATCTGTACTTGGTCCTCTTACCACTTCAATTTTTTTTCCCTCCAAGGTGACCCAGTTTCTACTCTCTCTCTCTGTCACTGAGCAGCTTCCCTGCTTGGGAAGGTTTGCTCCAACAAACCTAATGTGTTCCACTTATGGTATTACAAAGCCTCTTGAATGTTTTTCCTTGCAGGTTATTTTTCCCCATGAAAACTCATTTATCAAGTATACTTTAAGGCTGCTGTCTCACCTCCTGGCCCCTCCTCCCTCTTTTCCTTGCAGTGTTTACCATTTCATGTCCATTTCTGCGCTCTCTCCAACAAATTCCCTCTGTTTGCAGCTGTTTGTTATGGAGTGCAACACCTGGCATCCTGGATTGCCTTCAGTTCCTGAGGACAGAGGTTTTAAGGACAACAGAGGACTGCAAATTACAAACAGCGACGAATGAACTGCAAATAATGAATAATGAAGAGCAAATATTTGGTCAGGCACACATGCACACAAACACACGCAACACAATTCATGAATGAATGAAAGCAAGCAGCCACTCCCAAAATATCTCAGCAAAGGAAACGTGCTGACATAAATATTTGCAAATGGCACATCAGAGGCTGAGCCAGAGGGGTTTGCAAATATTGCCTGAAAACAGAGCCCTGCACACACAGCTTTAACCACTGCACTCCTGTGCTATTCTCATCAGCTACATCCCTTGTGCTTCTCCCCAGGGAAACCACTGCCAGTCTTCATAGAAGATCATACAATCATAGAATTGTTTGACTTGGAAGGGACCTTTAACAGCTATCTAATCCAACCCCCCTGCAATAAACAGGGGTGAACACAGCTCCATCAGTGCTCAGAGCCCCATCCCCTCACTTTGGATGTCTGGGATAACAGGAGAGTCGGTGAGAAAACACTAAGAGGAGCAAAGCCTCATGAAACAGGTAGTTGCACTGGGATTGGATGGACATTTTTCTGGGGAAAAGTGCAAATTGGTTTTGTCATAATTGAATTTCAATTGCCAAAATGCTCGTTTTCATCTTTTAGTCCAACCAAGATGTCATCCAAGCTGTGCTTTGTCAGCAGCACTGCTGACAGCCTGTTCTTCCTGGCTGTCCATGTTTCAGCCTTGGCACATCACCACCCCAGGGCTGCCTTATTGAAAGAAACCGGGGCACCTTCACTTTTGAATGTGTAAAGATCAATTCTTAGGATTTTCTATCTGTGTTTGACTTACAGCCCATAGAGTCACTGGGAAAGTGTTGTTTGAAGTGACATTTCTGGGCCAGTGCCACATGGATTCTCAAGGCTTGTAGAAACTCTCTGGAGTAAAAAGAAGAGCTCAGCAACCACTGCACTGCCAGCACTGACAGGGATGCCTTCAGTGAGTTCAAAGCCCTCAGTGGGACAAAGCATCCTGGTGCAATGCAGCAGTGCTGGCCGTAGCCCCAGCACATGGAGCCATGGCTGCAGGTAGAGAAGCATGGAATGAGCACGTGGAGCTGTTCAGAATGCAAGGACCAGCAAACCCAGGCACTGGAGCTGCTGGCTGAACTGGAGGGTGCCTGCAGCTCAGCTGAGTATGTCCCAACACCCCGTGCTTTTGGGTAGCTCTTCAGATGTCTTCCTCTTAATTTTTTTTGACCTCAAAGCCTTCAGCGGGGAGGAATGTGTAAGTGAGATGAAAATGCTGGAATATTTAGAAAAAAAAAAAAAAAAAAGAAAATAAACTGTGGATGAGAATGTAAACTGGCTCAGGGCTCGTCCAACCCAAACCACTCTCAGCGGCCCCAGAGAACAACAGAAGGCATTTCTTGCACTGCAAATTTCCTGCCCCCATCCAAACAAGTGCAAGGAAACTGGGTTTTAGAATGATGAGATGCAAATTAAGGAAGTAGGATGTCTTTCCAGAGGAGCTGTCTCACCTTGAGTGGGGAAGGAGTACACTGTCATGTCCCTGGGACAATACAGAGCCCACACACCCTGGAAGGGAAATGCTGGAACACGAAGTGCCCCACTTGGAGGCACTGAATGGCCGACAGCAATGCAAAATGAAAGCTCTTTGAATAACTCTCACACTACCCTGCCTGCATTTTATGTCCCCTGATTGCAGGGTGTACGCACAGCATCCCTGAATCGGTCCCACTGAAGACAGGAACAGCCATGGGGAGAAGATGCTGCTCATCCAAAGCTGTGCCCAGCTCCACTGCTAAAAGTGGCACTGCATGTCTGGGGCTGCGCTGCTGCAGACCATCATTAACAAGGTTGTTGCTCTTACGATCTGTTTGGATGACGAGAAAGCTCAGACAAACACACGTGTCTCAATTTTCCTGATACTTTTCCAACCATGTGTTTCTCTTGCTAAACTGTGCAGGGAGCTGAAGCCGCGTGAGGAGCACAGGGGGCATACAAAGCAGGGAATGAGCACAGATCACAGCAGAGGAAGTTATCTGGGATTTCTTCCATCTTGTGGAGACCCCGTGATCTGGTTGTCAATGCCCTTCACTAAGCAAAGCTGCTAGCTTTCTGTGGGTGGCAGTGAAGGAACGATTTTTGCTTCTCTCCTCCTTTCTCACCCAAAGAAAATAATGTTTGGAAACACATCTGAGTCGCAGAAGTCTGAAGCTGTCTCAAAATTCCACATTTCACAATGTGAATTGCATTTCACTTTTATTTCACTTTATTGGGTCTTCATTTTAATACGATTAGTTTATAGGATTTCTTGACAGAGCAGTAATAGAACAGCACAATATGTATGGCTGTCGATGTCATACTAAATAACAGAATAAACTCTGTTAAGCTCGGTATGTTTTTATCTGTTTTTATTCTATTTGCAAAACCACCGAGAAGTCTCTGAAGCACCTTGGGTTGTTGTTTTTTTTCCCAGAGGAAGGTGCCTCCTGGTCACTAGGATGAGTCGGTCTGAAAGTCAGAGTGGTCTTTGGTGCCATCATTCAGTTTCAGCTCCTCTCCCTCCAGCGTCTAATAATGTCTCCTTCATCCTTCCCTACAAACCCTTTTATTTCAGTCATTAACTCAGAGGCTTTGGGCTGTCCCATTCTCATTTTAATGAGATCTTCCTTCATATTGGGAAAGTAAACCTGTGTACATCATCAGGTTCATGAGGGCTTTGATGAGGGCTGACTTCAAAATGATGCTCGGTGCCCTAGGAATGCAATGATACTCAGTGTGATTAAGAGTTGTCTCGGAACTACACCAACATCTCTCTGCCCTTCATTTAGGAGTCCATGCCAAAGTATTCAGTGGGACACCTTCCAGCCTGCTGGAAAGGACACCCATGGTGCAAGTGGGGAGCAGGACCTCAGGGGATGGAGAAATCAAGCATGGGATGCAGAGAAGCTGATGTAGGGCTGGCATCTCTTGGGGTATGAGTCCCCTATCCTCCACTCTCACATGAGCAGCGAGGCAGCACTGCAAACCTCAATTATAAGGCAGTATTAAAAGGCTGTACAGGAATTCATCATGGGAAACCACATCGAGACAAGCCGCATGAAAAAACTACAGATTTATGGAATTTATTGGTCCTCCTCTATCCAGAGCGATAGTTATTCCATTAGAAAGTAATCATATTTATCTGACAAGATTTACGTCTGCTAAACTCAGTCTGACTCACACCTTTCAAAAAGCACTTCCCTAAACGTATCCTGAAGGTACCGACGACGGCGGTTTGTCAGCTTCCTTTCCACAGGGGTTTGGCACCAGGGTGGCAATGTGCAGTCCTCAGTAAAATTGATGATATATATCAGAGCGATACGCAATGGCACTGGCACCTTTGGTATTAAAACGTAACGAGATCTTTGATTCCTAACTTTGTGTTTCATTTAGAGACGGGGTCCCGAATCCTTTGGGGCTTTGCTCTGCTGTGTTGGGAATGCCTTGGCAGTTAATATTTGCTGTAATGAATACAGATGTGAAGGTGTTGGTACTTCACACGCTTCCTTTCCAGTAACAAGTAATTTCCAACTCTCTTGCCTTCTAACACTAGTGATTTCCTCTTTGTTAAGCTCCCAGATTATGACACTGATTTAATATGTGTTGCACTGGTGATAATAATAAGCATCACTGTGCATCATTAGGTCTTAAAATATTCTCCCCAAAGAGCACATCACACTCAGTTTCACAGAAAAGCAAGGCATAGTGTAATGACAGACTGTGATAGTGCTTCAGAGCAGCTGCATAATGCAGAGCAAAGCCCCAAATTTTAGGGTTGGCTGCCACACTAATTGCTCTCTCTCTGTCAAGGATAGCTGTGGTCATGATCTCATTGCACTGGCCATTGCCTTACGTGCTCAGACACGGGCTCTGCTTGACACATCTGCCAGGGAAGATTCTGGTGGATGATTCCAGAATGTTGGCTGACCCCTGTGAGAATCTCTGGTGCCATATTGCAGTGCTCTTGTGTGCTCTGCGCTTCCCACAGCCTGCTGAGGTTCATCTGATCCATTTGTGGGGTACTTTGGAGGCTGGTATGAAGTCCTCACCAACAATGAGACACTTCACTCCTGGCCCTGGATCTCCCCACGATACTTTACATAATAGGTACAAGAATAATGTCAAAGGACACATCCTGCTTCACTGCTGCCAGCGAGCCATATATCCTCACACCAAGCTCTGCTTCCACAATAAAATAAAATAAAATAAAATAAAATAAAATAAAATAAAATAAAATAAAATAAAATAAAATAAAATAAAATAAAATAAAAATAAATAAAAAAACGGGCTTCAACAGCCCTATGCAGCTGTAATAGAAGAGATCAAATATTGCAGAACTGGGGGCAAAATTGCTCAGTGCAGTAGAACCATCAGGCACATGGATCACTCTTCACACTAATTAGCCTCAGCTGGGACATGAGTGATATTTGTTCTTACATCAGGAAGAATTTTACCAGAGAAAGGCCAGGGAAATTTTGACACATCTCTGGAGTGAATCAATCACTTTAATTAGACCATCTAATATAGTTGGAAAAAATCCCGGAGACGTTTTCAAGCACAAAACCCTTTGTTCATTATGGGACCCAAATGGCTCAGTTTTTTCCCCATCTGCACTGTCAGTCTGTTGGAAGCTGCCACCTCTCTTTGCTCCTTAGCCTCACTGACACCTGCTCACTCGCACTGATGACAACAGCATTTGTACAAATAATTTCTCTTGTCCTGCTCCAATCTTGTCTGTCTTTATGCTTGCCTTTGTTCTCTTAGGTAGAGACATAAGCTTGCTTCGTATGCATCCATCTGCTCTGAATACTTTTTCTTCCCTTGTGTTAACTTACTCAATTGCTGTCATTTCCATAGTAACTTGGGAAAACGTTTTCTCTCCAAGAACTGGACAGAAGGAACTGTGGGTGTCACTGGATGACCACCAGACATCAGCGGGGTACAGAGTGGTAGAACGAAGGATAACAAAACTCACTCACTTGCCAAAAGCTGACTTCTGCCTGCCTGCCAAGGAGCCTTGGTCTTCTTTCCCATTACCAGTCAACACAGGATAGTTGATGCCCTGGCTCTTTTTGTGATGAAGGTCCCAAAATCTAAATGCAGTGTGAAGAAAAAAGTCCCTCTTTCAGGGAGAAACTCTGCAGAATGTTTTCACTAAGCTTCGTAGGGGCAGAGGTGAAGATTATGACCCTCAAGTGGCCATGAACCACCTGACATGGAACAAATGGAACAACTCCCTTTCCCAATTGCACTTGTGCCTCCTTCAATTTTCAGGTTTATTTTATTTTATTTTGCTGCTCTGGGTGATATTCCATGGTCTGACCTGCAGCACACAGCATGTCTGGCCTGGGGGATCCCGATTTCATCCTGGTTAAATATTGATGCCTTCCTCTAAGCTTGTCAATATAAGCTCCCTGTGAAGTCAGCACAGGTAGTGGAGACTGGGTGCAGTTCATCTCAATTAAAATGATTGCCTACACTCGATCTGATGAGTTAATGTCCAAATCCTCCTATTTTTATTCGCTAGAATAATGGGAAAAAAATAAAAGGACATCCTGGGTGACTTTGCATTAAATTCTTCCATTGAGTCTTTTCTTTGACTATGGTTTATAGCGATACAAAATACAGCTCTTTCATCTAGCTTGGGACTTAGTTAACATGTCTCCATAGTTCTCTGCTGGAAGGGCTGACTGGTGCATGAATTCATTTTAAATTGCAAGTTGGAAAATGGTGAAAATGGTAGAAAAAAATGAAACAGGCTGAAACAGGGAAGTGCAGAAACAAAGGGAGAAAATGCGATGGCATTCAGCTTACATAATGCAAATGGGTGTGTTTGCAGAATAAGCGGCCAAGCAGTGCAAGGGAACAGCTTGACCATCTTTAAATCTAAAGGTGATAGTGTGTGGCCAGGCAGTGGTGCCAGATGGCAGTGGGCAGAGCTGGGATGGATCTGTGCAATCAATCCCCAGAAGAAAGGGATTTCTTTGTGCTGATACACAGATGCTTCCAGGACATAGGGAGGAAAAAACCACACTCTTCTGCCAAGAACAAGTAATGAACAGAATCTTTTTCCTGTGATGTACAGCTGTGGCTAGAGGTCTGTTTGTTCACCATTTCTCTCTGAAGAAAGAGGAAAACAAACACCAGGATGAACTCCCCAGCAGTCCAGTGCCACAGGCTGTAGGACTTATTTCAGAGAGAAGGGCAAGCCATTCCATCACCTGCAACACTGCTGCTCCAACATACCTACCATCAGGATCAGCCTTCTTGGGCCCTTAGGGGCAGACTGGATCACTTCATGGAGCTTTTCTGCCTCTATGACAACATAGCTGTGGCTGGATCTTTCCCTTGCAGATGCCTCCAGTTTTCTGTTGCACATGAAGTAATTCGTGTGAGCAAGCTAGCTGTGTGGGATGGAAATTTATTTTACACATCAACATCTAATGTTTTGTCTGTACACATTTCCTTGGGGATGGGCAATAAAGCATCTGGGACATACCCTAGATAATGGCAAGAGTGTTGCTGGGTGTCCAGTGATTTTAGCAAATAGATGTGGCAGGGGAAGAACGATTTGTAAATGAGTTGATAGTAGTTAAGTGGTTTTTCCACATGATACCTCAGGCTGATGATGGGCAGCAAGTTCAGGTGAGGAGCAAGGAAATGAAACCAGCTCCTTTCTCTGACCTTTCTTGCTGCTCTCAAACAGTGTGATTGAGTGGGATTGAACATTCAGCGTGGCAAAGCCGAAACTTCTGACTTAATGGATTTATAGGTAATTTGCCCAGGGACCTAGGCTGGAAAGCAGGAGGAAAAGCAGGAAAGAAAATGCTAGTTTTACTACTGTCTTTCTGAACTGCTCAGGTTGAGTTATGGCCACCAGTACTGCTCTGTTGGATAGTTTGGACATTGTATTTAGTAGCAGTTTCATAATCCTTCTCATGTTGTGACTGCAGATTTGTACCATGTTTACC
The DNA here is from genome assembly GCF_038088225.1 of Cyrtonyx montezumae. NCBI lineage: Eukaryota > Metazoa > Chordata > Aves > Galliformes > Odontophoridae > Cyrtonyx > Cyrtonyx montezumae. Next base: position 2,337,698 of record NW_027071970.1, read on the forward strand.
CCATGATCATCCCACAATGATGTAAAGGTTCATTCCCTGTGCTGCTCCTTGACCTGTTTCTGTGTGACAGGGCCATGCTTTTTTGTTATTTCCCATGACTCCAGCAAGGCCCAGAGCAGGTGGACGTCCTTCAAGTTCTTGCAGAGTGAGTCAGGATGTGCTTGCACCTCCATGGAGCTTCATCCTGCATACTGTGAGAAGTGACAATAATCCAGATAGGACCCTCTCCTTTCCCTTCCTCCCAGTCTCTACCCTGAGGGCAGATTAGACCCCCTCCATCCATCTCCTGGTGGGTTTGGAGGAGAATGACTGCTGGATTTATGTTACATTTAAATAGGAATTGGCAAAACAGAACTTGTACAAAACCTTGAGAATCCCATTGGGATGGAAAAAGGAAGATGAAAAAGACAGGGTATGCTGCCCCTCTACAAGCTGACGTCCCCATCCTGCATGGGAGGGAACCAAGAGGGCTGTGCTGAGCTGTGGCCAAAGCTTTCTTCTGGACAAGAGTCTCCATGTGTGGGGCTGTGGTGACAACCAGACCCTGGGCAGACTGTGGGGTCAGTGCCCATAGAGCTGTAGGTAGAGCTGCAACTGATACACAAAACAATTGCCCTGGATGGAGGGCTTACAAGGGGCTATGAAGGCTGGAGCATAAGGACCTGAGCCTCACTGCTCCCCACCTGCCTCCCCTTCAGTGCACAGAGCGCTGCGAGAGAGGAAGACTGATGATTTCCTGGGAAACAGAGTAAAAATCTTGCAAGGTAATATAAACCCAGCATGAGTGATTGAGTCATGTTGTGGCAAAGATGGAGTTTGCTGTAAAAGCCTGTCATGGACTTTGTAAATAAGAGCTTCTGCCTGGGAAACACCTACATCTCGCTGTCTGCAAGGGTATGGTGGTCCCCCTCCACAGCAGCACCAACGCTGAGGCATCAGCAAAGTCAGGAGAGCAGCTCTGCCTCTGTACCAGACACTGGTGTTGGCCTCTCCTTAATGAACAGCACAACCAGCCTCAGGAAGATGCCCAGCAGCACTCCGGGCTCAGTCCCACCTCAAGAAGAGCTCACATCTGTCCATTCAGCAGCATAAGTCACCTCTCTGTTACTCTGGACGATACCTAGCTGAATTGCTAATTACTGGCTAGCTCAGGATACCAGTGCTCAAGAATCTTTAGACATAAACCACTGACCCAGCGTGGGGCTGACAGGGCCCAGCTACGCTTGGAGTACCTATCTGAGGAGCTCGGAAAGCGAGGGGTCTGTTCTCAGCCTGGTAAACCCAGAAAGGCTTCCCATTATGCATCAAGCTGCTGCCTTTCATGTGGCAACCTTGCACAGCTGATGGCCTGGAAGGTGATGTCAATATGGTGTTTTTGTTGTGCACCCAGTGATGGTTTTGCTGTGCCCCAGAGACACCAGTATGGTGTTTTCAGTGTGCATTTTCACATGGGGTGGGGTGCCTTAACTTACCCTCTGCCCATCACTGTTACAGCCTACTGCTGTGTGGGGGAGTCAGCGTCCCTGCTTCTTTCCTCTTCTCCCATGAAAAGTCCCTCTCCTCACTATATGCATTTCTCCTTGATATCTTTCCTTTTCTTCCTTTTGCATGCTGCAGACAGTTGGAGTATCTTTCCTTCCCTTTCTGCCCCACGCTGTTCACCCTTCCCAAATCAGAAGTTTAGCACTGTGGGGACATCTCAGAGAGCATGGGGATGACTTTGTCCTGACCTCAAGGCAGTGGAGAAGAGCTGAGACTCTTCAGCTGCCCACCTTGTCTTTCTTTTCCACTGTCTGTTCTCTCTCCCCTGTTTATCTCAAGGCCTTGGCTGGTCTCAGCCCTCTCTCACAGGGCTGCACAGATCCTTTTTGGCACCGTGAGCTGTGCTTATGGCAGGACTGGACCCAGAGGCATAGGGATGCTGCACTCTGATACAAAGGATGTACACTGTGATTAGTATTGGGAAGGCAACCCAGCAGATGACACTTCCAGAAGCCGAGCCAGTCTCAGAGACAGTAAGTACACAGCAGAGTGAGGGATAGAGATGCTCATGACTGCGTGGATTGTTTGACAGCAGGTGTTTCTTATCTAGACAAGGATCAGATCACCACACATAAAGGATCAGATTATCTCACCAACTGGAAAAATAGAAAAGAGATGAGATTTAATAGCTCAAAAGTCAAAGTCTTGCCCTTTGGAGTAAAAGGAGAAGGTTTTTTTCTACAAACTGAGGATTCACCGATTAGAGATAATGAAAGAGGGAGGAGGTCAGTGTCAATTTGTGTTGGATAGCACTAGCGTAACTCACAACTGATAATGTGATGAGGGTGTGAAAGTAGTGACTGTAATTCCAGGATGCTTAGCACTATATAGAAAGCATTAGTAAGAACTTGATTGAACTGTTGTGTATGGGTTTAGTAAAAAAAATTACTTTAAAATTGCATCAGGAAAGAGGAGAGCTGTTGAAGCAGGCAGTCTGGGGGAGTGAAGACCTGTCCTAGAAAAACACACTCTGAAAGCTTTGCTTTGTCAATAGAGCGAAATGACTTTGAGAGGTTGGGTGATGATTCTTTATAAATACATCTGGGGGATAATATCAAATGTGGAAAAGCTATTAAGGGATAACATGGAAATAGATCAAATAGATATTAACCAGTCTTGAGCATAGTGAGACTGGAAATTAGAAGATTTCTAACTATCCAACGAGTGAAATTCTTAAACACTTTCCAAAATCCATTTGTCTGTATGGAGATGAGGAGGGGGGAGGCCGGAAGGAGGGAACATAAATTACATGAAGATGGAGCTCTTGATGAAAGAAGCTGATAGAGTAGAAATAATTTTGGGGCTGGAAGGTAGAGGCCTTGGGCATGTGATTTATCGCTATTCCAGCAGATGGAGACTTGATCACTGTATGCCAGATGTAATTGTCTGTCTGTGCTATATTTATACGACATGAATCCCACATTTCCAGCTTCTGCTGATGGATTGTGTGCTCTGGGAGACCTCCTTTGCCCCTCAAGTTGCCACTGGATTTCTGGCACCGGTTTGGCTTTCTTCACTGCAAGTGCTGCCCTCAAAGATGGGCTCAGAGCAAGGTGATGATGGTGGGAGGTGGAATTGCAGCAATCTCATCTCTAGGGTTGGGAAGGAGTTCTGCTGTGATTGTCTGAGTTCTTGTTTTCATTACATAGCATGATATAGTCCATACTGACTCTGAGGCCTGGTATTCCTCCTGTGAAGGCTCATGAATATCTCTTTAAACTTCCAAAGCCTACGTGTTGGGATTTGCCTCTGTTCTTGCAGTCTGGCCTGATTATTTCAGGAGCAATCTGAAGAGGGGAAGTGAATCAGAGAAAGAGGAAAAATGACCTGAATGAGCTGAGGCAGCATGTCTTCTCTGTTGGGAACAGTTTGTACATTTTCCTTGAGTTTCTGGTGGCCTTGGCTCCCTCCTGAAGCTTACATGTGAAGCTGAGTTGGCTTTCTAAATGCCTGTTTCATGTAGCTCAGTATCTCATACCCTCGTCTTACTTGCCATGGTGCCTGTGAGTTGCTCTTAAGGAACAACTGACCAAAGGGGACGTAATGATCATACATTAATTTATTATCCCTTCTCCTCTAGCACAAATGCACACTTCTTGGGTAGAGCATCCCTTCTGTGGGATGCCCTTAAGCAGCTGTGAGTGGAGCATCCTCCTCCTGCTGTCTCAGCAAAGGAGTGCTCACTGCTTGCCAGCCAGCAATGATGGCATTTTGCAGCCATGTCTACCTGGGTGGCAGGTGAGTGATGGGGAGACAAAGCTCCTTTTGTGGACTGGTGGCAGTGGCAGGAGGGCAGAGGTACCACAGGAACATCCTGCTGTCTTTCCTTTGAGCTGTGGAAGGATGACGACAGGAATAGTTTCTTGACTAGGAAAGGATCAAAGTAGCAATGTCTTGCACACTCCTGGCCCAGTATGAACTGGAATTCATCTTGAATTCGCCAACCTCAATTATAAGAGAGGTAAGTGCACTACTGTATTCTCTTTGTTCTTTTAAGAGCAGGATGTTGTCTGATCTTCTTCCATGCATGTCTCTTTAATATTAACTAGACCAAGCTTGGACTTTTCTCATTCATGTTCCTTGTATTCCTACAAGGAAGGCACAGTCCTAGGAGCAAGGAGAGCTCAGGTGTTAGGTGGGCTGTGCAGCATCATCCCAGCTGGGCCAGAGCATTTAGTTGGGATCTTTGCACTCACTACTTCGGGCTCCGACAGCAACTGAAGCAACAGCTTCAATTCGTGAAGTACCTCTCTAGCTCAAACCTTGTTTGCAGCTCTCTTCTTTGAGCCTCTAAATGCTTTGTACAAATATTGATTCAGCTAATAACAAACAAATAGCTGTTGTTAGTTTTAGTTAACACACTAGAACGCAGGAAAAGTGTGGGAGCTCCTTCATTTTCGTTGTAATAATGAAGAGTGAAATGGATGAAGTGAGCGAGGTTTCTACCTCCTGGTTTTGTACGGTCCCTGAAGAGCCTTATGTCTAAAATAATTGTCTCCATTAAAGCTTCAGTTTTGCTGAAGTTTACCTGTTGACGTGGAGTTCCCCTTTGGCCCAGAGGATCCCACTGACACCCACCTTTATTTACAGAACCACCAATTTTCCAGCTCATAAATGGGTCCCACTCTTTGGTGACCGTGTGCTGCACCTTCTGCAGTCTTCCCTACTGCCACACTGAGCTGTGCACACTTCTGTGTTCTTCATATTTCCATTGTGAGATTTCATTTTCTTTTCCCACCCTGGCGTTTACACTATGGGTGCTGTGTGCTGGACAAGGTCTGGGAGGAGGGTGCTCAGGAGGGTTGTGATGCACAGCCTGCCCTCTCTCAGTGCTGGATAAGGTGCTGTATCACACAGCCTGGCCAATTCAGATGCACTTGAGACCTTTCCTGTGTCATTCGGAGTGCTTCATCCATCCTCTATCTGTAACAAACATTGTGTTTGGGTTTTTTTTTTTGAGTGTAGCAGAGCAGTAAAAATAAACCCGTGGCTCTCAGGTGGATTTCAGCCGCTCCCGTTTTCCATTGGGAATCTACTTATTTTGCACACTAGTATCAGTAATGAGCTGAGCAAATTTATAGCAAAGCAAACTTTCCAGCTCTCTAAATTATTATTGTAATGATATATTGTAAACCCGCACCACCAAACAATTGGCTTAGTTGTTTTACATTTATGGCGAAGATGATTTAGATCTCAAGTGGGGAATAAAATGTGAAGATGTGAAGTTTATTATAGAAAAATACATTAAGAAACCATCTTTCAGGCAGAGCAGTGGGGGAGGAGATCGTATGCTGGTGATGGCTGTTTCAAGTGTCTTGGAATATGAGTTATCATTTCACCATTTCACTGAGCATGCCTGTCAGGTATCTGAGAAGTGAAGTGCTGACCTCTGAAGCCGAGCTTGCTCTGGATGGATGTTGGATGTCTGTCATTCCCATGAGCTGCCAAGATCTATCTGGGAATTGGTTGTGTGTATGAGGCTTCGCCAGACTCCGAATCAATAATTTATGTGTGGTCAAACAGCACTGACAGGATGTGGTATGGGAGAAACAAAGACGGTTATTTGAGCAGATAGAAAACAAGCCTCACCCAGTAGGAAAATGAGGACAGGAAGAAAAACCTCAGCAAAATTCAACAGCTAACTTGGAATTTTTTGCTGAAAACCTAAACACTGCTCTTGGTCAGTGTCTCTCTCTTCTTACTGGAGTGTGCCTCAGGCCCTAGGATGGCTGCAGCCCATCACAGCACCCCAGGGGCAGGAGCAGCAGTGACCACAGCACAGCACAGGGACACGAAGGAGCTGCTGCAGCTCCAGAAGCCATATCACAGCAATATTTCAGCTGTGGGGAGCTCAGTGAGAGCCTAACTCTTCCATGGAGCACATACACGTTTCACACACATACACAAAAATTGCTTCAGACAACCCCCCAGGTTTTCAAAACGTGTTTGAGGCAAAATTTCTAACCAGCCTTTTCTTTGCCATCACATCAGCTGAGGCTGCAGTGCCTTTCCTTTTTTCCTCTGTCTTACGTTTCTCTGCCTGCTGAGCCTACAGCCATTTTCTTCTTGTAGCTGATTCTGCTTTTTGCAGAGGACATAAAACACCACTCTCATTCTCTGTTCTCTCTGTTTGGTACCCAGCCCTTCTCATTGTTTTTTATTTTACAGTAAGGGAGAAAAAAAAAACCACACACACAAAAAACCCCAAAACAAATGGAGAGTACTGGTTTTGCTTTTCATGTATGAGAAGCAAACTAGAAAAGTGGTAGCATACAAGTACCCACCCAGTATGCATTGAAGTGACACTAAGTCTGCTGTTTCAGAGTGTATTTTTGCAGGTACTACTCTTGCCTATTAAAGTCACTCATGAATGTTAGTAGCACCACTCGAGTGTAGTTTGCTTCATAAATTAGCTCTACTCCTCTGGCACAGAAGCAGCAAATAGCAAAATGAAAAGTGGCTGAGGGTTATAAAAGCCAGCTTGATGGAGGTGCTGTCCTTGGGAGTGAGTAACAGATATCGTTGCATCACCTAGAACCAGGGGGCAATGCCTGCCAGTGCTCGTACATTTGTGTTAAGCAACAAGTTCTGTTGCTGTGCCTGCACCAGATGGACTCAGGTGGGCAGGGTGATGCCAAGCTGGAAGCTGTGGCATTATCCTGTCCAAGGCAACACCCCTGTGTCAGTAGGATTGCTCTCCTCACTAACTAGAGAGTAGAGCTGCAGGAGCCAGTGGTTCAGTACACGCAGTCAGAGATGGAGGGAGGAGAAAGCAGCCCTGTTCTGTGACAGGTGACAATGACACCTACTTGCTGCTGGCTTTGATGCAGGTGGGTGGAGGACCTGCTCCTGCTTCGAGTGCTCTGTTGAAAACTTGAGTTGGCATTTGAGACAGGAGTTGGTTTAATGGCTACACAGCCCTGCTCCTCAAGCAGATGAATGTCATATTGCATCAGCTGTCATTGCTCCTTGCTAGATAGCCAGCTGAGTCTGAGAACACCTGCAGTTCCTGTGGCGTTTCCTGTCTCTGCTCCAGAGAGCTCAGACTTGTGGAAAAGCAGTCCTACATCTTCAGGTTGGTGTGTCAGGACTGCCATCACGCTCTGCGCTCTCATGAATGGGAATATACTCACAAAGAAGACAGGAAGGAGCTTGGAAAATAAACAAGGGAAGATGCAGAAGAGGCTGTACAATGATCAAGTCTCTTTTGTTCCTCCCAGCACAACAGCTGAGGACACAGAATTAAATTAATAGGGGGCCATTTTAGGACAAAGAAAATAAGAATTTATTGAACTGAGAACGTGACAGTGTTCACTCTAAGCTGGGGAAGCTCTTCTGTTTGTGCTGAAAGGAATCTCAGCACAATCATCTCCATCCCCTGCCTGTCTCAGGCACTGCATTATCTGATCCCCTCCACGTATCCCTGTCATGAGCAAGTTCCATCTTCACATTTGCCAGTGGTTTTTTATTTTTTTCTTGCTTTTTTTAATTTTTTTTTTATTTTTCTTGCTGCTCACTACCATCTGTGAGGCTGTGCCAGAGTCTCATTACTCCAGCTGTTTGGAGCCTTCTTCCAATTTCCAGCCTGAATTTATGTCTGGTCAGTTTATAGACACATACTCTTGTGATAATATTGCTTTTAGTTGAAATGCCTCTCTTCCTTCTTGGAGTTGCTGCCAGTGAATTTAGAGAGCAATATCCCTCCTAGCCTGGCTAGATTAAAAAAAGCCAAAAAAAAAAAAGGAAAAAGAAAAAGAAAAAAAGCACTCCCTCCCACTCCAAACTCTTTATTTTCCCATCACATAAAATGTTAGTTCTTCATTCAAGGAATACCTGCTTCACTTTGAGCCCTTCCTCTTGAACATGAGGGCACAAAGAGCAGCAGATATGAGGAGAGCAGTTGACACTTCCCCGCTGGATATACTGCCCTGATTCATGTTGGGACTCCATTTAAATGTTGTTCATGCACGGCAACACAGGGAAATCACACTTCTCCAGCACACATCCTCTCACTGTTTCTCCCCACTCCTTCTTCCTGCTGCCATGCAGTTAGCAGCTCAGTGGATGGAAGCATGCAGGTGTAAGGATGCTTGCTTTACTCCCCCTCACTGCTGTCTCTGTCCAATTAGGAGGATGCACAGAGTAGGATGCCTCTGAAGACCTGGTGGGCCACGGTGGTCTGAGCTCCTCCCCAAGCACACCCTTGGCAAGGGAATGAGGTTACCAAAAGGCAGTGCTTGACTCTGGGCTGCAGCTGTCTGCATGGGATGATGAGGATGCATGGGACTGGAGGTGGGTCACCTGCACCAGCCTGCCACTTACACACCTGGTGAGCTATGGAAGCCACTTCTGCAGGTAAGGATGGCAGAGCAGAACCTGCCTCTGCTTTGTGAATCTATGGAGAGGCAGCAGGGGCCTGACCTCTGGCTCTTGCAGGAGGGGAAGGTGTTTTTAATGGGAATCCAGCAGCGTACATCACATCCTGGTGCCTAACTACTGTGACCCCTTGCACCCTTTGCCTGTAGCACAGTTTCTTCAGCTATTCTCCATTTGTTCTTTGTTTTTTATTTTTTTCTCCTTTTTTTATTTTTATCCCCCACAACTGATTTCTCTTTCCTGAGCTTCTCACTTTGCATTTATTCTCGCTGAACTTTCCCACACTTAATTTGCAATATTTCCCTTACTTTTCGCTGTTAGTGCTGAGTTCCAGCCCTGCTCTCCAAGGTAGCTTGCTCCTCCTAGCCAAAGTTCACCCACAAATTTTTAAGTGCCTTCACTCGTCCGTCATCTGTGCCACTGATAAAAAGGCAGTACAGTACCTGACCCCTGCAGGGCTCCGTTTGCAGTGCCTGGCCAGCTCTGCAGCACGCCTGGATGACTGCTCTTCAAATGCTGTTTCGGTGTGCTGCTCCTTTCTGTTGTCTCCTCCACCCAGAGCTTCCCCTTTTTCTTTGGTTTCATTGTCAGGGCATGTTCCCCTCTGGCCTTTGTATTTATAGGCAGCCTTTACTGAGCGCTCTCCCTGAGCAGATGTGCAGGCAGCCACAGGAAATCTGTGCAATGCAGCGTTCCAATAGGCAGCTTAATAAATCACAGGTGCTGTGAAACGATCTGTCTCCAAAGAGCTGGATGTGGTAGAAGTCACAGCCACACGGATGGGATGAGGAGCGTATGCTGAGTCGTCTCACATCTTGCCAGTGCCACAGTGTCTGGTGACACTGGGACTGAAGTCACCTTCATGGGGGCATGGGCAAATGAAGGCTGTCCTACAGACACTGTATCCCAGGCAAGGCTTTTGTTTTTTGTAGCCAGCTCTACAGAAGAGTTCTGTGTTGCCCAGAGGTGCTATGCTGGCCATGTAGCGAGCAGGGCTCCCCCAGCTTTCTGCTCGGTATAATCTGCCCTATTCTGGTCAGACCAATGACACAGGGAGCTGAAGTGAACAAAAGGATTGGAGCGGTGTGGGCACTGTTTTCGCCGGATGCAAGAGCATCCATCGATTGGAGGACGGCACAGCCTGGAGCCTCCTGCAGGTCTCCAGCAGCACTTCAGCATCACCCGAGGCCTGGTGCTAGCTAGCCCCATAACAACAGGATCTGCAGGCACCAATGTCACCAACAGAGGATGTGCCAACAGGGGCAGGAGGCTATGTTTGAATAATGCAGAGTTGGATGGACACGTCTCACTACAAGCTGCCCTTATCCTCAGCCAGCAGCTAGGGGCTTGGTACAGGAGCCCTGGGGCAGGTTTCTGGCTGGTTCCAGACAAAAGTCAGACTTTGGGCAGCAAAAGCAGAGTGACAGGGCAGAGAGCAGCACAGTGCCTGTGGACTTGCACGCTGAACCCAGGCATCTGGACTGCTGTGGCTTTGGCCTTTTCTGCTGTCTTGGCTCAGCTTCCCTGTTCCAGTTAGGGAGGTGGGGGGCTGGGAGTGGGCCAGTCTTCTCCTCCCCGTGGGCAGAGCACTTCTGTCACAGGGGACACTGGATGGGGTCTGCGAGTCCCTGGTGGGAAGGCAATGTACTCCCCTGGGGTGGCAGAGGAAGGAGGCAGTGAGACTTTCCTGGCATGTGTACTCCAGCTGCCCGCAGAGAGCACACGAGTTTTGTGCTGACTTTCACTGACCACAGCTTGAAGTCTTACGGTGGCAGGAGAGCTGAGGGAAGGCTGGTGCAGGGGATTTCTGTTAATGAGCCATGTGCAGGGTGGCTCTCACCAGGGCTCCCTGGAACTGGCTGCACAAGGAGATGGTTCACATGTGCAACCATTGAAATGAGAATCAGCCATGGTTTTCTGATCCCAAATGCCCCTTTCCAGCACTGCTCCCCACTCCCACCTCCCAAATTATGCTGGAATTGGGTGTGGGTCAGGCTGTGAATGAAGGAAATGTACTGAGGAGATGGGGACAACTAGCAGTGTGTGCACTGTCCTGTAGCTCTGTCGTGGCCTAACCTGAGTCCTTAATGTCAGAGTGACAGCCTCCCATGCTCAAAACCCAGTGCTCAGTCTTGCAGGAAGCCATTGCACAAGGCAAGAATGGGCTTTCAGCTCTGTTTTATCCTGTTTTGGAGCTGTCAGGTGTACAGCAAGCAGTGTGAGCACCAAACATGTCCTGCCTGTAATGGTGAAGTCCAGGACAGTCCCTAGGCACAACCGAGCTGTGAAGTGGTACTGCTCTCGTTGTGTACAACAACACTAAAGCTCACTGCTGAACTCCCAGCTGAGCACCTGAGCCCAAGGATGCTTGGGATAAGAAAATCATTCCTCTCCACTCTTAAATTCTAGCTTGGTTCAGCTTTGACTCCTTACCACACAGACAACCAAAAGTTTGAGAACGCCACTTTAAAAAACCTCAGTGCATGAGCTGAACGACCCCATGTCACATCCCAGCGATGCCACAAAGCCCCCAGCACACCTTGCTGCCCCTCACTCTGCACCCCTGGGGCTGCTGCTGCCTTGTGCTGATGCTGAGATTGATCTACAGCGGTCTCTGTTGAAGGGCTGTTGTGTCACATAGATCAGTGACAGCGTGTGCAACGTGTGGGTGTTTGCTTTGTCAGTAATGCTTCATCATCTTTTAATTCATTAAATATGTTTGTCATTCATCTCTATTAGAGGTTGACATCGCCGCTGTTTGCTCTGCCCTGTGTCAGTGCGCTTGTAAATATATACAATAGCCACGAGAAATATCTCATTTGTCTTCTTCTGGATCTAGAAAACGGGCTTTAGGAGATGAGCTTTCCTACTCCATGAGTTCCCAGAGCTCCCAGTTTTCCATCCCTGATTTTCCATCATCCTCCTCAACTCCTAGTCATGTCCAGACCCTTCCAGCCTCACTCTGCTCCCCTCAGCACATGTTCCAGCCCTCTGGTCCCCTTCTTTCAATCCCAGCCTGTCTCCCACGTGCTTAGTGCTTGTGACATGGATCTCTGCTCCCTGCATCCTGCCAAGACATCTTGGGGTATTTGGGACTCTTCTTTTCTGGGAGACGGGCTTTTCTCTGCCATCTCTCTCCTCTAACATGCCTCACTCTTGGTATTCCCTATTAAATAGATGCATGATGCCATGTTCTACTGGGTACCAGGCTTCCTGCCATTTTCACTGGTAGCAAAGTCAAGACACGGGTTTAGAGGCCTCAGCAAGGGCCAGCATGCAGCAGGGAGGTGGGACAGTGCCTCCCAATGAATGTGACAGGTCTCATAACATGGTAGGCACTGTGTCTTTGGTGCACGCTGTTACTCTCAGGATTAGCATCAGTGGGTGTGTGTGCATGTGTGCAAGTGTATGTGGGGGGTTGAGGGGTTCTAGTTCCCCTAGGCTCTCCCTGCCCTCTGTGTGGCTCTGCTGCTATTCCATCTGCAGTGTTGTGCCCAATTTTGGGCTCCCCAGTGCAAGAACCACGTGGAGACAGAGGATTGAGTGCAGTGGAGATACTGAAGTGGTCAGGAGCTGTAGGATGGGGTATAGGAGGAGATGCTGAGTTTCACTCAGCCAGGAGAAGGGAAGGAAAAGAGGTTTTATTACTGCCTCCACCCTGCTAATTTGAGGGTGTAGAGACTCAGCAGTGCACGGGGATGGGGTAAAAACTTTGGGCACAGTGGTCGTGAAATTCCAACCTAATACGCAAAGGAAATTTCCTCTCACGAGGGCAGGCAAATGCTGCAGCAGGGACACAGAGAGGCTGTACTATCTCCTGGAAATACCTGAAACTCAGCTGGACAAAGCTTGGTGAACCTGCTCTGGCCACGCTCTTGGCAGGCGTTTGAACCAGAGACCTCCTGAAGTCTGTTCCAGCATTGTTTGACCAGATTCTTTCTGACTTCTCAATCTTCAGTCCCTCATTTGGCTTAGACCCTCTTGCTCGTCCTCCAGTGGGGAATTCTGTGCCCTTCCTGCCTGCAGCTCTTAGACAGCCCCAGCAGCAGGCAGTCACACACAGCCTGATCCTCTGAGCACAAATAGCTGGGGCTCCAGCCATGGCACCGGCTGGGCTCTGAGCAGGGGGATTTGGAGGTTCAAACCAGCAGATCCCATTGTTGGTCTGTGTAGGGAGAAGGTTCTGTGGCTCAGCGTGTGCTTTCTTAATGATACGTCTGTGCTCAGCTGGAAATCCTGCTCACCTTGTCTTGGATTGTGTCGCCTTATTAGCAGACGCAGGTCTTTGTCTGCCTCTTTAAAAGACGTGTTTGCTTTTGTTAAAAGACACCGTGTTCAGCTTGCACGTTTCTATTAATCCCTAAATACTGTAAGTGTGTTGCAGCCAGAGATTTGTCAAGACTAACTCTATTACCAGGCAATGTTTGCTCTAAGCTTCCATCTAATAAACGCCAGGCACTTGCAGAAGGGCTTGCAGGAGGAGCAGCAAACCCAGCCAGCACCTCACTCACCCTTCCTGTGGGCTGCACCTCTGCACTGAAAGGAGAGAGGGCAAGGTTAACTCCTCTTGGATACGGAGGATGAAGCAGATGGATGAGCAGCCTGAAGGTTAACATTGGACTTGCACTTGTAAAGTGATAAAAGTTCACACCTCGTGCTCTGCCTTGTCTCACACCTGGATGTGACACCGGCCCTCTGGGAGCCTCGCACGGCTTTGGCCTGTGTGTGTGCCTTTCCATGAGTGAGCTCAGCCTCCAGCTCCTCCTGTTTCACTCGCTCTCCCCAATGCATCGCCCTTGTCTGCAGGAATTACCATGGGGAATTCTGACAGATTTTCTTGGGCATCTTTATTTCATGGGAAAACACTGGGGGATAAAGGAATCCTGTACATAACAATAATTGTGTCTGTGCTGTTCAAAAGACACCTCTTTCTTTGCTGGCACCACAATTTTAACATAAGGGAATGACTCAAGCTAAAGTCAAATACTTAAAAGCTTCAAGTATTATCAGTGTAGTTTTGGCTAGGGAGGAGAAAGCTGTTGGTATGTGGAAGGAAGTCTCCATGCTGCTCACTTCCTCTGCATCCCTGCCTGTGTTGTGGCACTGATGGAGTGATATACGTGGAAAGGGCAAGAACCATTTCTTTAATGGTTGTGCTGTTAGCCTGGACGAGGTGGGCTTGAAGACATATAGGGTTTGCTGGCCAGGTCCTGCTTCAGATGCTGCAACACAGGGTAACATGGGGCCTAGCTGAGGACCCACAGTCTTGCTGGTGTGCAGAAACAGAATGGCCAGCCCAGGGGTTTTGGATTTGCTCTGTTTATCCTACAGCCTGTGTAATGATTTGGAAGCAATATATCACGGATTAGGGCTGTTCTTAACACTCTCTCTGACCCATCGGGGTTTCTGAAATCACTCATGCTGTGCCTTTTGTTCCGTACACAACAATCACACCATTTGCTGTCAGAAACTGATGCTCCTGTTTTATCTGCATGTGTCTGCACGACAGGCTGCCCTGTAGCTGTGCCTGGGCATGGGTGCTAAGCCAGGAGAGCTCTGTAGCTGTGGATGCAAGCTCTGATTATTAGGTCTGCAGTTACAAAGGCAACGATACACCAGTTCAGCTGCACTGGTGTTAACGTGCAGCAAAAAAATTGCATCTCATGGGGTGCGAAGCAGGACAGCCTGGAGGATGCCTGTGATGAAAGGAGTTGGACTCAACGATCCTTATAATTCCCTTCCAACTTGAGATATTCTATGATTCCATGCATCCTCTGGATGGAGATCCTCAGGTTCTGGTTCCTCTTTGCTTGTATATTGCTAACTGCTGGATATAAATGCACAGAGCCCAGGGGCCAGGTGCTGCAGTGCAATGTTTTCCATCTGCCCCCTGAACTCAAATGGGCAGTGAAGTGGTTTGCAGCCAGCTGACAGAAGGTGCTGTGTGCAGGGCTAATTGCTCTGGCACTCGTCTGCTCCCCTGCCTGCTCCTAAGCAGCTCTTTAATTCCTGACATGAATGAGTCCCAGAGGAATGCTTTTCCTGAACCAGATGTTGGCTCATCTTACCTGCACTTCAAGACCAACAGTTTCTAGAGCAGCAGGGGATGTTACACGGAGCTGGTATTGTTGTGATTCAGGCACAGCAATGAGCAGATGGAGCAAGACTCCATATTCAGAATGCAGCTGATTTGAGTACACTGATCTTTATGTGGTCAGAAAATCATTTCAAGACCATTACAGAAGCTGTTTGCATCTTCTGATGAGGGAGATTTGGACTGTCGGTGTTCCTGGGAGCTGGATTTGGGGTGCCTAGCCCTGGAGCAGGAGGGCTATATGTGTCTTGCACTTTCCTTAAATCTTGTTGCTGTTCAAGCTGTAGTTGTCATTGCTGAGGTGCCGAGGCATCACTAAAATAGAGCTCCTCTGCCAGGGGCTGCAGGGTTCAGCAACAAGTCCCTTCCATCTGCTCGAGTTAATTCAGCATTGTCCCTTCAAAATGCAGTCCTGTCACCGAGCTGTGCTGCCCAAATTCTGCTGTGCCAGGTGTGCATCTGTGCTCAGATCTGCGATTAACAATCACGGAACTGTGGCCTCAGTGAAATTAAGGGCACTCCTGTCTCAGCTCATGGAAAAGTCAGAAAGAAATAAGTCACTGATGACAGCGTTGCAGAGTGCAGATCTCAGGCAGGGCTCAGTCCATGGGTCTCTCCATGCATGAGGATGGAAAGCTGTGCTCAGCTCTGTTGTCTGCTTACCATGAGTCCTTCTTCTCCACTGCTTCCAGTCCTGCATTGGCCCTGGTTTTCGGGGTATGCTCAGCATCACCTCACACACATCTCACACACCTGTGGAATAAAGTGCCATGAGCACCTCCATTTGCAAAAGGAATACTGGGGAAAAGCAGAGAAATCTGGTCTGTCTTTGCTATCTTAAGGGAAGAAGAGGCAGAGGTAGTGATAACGGTTACCAAAACATTGCCCAGACATTACAACTGTGGGATGAGGGAACATTAAACCACTGCATATGGATGCTGTGAAAAGAGCAGAAAATGCAGAAGGGTTTTAATTTTTTTTTCTTCTTTTTTCTGGGTGTTGCTCTGTCATCATCAGGTAAACCCCTAAAGAAAGCTCTCCCACTGGGGTCTGTGCCATGGGGCACAGAAGCATGTCCTGCATGAGTTTACCCTGCACGAGCATCCTACTACGTGTCATCTGTCCCCATTGCCAGCTGTGTGGCAGTGGCTATACCACGTGGCCATTTCCAGGGACTCAAGGATGGTCCATAATATGTGAATTCTGTCCCTGTTGAGTTGGGACTAGGACCTGCCATGCTGTGAGGGATTGTCAGCCTCTAATAGAGATCTGCCAGCAGGAGCATCCCATGCTTTGTCATGGCACAACCGGAGTGAGGGCATCCCACATCCCTCAGCATCCCTCAGCAATCCAAATGTGCCGTGCAATCGTCCAGCCCTGCTGCTATCGATGATACATAAGTGACAAAATAAAATAGAAATTACCAATTTCAGGCTTCGCTGGTAGTAAGGTAAAGAAAATCAATGCTTGGCAAATGGAATCAGGAGAAACTGGAGGAAAAGAAAGGCACTTGCCTAGCTTCAGTAGCTTGTCTGTGAGGGTGAGACGGCACTGCGGTTTCACCTGCTGCATATTAAAGCTGTTTTTTGCATATTAATGAAAAAAATAAAAGCTCCGTGCTTGTTGCCCTGTTGGCACTGTGCCTGCTCAGTGCTGCTGCGGAGTGGCAGTGGGATGGTGGCACGCAGGCATGTGCTGCTGGTGGGACCCAGTGCTGGGGGACGGGAGGGGTCCTGTGCCCATTCACACCTCAACCGTGTCCCACAGAGCCCGCTGCTTAGGGTGAGCGTGGGATGCTCTGCAAAGCCAAGGGGAGAGGGCACCTGGAGTGCAAAGAGCTGCAGGCAAGGGCAGGCTGCAACACTTGGAGGAGCTCACTCATCGAAATCACAAGTACTGGGTCCAGCAGGGTACAGACAGCACAGCACAGTCAGATTTCAGAAGCACGGCTCTTAGCTAGAGACCCAGAGCTCAGGGCTGGGTGCTTGCAATGCTGCTGGGCTCGCAGCTGCTGCTGAAATAGGAGCTTTGTCAGGCTGAGAGTGCAGGGCTGCAAAGGGCACGGAGTGTGATCACGGGCTGCAGAAACTCTGCCTGAGAGGGGCTAGAAAAGATTAAGGACTACTCCTGCCGTGAGCTGGAGAATGACAAAGGGTGTTGTAACTGCCTGTAAGACAGCCAGGTACAGATAAGTCCTTTCTGCCTCCTGACACAGGCAGGAGCATATTTTCAATTAAACTGAGAGATGGCAAATCCAGAATTGATGAAAGGACATTCTCTTCTACACTGTGAGATGGGATTCAGCTCCTCCAACCAGAGATGTCTGAAACTCAGACACCTGCACCTACGCTGCCTATGTAAGGCTTCTTTTTAAGACAGCAAGGGCAGAGAGGCACTTCCAAGCAGCAATTCATCTGAGCAAATACAAATATCCATTTGCAGAAGAGGTAACTCCACACCTCATGCTCTGCTGGCTGTATCGACTCCATCTCCACTGCTAACAAGGCCGACGAGGAGGGCAGTCGGGGCTGGCACCTGCCTGCTCAGGTGAGCTTTGCCTCGGACTATGAAGCTGCAGAACTCATTTCTGCAAGAGGTTATGGAAGGCAAAAGATAAACTCCATTCAAACAGAGGCTGGAATAAATATGAAAAGCCAGAATAGCTGCGGTTATCGCAGATGGTAGCAAGAGCATTTTGGAACAGATAGAAAACGCTTTGCTTCAGGGCTTAAATCCATTTTAAACTCTCAGGATTAGGATTAAGATCTTCACGGGGGTATTTTATTTCGTATCTACCTGCTGGCTGATCAGAGGTAGGCTGCTAATTTGGATGGACCGTAAATCTACTTGAAACTGTCAATATTTTACCTGCACACAGTCTCCCAAGATTTCATGAAAATCTGCCAGCTCATACTGAATTCTAACCAGCGTGAAATCTGAAGTTTAGTGGAGTAGTACAGGTCAGACTGGAAAGCAGAAGGATACGATGGAGCAGGATAATGCAGAACTAGAAAATGACAACACAAGCCCATGCAAAGATAATAAAAAGCAGATTGGACATGTGCATTTGTGTACTATCCCTAAGCACACAGCATAGAAGATGCTGAGGTGGGGTCATTGAGCAGTGCTATGAGTAGTCCTGGTGGACCCAGCATGAAATAAACTGCACGGTGTGTCACCATGAGCCTCGCCACTGCAGCTACTGAAGTGGATGGAGAGATGGCAGTGCAGGGATGGTGGTATATGGAGAGGAAATCTCAAACCTCTCACAGTTTCAGAGAACTGAGGCAAAACACAGTCAAGCTAAGAGCCCAAGAACAAACTGCCTTGGTTTTATGAACTAAAAAACAACCCCAAAAGCAGAGAAGCACCCCTGTGATGGAGCAGTAAGGGTGAGGTTAGCTGTGCACCAGGAGCTATTATTGCCTGCTAACAGCAGGAGTGAGAGCAGTACAACAAGCACTGACCACTGGGTGGTGCTATGGAATAGCTGCAGGCAGTTAACTCAAACTGCACCACTGACCGTAGCTGATGACTGCTGCAACCAGCAGGTTGCTTTCACTCGGAGCTAGTTGCATCTGAACTTCAGCCTCACTTATGCCATGGTTACCCAACCCAGCCTGATTTTGCTGGGTTCTTGTGAAATTAAAAAACAAACCCCAAAACATTCCTCTGGAAGCACTGCCTGTGACCACTTCTGATTCTTTTCCACTTGATCGTGGGTTTTAGCTTAACCTGGGGAAGCTCGTTTGAGAACGTCTCAATCTGACATAGCATCATGCAAAAAAGCGCACAGAAATCTCCCAGCATTCATCCACTCCTCTTAGCTCTTCTGTATATACTTCCTGCTACGGTTATCTTCCTGCATGAAATGAATGCAAACAGAGCAAGGGACAGAGACATCAGTTACAGCCCTAGCAGGGGGGGCCACAGCCCTCTACCAGCCAGCAAACCCCACTGGCCCTGGTCCATGGCACAGCAAGAGAGACCTCAAGGAAGGGCTCATTTCCCATTGACAAATGTTGCTTGAGCACAAATGGGAGATGGGCAGCACCTTCCACCTATGTGCAAGCAGGAGAGGTGGGTACCTAGAATGTGTCCCTCCAGGACAGCAGTTTGCTATGGCATATCTTCTTTTGCAGTTGTAAACTCTTCCTGTAAGTGAAATTATCTTCCTGAGTTACAACAGCCATAAAATCCAGACCTGGTGTGCGGAATCTTGTACCTAAACTGCAGCAGTGATACATACAACCAAAAGAGCATGATATAAAGAAAGCTCAAGACCCATGTGCATAAACAAAAACACAGAAGAGCCCATGGCAGGCACTGCTTTTGGGCCATTCATTATAGGGCTCAGAGTATGAACCTTCATGTTTCCTGCCAGAATGCAGTGAGAGGCATTTGGAGAGTGACATAGCACTGCTCAGCAGAAAACCTGAACGCCATGAAAAATAAACTTCTTATGGAAGCAGGAATTTATAGCCAGCCCAGCATGATCCCTGGGGGATAAGTGAATACAGATATAAAGAAGATAGTAATAACCCACAAGTCTAAGGTCTGGCTGAGATTTTTAACAGATAGTGCACGGAAATGTACAATACAGTAGAAAGTTCGGGGCTATTTGTTTCCATTGCCCATGACAAACTTTATCCTGCAGCAGCAATCAAGATAATGGCAGATTGTACAGTGCTAGAAGTAAAAGAAATACGCAGTTGGTTTTAAGTGGGAAAATGTATTGTAAATGTGCCTTGAAATGGAGCACAGTGGACTTAGCGTGAGCAGGTCCCACCAGCTGAGGGTGAACTTCTGCCTCGTGGGAAACTGCTCTTGGTTTCATTGGCTCCAGAGGTTGCCTGGTGCTTTGCTGCATGTTGTGGGATTTCTGTCTGTTCCTCTACCTTGGGTAGCCCACAGTTTCCAAATGTGGCTGAAGTCGTAGCCAGGCCCCGAGTTTTGTTTGTTTGACCCACGTTAAGAGTGAGGCTTTGCTCCTGGAAGTCTCCTCCCAGTGTTTAGCTTTTCCAGTGGTTACTGCATTCATCGTTAATACGCTTTGCATGCTATGAAGAGCTCTGAGTGCAAGGCTGACAAGCAGTAGGGCTCCTCCTGGCTGCTAGCATCCATCTGGGCTGTCTCATTTCTGTGCCAGTGTGTGACCAACACCTGTCTCCAAAGCAACCTAGTGCATGGTATGGAAGGTGCCTGCAGTGCTAAGGCTGGAGCTGTTCTCTTGACAGCAGCTCTTGTAAGATGCTAATACGTTGCATTTCACATGCACCTTCCTCACAACCAAGGGCTTAATACGCAGTACAATGCCAGCCTTACAGAGCAATAGAGGAAACTGCTGTTCTGCCTTTGTGCAGGGAGCTGAATATTGCTTTAATGCATTCATACATAGCTTAGGGCCCCCAGAGGGCTGTTGATTTATCTGTGCTCCTAGACTCCCTATTTGGTGCTGATACTGAGTGTCAGGGAGCAGAAGGGAAGGATTTGCTGCACCTTATCTCCATTCAGACGATAGCGAAGCTCCCTGATAACTTGCTAATCCACGGAGATAAGAACGCTGCAAGCAGATTTTGCAGCCTTTAGGATGAAATGTGTGCTGGGATTTATGTTATTCTTGCAAATGCTGAAATCATACATTTTGCTGTGTGAGCCACAAACTTCATGTCACTGTGCCAATTAGCTCCTGGGATCAGGCTTATTTCAAACAGCATTAACCAGATGAGCAGACAATGTGAGATAATAAAGAGAAAAAGAAGATCAGATCAGCAAGACATTTAATGTAGCATCCCTCTTAGCACTGCAAACTATTGCAAGAGAAATAGAAGATATATTTTGTTGCTTTTCTTTTTTCTTTTTTCCTTAATCATGTACTGGTACTGGTGGCATTGATATTCCTGTCTGTTGGAGGTTTCTGAGCAGCACAGGACACCGAGAGTAAGACAAAATTGTAATTTTAACAGTGTAAGAATTGTGAAATTAGATGCAAGGTGCAAGGAAAGTCCTTACTGTAGCTAAGCTTACTCAGCACCTATAGGAATTTCAGGGCTTAGACAGTAACTGGAATGCAGAACAACTGTGTTCTACACTTCTATCTCCACCAGGTGACTTTTTACCACCTGCATTAAGGACTAAGTTTAACACAGTAATGGCAGTATCTCAAAGGCTTCCAGCCTAGGCCTGAAGAAGGCACAGCACTGCTGGCTGCCCGACTTAAAGAGCAGAATATCAGGAGAGCAGTGACAGAGCAACAGAGTGCCTCGAGAAGCCAAGCAGCAGGTCCTTATGGCAGCAGCTCCCTTAAAAGTTCCTCTGCAGTCCATTGCTGGTGGATCTGTATTCCCAGAGAGGATGTGCTCAGTAACACCGTCTTCTTCCAAAGGTTTTGCTGTCAATATATCAGAGAAGGGGCAGAACCTTGTAAAATGTTCTCAAAATCCTCCTGGGTTTTTCATTCACTGAAAAATTGCTGGATTTATTCCATTTTGCATTCTAGAAACCCTGCCCAGGGATGTCTGAAAAGATGGCTCCTAGCACAGATCCCCATGTAATCAGAAACACCGTGATGCCCAGCTAAAATAGAAAGGGAGAGACAAATGGCATTAAAAGCAGCAATCCAGTAAGAGGATAGAGAGCTTTGAGAATTAGTTATTTGACTCTTTTTGACCTAAATCTCTAGTTTAATAAAGCAAAATCTTTCCACATGGTGCTTTTTAAAGCCCTTGCTTTCGCAGC
Source organism: Cyrtonyx montezumae (assembly GCF_038088225.1). NCBI lineage: Eukaryota > Metazoa > Chordata > Aves > Galliformes > Odontophoridae > Cyrtonyx > Cyrtonyx montezumae. Next base: position 2,358,948 of record NW_027071970.1, read on the forward strand.
CTGCCTGGGGGCTCAGCAGAAGGAGGGGCAACCAACCCACAGCCTCAGCCTGCTCACCCCATTCTGCACTGCTCTGCATGCTGCAATCATCCTTCCATCATTGGAACCTTCACATAAACACGCACAGGGCAGCACCCAGGCCAAACTTCCCTTAGTTTTATACTTCCAGATGATGCCACGTGGTATGGAATATCCCTTTGGCCAGTTTGGCTCAGCTGTACCCTCCCAGCTCCGTGCACATCCCCAGCTTGTCACTGGCAGAGCAGTGTGGGAAGCTAAAAAGTCTTTGCTTCTGTTTGTTACCAGCCTCACTCTCATCCTAAATCCAAAACCCAGCTAGTAGGAAGGAAACTAAGGCATTCCCAGCTGAAACCAAGATACAGCACTTGTGCAGCCTCTTCTCTTGGGTGCCTGCTTGCAGTTCCCTAAATGACAGCAAGGCAATAGACTTGATGCAATTGCCTAAATATGGACACCCGTGCTGGGAATGCACATAGGAAAAAAGAGGTACAGACCTACGAGCAGTCCCTTGCTGCTCCATGTGCAAGTAACTCCTCCACCAAGCTAGTGCTGTAGGAAGCAGAGGGCTGAAATGAGCCTGGCACTGCTGCTGAGGTAACAAGAGGGTGATGGAGATAAAGCTGGAGGGGATGTCTGGCATCACAGATTTCATGCTAGCAGCTGTGCTGGAAGGAAAGCCTGCCAGAAGCTTGTGGTGTTTAGGCTCCCAGCACCATGTGTCCCCAAACAGGGTTCTGTGCTGCGCTTCCCTCGTTGGCAGTGAGCTCACCCGAGTACCCTCAGGCAGAGGGTGCCATTTCCCTGGAAATGAAGAGACTCTTCACTGCTGGGAGCTAATCCAAATCCTCTCAGGCAGGCCCTTGCAGTAGGGAAGATTTCTGTGCTGTAGGATCTTCGGGATCTGCTCATCCCTGATGTGGGTTGACAGTGATAAGGAACATGCACTCTTTGCAGAAGCCTGAGCATTCCTCTCCTGCAGTGCTTTGCTGAAGCTCACTGAATTGCAGGGCTAAGCTTATCTATATCAGACTTTTCGTTTTCCTTTCCTGGAGTCCTGCTTCACTGAGAGAGCCTGGAGGGATTTCAGAGGGATCAGGGTTTCCCTTCCAGTCTTTCACTTAAGAGTACCAAGATGACACTGGCATTCTAGCAGCAGGAATGTGGACATCATTTTAAAGCCCAGGTCTAAGGATGCTCCGATTCCAGTCAGAATCCCTTTAAAAAAGCAAGCCCCTAAAAATGGTGGAGTCCCTAGGAAAAGTGTAGACAGGAAGGCTAGATCCTATTTACCACCTTGAAGCAAACGAAGTCATTCCTAGAGAGCAGACTTGGAAAGGAGGTTCTAAGGACCCAGGAACTCTGACCACTGATTTCTGTCGCTCCCAGCTCTACCCATTTCATTAATATTTTGTTGAACCACAGGCAAAGTCAACCCCCTGCCGACGGCACTGCTTGTGTGATTTCTGGCCCCATTTCACACACCCAGCTCAGAGCCCTTCTAACCTGCTGACAAAGGACAGTGATTTCCCTGCAGCCTCGGTGCCCCTCGAGCTAAGCTCTGACTCACGTGCCAAAGGGTGAGCTGGGCTGCCCCGGGCTCTCAGGGGTTCTGCCAGCTTTAATTTGTTCAGGGTGAGGGAGGGTGAGCTTTAGACTCATAAATAAAGAGAAAATCCCGAGTCTGTTGAATTAAAGCCTAAGCACCAGCTTCTATAATCACTCTGCATAGTCCCTTGGATCTTCCCTCATTTATAGGGTGATTTTTCACTTGAATTTACTGCTCAAGCCTGATTTCAATTAATCCTTCTCTGCCCAAGTCCTTTAGGCATATGGCCTGAGAGATTCTTGGCGTGGAGCGGGTAACTCTGAGACCTTCTAATCCAACATTTGCCAGCTGGTAGTCCCTATGCTCTTTTGAGCAGCCCAGTAATAACTTTAATCACCCCAAACTGCTCCAGCTCGGTCGCGTGATGCTTCCTTCCAGCACAGCAGGGTGATCCAATTCTGGAGCAGCTTGCTGTTTTGCATCACATAAAGAGGTAACTGTGCTCAATAAGGACAGTAGAACACCTCAGGCTTCAAAATGCCTGTGGAGCACAGGATGGGAATGATGAGGTCCAAAAATATAAGCTATCATCCTGGGCTTCAGCTCATCAGTGTGAGATTCAGGATTCCCAAGACATAACTTGTTCAGAAAGAGCACATGTCTTAGGGCTTGAAGAACTGTGGGCACTACACAGTCATCATCATCCAGATGAAGGAACACTAATCCAGAGCTCTGCATCCTAAGTTGGCTGGTTAGGAGATGGACAGAACATCCCACAATGGCACCATTGCAGTCTTCAGAGGTAAATCTGGTTTTGTAAAATTATTAAATTACTTCAAATACTTTCCTTGGATGGTGGTGGTTTCTGCAGAGGGTTCAACCAGAAGTTTGTATGGCTCTCTTCCATGTCAGCATTGCACTCGTCCCAGGCTGCATGAACTTTCTTGCCTCTTCACAAGCTGCAGGTGAACGATCCCTACTGGCTGGCAAATTGGGGAATTCACTCTTTTTCTGCTTGTTCAGTAGCTAAGTCAGTTCAGGAGGCAGAGGAATAGAAAATATTTATCCAGGGTGCATGAATGACCTCAGCAAGGAGACATTCCAGGGAGATCCTGAAGATCCTGACATTCTCCAGCTTCTGCTTTTTTTTAATGAGGATTTCATTTAAATGCCACAAAATCACTTGCAGTGCCCAGGATACATCTAGGAGTGTTTGGAGGACAAAGGGAGTTGATCTGGCGTGGGTTCTGTCTGAGATGCACCTTCTCCAGTGAGGAAGCCGCAATTCCCAGTGAATACATCAGCCCTTTCAGTCTCTTTTATGGTGACTGACATTTCCTTATCTCACCTGTCATTACGCAGAAGCCCAGAATAATACACCAGCACATCCTATAGGGGCTGTGCACTTTCACTCTGATTTTCCAGTACTTGTTGGGTTCCTTTTCTTCATTATCGAAATGATTTAACCCCACAGCCCAGTGCTGGGGTGCGTGTGACTAACTCCTCCATCACTGGTTTCCAGTTCTGCTGTCTCTCTTGCTAGTAAAACAAGGGGCCTGGTGAATGAGGGCTTGGTTAATAAGCAGGATTCTTTAACCCTGCAAGCCACAGAGCATTTTCAAGGAGTTTCCAACTCTCTTTAATGGAAACCTCTTTGTCTCCCTGCCTTTCAGGTCAGATTGATAATGTGGCTCCTTACTGCCTGGTAGATGCTGGGAAGCCACAGGCCTGTGGGAAATGCAGCGGTGCTCATGAGGAGTCTCACGGATGCCCTCAATTAGATTAAGCAAGTAAATCAGGGAGCTGCAGGAGATCAATGCCCACGACAGATGGAGGCCTTTTGGGGGAAGCAGAGCTTGTTTGGAACCTGATCCATCACTGCTGTGAGAAGGGCAAGAGCTCAGTGCAGCCCAGAGCCAGCCTGGCAGAGGGCAGCAGCTTGGGCATGTAATGGGATGGTAAGGAGCTCAATGACTGGCACTCCTCATTCCCCCCCAGGCTTCTTTTGTCAGCATGAAGGTGTGGCCAGAGGATGTCCCTTGCTGTACCACCCGCCTCTTTCTGTTCAACACAGCACATTTCCCTGCATGCAGCAGATTGTTCCTATTACACGAGTGGCCTATGAACAACGAAGAAGTGAGTTATAATTTGTGCAACCGATACGTTGAGCAGAAGCAGCTACTCTGTGCCTTTGGAATGGTTATGCAGCACATCTCCATGAATAGTGGAAGGCCTGGCAGGTTTTCCTGAGGGTAATTTTAAAAGTTCCAAAGATACTGCTCTGAAACGTGATTGATTTGTTGGCTGGGTCATCCTCCGGGGATGCCAAGTGGAAGAAGTGAGAAGCTTGATGTTGAAAGATTCAGGGGATGTGTATGATGAGAACCCAAGTCAAACAGAGCTTTCAGGTGGATCTGTCTGAACCTTCTCTTTCAAGCAAGCGTACCCAAAACACCAATAGGCATCTGGACTTGAGAGCAAATAAAAAATGCTCAGACAACCCACCCAGTGGAGCAGTGAGATTTTTTCAATCAAGGAAGTCCTGTGTGGGTCAGAACAGAAGTGAAAGGACTTTTATCACGTCTTCTTCCTCTCTGTTTTCTCACTTATGGCTTGCTCTCTAACAACCTTTTCTGTTTCGCGAAATTGCAGACAAATTCCACCCGGTATTGTCTGGTGTCAGGAAAAGCCTTTTCCCTTCAATCATATCTGAGAGTTGGCTGTGTGTCTGCTGTCTGTTCTTAGCACTCACTTCACCTGGATGGACCAGCTGATCTTTCTTCCTCTGTGAATTCACCCAAACTCCTTCAAATGTGTTATTTTCCAACACTAAAAAAAAACCAATCTGCGGTGAATTCCACAGACAATTTACACACTCTGTAGAGATAGTCTTTATTTTCTGCTTGTTTTGAGCTTGCCATCTGATAGTTGCAGGATACTTCTTGGAAGAAATGACAGACAATTCTCACCTCTCTTCCAAGCAGGAGATCCGTGGTCTATTTACCTGTTTCTCACACAGATGTCATTTCATACCCTTCATCATCTCCCCTGCACGGTTCTGTTTTCTCCCCCAGTTTCCAAGAGTCTTTCTGAGATGGGGAGATCAGGATTGCAGAAAACATTCAAGAAGTGACTGCACCGTGGATTTACACAGTAGCACAGGTTTGTTCTCTGTATTCATGGTTGTTCGCCATTCATTTCTGACTACTTGTTGGCAAGGCTTGCTTTTTGGATTATTGACAGGGGGAAAATTCTTGTCTTTGATCTATTGTTCACTGGATTCCTTTCCCGAAGCATTCTTCAGTGACTGTCATGAGGAACGAACCCCACCCTGGGAGTCTAGCTCTTCTGCTCTGCTCAGGGCAATGCAATGATTAGCTGAGGGTATTGCATCTGCTTATTTATTAGCGTCATGTTGACTGGAGAAAGATTCATGTGATGATTTATAAGATATACATCTATAATACTAAGGGCTATCAAACATCAGGCTGTTGAATGTGTGCTATTAAACTGCATTCCCTTCTGCCTTATTATCCTACCCTTTTAAAGCAGCATGGCCGTGATATCAGTTTCCTGTCCTACTGTTTTCCCTGCAGAGACCCACATGACTTAATATGAGGAATCTTTGCAATTATTATCGCGTAATTATCTGTAGCAAAGATACACTTTGAGAAGGAGGAGAGATGACTAGTTAGCGCTACAAATCTATAGTAATTAGAATTAAATTCAGAGAGTATTGGATTCCCCTCAGTGGCCAGCTCATTGATCTCTTCCCTGTGTCATTTTGCGTTTCTTTTGGTATTAACATACTTTTGTGAGGGTTTTCTTTTTACATTTGGAACAGAAAATTTCATCCCCTATGTTGAAGTGTTTACAGGCCTCAACCACTGCAGCAAGCAGTTTAGAATACGCATTTTTCATCAAAGCCTTCTCCTCTTTTTACTGGTTATCTAGGACCATCTTCAACAGCCGATTATCACCAGCTCTTTTCATGAACCTAAGGAAATGAGTAGATTTTGTGCTATTTTTCTACACTGTAGAAATGGTTTGGGTATCAGCTGAACTCCATCAAGCCTCGACTATTAACACTGCCTGATGACCTGTCCAGTTTCTGTCATGCAATGGAGTCTGTTTTGACCTTTTGCTGTTATCTGTCAGTAACCAGGTATAGATTTGAAGGCTGGACCCATACACATGAATCTGAGGGGATCTCCATCCAGAACTCAGCCTCTAAATAAAGAATTGCCGGTGCTGAGGATGTAGATCCAAGAAGCTGAATAATGTCATCATTGGTTAGAACCTAGAAGCAGCATGAAAGCGCAGCCTGTTGTGAATAGTATATGTACAATTTGAGAAAGGGACCAATACTTCAAAGATTCTTTTCCTTTCTGCTGGAATAAATCTCAATAATGCACTTCCAGTTTCAGTAAGGAAACAGTATTTTAAACTCAAGTGAGGCATCCCTTGGAACATTTAGATTCTTTGGGGTAGATTATCTTGATGAATCTGCTTGTGGGTTCATGCATCTCAGTAGCACCCACAGAAAGCATCAGCCTTTGTGAAATTGCATTAAATTAGCAGTTAAGTGTTTGGAGACTTAGTTTCTTAATATTGTTTAGCCGACCATATCATGCAGATTGTGAAAAGTGCTTTAATCTGCAGCATACAGGACTTCCCGAGGGATTAGCTGCAGCCCTGATATGTTAATATTGCAAAAATGGATGATCCAATTAAGCTCTGCTAAACCATGGCAGAATGTAAGGCCCATGTTGGCTTATCCTCATGGTTTGTGCATTAGTCGGAAATCGCAAGGCAGTCTGTGCTGATTCTGAGGATTCATCAGGGTTAGCAGAGGGAGAGAAAGCTCTTTGCCTGGCAGAGGGACTTCCCCTCCTTGCAGTGCATTCTCATTCACCGGGCAGTTTTTCCAAGGAGAGAAGCATCTCTGTGTGACCAGCCCATTTTTTGCTACAACCCAGGAAGGCAGACGCTTTCCCCACTGCTTCTGAGCCCAAACATAACCCTGAAGTGACAGCTAAGTGTGGAGAATTATTTTCATCAGCAGGTACAAAGGCTCCTAGATAACTTCACTATAAGGTACCACAGACTTCTCCATATGTAGACTCTTTCCTGGGCTTAGTGCAAAGGACTGAACTGATGGGGACAGGAATTATGGCTAACAGAACCACCTGGGTCTGCAATGAGGCTCTGTTGTATTACTGAACCACCATGTATCTCTGTCTCCACCCAGGCTCACTGAAATTTTGGTTCTGTGAGCTGCTGGAGAAGCAATTTATCTTTCAGGTGTGCTATTTGCCCTGCCTTGTCATCACCACACAGAGCAGATTCCATCAAAAATTGCTCTGCACATGAGTTCTCTGCCCACTCTATGCAGTGTTAATGATCTGCTTCCATGGCAGATGCCAAGCATGGGCTCCAGCAACAACTGGAGCTGAGTAAGCTGTGCTCTGGCTGCAGGTGGGAAAAGCAGTTATCCTCTAGGGGAGACATGTTCTCTGCCACAATTACAGGCACCGCTGTCCCCCATTGCAGACTCTTGCTGAGGTTTGCTCCTTGCTCCAATTTTTTAGCTCTTCTGAAAAGAGATCAGGAGCTGACAGAAGTCACAGATGATTTCTTGCAGGAGAAAGAACAATCATCTAGTCGAGATTCACTGAACAACTGGAGGAGGCTGGACCAGAGACCTGCAGAGATCCCTTCCAACTTGCAGCATTCAGTAAATCTGTGGACAGGACATGCAGAACTTTCCCCTCTCAGAGCTTCATTCCCTGGCAGTGAACTTTCTCTGTGAGCAGTCACAATGCAGAGCAGAGCAGGGTTTGCTGCTACTCCCTGTGATGCTGGGCCAGGTAAACACACAGCATCCTCAGCAATGACGTCTATTTGATGCCACGCTGTTGCCTGTGGGAAGACAAGTTTACTCTGTTTAGCAGGGCAGAACTCCTTTGCATGGGGCTGCCTCATCCCACTGAGACTTTGCCACTGCTGTTTTGTGATATTACTGTGCTTTATTTCTTTATATTTTTTTTACGCACACCTTCGCTACTCTCACCTTGTGAATTAAGAACAGAAGACAGTAGTTACACTCATAGTTACTCATCCCCTCTGGAACACAGAATAGTGTATGACACCTTCTGGTGGAGAGAAATAGTTCAGCATTTTCCCTCTTGGAGGAGCAGAGACACGCTGACATTTCTTGGAGCACTTCTAAGTTTTCCAGCTCTCTTTTGATTGCAATGCAGTACTTCTGCCCTGCATTTCTAGCTGTTATTCTCCCTTATTGATTATGCTATTTTCAGATTGGGGCAATGCTAACATACTGCAGCTTTCAGATTATCTTTCAAAAATGTGGCCCTTGGGCTTGTTCAACTGGCTCAAGTACAGATTTATTGCTTTGCCAGTTAGAATTAAGAAGGGGCACTTCTCTTGCATCATTCACTATGCAACATGATGGCTCTCTGCACATCATGGAATGCTCTGGTTAGACAAATTGAAATAAAAATAATTCATTTAGTACAGACACCCTCTCCTTATCCCTTCATCCATGTTTGCGGGCTGAAATTAAAATGCTAAAATAAATAAACAGCTGAATTGCTAATAAGCATCTGAGCAGCATAAACATCTCTTTGCTAATGTGCCAGCTTCTCCCAAGAGCAGGAATGATGTCCTGAGGACATTTAAAAATAGCAGCCAGTGAGGACTGAGGCCGTTTTCTTGATACTGGGTTTCAGGTGCAGCTTGGGGTGATGGCTGTGTGCTCCTGGGAGGATGGGATCTCTCCCATTCTTAGTAAAAGCTGTACTCCTTGAGCAAGGAATTGAAACTGTGCTTGTGAATCTCACCTTTTTTTCTACTTTCCTTGCTTTTCTTACAAGCGCAAAACATTTCATTTGGGATGGTATGAAATATTTCATGCTGAATTGAACTATTTTTTTTGTTGTTTTACCAAGATAAATAATATTCCGGAGTGATCCAAGGCAAATCTTTTTTCCACTTGATTTTTCAATTTTGCTGTCAAACTGAAAAATCAGCTGTTCTTCAGACCAATAACATGGTGCTCTGTTCTCCCATATGGAACAGCAGTGTCCTGATGCCAAGCAGCAGAATATTTCCTGGCAGCATCGTTTGTTGTAAGCCTTAAAAGATACTCTGATCACAAAGAAGAAAGTGGAGCAGAAACTCCAGCCTCTCCTCACCAAGAGGGCAGCTGAGCAATTTCAAGAGGCAGCAGCAGGAGGCCGGCTCCTTTCCCTTGTCAGAAACTTCAAAACATCCCAAAGAAAGGTAATTTTATTCCTATTTCTGGCTCACAGTCTCTTAAAACAAATGACTCGCCCCTTCACCAACCCTGGAGGAAGTGTTTTCAAGATGAAAAGGGGGAAAAGAGCGTTCACTGAACCACTGTGGGTGTCACGTGGGCTATTTGAGCAGTCTGGTCCCATCTAGTAGAGGCTCCTAGGGAGAAAAAAGATCAGCACAGAAGAAAACAAACTGCATCAGCTCAGAATAACCTTGGGTATGGTTCCCAGACCCTTGGTGCAAGAGGAAGTGTCTGGCCTTGTTTGCTAGTAGCTATTTTGGCAAACCCCATAGGGAGAAGCAGAGGTTGTGCTGCTTCAGCCTGTGCTGCTCTTTGCTCTGCTTTGAAGGTATGGTGGCACAGAAGTGCAAGCTAGGACATTCAAAACTGCAGTCTTCAATTAACACAGCTTGGATACAGCCAGTTCAGCAAAAAACCTCCTGGAAGGGTTTATTTTGTTTTCAGGAAAATGTAAGTAGAAGAAAACCATTCCTTTTTTTGCAGTTGTTTTAAACACTGGTTTTGCTGTGTTTCAGAACACAAAAAGGAAAAACCCAGAACTAAAAAAATAAAAGCCAGCATAAATTGTCGTTTTCACCAAAAGAGAACGGGGGCAGGCATTCTGCTGTGGGTTAGGCAGCAGGCTGCAAGGGACGTGTGGATCCAGAATTAGATGGTATTCCTGCCCTCTGTAGCATATTGAATGAGCATTTGGGGATGGTCTGCCATGATTTCAGGTACCCACGGCCACTTCAGCCTGCAGAAAGGGAGTCCGGATGCTTTGGAGTTGGAGAAGTAAGATACACTGTGCAGTGGAAGTAAATATGAAACTTGAACATTTTAATAAAGGAGCCAATGAAGCTTGAAAGTGACCAAGTACCACTATCTCTGAACGAAAACCAGGGCCATGATAGAAATCAGCAGTTTTAGTGGAAGGTAGTGTCTTTGTAAGCAAATCTGGAGCGTGGCTGTAGAAAATAGCAGTTTCCATGAGTTTCACTTTGTGAAATGAAAACCACTGAAAACCAGAACAAAAGTGATTCAGGTGTTCCTTCAAACCACCTTCCAGGAAAAGGCAGGAGAAACTTGCATGAAACTGGTTATTTTTGCTCATTCTGATTCCACAGAGGTGAAGGATATATAGTTTCCCTTGGAAAATCTCATACACTTCATCACTGTTTTCCCTACTAGAGAGCCCTATCCCCTGACCATGGGTGTCTGCAGGGATGGGATATCCACCACCTCTCTGGGCAACCTGTGCCAGTGCCTCACCACCCTCACTCTAAAAAAAGCCTTTCCTTATATTCACTCTAAATCTCCTTCTTCTAGTTTGAAACCACTTCCCCTGACCTACCACAACAGACCCTGACAAAGAGTCTGTCCCCTTCTTTCTTATGGCTCCCCATTAGATAATGCAGACAGCTCTCAGCTCTCCCCACAGTCTTCTCTTCTCCTGGCTGCACAGCCCCAGCTCTCTCAACCTGTCCAACATGTTTCCACTGCCCTTTCATCTTAAGGCAAACCCAACAACGACACATTTCATACCACCATTTAAGTTAGTAATAGGACTAGTGACTGCTCTGTCACCTGGGGCCCACAGAATCCCATCAGCCTCATCGTTTTGCTTTAACAGTGAACTGCTGGTAACTGCTCCATGAGTGCAGCTTTTGAATTTTTCAGCAGAGCTGAATTTGCTCAACTTTCTGATGAGAATATCACAGAATCGTATAATGGCTTGAGTTGGAAGAGACCTCAGAGATCATTCAGCTCCCTGAATCAGGTCTCAGCTCAGGTTACCCCATCCAACCTACCCTTGGGCACCCTCTGGGATGGAGCAGTCTGTTCCAGCACATCACCACTCTCTCAGTGAAAACCTTCCCCCAACATCTAATCTAATTTCCCCTTCTTTCAGTTTACAATTGCTTCCCCTTGTCCTATCACTGACTGCCCATGTAAAAAGTTGATTTCCCCCTGCTTATAAGTATTGGAAAGCCACTGTTGGGTCTCCCCTGAATGTCACGTGAGTCTGTGGCAATAGTCTTCCTAAAATCAAGATACGTCATGCTTACCATGTTTCCCCTCTCTGCAGTCTGCTACTCTGTCACGAATGGAAATCACAATAGTGTGATGTAATGATTTCCTTACAAGTGCATTGGCTGTTGTTACCACCTACCTGCCATCTGGGTGTTGAAAAATGGTATGGTTTTGTATTTGGACCTGCATTTCTCTAGGAGGTGTTAAGTCTCTAGTTCTCCGATTCACCTTTGTCCTCCGTTTTAAAAGTCTGCCATTTTTAATCCTTTGGAGAACCCTATCTTAGTTTCAGTGCAAAGCACAGAGCTGGTAAAACGACAGGTGCCTGAGAACTGGATGCAGAACTTCTCCAAGCCATGGATGGTTGTGAAGCATTTGTGAACAGCCTAATGCCTTTGTTAAGTAATGAATTTTACCACAAGTGATTTCAATTAATCCTTTTTATTAATAGGAGCTTTCCCACCCTGTTGGCTGGAGCTATCCAAGGTCTGTCTCTTCCAAAATGTTTTTGTATGTCTTCTGACTCCTCACCCTCTTATAAGCAGCGCTTCCTTTTGGGCCTTCATCTTTCTGACTTTGTCTTTGGTAATCTATGCTGTTCTATGATGCTCTCCTTAACAATATGTCCTCCTACTCTTCACTTTTGTTCTTGGTTTTGCTGCTGATGATTTAGCCTGTGGGTGATTCCTGGTCATTCTTTCACGGTACCTTCATCTTGAAGGGCTTTCTCTAGGCTCCTGTATAGTTATTTCCTTCACATTACAAAACTCTCTGGAAAACCTACATCCTTCTGCATATTTTTGTCAGGCAGGAGAGACTGAGACTCAGCAGAAAACCATCATGAAAGGGTTGATTGCCACCTGGTACGAGCCAGTTGGTCTTCTCTTCTTTGGGACATCCAGGTAGGGAAAACCCTGCGATTTGGCAGAAATCAGAGGTTTGCCTCTGCTGGGAAGAGGCCACCAAGAAAGGTAAGAGTCTGAGGCTCTTCCCTGGTGTCAGCACACATTTGCTTCTTCTCATCTGGAAGGGAGTTCACATCCCCCTTGGACACCAGAAACCTCTCTGAGGTATTTCCTCAGGTTGTTTTGTATCCCTAGATGTAAAGCTCTCTCTGTGTGGATATAGAGTGCTTCCGCTGGTGTTAGCAGCCTAGTTGCCTCTATGCATACACATCTGCCTCTAAGGTTACTGGGCAGCTTGTTTTGCTTCCCTCCACTGCAAAAAGTACCTCAAAGTTATTTTGTGAATGAGCAAAATAGATGCCTCTCTTGAAAAGTTGATGAGGTTTTCTTCTCGTTACAAACCCAGTGGAGTTTGTAAAAGGTAAGGTGTAAATCGCATACGAGGTAATGGGCCAGTGGTTGCCCAGAGCACTTAGGAGTGGTACCTTTCTATATTCAGAGGAATCTCCTTATCCAATTAAGAGTGGGGAACATCACAAAGGTCCACACACACACAATGGTCACCAGGAAAGCATGTGCAGCATGTTATGGAATCATCTGTGAGGAGATAAAAGGCCGCACAACATCAAAGACAACTCCAGAGAAGTTAACTGAGATATTTCCTCTGAGGTCTAGATAGATCCACGCCGTGCAGTCACACTGTGCACCTCATGGGATTGCTGTGAAAGTTTTTGCCTAATAATGGCAGAGCTGAAATCCCACATAGCAGACGCACATTCCACCTGATGGAAACCTGATAATTTTTGTAGATCTTGGAAAATCACGGCTTGACTGCTTTTATCCTTCCAAGTTGACAGCTGAATTTCTGTGTAGTATCCCTGGATGTCTGTGCATCTATTCCCTAACATCAAAGAAATCTTGACGAGAATCATAGAACCATAGAGTGGCTGGGTGGAAGGGACTTCAAGATCTTCTAGTCCCAATCCCTGCCATAGGCTGGTTGTGCCCTGCCAGGTCAGGCTGCCCAGGGCTGTACCCAGCCTGCTCTTGAGGCTCAATTATATTTCTTAATGTTAAGATGTATGTGTTGTTTCCTATCAATAAATTGTTCCTCTCTTACATCCAAGATACAGCCTTTTTTTTCCTTTCTGCTTTCTTAAGTACTCTTCTACATATACATATCATGGAAGTTAAGAGAACTACTAGCTAGATCTCTCAAGAACATAATTGCTTTGTTCCTCAATCTTCACAAGCTTTATTGTTAAAAGCCTTAATTAAACAAGAAATACCTTCAGATGTGCAGCACAGTGCTTACAGCAGAAGAGAATTCCCTTCTCTGCAGAAGGGAATTTCCTCATCTGAGGAACCAGTGTGTGGGGCATGTGTTCACTAAGTGCTTTTACACACCGCTGTACATGCAGTGTGACCACCACAGGTGCCCATGTGAAAGGGCAATGGAAACCACTGGAGGTGCCTGTAAAAAAACCAGTGTGGAATTATGGCTGGAAATGCCTTTTGACCTCCCCTTTCTTTCCCTAATGGTAAGGAAAGTTTTGTTTTCTTTGGGTTTCTGTTCTAGATTTCCCATCACAGTGTTGGGAAGGGCATGCTCCCTAGATCTGCTCCGTGATGTTCTGAAGTTGTAACTGGCAATCTTGGGTGCGTTTTCCTGCCCTCATTTTTTTTTCTGATTTCCCATGGACAGCATGGACAAATAAAAAATGAGGTAAGACTGAAGACCAGGCCTCTAAGCATTTTCAAATGCCGAAAAGCAGAGAAGATCTGAAGTTCACTGTTTGTTTCTTCCCTTCCCTTACTTCCCCCCATGGGACAGCTCAAATCCCACCTCAGCAGCAACTTGCTTTGCTTAAAACACATAATGCCAAACTTAAGGAAAAGGTATTTACAACTCATGAACTTGCTTTGAGTTTGGGCAACCAATATCTGGTATTCAGAAGGATTTCAAACATACCTGAACTCGTGCCTCTTCCCTTCAGAGTCTGACAGTGGTATTAACGCAGTTCTCCCCACTAAGTCAACTGCAACCAGCAGCCAGGGCTTGATCAGGTTCGTTAGCTGCTCAGGCAGAGTGAACGGACAGAGCTCTCCAGTCAATTGCCATCTGTCAAGATGCAGTTGGAAGGCTGTATTATTGTCTTCTTCGTGGAGTCAGGCCCAGGCAAGGTGGGGCATGCATGTCATACAGAGTTACTTCAGGGCTGAGAGCTGCTAAGTGCCTGAACTACTAGCAGTAGTTCATCCAAAGACGTGTCCCACTTACGCCATGTGGAAACGCTCCCATCTGCCCTCCACCCAGTACCAAGGTTTTCTTTCCCCTTCTCTGCACTGGGGCATGGGAAGAAGTGGAGGAACTCTCACTGCTAACTGTCCAGAGAGCTTTGGGACACTGAGAAATAGGAAAAATTTGGGTTGGAACCATTTTCATTTCACTCTGTCACTTGTTTTGACAAGACCCATTTTTGGCATATACAACATTGGTTTGGTGCTTTTCTTTTTTTCCCTTCTCTGTTGCATGAGGAATATTAAGTCTGAATTTTGATCTTCCTCCCACCCTTTTCTACTGTGTAACTTTACAAACGTTTCCCATTTGTTAAAGTGACACTGTGATGAATTCTCTTCTCTTTTCCAGTTCCGTCACTTTTCCAAAGTTGAGAAAGTTTCGAGAAGCTGCAGGTTTAAAAGGAGGAAAATGAAAGAAGAAAACACCGATTTTTTCTTGCATCTCTGTAAAGACAAGAAAAGAAAATCCTCCTGTCCCTGCACAGTTGGATGTTTGAGGCTGGCAGAGAGAAGCCCCTCTGAACATCCCAGCTGGGACTGCTGAGGTTACGTTTTGCCTTGGCCAGCTCCTGCAGCCTTCCTCACCTCCTGCTGCCGCTGTGCCCAGAGCAGTGCGTGGCCGCCACCGGCTCTCAGTGGGGAAGCAGAGCTCAGAGCTGGCAGACAGACAGCAGCATCTTCTCATCACCTTGCACTCAGCCCTGACCTGGTGTGCAAACAGACAGCAGGGGCCAGTCGGCCTCTCTGCATTCATTTCCCCTGCGCCTTGAAACATCTCTATTGTTCTGTTCCAATGCAAAACCAACCAAGTTGTCTGAAATCACTGACGACTGGCAGGGGGTCGGGAGATGCAGAGACGTGGTTTGAAAGCTCCTCATCGCCTCTTGGTTCTCTTACTGGCTGTCCAAGCAGCATAGAGGTGGCAGTGTCAGCTTGCCTGGCTTTATGCTCCTAGGTGGCTTCCAGTGACACCCAGAGGGGCTCCCTGCAGGAGGACCTGCTCAGCATCCCACAAGGGACCTCAGCCTGGCTGAGAACACACAAGCACTCAAAGTATCCATCCCTGCAGGGCTACCTCCCTCAGTCTGGAGGTGGTGTTTCCCTAACGCTGCTGTGCAGCCATTCTCCCCATTAAATGCTGCAAGTTTGGGACTGTCACTGTGACAATCTTTTTGTCATGCCAACAGGCCCATTGCCTGCCTGTTCCTCTGTCTCGTTCGGCTGCCTGCCGTATCTATGCGCTGGAGACTGTTGTGAAGAAATCCTTCACACCCACCAGTTTAATAATCCCCTTGAATATGGAGTGGATTCTGCCTGTGCAGCCTTGCAGATCTGCTTATGAATAAATTAGCTCTGCTTTGTGAGGCTAAATACATCCACGCGCTCTGGAAGCATTCGTAATTGCATTTGAAATGTAATCATACCTTCGGTGGGAATGTGTTTGTCACTGTTATGTTTTATTTTCCTCCTTTTCATAAAAAAAAAAATAAATCCCAACACCTGGAGTTTTTCCATCCTAAGCTGTCAAACGGTAGTGGGAGCCTCACCAGGGTTTGGTGGTTTGTGGACAGAGATGCCTGTTTCTCCTCAACCTACTGACAACAAGGCTCCTCAGTGCCAAAACCTGACTGGGGGGTGATGCTGGTGGCTGCACATTGAGCCCCCATCACCAGCCCAAACCCTCAGCCCCTGTTTGTATCTTCCACCTGGCAGAAAAGCATTGCTTTCAGGCACTTTACCTTCGTAAGATGCTTCTGCCTGGCTGACTTGCTGCTGTTGGTCTGTGGTACTTGGGAAGCATCGTTATATGATGAGGTTGTTTTGTTTGTTTCAAAAGCACAAGAGCTGTTTTGAGCTCCAGGCCAGCGGCTGTAGGCAAAGCAAGGATACCTTGCAGCCTTTCTAATCTGCACGAATGTCCTCAA